>NC_135314.1:5179328-5859328 GCF_048772815.1 Callospermophilus lateralis | reverse complement strand
AGAGCCTTCCGTGGCTTCCCCTCTGGCGAGTGCCGCCCGCTCTTCTCCCTCCCCTCCCGTATCTCGGGAGCACAGGCTGCTTGCAGAGGAAGACAGCCACAAGCCAAGTCCGGGATTTTATTTCAATCTTTTATTGATTTTATTTTTTTTAAATACACGACAGCAGTGGAATGCATTACCATTCTTATTACCATAAAGAGCACAGTTTTTCATATCTCTGTATATAAAGTATGTTCACACCAATTCATGTCTCCATACGTGTACTTTGGGGTTTTTTTGCATTACAATTCTTAATACACATTTATACCATAACTTCTCATTTCTCTGTATATAAAGCAGATTGACACCCAATTCAAGTCTTCATACATGTGCTTTGGATAATGACGTCCATCACATTCCACCATCCTTGCTAATCCCCTGCCCCCTCCCTTGCCCTCCAATCCCTCTTTCCTATCTAGAGTTCATCTAATCCTCCCACGCTCCCCCTCCCTACCCCACTATGAGTCACCCCCCTTATATCAGACAAAACATTCAGCATTTGTTTTTTTGGGATTGGCTAACTTCACTTAGGATTATCTTCTCCAACACCATCCATTTACCTGCAAATGCCATGATTTTGTTCTTTTTTAACAGCAAAGACCGAGATTTCTATCTAGCTTAGATCATGGGCCAGCGGACTCCAGGCCTCTTGAGTTCCTGGCCTGCAGGTCCTGGGCCTGTCTCTGCACCAGCGGGAGGGTGACGAGGAGTGCTGCTCCCCCCCAAGCTGCTGCAGCATCTCCTAACACTTTGGACAGGGCCCTGGACGAAAGGTCTCCCAGCTGCCTCTTCCAGTCCCAGGTGCTGCTGGCAGTCCCTAGTGTGGCCTGGTGGGCAGCCACAGGCCTGTGTCCTCTGCCCAGCCCCAACATGGCTTCTTCCCTCTGTGAGTGACTGTTGCCTGTCCTGAGGACAAAGGTCATTGGATTCAGGGACCACTTCATATGACCTCACGCTGACTTAACCCATTTCCAAGTAAGGCTGCACTCTGAGGCAGGGGTGGACATAAATTCGGGGTGCAGGGGTGTTACTCATTTAGTTCACTAAGCAGCATCTTATACCCCCTCCTCTAAACATCTCTCCTTCAAACGCACTGATGGAAAAGACCACTCAGGGGACATCGAAGTGGCCTCAGCACCCCACAGAGAGGCACAGGGGAGTGGGGCCTGGATCCCCACAAACCCTTCCACATTTTCCTTCAGTGCAAATGGCCAGCACCCTCTAGCTGCAGGGCCAGCACCCAAGACCTTCATTCACAGGGTGCCCGCCTCTGCCCAGAGCCTGGTGCAGAGGCCAGGGTGCACTCCCAGGAGTTTCCCTTCAGGTGCGACAGGCACCCTGAGGTCGCCAAGGGATGGGGGTTGGGGTAGGTGGGGCAGGGCAAATGCAGAGATACCCAGTTTGTCGTGGTCTGGGACCGGGGTGAACCCCTTGTTGGCGGGGTCTCCGTAAGCTGAGGAGGACTCCTGCTGTGGTGCCTCAGCCTCAGCCCTCACCAGGACCCTTGAACAGGATGTCGGGCAGTCAGTGCCACCTGAGAGTCACCAGATCCTCCAGAGCATCTGGGAGCCTGGCAGCTCGGGTCACTGCTGGCTGGGCTTCCTGGAACCCTGGGCAGGTCCTCGTGTCCTCAGCCTGGGAATGAGAGAGATGAGGAGAGACGGCGAGACTCTCCAGGCCCTGGGGGGACAACCTTCAGAAGCCAATGACACCAGCCGACCCTGCCTCATGGTGACTTCTCAGAAGCACCAGATGATGGAGGAGACACTCAGCGCGGTCAGACAGGAAGGGGCTGAGGTCAGATAATGGCTCCCCAGGCACAAGTTCATGAAGCCAAGGCCAGCAGACCAAGGGGGCAGATTTCTTGGAAGAAGCGCGGTTCCACCAGGTGGGAGAGGTCTGGACAGATGGACAGTATTTCCTAAGTGTGGAAGACACCTCGGCTCTCCCACCTGGTGCCCCCGCTCCTCCTCCCTCCCCGAGGCACAAGGACACCATGCCACCCTCCCCCTGGGACAGGCACCCCCCACACCCACTCATCCCCCGTTTCAGGGAACTGTGCAGCCGTTCAGCAAAGTCACACCTGGGGGAGAAAAGAATCCACAGTCCCCACCGCGGTGCGCTGTCCCCGGGGACCTCTCACCTCCTCTGTACTGGAAGTGTTCTGTTTTTAACCTACACTAAATTTAGGAGCTGGCCAGCGAACAGAATAACAGGAAAACTCGCCCCGGAGCCCGGGAACGGCTGCCCCCCCCCATCCTGCTCTGCTTCCTCCTGCGTCAGCTAGAGCCCTCAGCCTGACCTGGCCCTGCAGCTCCTGCCCCTCCCAGCAGCCCACGCCAGCCCCCCCACCCCAGCACCACTCGCCCATGGGTTGGGGCTCACAGCCACTCACGGGGAGACCCCAAGCAGAAGAGGATTCCAAATCCAAATCCAGCCCCTGAACCCCTCCCACATGCTCTTCTTCACTGCAGTCTGGACGGTTAGAATGATCTGTCTTACCATCTGGGTGCTCACAGGTTTGGGGACAGAAGTGAAATCAATCTGCATTACACCAGAAAGTTGGTTTTAACTCATGGGTCAAATGGGCCTTAATAACTTTCTTTTACATTTAGATTTCTATGGTGATAGACTCGCCATATTGATACGCATCCTGGAGATCTGCTCATTTGTAAGCAGCCTATTGCTGGTTTGGGAAAACGAATCAGTAGACTCTATTTTTCTCTTGCACTTTTCAGAAGTGTTTTGTCTCATTATTCCTGTTCTAACAGAAGAATCGTACGGCATTTGGAGAGTAAGAACACTTAAACACATGTGCACACACACACGTGCACACACACAAAGAACTGTTTTAGGATCATGATTCTTAGGTTTTATTCCATGGGTTGTGTATTTTCAGGAAAAACGTGTCTTTCTTTTGTTTCACTTCAGAGACAATATAAAATCATTCTACTTTCATAAATTCACAGTCGATAGTTTGTAGAATAAGACTCTGTGTTCTAGAAATGGGAAAGAACCCGTGATCCCTGTCCCCCTTTAAGGTTGATGTAAGACTTACCAAATTGGAAGGGGAAACCGTCCTTAGGATCTAATCTACGATCTGTGATTCTCCAGGGTTGTCACCTGGCCTGCAGCATCAGCGTCACCTGAGGATGTGTCGGAAATGCACGCTCTGGGGCTTCACCCAGGACTTCTGAGTCAGGAACTCTGAAGTCATAGGGAACAAGCCCCCGGGGGGACAGCCACAGCCACACTCGGTCTGCTCTTCACCTGTCACCTGTTTCTCTTTGGAATGGGTCCCTTTGACCAGTCAGATAACATGCCTCCTGCTGCCACTGTTTGACATGGTAGCTGTCATTCACAAGGCTGTGTCATTCACCCAGGACTTACTAGGTGCAAGGCACTCTGCAGAGCCATTGAATCCTCCCGGTCACCTCTGGATTTGTTTGTAACAAACAAAAGCCTTACTATTAATGGCATCTCACAGATGACATAACTGAAGCCCAGAGAGGTGAAGCAACTGTCCCACAGTCACACAGCTGATGGGGACAGAGTTGGAGCTGGAGCTCACACTGTCTGGGCCCCATGCCCACCAGTGCCAACTCTGCAGAGATGCTCTTTGGAAGAGGACTGTCACCTGAATGGCAAGGGACTTCGGGGCAATCAAGGCCAATCTCTTCATCCCTGGGGGTTGGGAGCAGAACCAGGACCAACACCAAGGCACATGGCAGGCTGCTTTACACTGTAAAAACTCCCACGTCCTGGGGACAAGGGGAGGGACAGGCTCAGGTCAAGATCCAGAGGCCCCACCGAGGGTGAGTGGAGACTCCAGGCTGCTGCTAGTGGAGAGGCCCAGTGCTTTCCTGGAGGCCCAGCTGCAGCAGGAAGGACCTGGGCTACGATCCGCCTGCCCCGGAGGAGGGTGGCACCATGTCCCCTGCACCCCAGGAGCACTCTACTTTAGGTCCTAGGAGCCAGGGGGATGCCCTCAGGCCTCGAGTCCGGCTCTCCCAGGAAAGCCCATCTTCCCAGGGCTGGGCTGGGGCTCAGCGGTAGAGCGCTTGCCCGGCCTGCGTGAGGCTCTGGGTTCGATTCTCAGCACCACATACAAATAAATGAATAAAGTAAAGGTCCGTCAACATCTAAGAGGGAAAAAAGGAAGAACGCCTTCCCTCTTCTGCTCCTCTCCTTTCCCTGCTGACCGTGGACGGCGGCCGGCCCACCTGCTCCAGTCTCTGCACATCTGCTGCTTCTTTCTTGCGGGGACGCTCAAGCTCACGGGTCACCTCCAGCTCTGCACCGGGCCACGATGGAGCTCTGGCCCCTCCTGTGGCCCTGCCTACTTTCCTGGGTGAGATGTACCTCTGCATGAACGGCTGCCACCTCGGCCTCCCAAATGATGATTTGCCCCTGAGGGACCACAGCACAGCTGTCATCAGGGAGGGTCACCTCGGGCCCCAGGATGGGGTCGTGACTAAAGCAAGCCACACTGTGCACTCTCCCCACACGAGCTACAAGGCCACCAGCCGCCAGCCCTGACCCCAGGAGCTGGCAGGCTCTCTGACATACCTACAGGACCGTCACCCAACCCTGAATTCAGGGACACTGCGCTCATGACCTCAGTGACCCCATCCTGGGCAAGCCACCGGCCTGGGTTGGAACAATGGCATCACAACAAGGGGCCTGTGAACCCGAACGGCCGACAGACGTCATCCAAACACGGAGTGAGCTCGGTGAACCGTTTTCCAGTGCCACGTGGGTGCAGCTAGGGTCGGCAGGACCCAAAGCCTGGGCTTCGTGACGCCTTGTTCATTTATCTATCTGTTTGGGTCCTGGGGGTTGAACCTGGGGACACTCTACCACTAAGAGACATCCCCAGCCCTTTTGATATTTTTCTTTTGAGACGGGGTCTCACTAAGTTACTGAGGCTGGTCCTGAACTTGAGACCCTCCTTCCTCACCTCCCGAGTCCCCTGGATTGCAGGTGAATATGGCAGTGTCCTCTACAATGTCCTTTTGACTCTAGTTGTTTTCTCAAACAACGAACACCAAGTCCCCCGTGGACCTTCAAGACGTGTTGACGTTACAGCACCTGGAGCCCCTGGAGCTGGCTGGTGAAGGTGCGAGGACTCAGGTCGCCATCTCACAGCGGATGGGGACAGAGCAGAGCTGCAGTCACACTGTCTGGGCTCACACTGGAGCTCACACTGTTGGGGCTCCGTTGCAGGCAGCAGGGGCTAGAAAAGCAGGTGGCAAACAGCAAAGTCTTGTGTCCCCCAAAAGGAAGGAGCCTGGGGAAGGGCGTGGAGGTAGGGACAGATCCGACTTGACTCCATCCTGCCTCCCCACCTGACCCTGGAGTTCGGGGGAGCTTGCTGGAGGCTGCGGGCTCCCGGGAGCCAAGCCTCTCTGAACACAGCCACACCTCTGTCTCCATCCCCCGGGGCCTGGCCTGCTCCCCACTAGAAGGGACCCAGGAGGCAGGCCCTGAAAGCACAGCCCGGGGTGTCCTGGCCCTGGGCTCAGAGCACTGGCTACGTTCTGTCCCTCCGTGTCCAGCCCAGGCCCCACGGAGAAAACAGATGAGCTCTGGGGAGCTTCCATTGTGTTTTGGGGTGGGAGGCGAGACTTGGAAAGGAAGCTGAATCACCGAAGATGCCAACAGATTTCTATTTGCACACTGACCGCGTGCTGAGAGGCCCAAGTCACTCCTGTTGCCAGGAAGCGTTTTAATTGCATGTGGTAAAATCCCACTGTACCCATCGCTGCCTTCCCAAAGGAGAAAAGGTCGCCGAGAGGCCATCCCCCAGGCCCCAAGAAGAATACCCTTTACGATATCCAGACCCAGAACCAGGCGTCCAGGATCCTGAGAAGCTCTGCTCAGATGGGACTCCACTCCGAATAGGCTCCTGTTTGCCTTTGTCCTCCCTTGGGGAAGCTGGACACTGGCCTCTGTGCAGCTAGGACCCTGCAGCCAGGGACCTTGTCCTGAACTCCAGGTTAGGTGGCACTGCAGCCAATGGCATCCTTGCTTGGCTCCCGCTCTTGTCACCAGACCCGTGTCCTATTGGGCTCCCTGCTCCCCATCCTTCCCAGGACGGTTCTAGGGGCTGCAGAGGATGACGTGTGCAGCCCCCGCCCACTGCATGTCCCCCGCCGGCCCCCCTCGCCCCCTACAGCCCTCTTGCCTGACCATCTGGACGCCCAAGGCCTCTTCATCTCGCTGCTGCAGTAGCTGGGATTTCAGACCCTTCGCGCTCTGGGCCTCACACACTCTGCTTTGGGTTCTGTGTTCCCACCAGTCAGTCACTCCATGTCCTGGGGTGACACTGGGGGGTGTTGAAGGGGACAGAGGCACGGTGACCCCATGTGGCGCACGGTCTGGTCTGCCGGGGAGAAGACAGCAGCACACTCCTGGCCCTTCAGAGCCTCGGAGGAAACGCCTGCCACCCCCGGGAAGACGGGTGCTGGGTGCTGGGCGAGGGGGGCCCGTGTGCAGCCGTGGGGGACAGTGACAGGTCCTCTGTGGGAGAAGCGGAACATTCTGATCAGAATGCCACAGGTTCCCTCTCTGCTTTGGAAGCCACAGGAGGGCGTGGGGGAAAGAGCTGAGCATGCACACCTGGAGGCCCCAGGTGAGGACGGCCTGGGCCTGGGGCCACCATGGAGGCCGAACCAAGCACTCGAGAGCACTCGGCAGTGTGGGAGAGGAAGGGGAGCTCTGGACGGAGCTCTCCAGAGAAGCAGAGTGGACAGAGTCCCCCCAGGAATCGGCTCATGTGATTGTGGCGGCTGAGAGGGCCACATCTGTCATGGGCATACTGAGCTGGGACAGCGGATGGGTCAGCTCAGGGTGGAGGCCCCAGGACAGAGGTGGGAAACCCTCTCCAGCTGTGGGCACCCCCGAGTCTGGTTTGCCAGCTCCATTTCAGACAGACAACCCGATTTTCTTTAGAAAAAGACGGGCAGCGTGGCCAGTGGACCCAGGCTCCCGGCAACGCCCCGCAGAGCTGATTCCTCCGCCTGAGCCACGTCCTCTGCCACGTTCCCATTGGCGGTCACCTGGGCGTCTGGGATTCCCGTTCTGCCAGGGCCTGGAGTTAGGCTGTGGAGACGGCCCCTCGCAGCTCACAGCTCACACACATGTGCTCACACGTGAGCCTACACAGTCACACACACCTGTGCACACACAAACCCGCACACGCCATCACTCTTCCACCTACTCACCCACGTCTCGTGCCCATGCACACGGCCCCCGCCCTCCCCTGCCATCCTCCCCAGCCACTCTGCAACTCTGAAGTCTTCCCTTCAGAGTGACGGCCCCGCGGTGCACAGGGAGGGAGGCGGGTGCAGGCCGACTTCAGGAGACCCTGGAGGACAGACAGGGCAGCTGCTCGTCACCCGCCTGAGGGTCCAGAGCAGGTGGATGGGGGGGCAGGGTGGACAGGAGGAGGCCAGGGCGGAGCTGAGCATCCCAGGGAAGGGGTCCCGGTTGGTTTGCCTGGAGCTGGGACATTGCTCCCCTGTCAGTGACTGACCCCAGAAGGGCCTCCAGGGACCATGCCTTGCTCCAACCCTGTCCCCTGGAGACAAGAGGAAACTCCTAGTGGGGACCCCAGGGTTAGGGACACGTATGACTTTGGTGCCACTGGATTCAGAAAGGACTGTTGACTTTACTCGTCTTTGAGGCCATTCACATTCAAAAGCTCGTGTGTGCCATGATGGAGAGAGTTGGAACTTTATTTATTGATATTTTGAAATTAAAAATAAGCATATCAGAGTGGTGGTTTGATTTTTTAAAATTTATTCCTCCAATATTATTGTTTCACAGTTTAAAATACTTTTAGTAAAGGGAGAAATACTAGACAGTTATCTCAGCCTTTTCAAGCAATCCCGATAATGGTGCCCATGTCTGCAGACGGGGGCTGGGGCCCCACACACATGGCAGCCATCTGGACGGGTCGTCAACAGCACCCTGAGCACCCAGTGGGCCCTGGTTGGAGAGCAGAGGTGTCTGGTCCACTAGATCACAGGCATGTTTTCCAAGAAAACAGAAACTTCCAGCAGAGTCAGAAATACCCAGGGACCTCCGCTTCTTGGACCCCAGTGGACAGGACGTGCCAGCCTGGGAAGAACCGCAGAGCAGCCAGCGATCCGCACGCGGAGGAGAAGCAGGGCTCTGCCCACTCTGTGGTTTTTGCTTTCTGGAAAGTTCACATCCTCAAGCTCCAGTCCCTCCTTCATATTAGTAAGCAAAGTTTTCTTAGAAACCCGGAGGGTTTCTGGGCTGGTGAAGTCCCGTGGACATTACTAAGTACATGTTCCCTCCAGGGTAAAATTTTCCATCTCCTCCAAGTGGGGATTGACTCACCAGGACCGCTCCTCAGCTCACGCAGCACTCTGAGGTCCCCACTCGCTGTCCAGCTGCAGTGTCCATGGGCAGATCACAGGCAGAATCTGGCCATTTCATTTCCTCCAGCATCTGGAATCAGCTACTTCCTGCTGTGGGCCTCTGTCTCTCTGGGTTTACGAGGTTCCTCTTGGATAGACTAACTAGTTGCCTAAACTCATGGGTACTCTCTAACCTGGGTTCTCCGGAGCTTGTTCAGTGGGAGAAAAAAAAAAAAAAATCCTATTCAGTAAGAGGTATTTTGGCTGGTGGTGCATTCAGACCTTGAGATAACCAGGGTTCCTTGGGACCTAAATCTCCCTGCAGAAAGCAGCAGAGCAGCGGATCAGATAAGAGACAAGCAAGTTCAAATGCCGGGTGCCCTGGTGGTACAGGGCTCTAATCATTCACCTCCACCGTGGTTTGGAGCAACATCCAATGCTCCAACACCTGTGGCCAACACGGCTCTACCGAACGCTTCCCCATTTCCAGTGAGGACTTTTTTTCCTGTGAACATATCTAAAAAGACTTGGACTGGTCATAATGGACAATGGCCAGGGCAGCCCCTCTCCCAGGAGCGACGGAGAGAAACCAGCATTCTGCGGGCTGAGATTTCCTGGGGAGGGAAGCGGGGGAAGAGTGTGCATTAGCATGGTTATGAACACGGGAAGACCCTGTAACCCCTGGGTGACAGCAAAACAGAGATGCTACGAGCTAAAGGGACCAGCTTGGCTGCCCTGGAACGTGGCCCTGCCCCAACCCAACTCTGGAGCAGCTCTGAGTTCTCCGGGCTGCAGGCCTCAGATGCACCCCCGCTCCTCCTGCCCCCCACCCAACCCCAGGCAAAGCCCATCTGTGGGCATTTCATCCAACATGAAGTGAAGTGTACCGAGCTTTAAAATACGGCCCTTCACAGAGGGGAATGGGTAAAAAGAAATGTGGCCAGGGACCACAGCCAGGGACACGGCCGGAGGCCTAGTGCAGAGGCTGGCGACCCTTCCCACAAGGGCCAACGGGAGGTGTGTTTGGTCTGCAGACTGCTTGGTCTTCCCTGCAGCACTCAGGTCTGCTGTTGTGGTACCCAAAACCAGCCACAGGGGACGTGCACAAAGCAGGCGTGCGTGTGCGCATTCCAGTGAAGCTGTGCATGATGCTGAAATTTACTTCTCACCCAGTTTTCATGTGTCACAAAATATTGCTCTTCTTTTGATTTTTCCCCCCAAGCATTTTGTTTAAACACATAAAAACCATTATTAGCTTGTGGGCTGCACACATCAAGGGGCGACTGGATTTGGCCCGTGGGCTGGAGTTGGGGACCTGGTCTAGCGCAGCTCTATCCATAGCAACACCTTTTCCACTCGTGCCTGCTGTAATGCACGCCCTGTGCAACGTGCCTGCACTGAAACATAGTCCAAAAACCAACAAGGTGAAATGGAAAAGTCTACAGTGACATTCAAGAACATTCTTGCTGAACTCCTCCATGGATTGTCAGGTAAGTCCTGCGAAAGCATGCTCCCACTTTTAATGAGTCCACAGTTTCAGAGGTAAAGGAACTTGGGGGCACCCAACATCTCAGATGAGATATTTCAGTAAGATGAAGTCAGGCCTGTCCATGTTTTCAAAGCCTAGACAAGAGAAGTGAAACAGAGGTCAGTGCGTCAAGGCCTGACCAGAGCTGGCCAGAGCACTCAGCTGGACATCTGCAATGAGACCTGTGCTACAGGGACAGCAGGGTGAGCACTCGGCCTGTGGAGAAGGGGGTGTGCAGTGCCCTCCATACACCCTGGCTCTGTGTCAAGCCAGGTTCAAGAACCGCCCCAATTTCTTCAAAGTCTGACAGTGAATGCAGGGGGTCCTCCTGGCCTTGGAATGGGCCATTACCATGTGCCCTGGAACCTGTGTGGGACATGCCCTTGCTTGTCTTCTGTAGTCCCTGGACCCTCACCACGCCTCCATCAGTCAGGACCCTACCTCCCCAGGAACTCCAGCTACCCCCGATTCAAGTCTGCCCTCAGGCAAGGTCTGAACGAGACGTTGACCCAGGGATGGGCCAAACCCACCCTCTCCCATCACCCGCTGCCCCCGCACACTCCTAAAGAGGAACAGTCAAAGCCAGGCCCAGGGAGCAAGGCAAACGAGGAATGAAGCCCCCCCGGTCATTGTCACCACCCTCACAGGTCTCTGGTACTTCTAAAACTGCCACCGGGCAACCCGCAAAACATGGAATGTTCTGGAAAACAGAAGAGCCCGTGGAGAATTTCCACGGAGGACTGCCGCCATAGACACTGCTCCCACAGGCATGGCTGCCCCAGGACCGTGCCCCTGTAGACATTCTACCTTTCCTCTGACCTGGAGAGCGCACTATGCCCAGCCATGTGTCCCGACACCAGGGGGGACCGCAGCTAGGGTCACCGTCCCTCCACAGGTGACGTGAAGCTACGTTTCCTCAAACTGTGGCACGCACGTGTCAGTCCCGCGGTCACGTTCACCCCGGGAAGCCTCTCCTCCCTGAGAAACCCAAAGCAGGAGCCGTGGCTGCTGACCACTGTGAGGACTCCAAGGACACCAAGTTCCTGTGGCTTCTAAGAGGCCTCAGAGGACGATCTTGGTAAACCATCTAGTTATTCTAGAAGATTAAAATCAGGGAACAAAAGAAAGCAGAGATGAAAGACCCAGTCACCCATCCCAGCCCTGTGACACCATCCTTCCCACCCTCGGTGTCACCAGTATCAACGGTTGTCACAGCCCACAGGGGACGGAATGTCACTGGCGGATCCTTCACCACCGGCCTCCTGGACCTCCACCCACCAGCTCAGGACAGAACCAAAGCCCGACTCCCAGATGATCTCCTCCTGTCCTTCCTCTCCAGGTGGCTTTCAGAGCACTAATGGCCCCAAATGAGCAAATTATGACAATTAGGGACAGTTGTGCAAAACTTCTGAGCTGCAGCCCTTCACAGGTGAATCACAAGGCCTTTCCCACACCAGCCACCCAAGAGAAGGCCGGCCCTCCCACCCGCCAGATGGGGAATAGAGGCCCAGAGTGGCACTTCTCTTACTTTGTCCTGAGACAAACTTGCTTTAATTTGTCTACACTAAATTGTATACAGCCTGTTGTAAGGAATGAAACAGATTATTCAGCCCTTCCCGGGAACCGTGGGTAGTGTTATAATTTATGTTTTCAAAGACATGGACGAATGCTCAGTGTGGGATTTTGAGTGGAGATAAGAGGGGCGTGTGCTGTGTCTGCAGGGTGGTGTGAATCCAGTGTGCATATGCTGAGTGCCCCTGCGTGTGTGACGCCCTCAGCTCACAAGGTGCAACGTAAGATGAGCTCAGCTTTTCCTTGTCCTTCTCCGCCATTTCTAGATTTTCTACAGTAAACATCTAATCTCTCACAACAAAAAAGATAGATGTTATTTGTTAATGACTTTAATTTTAGAAGAATAATTACCATCTTTTGCAAGACTTCCTAGTGCCTGTGATGGGTCAGGCTCCTCTGTCCTCCCCTGTTAACACGTGCAGGTGGGACATTTATTTCCCCCCTTCTCTCCTGGTCACCAGTTCCCCAGCCACCTTCCCTCTTGGTGGTGAAGTGGTTAGCATGGCCCTAAGGTGGGACTCTAGCTTAAGGACCACCTGGCTGGTATCCGAGAGATGCCCACCAGGTCTAGAGATGAGGCACGGGGCCCAGTCCCAGGTCTCAGAGCAGACACCACACAGAAGGAGCTCCAGAGCCCCTGGGCCCCCACTCAGAATCCATGGGGTGACCTTTGGTGGCCACTGCTTTCCTGGAAAATGACGCACGTGCCGAGTACCTCCCTCTCGGCCTGCCCAGCTGTCCAGTGGTCGAGGAGGGGGAGGGGACAGCCCCAACATCAAAGACAAGCAACTGCCCAGCGACATCCTGCCCTGCCAGCCCAGACCCCACTTCCTGCAGTGGACAGCTGCTCTCCTCTTGCCTCCAGCGGAAGCGGGGAATTCACAGCACCCTGCAGAGACCACCCCACCCTGAATATCCACACCCCAAGCGGAAACCAGACCTCGAGGCCAACCGAACCCCTGGATGGGCAGTATGGAGCCAACAAAATCCACCCTCCACACCCCAGAGGGAAAGAGCACCCCTGTTAGTTGCCTCCAGATCTTCCCCAGGCGCTCAGGCCACTGGGCCACTGCCAGCACGCCAGGACAGGAACAGGACCACCCTGCCTTGCTCGGCTCCTCTGAGCGCAGGCCGATGCTCAGCAGCAGTGTGGGCAATCTGGCCGGCTGAGGTGGTCAGGGGACAATGGCGTGCTCTGGGCAAGAGTAGCAGCTTTGACTTGTTCCTGACTTGGGATCCTGCAGGGAAATCCAGGCGAGTTGGACGTGGCCCTGTGGGTATAGGAGTCCCAGTGGCCCACCTGCTCCTGGTCCCTGTCCCTGCATAGCCATGATCCGTTGTGCAAGGAACCTCACAGGAAAGTCTTGTCTTTATCAGCTATGCATTAACAGCAGGGAGGACAGTCCTCCCAGGACCAGCGAGCCAGCCGCTGGGGACCCAGGAAAGCCGGGCTGGCGGAAGGGAAGGGAGATGGCAGCAGTCCCTGGGTCCCTCCGAGCTGCTCTGCCACCCCTCAGCAGCCCTGGCGTCCCAATAAACAGGCCTGGGTGCAAACAGGAGACCTGGGCCAGGTGCCCCTGGGGTGGGGGCGGGGGTGACCTGGCCTCAGCTGCAAGGGGGGAGGAGGGGAGGCTGGGGACAGCAGGCCTGTGCCACCTGCCGAGCTGGCAGGAAGGAAGTCAGACTGGGGACCGAGGGGCCTACCTCAGGACCCCTTCTACGTCTCCTGGGAGCATTCACCAGCTGCCTGATGTGAAGCTGAAGCTACAGAGAGCGCGGTCTCTGCCCAGGAAGCTGAGCCCAGCTGGGCAAGGGAAGACCCTGTAGAAGGAGGTCCAGGCCGTCTGGCCACCCAGCAAGGCACTCGGCCATGCTCTGGGGAGCCCCTAGAGGACTCCAAGCCCCGGCACTTCCCCCAGCTCCCACACCTGCTCCTCTTCCAGAGGGCTGGTCCTTCCTCCCACCACCCTCCTCTCTTCCATCCACCGCCCGCCACCCCCGCCTGCCACCCCCGCCTCCCCAGGATCCACCCACGGCCCCTCCGCAGATGGTGTGTCATGTGCTGGGTTCCCTCCAGCAGGACCACGGAACCAGCAACCTGGGACACACCACCCCAGGAACCCACAGGGGACCCCCTGAGTGGCCCATCCACCTCCCACCTGCCTCTGCTACAAAAGAGACTGAATGGACCCAAGGGGGCAAAGCCAGGTCCAGCCACCCAGCTGGACAGGCATGTCCACTTACTAGGGAATCATGTCAATAATAGCATCTATTGTTATTAGTGCCATGAGAGGTGGCCTTGAACCCCAAGTGGGGGACAGGGACAAAGCACTGGTCTGGGAATCGGGAGATTGGATTCCTGCTGGCGCTCCCGCTCTCACGGAAGCACAGCCCCCGTCCAGTCTGCACAGCCCATTCCAACTCCACTCAAGGATATGGTGACGGCGGCCTGCCAGGTGCTCTCACGAGCCACCTCAGTACAGCCTTCTCTCCCTCACCAGCGAGGGAGGGCTGGGTGAGTGTGGGTGGCACTGAGGCTGGGTACCCATGCTAGTGAGCAGGGTTGCCAAGGCCCCGCCCAGCCAGGGGCTCCCTCGCCCATTCTGCATGCCGGCCTGTGTGCGTGTAAAAGATGAACCCTAGTGCCAGTTCCAAGGTGATGGAGAGAAGCCTCGTCAGTGATCTGGGCCAATGTCCTCCCTAGAGAGAGGCCAGCCCACTGCCCTCAGCCTTCACCCCCAGCCCCTCTCCCTGCCCTCAGCCCCTGGTGTTAGGAGAGGACCTAATTTCTCAAAGGCCAAGACCTTCAGCTGAGCTCCAGATTTAGTCCTGGGGAGAACTGCCCCAAATGGTGTGGGAGTCGGGGAAGAAAAACGTTTTTGTGCCCCCCAAGAACAGCTTTGAAGACAGCGAAGCCCTGAGCCAGCGGGTGAGCAAGACCGAGGCGCCAGCCACACTGTGACGAGGTGATGCTGCCCCTCAGACACAAGCCGGCCGAAAGGCAGGACGTCGTGGGCAACGCTCCTGCACCTGCGGGGCCCACTGCACGCTTGCCCACGCCCCTGGGCTGCGGTGTGGGGAGCAGGATGGCATCCCAGAGGCAAGAGTCACACGTGGCTCCTGCCACCTGAGGGCTAATCAAGGTCTCCTGCGCTGCTGCCCGCCTCTGAGCAGGGGCCGGATACCAACCCTGAGTGCAGAGGACACAGAGAAACGTGGAGAGGGACGGGTGGCAGGTGCGGACTGCAGGGCTGGCGCCTTTGGACTCCAGTCTTCTGCGGAGTGCGTGGGCCAGGCTGGGGGACACCAAGCCCACTGAGGGCCATCTACACACCAGCTGAAGCCCATCTCCTCAGGGCCAGCTCTACCTCGGGCCCACGGCGTTCACCT
Organism: Callospermophilus lateralis; assembly: GCF_048772815.1. Taxonomy (NCBI): domain Eukaryota; kingdom Metazoa; phylum Chordata; class Mammalia; order Rodentia; family Sciuridae; genus Callospermophilus; species Callospermophilus lateralis. The sequence continues at coordinate 5,844,409 of NC_135314.1, read as the reverse complement.
GGTACCTGGCTGGTCCCCCAGGACCGCCATGGCTTTAGACAACAGGAACTTATTGCCTCACAGTTCTGGAGGCCAGAGGTGCAAAGTCAAGGTGTGGGTGGTGCTGGCTCCCTCGCTGGGAAGCACCTGCCTCACCTGTTCCAGCTGCTGGTGGAGGCCATCAACCCAGGGCAGTCCTTGGCCTCAGTTTGAACACCTTCTGTCTCAGCTCCGGCGTCACACAGACCCCTGTATGTCTGTCTCCACATGACACTTTCGTCTCCTGATAAGGACACTGGTCCTATTGGATTAGGCCATGACCCCATCTCAACTTGATTACATCCGCAAAGACCCTATTTCCAAGGAGGACCCCATTCACATGCACCCAGGGTTAGGACTTGAACATATATATTTTTGGAAACAACTCAATCCAGGGCAAAATACCAATAGCTGAGGTTAGAAAAAAAAAGAAAACATTATAGCTCAAAAGTTTTTATTAAATAAAACATGTAGAAATAACCAGATGGTACAGTATGTGGAACTTCTATTTGTTGGACTACTGTGCAGTCATTAAAAATGACTTTTCCGGGGGGCGGGGGTCACTGGGGATTGAACTCAGGGGCACTTGGCCACTGAGCCATATCCCCAGCCCTGTTTTGTATTTTATTTAGACACAGGTTCTCCTTGAGTTGCTTAGCACCTCGCTCTTGCTGAGGCTGGCTTTGAACTCACTATCCTCCTGCCTCAGCCTCCTGAGCCGCTGGGATTACAGGACTGCACCACCACCCCGGCTAAAAACGACTATTGAAGCCAGGTGCAGTGGAACACACCTGTAATCCCAGCAGCTTGGGGGACTGAGGCAGGAGGATCACAAGTTCAAAGTCAGCCTCAGAAACTTAGTGAGGTGCTAAGCAACTCGGTGAGACCCTGTGTCTGAATAAAATACAAAATAGGGCTGGGGATGTGGCTCAGTGGTCAAGTGCCCCTGAGTTCAATCCCCAGGACCAAAATAATAATAATAATATGATTTATATGACATTTTATCATATTATTTTATAATCTTTGAATAGTATGTTTGTGTTCCACCTGAAATAAGAAAAAACGTTAAAAGGGAAATGGAGAAAATGTACAAAAAGTGCGTTCACAGCAGTAATGGCCAAACCACACTCAATATAGTAATAATAATGAGAAACCGTGACAACATGACAAAGTTTCTAATGTTGAACAAGACCTCTAGTGACAGTTATGTGAGAAGACATGTCCTCTCCCACCACGTCTGCCCCCCAGCCTCACTGCTCTGTCCCAGGGCCTGTGTTCCAGCCGCCCCTTCACCTGGGACGTGTCCACCCCAGAGAGCATGCGGCTCCCTCAGCTCCCTACGCCCCTCCCCGCTCTCGTTCTCTGAGGTCCGTCCTAACCCCCTGGGGTAACCATGGCCCCTTAGATCACATCTATGTGCCTTATCTGAAGTGCTTTGCAGATGTCATCAGTGAGGCCTCTTGAGATGAAATCGTCCTGGATGACCAGTGTCCTTACATAAAGAAGAGAGTACACACGGGGGCGGGGGGCTGGCCATGGAGGCAGATGGGGGGCCACAGGCCACGGACGGCAGGGACCCTCCCTGAGGTCCCCAGAGAGGCCAGCCCTGCTCACTTGGCTCCAGAGCTGTGCCAGTCCACTTGCTAAGATGGCCAGTATGGGGAGCTTTGTTTCCGCAGCCCTGGGACACTCCCCACCACCCCGTGAGTGCTGCCTCCCGCCCTGGGCCACCGTCTGTCCCAAGGGCCCGAGCCTCTTCCCCAGCCCTGGTCTCCCCCTGGGACTCTCGCCTCTTACCATGTTCAATGTCAGCTGTCTCCCCAGGAGAACGAAGGGCTGGCCGCAAGAGGGACAGGGACATCACAGAGATGGGTAAATAGCTGTTAAGTAAATTAGTCGGGAAAATAAACTTCCAAAAAAATAAGACCCGAAAATTCTTCCGCGCAAACTCTCCACCTTCCTCCTCAACCACTTTCATTTAATATCGTCAAACTGAGCTTTGAAGACGAGTTTGCAGCTTGTGCTCTTCCTGGATTTATCACCAACGAGCCTTGGGGTGATGGTCCTTGTCACAGTTCCCTCCAGGCTCCCTGTGGCTGGGAGGGTCGGTCCTCCATGGCAAGACGTCCCCGGTGACACCGCAGAGGCCGCCTCCCTCCCTCCTTCCCTCCCAGGACCCTCGTTCTGAAGGCTCTGGGGCAGCGTGACCCACCCACCCAGGCCCAGGGACTGCCGGGAGCTGACCCCACCAGCCCCACACCTCAAAGGGGATGAAGCCGTCCGTGAGCCACCACTCAGGCGCCCCCTGCCCTCCGAGCCCAGCCTGCCCCCTGTCCACCCTAGGGGCGAGCAGCTACCTCCCTGGAGGTAGGACAGGCTTGGGGTTGGGTGTGACTAGTGACTCGCGTCCACCTCAGAACATGGGTGGGGAGCCCAGGAGCTTCTTGAGGACTTCCCCAGTGAAGAAGAAGACCCAGCAAACCAGGGAGAATCCATGCCAACGTTGAAGGGTGGCAGGAATGCTGGACACGCATTGACCGAGAGCAGGCCACCCCGGCCTCTCCCCCGCCAGCCACCAGTCCACACCTACAGTGGGTGCTGTTGAGAGCACGCTCCCAGCTCTGGGTGGGCAAGTGCAAGGCGCTGTTCCCAGGCGTCCTGGGGACTCTCTCTGCCCAGGGTTTCAGCCCAGCCGGGGCCAGGAAGGCCCGCTGGGGACCCCCTTGCTTCCAGCTCACTGGCCAACTGGGTGGGAAAAGTTTCCTACATCATTTCCTGCACCCTCTCTGCTCTGTGGAGAATTCTGGAAACTCTGCAGGGGACACTGCCTCCTGAGACCCCTCTGGAAGGTGCACACGGCAGCCTCCTTGCAGCCTCCTTTCCAGGGCGGGAGGCTGCAGTGGCCGCGCTCTTCAACCCTGCCTGGAAGGCCGTCCCGATGCTGAAGGAAGGGTACCCCGTCCCTCACGGGCAGCGCTCCCTGAGCAAAAGCCCGGCCTTGGCGCTGTCATTGTTCTTATAGGTCGGTTTTTTAAGTGGGTTTCTTGAAGTGGTTTTGTTCTTACTAAAGAAACCCCACCTGGTCCACCAGATTTCAAGAACTGTTCACACAGTTTAACAAGTTGTCATGTAGGGTCTACATGCACACAGCCACTGAGAGCAGTACGTCCATCACGGTGACAGGCATCAACGTCCTTTCAGAACTTGTGTCTCTTTATCTTAATACTTCAGAAGGGACTTCATTGGGGGCGGGGGAGGTGGTACCAGGGGTTGAACTCAGGGGCACTTGACCACTGAGCCACCACACCCCCAGCCCTATTTTGTGTTTTCTTTAGAGACAGGGTCTCACTGAGTGCTTAGCACCTCACCACTGCTAGGCTGGCTTTGAACTGCTGGGATCACAGGCATGGGCCACCCACGCCCCTCTAGGTAGTAGTTTCTTAAAACCAGATAATCCCCTAAAGATCCATAATAAAGAGATCAAATTCAGAAAATCCCACATGAATACAATACTTCCGTCCAATCTCTAGCCCCACGTTCATGGGTTATTCCCACGGGTGTCTAAGGATTTCCCTGTCAATACGGGTCCCCTCCAGGATGAGACGTGGCATTCACTTGTCATGTCTTTTTAGTGTCCCTCCCTCCCTCTCACCCACACCAAGAATCAGACCCAGAGCTCGTGCATGCTAGGAAAGCACACGGCTACCTCCGAGCTGCATCCCCAGCCCTCTTCACTTCTTGTTTTGAGACAGGGTCTCAATGCATTGCTGAGGCTGGCCTAGGACTTGCAGTCCTCCTGCCTCAGCCTCCTGAGTTGTTGGAATTTCAGGCATGTGCCACCGCACCCTGCTCTTTTAGTCTCATTTTGGTCTTCTTTAAAAATTGCTCCCAATGTCTCTTGTTGTCCACTATATTTGGCAGAATATTGGCCCATTACTTTATAGACTGCCAACCGATTCGAGTTTGACTGATGTTACCCAGTGGCTAGATTCAAGGTGAATTTCCCAGCTAAATACATCATGAGACATGTTGTATCCTTCTTAGGAAATTATATCCAGAGGCATCAGGAGTCCATCTACCTCTCGATTAGGATGTCCATTTGGACCATGCAGTAAAGGTATTATCTAGCTTCTTCCTGGCCGAAACTCAGCTCCCTCTCCTTCAAATAGTGGTCTATATTAACACCATGTAAATGTCTTCTTTCTCGTCACACACACCACACGGGATTTAGCATCCACCCGTGTCTTTTCTTAAACTAATATTCACCGTGATGATTGCAATACAATAATCTCTGCTACTGAAACACTTCTACTCCTTTCACCTGTCAGAGGCCTCTCTTCTCCCCCATTTATTTATCAGTTTATCACCAGCTTGGAGACAGCCCTGCTCTGAGGTCATTGTATCCACTGTGCACCTTAAATGCCCTCGATATTTAAAGTATCAGCTGGGCACCAACTTCTGTGCTCTGTTATTGCTGCACTTGGATGGGAGAAATAAATGCCTCTGCATTCACAGAAAGTTTTGAGAATAAAAAACAAATCAGGGGCTGGGGCTGGGGTTGGGGCTCAGCAGTAGAGGCCCACCTAGCACGTGTGAGGCACTGGGTTCGATCCTCAGCACCACATAAAAACAAATAAATAAAATAAAGATACTGTGTCCACCTACAAATAAAAAAAAGTAAAAGTAAATAAATAAATCAGGTGATATTTTTTAAATATTATTTCATGCTACCTGTATGAAAGCAGAGAATATAAACTTGTAAGCCAAGTAACATTAATATCTTAACCTAAAGAAATATTATTATGTATTCCTGAAACTAGACAAAAGTGATTAGTGATTCACAGGGAAGGAGTATGAACTGTGTGGAAAGAATCTTCCAGAAGAGGAGGAAGCACAAGCCCAGGAGGTAGATGAGTGTGGGTGGAAATCCACCAGCTTTGGTTGTGCAGACCTCAGGGTATCTGGCCAACAGTCACAGAAGTGACAGAGGTGACTCTGCTTTCACAACTCATGACAGGCCACCCAGCCAGCAGAAGGGGAGTGAGGCTTGCAGAGCACACACTGGCTTGAAGACCGGCCCCTCGGTGATGGCAGGAGGTTCTCATGAAGGCAAAGCCTGTGGTCAGTGTCTGGCTTGCATCCTTAGAAATTTCGCCTCTTACAAATTGGCGCACAAGGGCTGGGGGACGGCCCGGGTCCCCCTCAGCGGGCTGCCTCAGAGCCAGTCAGACGTGGGAGGTGTTTGACTCCAGGTCAGCGCCTAAGGTAGCAGCCCAAGGGAGGATCCTGACACTGCCCTCTGATGACCAGCAGACACAGGGCTGGCCCAGCACGGCCTCCATTCGGGGCCTTGTGATCGTCTCTGCCCATCCCAGATGCTCCGACCCGAGTATTCTGCAAGCAGTAAGCTCACTCCCAACTTGCATTCTCTATGCACATCACAGTTCATGGCAATCCAGAAGTCATTTCCAAGACCTTACTTCACCTTTTTCTCTTCCAGAAAGATCACAGTGTGTGTGTGTGCGCAGGCGTGCGCACGTACACCCAGAGGAGCCGGACACCTTCGCCCACGAGAAGCTGCGCACGAGTCTTTTTACAGCAGCCTTATTCATATTGGGTGGAAGTGTGGAAGCCACCAAGATGTCCTTTAACAGGCCATGGTTGGACTGGGGGACAAGCAGACGAAGGACTGTTATCAGTGATAATAAGAAATGAGCTGTCCAGCCAGGAGAAGTCCAAGTGCCCACGGCCAGGGGCAGAGGCTGATCTGGAAGGGCTACAGGAGTCCACCGTACAGCACGCTGGGCACAGCAGACTGTGGAGAAGGTGAATAAAACAGTGAGTTGGGGAACAGTGGGTGGGGCGAGGACGGCGGGGTGCAGAGAGGATTTTTAGAGTGATGCACACACTTTGCAAATAGTGGGCACCAGTGTCATACGTGTGTCAGAGCACAGAACGTTCAGACACAAAGGGTGAACCCTAAATTCAACAGGCACTTGGTACTCACCATGGCCAGTCCCGGCTTATCCAATCTAATGAAGGTGCCACTCCTGCGAAAGGTGTCCCCAACCTGGGAGACAGAGGAAGTCCTGGCCAGAGACATGGAGGAGCTAAAACTGCCAAAATTAGTAAATAAATAAAATCTATCAATTTGAAGAAAAAAAAAAATATATATATATATATATATAATCACAGAGTCACAGAGTCCACTCTGCAAATTACTCAGGTTCATAGGATACTGGTGAATATGTTGAAGTTAAAGTGAACATGTCCTTGGTGCATACTGAATCCAGATCCCCTGGGGTGCAGGGTTGTGCCCTGTGGCTGGGTGCTCTGGGCTGGGATCGCTGGCATGGACCTAAGGAGGTAATTCATCTTTAGACACACACAGGTCCAGCAAAAATATTTTGTAGTTCAAACAAGAGAGGACAAATTTCAAAGAAAATTTTTAATTGAGTGTTTGAGTTAAAACTGAACTCCAGTGCTCCTGACCATCCTAATGAATCCACAGTCTGAACACCGTGCACCTCTGCAGGGTCCCCCCCATCCCTTAAACAGAAGCACCTGAGTGTTAGCCTTTGTTCAGTTAAATTGAGGGATGACCCTTCAGTGGAACGAAGCACTATCTTTTCCAAACTACTTTTGGGTCAGTGACTGAACGCTTGCCCAATTCAAAATCCTTTGAAATTTAAGCTTTGCACACATCCCAAGAAAAATGAAGGCTATTTTCCCTGGGAACCCCATAGATCCTACTGAATGTTCTGCTTGAGCTCAAACCTAAACACAGAGCCCATTTGCAATCACTCATGTTCAATCGTAGAACTCAGTGGTGCCGAGTTGGTTCAGCTGAGACGGGAGCTCTGCTTCTCTGGCTCCCCAGGCTTCCCTGAGCTAAGAACAAACATCTCATTCAGGGACATTATGAGCCAATTATCAGGGTTATTTGATGAAACTACTCCTGAGCAGAAAGACCACCTTTATAGGAAACCAACCTAGACAGTATCTTTGACATAAAATAAAATTCAAGAATAGTAGACTACTGTTGCAAAGTGCATTCAGCCTGATGGGTTTTATTTTTTTAATCGAGGCTATGTTGGAATTCTGGTCCAGGCACGATAAGGTACGTTCAGGCGGCCACATAGTTTGGGGCACTTTACAAAATAAAGACACAGTGCCCCCTCTTCAAAAATTCAGAAGTCCCTTCTAGGCAGCGAGGACACGGCATTATGCCAAGGGCTGGCCCCTCTGAGCTCAGGGTCCTCAAGGACTGAGCAGGTGGAATGTCAAGGGAGCTGACCCCGAATTTGCCCTGGACCTTATCCCCTGCTTCCGCTTGCTGGTGCAGACGCTGGCCAGCCACTGGTGCACCACAGCCCTGGGGGAGAGCCGGGAGTGCGTCAAGGAATCTCTCCACCTTGGCCTCTTCGTGAATTAAGCTAAAGCGTCGACCTATGTTCACTACCTAATAGCATGAGAATTGTGTGTTTTTGAAAATGACCCTTTTTATCACTACTCAGCCCTTTTCTTTCCTCTCGAGTGTGGGGGGTCTCCCACCCCATCCTGCATCTGCCCAGCCCACCATGCAGCACTCAGTGAGCTCAGCAGCACCACCTTCGTGGGCCCTCGATGGCAGGGTCCCGGTGCAGCCTGATGATCCGCACACTCAGATACCGTCCCCAGGTGAGCTCACCACACAAAACCCTTCCAGAGAAGACCATGGGAACTCGTCCTTCCATCCAACAATTCCCACTCTTGTTTCCATGCTCCCCCTCCTAAAAGCCAAGCCAAAGAGACAAAACACGGATCAGTCGAGGTCCGCTTTGCTGAACCAGATAGGGAGGACTTTGATCTTTGCTTCTCTGCATTTATCTTAGTTGTGTGGTCCTGAAGTCTGACATTTGTTAAAACTAAAAGCCATTAGCCCCAGCCATGGGCTGCCCCAGCTTGCAGTGGGGGCTACTCCCTGTCTAGAAAAATGAAGGAGCTTTACTAAAAAGGATTTGAGTTGCTTTCCATCTGGATCATATTTTTTATTATTTTAATAAATTTTTTAAATAAAAATATTTAATGCTTGAATTGATAACATATCCATATGGTATCAAAACAATGTACATATAAGATCCTTCCTGCCCTGGCCAGGGTCATGTGACTCTGCTGTCTCTAGGTTTCCACCCTCGGTAATTGGTTCATACCTGCCAAGGTTATTATTCGAATACAGCAAATGTCCACTGCCACCACCAACAGTGTTCACCTAGGGGACTCTGCCATGAGCCCTGTCCCGCACCGTCTTAGCTCAACACTACTTCTTGGAAATCTGTCTTCATTGGCACATAAAAACCAAACGCCTTCTTGGATCTATCCTTGTTAGTGTCCACTGTGTGGATGTCCCTCCCGTAATATCCCTGAGCCGTCTTCTCTTAGGGACAATTAGGGGGCTTCCAACAATTGACAAAATTACCAAATCCATTTTTCAAATGCCGTATGTTCACTAGCACCTGGCACAGCCCGGAGGAGGCATGGAACCCACGACCAAACCACACAGCTCCACAGGCCCAGGACCAGGGCCCCTCCGTGGGGGCAGGGACGACACACAACAGGGAACTCACACTTCACTCTGGGGAAGTTGGGAGCCGAAGATTCTTCCCCTCCCACCTGTGTTCTTCCAGAAATTTTGCTGAGAATTTGCCTATAATCTAAGGACACAGGACTCCTTTATGCCCAAAGAATAAGGGTGGATGGATACCTCAGATTAAAACGAGATTAAAGTGGCCACAACAAACCAACCCAGATGCCCTTCAATAGATGAATGGATAAAAAAAAATGTGGCATTTATACACCATGGAGTATTAAGCAGCACTAAAAAATGACAAAATCATGGAATTTGCAGGGAAATGGATGGCACTAGAGCAGATTATGCTAAGTGAAGCTAGCCAATCCCTAAAAAACAAATGCCAAATGTCTTCTTTGATATAATGAGAGCAACTAAGAACAGAGCAGGGAGGAAGAGCAGGAAGAAAAGATTAACATTAAACAGAGACATGAGGTGGGAGGGAAAGGGAGAGAAAGGGGAAATTGCATGGAAATGGAGGGAGACCCTCAATGTTATACAAAATTACATATAAGAAGTTGTAAGGGGAATGGGAAAATAAACAAGGAGAGAAATGAATTACAGTAGATGGAGTAGAGAGAGAAGATGGGAGGGGAGGGGAGGGGGGATAGTAGAGGATAGGAAAGGTAGAATACAACAGTTACTAATGGGGCATTATGTAAAAATGTGGATGTGTAACCGATGTGATTCTGCAATCTGTATTTGGGGTAAAAATGGGAGTTCATAATCCACTTGATGTATGAAATATGATATGTCAAGAGCTTTGTAATGTTTTGAACAACCAATAAAAAAAATTTAGTAAAAAAATAAAAATAAAAAAAAAAATAAAGTGGCCACAACAACTAAGGAGCCCACAGCACCCTTAAGTTTCCACTGTCTTTCTCTGTTTTTTTTTTTTTTGGAACCCCTTTGTAACACTAAGAGATATAAACTTGCAAAAGGATAACTAATTCCAGCATGAGAGATCACCAGTCCTGCCTGTCCTGTAGGCATGGATTCCGAATAACAGCTGAGAGCAAGGAGGTGCCCACACCCCTTCCTGCAGTGAACGAGCTGGCACCAGCAAGAACTGGACAGACACAAGAACCCTGCAGGAAGGTCTCGCCCGGAGCTCAGCCAGGATGCAGATCCCGGAGCAGATGTGGGCCCTTGGTCCAGCACTGAGGCTCCTGTCCACCACGGCACACCTCAGAGAGGCCCTGCCCGCTTCACTGTGTGCTTGGCCAGAAGGCTCCTGCGGTGGACGCTGTTCTCACCATAATGCGAAGACGGCGTCTGTCTCTCTTCCCCGGCCCTCTCGCTCTTCCAGAAACTCCGACAGGTACCATGACCTGAGGACCCAGCTGCCTTCCACGAAGCCAGTCAGTAAAGAAGCTTGAAAAAATGTAAAATAATGTTGCTCTTCTTATTAGACTATTTTGTCTTGAAAAATATAGGGTTTTTCAATTAAAACACGCTATTTATGTCAACATACAATGGGTTTATTACTGTTACTTTTAAAAGAATATTTTTTTAATTTCTCAATTTTACTTTCTAATACGGTTTTTGAAGAAAAAAAAAAAAGCTGTTTAGTATAATTAACAAAAATTAAGGCTCTTTGAGGGTCTCCAAAAATGTTTAAGATTGTAAAAGGGCTCTAAAGCTAAACAGCTTGGGAGCTGCTGGTGGTAGAGGAGAGAAGGCAAGCTGAGGAGCCCCTCAGTGTAGGGGTGGGTGTCCCTGTGGAGAGGAAGCAGGGATGGAGTGAGCAGGGACAGGCTCTTCCCACTGGTTGTCACTAAGGAGCACTACGAAGGCAGATAGGAGGGAACTCCCCGGCAGGAAGTGGCGGATGCTATCTGGGGAAATACCCACGAGGAAAAGGGCGAGGGGTCTGTACTAAAAGAGGGGGCATGCAGTAGGAAGTTACTCAAGACCCACAGGGACTGTCCGCACGTCTGTCACCTCTACCTGCCGCACGGTGTTCCATGAAGAGCTCCCCCCCACTGCCCCCCCCCCACGCCCGCCCCACACGCCTGCCTGAGGCTCCCCTGCCCCTCGCCCACCAGGGCTCAGCATCAGGAAGCTTCCTGGGTTTGGCTCCGGGCTTTCCTCCCGTTGCGAGAGGTCCTCCTCCTGTTTCCTTCACCATTTCCCATGGAGACTCCTTCTCCCCTGGATTGGTTGCTGTTTCTCCCGGATCCTCCCCTGGTCTAGTTCAGGACGTGTCTCCCTGCAACCTGACACCACCTCCAAATCCCTGTCCTCCTTACTTTGTCCCTGGGATCCTCAGGGCAACGACATTGTATCAATTTGTTTTCTGGCGCTATGTGCCCTTACATTTCTGTCACCTGTGCTTTCCCGTTTCTACAGGGCCAGAGACGTCCTCATCTTCCATGGAAGGTGTGGTTTGCCTTTCACTTTAGGCTTCCGTCCAGCTGCAGTCGGTGGATAAGGAAGTCCCTTTAGGTCACAGGATGAACCCGGAGCAGGCAGTGCCTCAAGCCAGGCATTGTATCAGCAGTACTAGTCACCAGAGGGTGGCTGTGCTGAGCTGCTATTTCTGGGGACCACTGTGTAGGTGTGATGATCAATTTTATATGTCCACTCACCTAGGCCATGGGAAGAGCAAATATTCTCAATGTGATTGTGAGGGTGTTTTGGATTAAGTTAACAACTGGATTGGCAGACTAAGTCAAGTTACCTCCCCAAATGGGGGCCTCATCTAATCAGTTGAAGGCCTGAACTGAACTTTTAAGGCTGAGCTCCCCTCTCAGCCCAGCTGGACCATCTGACTTTTGCTGTCCTACCTACACTACCCACTCCTCTTGCCGCCTACAGATGTTGGGACTTCTCGGCCTCCATTACCAGGTGAGCCAACTTACAATAAATATCAAATTATATATGATCCCTAGATACAGAGATCATGCCTAGAATGCATTGTAAGTCTCAACCATCACTGGTTCCGTTTCCCTAACACGGGAAGGATAGTCAAACTGTCAGTGGTTGGTCACCAAAGGGTCCTATAATGGAGCTCTTTGATCCAGAACTGGAAGAATTCCGCTGCCTCCCTCACGGGGACGGAGCCCCACTGAGCACCACCGTTTTGGGGTCACTTGGTAGGTGGTCTCTAAGGAAACCAGCGGGTGGCTCCCATCTGCTAACACGGGTGTCACAGACTGAAATGGGTCCTGCTCCCACGATGCCGTCTGCCAGGACCTGCTGCGAGCTCCTGTAGGCCCCGTGCCCTGTTGACGCCTGTGTTCTCATCTAAGCCCTGTCACGGGGCACTCTCCAGGTGGGAAGCGCTGAGACTCGGCTGGTGGAAGCATCGGATGCATTTCATCTCCGGGAACCTCCAGGTGCCACTGGCCAGTCTCCCTCCAGCATCTGCTTCCCGGAGCCATTAAAGGCTCATACATCTTTCAAGCCCAGCATTGCTCAAGGACAAAGGTAACAGCTCAATTTCTGAAATCCAGCTGAGGCCAAAGCAGATCCAAGTTCAGAAAGGCGCACTACCAAGGTCACTAGCTGCTGGGTGGAGTGGCCCCTGCCGGGCCCAGGGGCAATGGACCAAGCCCTCAGCTCTGGGTGGGTGGAGGAGTCCTGGGCCCTCTCCGTTCCTTCCAGTGTAGCTCAAGTTCCCAGAGCTGGGACATGTGCTCCTGTACACTCTGTGTCTGTCCCAATCTGTGTGGACCCCGCTGGAGAGTGGAGCTCATGTTTTCCATCTTACACCAAAACACATTTGCACAGGGACACACGTGCACACCTACGTGTGTATACGGGACACATTCACCCACGAGGAGCCTGCACTTTGGCCCCCAGCACACACATGAATATGCACACACATGAAAAGTCTGCATGTGCAAACACGTATGAGTGTGCGTCTACAGGTGAGCACACGTGTGCACACCCTCCCCAAGAGACCCACCCACCCCAAACGTCGATCAAGGTCACAGACTGTGCTGGAGATCAGCAGCCCCGGGAGCTGAGGAGGGAACTACAGACAGATGGGGGCTGTGCCTCCTGAAGCCACCCAGCTCCGGTCCCCGCCACCCCTCCCCACCTTCTCCGCCTCCTCCTGCCTCTGACAAAGTAGGTCCTGCACTGGGCTGCCTGGACCCGTGCTTGTTCTCTTTGGGAGGCTTTACGGCCCCAAGATGGCCTCGAGGTGTGCTGTGACAATTCCGCTCCATCACTGACTTTGTAAAACCTCTTCATAAAGTGAGAACCGGTGCCTCCCGAATGCCCTTTTGAGACCCATATTCCCAAGATCCAAAGTCAGAGAAGGTCACAATTCCCGAAAATTAGAATCCTGAATGTCGAAACCCTGAAAGCTGAAATCCCCAAACCCACCATCCACAGACAGAGGCCCCACGGGGAGAGCTCTGCCCCAAGAGAAGAAAGGCAGCCCTTCACCGCCCTCAGGAGCTCAAACCACCGAGGACGGAGAGACTCGGCAGCCAGGGCCGCCTCCGCGCAGGCCCCGGCGCGCCCCCTGAAGTGCACTTTGTCAGCGTGGTGTTTTTATGATTCTCTACGCTGCGAATTTCATTTTGCACCAAGCCCGACACTAGAGGTAGAGGTCGCACAAAGACTCCAGGGGTCTTCAGAAGTGTATCAGCACGACCCTTGCTTTGTGCATAAGCATTGTGTGTGTGTGTGTGTGTGTGTGTGTGTGTGAGTGTAAAAATGTGGAAGCTTCCTCCATGAACAAAGAGGTGTCCCTTTTGTCCCTGTGCTGTGTAAATGACGTACTTCTCAAGTTCTCATCAGATGACTCTCCGTGGCAGGGAGCTCTCTCGTGGTCTTCGAGCATCTTGTCCAAAGTCCTAGGTGGTCCCTCACGTTATTCCAGACGATCCCACTTACCCAGCTGGTGCACATGATTGCCAGCCACGGAGACATACGTTTATTCAGTTCACTTTTGACCTACCTATGTGTGAACATGGTTCATCTCCTCATTACCGTCGTACCTGTGTGAATGCCGTTGGTATACCTGAGTGCTCCACACTTGCCAAAAATGTGGTGGTGCACACCTATACTCCCAGAGGCTGGGGAGGCTGAGGCAGGAGGACCATGAGTTCAAAGCCAGTTTCAGCAACTTGGCAAAATTGCTAAGCCACTTAGCAAGACCTCACTCTAAATAAAATATAAAAAGAGTTGGGATGTGGCTCAGTAGTTAAGCACCCCTGGGTTTAATCTCCAGTACCAAAATTTTTTTTTAATTATATGTTATTATTGCCTATGACCTATGAAATATTGTCACGTTTTTATCTGTTTCTCAAATGAATCTCCTTTTTAAAATGTGAAATATATTTTAAAGAATTTCTAAAATATTTTCCAGAGTTACATTTGACCTTTCAGGTTTCAACAACAGGAATCGTGGCGTGCACGGCGTGTCTTTGTGTATTATAGCCCAAACCCAGAAGGATCCACAGTTTCTAGAAACTCCTCTCCTGGGATGGCCTTCCAAGGTGGGATTCTGAGTGAGGCTCTGCCCCTTCCCACAGAACGCTGGGTGCCTCTCAGGTGCTTCGCCCTTGCTTACTCAGGACCAGGAACAAGGGCAGGGTTCCAGACCTGGCGTTAGGCCAGAATGCTTGCCACCTTCCCAGGGGACCCTACACCACGCGCTGAAGCGTGCTCAGGGGACGGGAAATTCGCACAGGTGACTGGTTCCTGTTTTCGATCCCGGCGCCCCTTCCTCCTGCCCGCCTCCCGTTGGTTTCACTGGCCTGGAGTTTATCAGCCTGGAACAGGAGGTGGGGAGCCTGGGGACACCAACGTGACCTGGCAAACCTGGAATCCTCCCAGGCCAGTGGTTCAACGCGTGGACAACAGTCACCGCCTCCCCCGCAGCTACGAGGAGCTGGTGATTCTAAGCCCTGGACCAAAGACTCCAGGACTGAAGAGGACCACAAGACCCAGAGCACAGGGTGCCCCCTGGGAAAGGAGAGGAGGGAGGCTTGGCGTGAGGTTCGGAGATTCCCAGGGCGTGATCAAAAGCCAGCCTGGGAGTCTGCAGAGCCAAAGGGTGGTCGAAACTCTCCGCTTCCCATTTGCTCCCTTCGGAATCCAAACTCAAAATCACAAAGCCACCTGGGGCATCTTCCCACTTGGTCACCTTCTGTCCAGTTAACCCTGAGGACAGTGAACCAGGGTGCCTCCTGGGGACTCATAGCCACCAGGGACTCTTCCAGGCACCCAGAAACCCAGGCTCAACAGGACACCGCACCCAACAGCTCTGGGCATGGGCCGTGACAGCTGTCCCCAGCACCTGCCGCAGCCTCCAGACTTATCAAGAGGTCGAGCTTGGAGAAGTCCTTGCACACGCCCTCCCCACACTCAGGAGCCACGCCGTCTGCGTGTGCAAGTGTCCGAGCTCTCGGAACCTCCACAGAAGCTCACAATTCATGTTGGCGTCCCCTGGCTGGCACGCAGGTGCTCCCACACCCAGGCCAACACCGCAGCGCCCCCGGGAGCGTTTCCCTCGGGCAGAGCTGCCGGGAGGGAGCTGCAGGGGGGTGGGCCTCCGTCTCTGAGCCGCAGCTCCTCAGCTCCTTGCTGGGAAGTCTACACCTTAGCCACCCACTTCCACCACACTCAGGGGAGTACGAACCGGTTATTTCCCAAGAAGATTCTTGACAGTGTCTTGAAATAAAAAGAATAAATACAGAAATACGTGTGGAACTCGGGGAAGGCTCCCCTTTCCCCTATCCAACTCCAGTGAAATACACCTTCCAAGTGACCAGATTTCATCGTTTCAAAATCCAGAGAGGCACGAATTGGCCTTGAGGAAAGAAGCCCAGCATAGGGTCCAGGCTGGAGCTGAACGAGACCCACGGACTGTCTACTTAGGGCCCAAGGATACCAAACCCTACTAGAAAGTCGACCACAAGGTCGATTGATCCTCTGTGACTTCTCAAGCTCAGAAACACGAAGTGACTTTGTCAAAGTCACTCAGTGCAAAAACCAGAATTTCAGTGTGATGTTCTCTGATCCAAAACTATTGGTCTCTATTCGTCTGTTTCAGATGCTGAAACAAAATCTCACAGACCAGCTGGCTTCAACAAAGGAATTTATTTTCTCACCTTCTGGAAGTGGAAGTCCAGGACCAGGGTACCGGGGGAGGTGTTCATGGCTGGTTTTTCCTGACTTACAGACAACACCTCCTTACCGCGTCTTCACTTGGTCTTTCCCGGGGACCAAGAAACTCTTGGTTGGGGAGAAAGAACTCTGCAGTCACTTCTTTTTTTTTTTTTTTTTTTTTTCTTTTTCCTCCTGTGGTGCTGGGGATTGAACCCAAAGCCTTACACATGCTAGGCAAGTGCTCTATCACCAAGCCACAGTCCCAGCCCTCTTCTTAAATAAATTCTATCGTGCTTATTTAATGTACATGACCTCGTGTATCACATATAGATAGTAAAAGGTTTCCTATGACGCAGCCAATCTGCATAGCCATTATCCCTTACGGTTACCCATTTTTTGTTTTGTTTTTATGGCAAGAGCAGTTACAACCCACTCAACTAGCCCAAATACCAGGTACAGAATGATTTTGTCCCTTCTCGTCCTGTGTGTGCATGAGCTCTCCAGGCCTGTCCACACTACATACCTGCTGCTTTGTGTCCTCGGGCTCCATCCCCCCATTTCCTCCTCCGATCCCACCCCTCAGCCCTGATAACTACTGTTTTGTTTTCTATCTCTATATATTTGGATTCTTTAAATTTTCCACGTAGAAGTGAGCTCATGCATATTTTTCTTCCCGGGTCTAGCTTATTTTACTCAGCATAGAGTCCTCCAGGTTCACCCAAGTGTGGCAAGTGGCAAGATCTTGTTCTTTTTTAAGACTAAGTAATATTCCATTGGTGTACAACTCCTGTGGTTCCTATATCCATTTGTTCATCAGTGGATATTTAGGTCACTTATTTATCTTGGCATCACAAACAGAATCCACACTGGCATCTTTCATACAAGGATTATAATCTACATGGATTAGGGCTCTACATGTATCCTCTCATTTAACCTTAATTACTTCTTAGAGGCTCCATCTCCACACTGGCACTTGGGGCTTTAACCACAGAATTTGGGGGACACAAACATTTAGTCCAAAACAAGATCTTTCTTCGACATTATGCTACCTCTCTGCATCAATATTTTAATTAGAAAAAATAATGTGAAATTTTCAGATATCCTCAGTCACAACATCCTAAACATCCTAAACTTTTTGTTTTATCTTTCTCTCTTATTTATGAAAGAGAGATAGTAGAAGCAATTAAGAAGCAAGAATGCGAGTTAGCAAGATCAAGCCACCGCTTTGCCTGACTTCTGTGAATTCTTTTACAACTGCCGCTAACCCTCTGCCTGGTGTAGATACTCCAGTGTTTTCTCCCAGTCCAACGCTTTGTCTAGCATTTCTTTCCTTGGACATAAATTCCTCAGTTTGGTGTGACCAGTAAAACAGTACCAGGGCGGATACATGTGGAGAGACGACTTGGGGTCTGCTCTGGCCGTGGGTCAGCAGGGAGCTGACATGTGCCTGGCTCAGCTCTCTCCCTAGAGAAGGCTGAGCCAGCAAATCAAGGAAACAGGGAACAAGGGAAGGCAAGACTCGCTCCCAGCAGTGAAAGCCGTAATCTTTTTCTAATATTTTGATTTCCTTGCAGAGCAGAAATCATTTTTTCTCAGTTCATCCTGCTCACAGGAACCTCTCACTGCAGGAGGGGCTTTAAATATGCCGGTGGGATTCTGCACAGCCAAGTGCTTTCCAGAAGAGTTCACAGAAAAGCCTGACTCTTACCCACCATGCAGGGAGCCCGGGAGCAGCCGCCACGGAGGGCTCATTCTCCTTCCAAGGCAGACCAGAGCTCCCAAGGCAGCAGACTGGACAGGCTGCCCCGAGGCTCGCGGGCATCAGGGGAGGCAGGTGGACAAGGAGCCGAAGCGCAGCAGGCTTTTCCCTGGAGGAGCACCAGGGGCCAGGAACATGTGAACGGGAGACCAACGGACACTTTCAGAGAGAAGGGAAATCTGAACTGAGCTTGGGGAAATGAAGAATGGCGAAGGCGTGGAGTGTGACAACCTCGGGCCTTGGAACAGAGGCCCAGGTCCAGCTTCCGGCACCTTCCAACAGCAGGACCTTAGGAACGGGGACCAGCACCACGAGGACCGGGTGCTCAGATCAGCCCCTGGCGCCTGGCGCCTGCTGGGAACAAGGATGCAGGTCTGGGGAGAGAACTGGCTCTCGAGGGTCATCAAGCATCCTGGACTTGGGATGGAGAGATTTTTTTCCCACTCCAGGCCCAGAGCAGGGTGCAGGGCAGCCACTGAGAGCCACCAGGGTGGGTGGCCTGAAAGGAAGACTGAGCTCCCTCCAGGAGCAGTAGGGAGCACCTTCCACTTTTTTTTTTTAACCTTGCGGCTGTAGCTCAGTGGTAAAGCACTGGCCTAGCATGTGTGAGGCACTGGGTTCGAGTCTCAGCACCACATATAAATGACTAAAATAAAGGTCCATGGAAAACTAAGAAATATTCTTTAAAAAGACTTTGTTTCAATTTTTGCAACTTGTTAAATTTGTAGTAGAAGATGCATATCTTAATATCTGCCATCTTGACCATCTGCTAATCTTTCTGGTGGGGGTTCTGGAGGTTGAATCCAGGACTGGTCCCGCGAAGCCCGAGCTCCGCCCCAGCCCCGCCCCCCAGCTCCCAGGTAACCACTGGGTCTGAGTCATCAGCACTGAGTCACCCCCCCACCTCCAGAACTCCGTCTTCCCACAGGGAAACTCTGCCCCTTAAGCACCAGCTCCCGTCACTCCCCTCCAGCTTTCGTCACCACAGTGCCACTTTCTGTCTCCAGGAGTTGGACCACTCCAGGGACCACACGGTGGTGGCATGGCACTGTACTTCCCTTTAGCAACTGGCTTCTTTCACTTGGTGTGACGTCTTCAAGATCCATCCTCCTGGCAGCCGTGTCGGGAGTCCCCTCCTCTAAAGCAGAGCCATGGTCCACGGCGGGGATGGATGAAGTTGTTTATCCACTCATCTGTCAGAAATTCTAACAACAGGGTCACCTCCACCCATGGCTACTGTGAATAGTGCTCTGCCAACAGCGAGTGGCCCAGAGGAGCCACTGCCCACCTGTCTTGCTAGACAGTACTTCAAGATCTACACAACGGGGCACAGCGTTTCTCCTGGAGGTTGGAACAGGCCCGGTGCAAAACAAACATCAGAGTATTTCAGTGTGTGTGTGTGTGTGTGTGTGTGTGTGTGTGTGTGAACAGTGTGCATTAGTACCCAACAGCCCTGAGTGGACAGAATGACCTAGAGTTTCCCAAAGTCAGATGACCTCCAAGCCAGGGACCTACATGCAAGCCTGCAGGCTGATGGGTGACTCTCTGGGGACAACCGGTCCCCAGCCTGAGCTCAGTGCTCTTCTGACTGGGCGGTACACCCCCACCCGGGCATGAGTCAGGATGAGGAGGCCACTTTTGCCCGGGGCAGAGATTTGAGGAGGATATACGGGGTAAAGTGGAGGCCTGGTGGAGAGAACAAAGATCCGGGTGTTTAACTGGTGACTGGAGTGCACAGCTCTGGTCTGAGGCGGAACCCAAGACTGGTCGTGAGTGTGTGAAACACATGGGAAGCTTTCAGCCACCTCCAAGGCCAGTGTCACAGTGGTGCCATGACAGTGGGCCTCTCCCACTGTTTCCACCCATCCCTCCCCCTTCAGGACATGAGTAAGGGGGGGCACAAGCAAAGAAGGAAGACGTAACCCCCTGTCCCAAGCAGACTGTCCGTCTGCAGCCGGCCCCGGGAGACCGAGGCTTCAGTTCGGGGTAAGGTGAGATGGTGCGTGTGTACATCGCTGGGCTGGACATGCTGAGTTGCCACTTTCAGGAAACAAGAGGTGCAGACAGACATGATCTGAAGGCAACCAGAAAACGCGGCCCCCCTGAGCTCAACCAAGGTGTGAGAGAAGCAGCTCAGCTTAGGGTGGGACAGGCAGGAGAGAATCAAGTGGTCCCCCATAACCTGTAAGTCCTCACATCGAGCATCCAGGAAGACTCGCCGGTGGGTGGGGATGTTGGCAAGTTGGCTGGAGGTAACCAGGGAAGGTCCCAAGGTGGGCACTAGAGGAACTCAGCTGGGCCTGGGAGCCCAGGGGCTCTGGTTTCACCACTGATTCGGGGTAGCCTGGGGGACCAAAAGAAGTTGAACCCCAACTCAAAGGTTTCTTGAAGTTATTCGCCCATGACTGGGACGTTGAGTTGCCAGATAAGTTACGGGACACCCAGTTAAGTCTGAATTTCAGATAACCCATGAATGCTTTTTAGTCTAAGCATGTCCCAAATAGTTCTAGAGACATCTCCATACCAAAAAGTTAGTCATTGGTTATCTGAAACTCCAATGCAGCTAGGTGTCTTATATTTTTAACAATTTTATTGATATAATTTACATATCATACAATTCACCCATTTCAAATGTACAATGTTTTTAGAGTAGTCGTGAGTTGCACACCATCACCACGATCAATTTTAGGCACTTTCATCACCCAACAAGGAACACCAAGCCTGCAGCCGACACTCTCCATCCCCCTGCCCGTCCCAACTGCAGACCCTGCTCCACTAGTCCGATTCCTTCCTGTGCCTACAGAGCCGCCTGTTCTGGACATTTTTTATTTTTTAATGGAAGCCCACTTAGGACCAGCTTCTTTGATTAGGTATAGTTTTATGCAAGATGCATCCTAAACATTGCAGCCCTTTGTTCCGTTTTATTGTCAAGAAATATTCCATTACCTGGTGATAAAAGCGTACTTGTCCAGTGATCTGCTGCCGAGCATCTGACTTGTTTGCAGTCAGTGATTCTGAGTTAACGCTGGTGTAAACGCTGTGTAAAGCTTTTGTAGAGGTGTTCATTTCTCTCGCCTGTGTACCTAGGGGATGCATTTTGAGAAACTGCCCACCTACTTTCCACAGCAGCTGTGCTGTTACTTTGTTGTTGTTGTTCTATTTCTCACCAGTAATGTACAAGCCTTCCGACTTCTTCACATCCTCGACATACGTAGTAGTTTCTGGTGATCTGATGATAGTCGTCCTGGTCTTGTGAAGAGGTATCTCATTTGGTTTTGGTTTCCATTTTCCTCATGGCTAGTGAGTATCCCTTCACGTGCTTATTGACCATGTCATGCATCTTCTTTGAAGAAATATCTATTCGAATACTGCACCTACTTTTTCATTCTGTTATCTTTTCATTATTGATTTGTAAGAGTTGATTTATTCTGAACACTGGACCCTTATCAGACTTACACATATCTTTCTCTCTCCCATCCTGTAGGCTGTCTCTGCACTTTCAGTCTCTCTCCACGTCTTGACCCCGAGTGCTGGGATAGAATCCAGGGCCATGAGCATGCTACGTCTTTGCAACACAAAGCCTATTCATTTCGCTGAAGTCGAATTTGACTGTTTTTTGTTGCCGTGTGTGTCTTCATTGCTGTATGTAAGAAAGTTTTGAACAACCCAAAGTCACAAAGATTTGACTCCATATTTTCTTCAAATAGCAATTTAAAGTCGGCTCTTGGCCAGTTTGATCATGTCATTCTGAAGGGGCTCCAACTCTGTTCTTTTGCAGTCTGGTGGTCTTAGCATTGTTTTTTCAGGCATCGTGATTTTTATTTGTAAATGTGGCAGCCCAGGTCAGAGGAGTGCACCTGGACAAAGCAGGTACCTCTTTAATCCTCAGCAGCTCTCGGCTGCTCTTTCCCAGGACGGTGCCCGTTCCCTTCCCTCCTCTCAGCTTGAATTCCCATTTCCCTCCAACCCTGTCCTTAAACACTAACTGGGGTCTGGAGAGAAGAGACCCCTGGCCTGCCTCCGTGCACACGGTGAGGGTAGTGTAGCTGGTAACTCTGCAAAGTTGACGTGGCCCTCGTTGGATCCAGCTCTTGGCCAGGGTTCAATGATCTGGACTAAGCTCCAATTCCACTTCAGGTTTGGAGTTCTGAGTCCTGAAACAGCAACTGACACAAGTGTTTCTTCTGCCCTCGACCCAGCCCTGCCCAGGCCTCCGTGTTTCCTCTGTGCCAAGATGGCGGCACCAAAGCCCTTTCTTCTTTGTCCAGGACCTCTGAGCTATGCCAGGGGCCGCTCTCCCTCCACTGCCACCTCAATTCCCAGAAGTCCTCCTCTGGTCCTTAGGCCATCTGCCAAGTTTCACAGTGGACTCTACCCATGAGAACCCAGGAAACATTTCGTGGGCTGCGTTCCTATGAGCTGCTGTTGAGGCTGCTCAGCAGAGCCGTTCCCTGTGAAAAGACCTTGCTGCCCGCTTGCCTGGCGTTCAGCCTGAGAGCCAGCTAGGTCATTCACGTTAAGGTTCAGACTCAGTGTGGCTCATCACTTTCTTCTGAGTCTGTGAAGTCACTTCCCACACTAACCCCGTCGCCTACACGAGATGACTTGTTCATGAGCAATGGGTAACAGTGTCTCAACACACCGCTGGATTTTCCCCCAAAGCCATCTGGGGTATTATGACAAGGAGCAATCTCACCTTCAGAGTTGAGTTAAGCAAGCTCCCACAACGCTCTCACGTCTCTTGGTTCATGATGGGGACGATGACAGCCCCAAGGCCATTCAGACTACCCCAAAGAAGGGCCCTCAACACACCCCAGGGCCTGCGTTCCAGATGCCTCATGTCCTAATGTCCCCCTGAGTCAGAGGCAGAAGAACAGAACCCATCTACCTCCACTCAGGACTGATTGTTTCTCCCTTCACACTGGAAGCCGCACCATTAAACTTTCACTTTATTAAGGAAATCTTTCATCACAGTTAGACTGAGGTCTAATTACCACCATGTTTATCAGTCAGAATTCTCCAGAAAAACAGATCCTGTCATGTGTATACATACACATACCCTCCCACTAACATGTATAACTAGAATATATAAGTATGTAAAATAAATTTCTATGATTATATAAATACATAAATTTACAGATACATTTTAAGCATGTAGAACTCCACGTTTGTGTACCTATTTGTTTGTTCAGTTTTCCCTGAAGGCCCTCTGAGCTGGACCCCTGGCTCTCCTCCTGCCCCCCCAGCCACCCCATGCTCACCACCTGAGGGGCTCCCAGACTCTCCCACCCTCCTCGCCTTTCCACCTGACCTCCGCCCCCTTGGGAGAGTTAGGTGCCCTTTCTGCCACCTTCCCGCAGGCCTAAGAGCCTTCTGATCTATCCCAGTGGGACATAATGACACTTTTCTTCCAAAAAGTTGAGATATTTATAAATAACTCACAATTAATGTTCTGAACTTTTGTCTTCTTGGTGTGTGTGTGTGTGTGTGTGTGTGTGTGTGTTTGCACAAAGAGTTACTATAGATCAAGATCAGGAAAACCACAACCTGCAGGCCAGATCCAGGCCACCGCCTGTTTGTAAGTCAAGTCCTGTGGGGACACAGCCACACCCATTCATTTCATAGGTTCATAGCCGCTCTCATCTGAGGGGGCCTGGTTGAGGACTCTCCCAGGTGGCCCCCAAACCTGAAATGCCTCTCTCTGGCTGTTCACATTTTTTGCTAATCCCTGCAAGAGCCTCCTCAGCCTCTGGCCTCTCAGGAACAGCAGGAGGGCAACACATTCTTGGAAGGACCAGGCCAGAAGGGACCTAGGGAGCTGAGTCAGCAGAGGTCCCGGGGACGGAGGACAGCCGTGGAGACTCCTCCACCTGGCCTTGGTGGGAGGAGGCACTTCCTGGAGAGACCCGGGAGGCAGAGTCTCAGGCTGGCGCCCCCCAGGGTTTCCAAGTGTGTGCAAGTGTCGGGTTGACCCACTGCTCCAGCCTTCCTGGCTCACGGAAGACCCCACTGAGGTGGAGTTCCCTCAGGGACTCTGAGGTTCTGGGGGCCCTGGGGTAGGAGCTAGAACGGGATCAGCCACACCGAGTCCAGGAAGAAAGGGAGAAGTTCCTTCTCGGTTCCCGTCTTCAGACTCCAAGTCTCTAGGTGGGGCAGCCAGGCCCCAAGCGTCGGCTATTTATTTGTGACCAGAGGCCTCAAGAATATAGTTGATCTCTCTCTCTCACACACACACACACACACACACACACACCCTCAGTAATAGGAACCGAATCCAAAGAGTCACCCAGAGGTCACTGTCATCTCCCTGTTGGAAGGCGTTCTGCTTTCCAGATTCCTAAATAAGCCCTGCGGTTGCCAGTCACACCAAGAGCCCCTGGGGGATCGCTTGGGTGCCACCCTACGGTGACCGCAGCTGGCCGTGCAAGTCTGAAGTCCCAGCTGCAGGTCAGAGCCATGTTTGCCAAGGACAGGTCTCAGAAGGAGCCTTCAGCCACCGCAGGGGTGAGAGACTGGCTGGCACTCAGCCTGAACGTGTCTGCGTTGGCCTGTCCTCTCTAGGAGGACACACTGTGGGGGAACCCCCTTCCTTCTCCAGCCTTCATTTCTTTGGGAAATGGCGCAGCCCCCATCTTTCGGCTAACCCAGGAGAATTTTCCTAGAATTTCAAATTATTTGCAGAGCCACGTGGCGGGGTATCACATTGATAACCATCTGCTCCAAATCTTCACACAAGGGAATCTGGCAAAATCCCACACTCTCAAGGGTAGGAAAAACTACTCCACCCTCCACCTCCCTGAAGGGAACCAGAAATGACACTTAATTTTCCGAGCAACTCACAGCAGTTGAGTGACAAAGGACTCAGAGATTTCTCGTCAAAGGGATTGGAGACAATGACAATTTCCAACATGATTGGAATGGCAGCTGCAGCAATGACTGATGGGCTGCTCAGAAACTTTTTAATTGCTTTGGCTGCTTCATACCCTTGCTTCCAGTAACTTTATTATTATTATTGTTTGAATTGGTTTTTTTTAGAAAACATCTCCGTGTGTTTTCAACAGTTGTCATGGAGAGTTGGCATCCTGGAGATTTCCTGGAGGAAAATTACTTCAAAGGCTCATCACACACACGCACGCGCGCGCACGCACATACACACACACACACACACACACACACACACGGATGTTCCAGGAGAAAAAGGAAGGAACTCGAAGACAAAAATACTGTGATGTGATCTATAAATTCATATCTTTCTTTGGCACCCATTTGGGTCTTTCCCATCTGCCATCACCTACAAATTATTAGCTTTTATTACGATGTTATGATTCTACGTGACAGAAAATATAAAACTTGAACAAATTAACAGAGCATAATTAACACAACTGATCAGTGATTGAAAACAGCTGCAAATCAAAGCTCAAACGAGTGAGTGGGATTGGCACCAGAGAACGTGTCTCCATACGAGAGTCTGGAGACACCTTGAACCCAGAGGTGCCTGCTCAAGGGCACAGGCTGATTACCAGGATCAGGAGACACTTCCTGACTTCTCGTGGTCCTAGAGAGATTGCTGAGAGATCCACAAGGTCACTCGACGAGGACTACAAGCCCCACAATGCCTGGTGTTGACACAAAACCACCTGCCTTTCTCACAACAGATGCGTGAGACACGCACCACCGTCTCCTCCCACCAGGAGGATCACCCGCAGACTTGGATTCTGATGAAACCATACAGCATTCAAACGCACAGTGAACTAAGGAGAACCCCGTCCTGCAGTGGAAGAAGGTGTCACCGGTGCTGCCAGACTCTGCCATCTAAATTAACAAAATGTCTATTCAGGAAGTTTGAGAAAGAGCCTGATCCCAAAAGCCATCTGATGTTTCCAGTGCGGAATGGAAAACGTTTATGCTCTAATAAGTTCACAATGACGTTTAGGCTGTGAAGCTATAAAGCAGGAAAAGTCTCAATATAGTGAGACCCAAGCTACACCAATCAGGATGCTCTCTGCCAAAGCGTTCACAGGGGCTACCATGTTATTATGGGTACATTTGGACCCTCACACTGCGTGCTGATTTTCCAACTTTCAACCGTGTATATTCATGGCCACGTGAGCTCCCTAGACACGGTCCTAGGGACACAGCCATGTGGGGAGTCAGGTCACCCGCAGGGGAAAGAGAGGCCTTTTCTCACAGCTGCATGGGAGGACCTATATGAAGCTGCAGGGACCCGTGTGCTGATTCCTACCCCTCCATCCCCACCCTTCTCCACACCCTTTGGGACAAGGAAAAGGGCCAGCATCCTGCAGTCCAGCTCCTCCTCCGGCCTCACCTGGAAACCCCTGCCAATGGCCACCCACTAGACACTCATGCAACACGTTCCAGGAGGGTGACCCACGTCAGCAGCACTGGCCAGCACACCAGAGTTAGTGCATACTCACTCACCGTCCTCTGATTCCACCTAAAATATAGTTTTCCCACTTCTGAGGTGGTTTGAGATGCCAGGTGGCACGTCGGCCTGGGGTGACAGAAAATGCCTTACGTCCACGTGTACTGTCTGTGGATTCTTCTGCATCCTAGCCACACAGCTGGACAGAATTTCCTAGTGACCCTTGCAGAGAGGTGATGGTAGCCTTTCTGGCCAATGGGATGGGGGCAGAAGGAGCAAGTGCCATTTCTAGTCTGACCCTAAAAACCTGCATGTTCCCCCAGGAACCTTCTTCCCACGGTCACTGGCTGAATGCAGAGGAGGCAAAGGCCCTAGAGGATGGTACCACGGTGCTACACAATGTCCCCCAGAGGACCACGTGTTGAGGCTTGGTCCCCTCTCCACGGCACATTGGGAGGTGGTTGGATTTAAGGAGGCAGGGCCTAGTGGGAGGAGCCTAGGCCACTGGGGCAGTGTCCTTGAAGGGGGTATAAGGACCCAATCCCTGCCCTCCCTTCTCTCCCCCTTCCCTGCTTCCCAGCCTCCCGTACCACCTGCCCCTTCCACATTCCCCTGGACCCTGCTGCCACAGGGTCGAGAAACCTTGGACTAAAATCCTGAAACTGCATCCAAATGAATCTTTCCTCCTAACAAGTTGACTATTTCAGGCATTTTGTCACAGTAACAGAAAGCCACCTAACATGACATGCATTATAAGGTAGATGGAGCCTGGGAATAAGAATGACGCTTTGGGGCAGACTTCCTCCCCCATCCCCAAGATCCCACCACCATTGGACTTCATGTGAGGAAGAAATTCCTCTACTAATCCACTAAAATACTAGGCTTTTTGTAACAAAGATCAGCCCATGCTGACAAATTCAGTTTCTGTATGCAAGAGTCCCGCTTCATGGGCAGGGATACATTCCAAAACTCCTAGCAGATGCCTGAAACCACAAATAATGTTGAACTCTGTATATGCTGTGTGTTCTACACACATATACCATCATAAAGTTCATGAATCAGGTATCATAAGATATCAATAATAATAACAAATACTAAAATAGAACTATTAAAATAAGACACTATGATACAAGTTATATGAATATGTTCCCTCTCTTCCACCCACCCCTTGAAATACCTTATTATATTACAGAGTTTAGAAAACTCAACATATGATGTTTTTTTCTCTCCTTATTAAGTCCTGAATTTTTCCCTTTTTACTTTAAAGAAGCCCTTTACAGTCATTTTGGACAAATCCTAACCCAGCATCACTTCTCATGCACTTTGGGACCATGATAAAGTAAAAATGGCTCACTTGAACACTGCAAGACCATCACAGTTGATCTGACACCAAGACAACTTCTAAGTGACTCACGGGAGGGTAGCATATACAGCACGGATGTGGTGGACAAAGGGATGATTCACGCCCCAGGAAGGATGGAATGGGATTCACAAGCTTTCATCATTCTTCAGAACAGCACACAGGCGACGCAGTTTAAAACCTGTGTTTTTTTTTTTTAATTCCTGTAATTTTCCAGGTAATATTTTTGGACCATGATCGACACTGGGTAACTAAAAACCATGAAAACAGAAACTTTGAATGAGGTGGAACAACTACATGGATCTCAAATTTATCTGTCACATACAAATACACATACATAGACAAATGACAGCTGGCGGACGGCTGGTGTCCACTTAACTCCATACAAGGAATGGCCAGGACACAGTGTCACACTGACTATGCTCCTCTCAAATCTTGCAGGCTCCTCTAAGACACTGAACAATGTCCCAGATTCAAGTATTACAATTGATGTTAGTTTTAGAAAGTTATAGAAGTTACACTGTTTTATAATGTCCGTGAGTGACCACTCTTACTTTTGGAAAAATACCATAAAATGAAGCTTGGTTCAGAAGAAGGCTCAGATGATCCACAAGAAGAGATGTTGGAAATTAAATCTGCCACGCGGATTCTGGGAGTTCCATGTCTGTGGACTTGGTTTTGGGGATCCGGGCACCAGAGGGCTCCTGGCACTTTCCTTATTTACCTGTGGTCTCTTTTTTGGAAGTTTTGGTGAACAGCCAGCTACAGTGAGATCCAGTGAGCCTCTCCGTCCCCAGGGAAGATTTTTAGCTGCTCTGGTATTTATTTAAACCAGACTGCTCAGTCAAAATTCTGTGAATCAAGACATTCCTTTGTGGGTGGAGAAGAGGGCGGCCAACCCATGGATTTTAGTCCAGGCTCAGCTGCTTCCTTTCCTGACCTGTGGGCTATTAAAGGAACATTTCTAAAATTGGATTAACCAAAACGTGATGTGGAAAGTGCTTACTGAGCACATATTATGAGAAAGACCAGACTTACCAAGACACCAAAGAGCACCACATCCCTGCCCACCTGGCTTCCCAATGCACAAACCGCCTCTCAGGGCACTCTCCAGGGGGCTGGCAGGGTTGAAAAAACAGGTTTAGGGGCACAAAGGATCTTCCAAAGGTCACAGGGCTCATCTGGGGCAGAGTGAGACCCAAACACAGATAGGCTGGACACCCAGGACTCTGTCCCTCCAGCCTCACTACACAGCTGTGCAAATATTTTTATGATGACTCCAGGTCATGTCCGATCCCTAGAAGTATTCAGAATTTGAGAACCCAATTAAGCTGTCTCAACCAACAAACTCTGCAGCTGCCTTACAGTCACCAAGGTACGGCAGGACTGCAGCTCCTCCACCCCCTGGGCTTCTGGAAACTGCTGTAGCTCCTCCCCTCTGGAGCTCACAGTGGCAGCCTCTCTCCGTGTGGACAAAGGGGTAGTGATAGGGAGTCTCCTCCACCAATAGGTCACATCTAGGATGACCTGCAGCTCGGATATCTTCTTTGGCCAGCAGCCAGCTTGACCCTGCCGGGCAGCCTGACTGGGCTTCTGCTTTCCCCGGAGCACATTAGAAGGACTTGCTGACTTGCAGGTGCCCTCACAGGCAGTCTCCCCCATGGGAGCCGAGCTTCTGCCCTTGCTCTTCCGCTCCAGCTCCACCGAGCAGATAAGGCAGGATGGTGACCCACACAGGGTCCCATCAGCACAGGAGGGGTCAGGAGAGTGCCTGACACCGAGGAACTCAGAGGAGGGCCTTGTAGGAGAGGAGAGGGCTGCTGCCCACTGCCCAGGAACAAGGACGCACCCGCCAGCCCCACCTCTCTGCCCTCTTTGTGTTCCCTGCATGGCCACCTACAGACTGCCCACCGCAGCCCCTCACTCCGCGTCCCACCAATGGGGCACAGGGACTTTCATATTTCTGAACCAAACCAACACTTTGGTTTTCCCAGCGGGGAAGCGGGCAAGCCCTCCCCCCCCAGCTGGATTTAAAGGCTTCTGGCTCGAAGCCGCTACAGCTAAGTGCGCAGGGTGCCAGGGCTGGAGGAGGACCCTGGAGCTCTCATGCAGCTTCCAACCCGTCTGGGGACTGTCACATGGGTCCAGGAGCAGACCCTAAGTCCCCCGTGCAGGAGTCAGTCACAGAGGCCGAAGAGCCAACAAGGCCTTAGCTCCCAGCCGCACATGCACGGCCTCACCCTCAGAGTGAGAGCAGAGGGGGGTGAACAAGAGCAGCTGGGCACCCACGGGACCCGCTCCGGGACCCCAAACCCAGCATCTTACTTGATGTCCCTGCTGTCCCTTACATGGTTCAGACCACCACGGCTCCCCACGGACAAGCTGGTGTCCACTCTGGCAGTGCCTCAGTCCTCTGCTGGTGTCATCTTCCTGCAAGATGGCACCCAACAAGCAGGAAGCAGGGTCTGCAGCTCCATCTGCTGCCAAGTCCCCACCCCACTGGTTCTGGTTCACCAGAGCTAGGGACACCTGCAGGGCCCCAGCGCACACTTCCCATCACACTCGTGCATCTCCATGCCCAGCTCCTGATGACCCTTGCACTGGGCCAACCCTAGGCCACGAAGTCTGACTGGCACCCAGACACTGCCAGGAGACCTCAGACCCGGGATGCTGACGTGGAGGAGGACCAGCCAGCGGGCCAGGCCCCTCTCTGTGCACAGGAGAGCCACAGGAAGGAACCAACTCAAGCCTGAGCAACGCCGGAGACTCACCCCCCGAGGTCCACACGGGGGTTCCGGCCGAGTCCACTCCTCCCTGCCCACACCTGAAACAGAACCTGGTCTGGGAAGCAGCCAGGAAGCCGTGAGGATAAAGGGACGGGACACCAAGACAGTGGCAGAGACAGTAAAAGCAGAAACACGTGTTTTTGTCGGGTTTGTGTCACTGTGACCAAAGGGACTTGTCCAAAACAACTCACAAGAGGAAAAGTGTACTTTGGCTCATGGTTCCTGAGGTTCAGTCCATGGTCGGCAGGCCCCATGGCTCTGGGCCGGACCTGAGGCAGAACATGGTGGAGGAAGGGCGTGAGGAGGACAGCAGCTCAGGACACGGTGACCCAGAAGCAAAGAGAGAGCTCTGCTCGTCAGGGACAAGACATAAACCCTGAAGGCCAGCGCCCAGCCACCCACCTCCTCCAGTCACACCCCCTGCCCTCAGACACCACCAAGTCAGTCCATGACAGTGAGTTAACCCACTGATGAGGTCACTCCTCACAACCCAGTCGCTCTGACATTCCTGCATTGTGAGTTTGGGGGACTCCTCATATCTAAGCCACAACAACATGCTCAGCCGCCCATTGCCAGGGGCAAGATGATTGGGGACTTGAAGAGGTCACAGGTTGGGCACTCCAATCCCACCACCCATGAGACCTGCTGTCTTACCCACCCACCTGGTTCCTGACCACCTGCCCTGCTGCTGGAGAATCCGAGCCGCTCCCTGCAGTCACCCCTCCTCGGCCCACAGAAATCTCTGGGACCCAGCCATGTGCAGCCCACTCCCTCACTCCCACCCCTCCCGACCCTCCCCTAATTAATGTGCAAAACGCCCGGGGTCTTGGGCCTCCCCAGACATTGGACTTGGACGGCAGTGTTCCCGTTCTGTGGAAATGTGCTCTGACCACTCACCAGCTCCTAGTGCACCTGAGTCCTGCTATGACAGAGGCCACGTGTTGGGCACACCAATCCCACCCCACCACGCACTGCCAGGAGCTGTCAGGCAGCTCCACACGTTGCTGGGGTCAGGGACATGCTCCAGTGCTGCAGGAGGGAATCAGTGAGTCATGCATCGCATTCAGCCTCACTTCTAAGCTGGTCAGCAAGAGCCCTCGGGGCAATGTCCACAGATGGAGAAAACAGGGGCACAAGGAGAAGTCAACACGGACAGTGTCATGGGGTGCAGCCTTCTGAGACTGTACGTGCGCATCTCACTTCTGTATCATGAGAGCTACCCTGAAGTATTGTACAAGCGCATCCAGAAAGAGTGGACACCACGGACCAAGGCCTGGTGGGGAGCAGTCAATGCTTACCTACAGAACTAAGAACAGACGGTGGTCACCACCATGGAGTGCAACTCGGCCAGAAGGTGGAGGAGGCGAAGTGGTCACCATGAGCAGAATGGACTTCCTGATGCCTTCCAGGTACTAACCAGGCACAGTGCCTTCCAGGTGTTAACCACGTCACTGCAAGTCAGATTCTGGGGAAGGGAACTCGGAGGGGAGAAAGAAGGTCATAGCTGGTTTCAAGATTGCTCATAACAGGGAACCAAGAGACCACAGGCCAAAAAGAAAACAAAAAAGGAGAGTACTAAAATTATATACCAGCCTTAATAAAAATATAATCATTAAGACAAAAAAAATAAACTTTTTGTGGTAACAAAAGTTGCTACCCCGTCCACTAAGAGGAAGATACGGGCTGGCCCAAGTGACCTGCTGAAGCACAAACATTCCAGGATTCCTGGAACTGGGTCATAAGAAGTCCTGCAACTTCATCCAGGCCCCTCTGGACATGCCCTGTGGGAGCCCCGAGGGTCTGTGTGAGAAGCCCACCTGTCCTGCAGGCACTCTGCCTTAGCCCCACAGCCTTTTCAAGTCAGCAGACACAGGAGCCAAGCCCCTTGAATCCTCTAAGCCAACACTTACCAGACAACTATCAGGACATGCCGTCTGTCCATGACTCCCGGGACAGAAGAATCGCAGAACCATCCCTGCATGACTGCGGGGCTCACAAAATCATCTTCCAGCATGAGTTCATGATGTGTTTTATCTTGAAGGAAATCAGTACTATCTTTAGGGAAACACAGACTTTCCACTGGCATATATAATCAACCCAGCAGCACTGAGCACTCACAGAGTCACACCGTGGTGTCTAAATACCATGTCCCACCTGAAGGCCACTTGGAGGAAGGGCTGAAGGAAGTACAGAGGTAAACCTAAAATTTTGGCATCCAGAAAATAAGGGAGCTACCAAAAATTACTGGTGACGTGTCAAAAGAAATCAGGAGTTTATTTGAATAAGCTCTTACCAAAAATGCACAATTTTAGCATCATTAAGAATGATTAAGGGCTGGGGTTGTGGCTCAGTGGTAGAGCACTCACCTAGCATGCATGAGGCACTGGGTTCGATCCTCAGCACCACATAAATGTAAAGCAAAGATACTGTGTTCACCTAAAATTTAAGAATAAATATTTTTAAAAAGAATGATTAATTGTAACATATGAAATTCATAGATTTATAATAATATTTAAAAGCTCACTGGTCAAAATCGGACAAGGACAATGAACCCCATACCATACTTTGAAACTGATAAAGAAAAAGGATCAGACATTGAGTGTGTGGTTTTCCATGTAGCTCACAAACTACAGAGTAACAAAGGAATTGACGGGGGAAGGATTCCAATCAACCAACAAAGAAGAAGTGGCCCAAGGTCCTATTTCAAATTAAAGAATGGACCAAGGCAAGAGTAATCACATGAAAAAGAGAGAGAGAAAGACTGACATTGACCACTTTCTACTGAAAAAACTCATCTAGGGAGTCATTTTGACTCTCCCGGAAATTTGAACTTGAATCTGATCAAATCCCTGGATCTAACTACCAAAGTACAGGAAAAACAAGGGACCAAGAAACGCATTCGACAAAATCAGCAATATCATTTAAACACTAGGTATAGGAAAGTCTGGGGCAAATGCTTCGGTTTATTCAATAATAGACTACAACACCACGGGAGAGAAAAAGAAGAGTGAACAAATCCAAGTGAGCGAAACCTGTTTGGATTCCAATACAAACAAACCATGAAAAAGTAAAATACATAAGACAATTGGGGAAATAGGACACTGACTAGACAGTTGGTGGTATTTAAAAGTATTTTTTACTCAGAATGGTTTGTGGTTCCTTTTTTTAAGTTCTTCTTCGGTTCCTTATCTTTCAGATACTGCATATTGAACTATTTAGAGATAAAATTATATGACTCCTGGAAAGTGCTTCTAAATATTTGGGAAGGGCGAATTAGAGGGCAAGAAGAAACAAGACTGGCTGTGTTTTGAGGCCTGTGAGGATGGGTGATGGTCAGTTCATAGGCCCATGGAACACTGCTCTCCCATTTGGGATAGGGCTTTTAGTTTCCGTAATAAAAGGGTTTTTTTAATCACGCTTACGAATAATTTTCAGGAAAATGCTTGTGGTAGTCAGTAGGAAAAGCAGGTGAAATACCAACACAGTAAGATCCAGCCACGCAGACCAGCATGTCTCTGCCAAGAGGCCACAGTGGCTGTCCTCGTTATTACGGGTGAATTTCACCCCTGCTCTGCACTCTGACTTTGCAACTTTCTACAATAAGCCAAACTTGGATACCTGGAGAAAACAGGTTTTGTTCTGATTTTTATGAGCAGATGAGCCACAGCCATGGGAAATGACGCCCTAGATCTGGAGCCATGTGTGGCAGAGATGCCTCTCAGAAGGGCTGGTATTGGGCCAGGTGCATCTTAGGCCTTAGGTCCACGTTGTTAGCACATGGACAGCAGGCCAGACACAAGCTTCATTTCAGCCTTTATTCAGGAATGGGACCACACCTACAGCAAGGGACCCCCTTTCCTGGTGGAAAATGAGCCCCTGAACAAAGGAGGGGACTGGGCTTATATCGGTTGTGGGGGATTTAGTGAGCGTGTTGGTCTGGGTTCGGGAATTTAGGGGTCAGTGGTCAGCACCCGGAGAGGATTGACCTTGGAAGAGATTTGTGTTTCCCAGAGACCATCACTCTAGGTTTGAGGAACACTTTCTCCCTGGCACAAAAGCTATCCATGTAGGGCTTTCCCTTCCACTCCCTCGGCCCCGGCCACACGTCCTGGGGTTTCTCATTTTCCATGTCCACATCCCGAGGGAGGAAGCAAGTGTGTCCCTGGGTTCCTAACATGAGGCTCCAGATTGGCGGGGGGCGGGGGTTTCCTCACTGCTTCTTCCAGAGTTCCACTTAGTGTCTCCAAAGGAACGAAAAGGCCCCAAAATCACCCAGATGCAACTCCCCGGAGGAACAGAGACATGATTATCAGCTACTCATGTTCCAGAAACTTCCGCACCCAAGATGAATATAGCATTTCCTTTTGTGTTTTGGTAAAAGATGAAAGCCTGAGGATACACGCCCTCCTCCGGGCTTTCTCCAGGGACCGCAGAATCCATCTCTGGGCTCTGGGCTGATGGCACTCTCCCGGGATGTCCCTAGAGACCACCACCCCCAACAAGCAGGGAACTTATTTCCCAGCAGAGTGTTGGTGCACAAGGAATCTTTATGCCCCTGTCTTCTCAGGGACATTTCTTTAAAGTCACACAAAAGGAGTGTGGACAGAGATGTGAGCCTCACCTTACCCACAGCCTAGAACGTTCCGGAAGGGTTCGCCATGCTAAGACTGCTATCCTGGCCTTTCCTCTCCCGTGGACTCACATACACCCTGGGAGGACCTCACCAGGTGTTTTCTCCACAATCCCCTGGGTTCTTCCTGGTTTGTCTTGTTTTCCTCTTAAGGATGCTGCCTGAGGGGACTTGACCTTTCTGCTAAGATCTCGATGTGGGATCACCGCCCCCCCCAGCTCCACAGTCAACCCACGTGCGCAGCCAGCGCCTGCGCTTCCCTCCCCGCTCCCCGCAGCCTCTCTGCTGTCTCCACCAACCTCAACAAGCCCCTCCAGGCTGGAGGCCCCAGAGGGCCTGCCCAGGAGCTGGGCTTCCACCCTGCAGCCCACCCCAGCCCTGGCTGGCTCTCCTTAGGAGGGACGCCCATGGTCACCAGGGCTGCGAGTCCCACTCTGATGTCCAAGGAGGCTCCTTCCAAGCCCTCCACCTCCTCCCACCCACAGGCATGTTTGTGGGGACCTCATCTGCCCAGCATCAGCAAGCGGGGGAGTCAAAGTCACAAGATAAATCTGTCATTTACAGGAGTCTCATAGATCGGAATCTAGACTTACCCCCGTTGACCATCTGTACGTTGAGTATATGGTGAGATGATGGAGGTTGGAAATGCTGGGTTAAATGCCTACATTATCAAAATTAAAGTCACTATTGCTTTACTTTTTTGAATATGAGTACAGGAGAAATTTACCTGAGCAAAGCACCCACATCGGGCATCTGTTGGGCAGCGCTGGCCTACAGGACTCTGCAGCTCTGTGGCTATGTTCCTGTGAGTCCTCTGAGACACTATTCACATCTGTTCGTCTCCTCCTTGGAAATGTC
The DNA here is from genome assembly GCF_048772815.1 of Callospermophilus lateralis. Classification (NCBI taxonomy): domain Eukaryota; kingdom Metazoa; phylum Chordata; class Mammalia; order Rodentia; family Sciuridae; genus Callospermophilus; species Callospermophilus lateralis. Next base: position 5,808,933 of record NC_135314.1, on the reverse strand, counting down.
TCAGCCCGTCAAAAAGGATTTGCCAACCCACCTCTGCCCACGGGGACGCGGCAGGAGAGAGGGCTGATCAAAGCCAGAGTTTTTAATTAATTTTTTATTAAGACATAAAATTTGTGCATATTTATATGAAACCAGGTGTATTTATCTGTCACAAAGTCTTCCACGCAGTGGCCAATACTTCTTTTGAATATGATCATGGTGGCTTTTGATACACCGCCAGCCCCGGGTGTCAAACACCCATCCTTATCAAAATCACCACTAGGTCTATTCAGCAAAAGGTGCTCAGCAGAGCTGCCGTCCCGGTTCTGATGAAGGCCTGGGTCTTGGCTGGAGCCCAGGCTGGCAGCTTGGCGAGGTCAGCCAATCCACCAACGCTGCTTCTGCCGTCCACTGGAGGCCTCCTTCTCCCTAGCAGATGTTTCTGGAAGAGAAGGCGTGTTTGTTTCAGGCTTCAAGACGGAGGCAAACATTTGTTAGAAGGCTCCAAAGGACTTTGCAGAGATTCTCCACCCAGGATTCCCACGCCAAGGCTGCTTGTGTAACATCTGTGTAACATGCGGGGGCCGCTCGTGAAGCAAGCGTTTCCAGTAAAGCGCACTGTGCGAAAGTACGCATGCGTGGTCTCCAGTGCCTCTGAAGCTCTGCACGCCTCTGCCCCTCAGCTGGGTGCTGGACAGTCGCAGGCAACCTCTTCAGGAGGGCACACCGCTCCTGTGTGCTCTGAGGAACTGCCATCTGTGATTGGACACCTCGTGGTTTGCTGTGGCTGTCACCCCTCCAAATTGTCATCAGAAGAGGCTGATCACATGAAGGCCAGGTACAGATGGATTCTCCAGCTGTGGAAATGAAGGTCACTACCAAGTGTAACCTGGGACTGGTGGGGGGAGGGGCGTCCATCATTCTGACATGCTAGCCCAGCTTGGTGTCCCAATTACAGCCAGAAATTTGGTGGTGACCACTTACAGACCCAGCGTCTTGAGAAAGTGTTCAATATCAGGTTGCCAGTGCTAACAAATAAAGATAGAGGATACCTGGTCCAATCTGAGTTTCCAATACCCAATAAAAAAATTTTTAGTATAAGTATGTCCCAAATTTTGCATGGGACATACTTATACTAAAAATGCATCTGTTTCATATCTGAAACTCACCTTTAACCGGGCGGCCTGTCTGTGGTGTGGCAATCCTAGCAGAGGCTTCTTTGGAATACCTGAAAGTCCTGGAAAACAACTGTGGCTGGTGCCACCAGGTGGGTTGGCAGTTTTCACAGTCTGGGCCAAAGGACAGGGCTCATTGTTTGCCATCTGATCACTGCAGCTCCCCCAGTGAGGAGCAGAAATATGATTTCCCCCGTCGATTCTGGCGTTTTCTAAGTAGATGAAATCTTTCTGTCATTGCGGTGTATCTGCTAGCATGCTCAACACCCGGCATCTGTCTGAATGCACCTTGATCTGCCTGAAGTGAGCGTCATCACCATGAACTGCCCCAAACAGACAGGGTCAGCCTCAGGCCGGCACCAGCCGCAGCCACACAGGATCCTGCACTCAGAAGGGCCCTGAGTTGGATTCAAAACTCTGATGAGGCTGTACTGACATTCGTAATTAACCCTTGAGCCAGGGGCTTCCCGAGTGACGGAGCCGCCCCTAGGACAGGTGGACCTGAGGACAGCAGCTGCAGCCTTAGACGCTTCATCCCTAATGGCACACGGAGCCCTTGGTCTGCTCTTGGCGAGCTCACGTGGAGCAACCTGAGCCCGGGCAGCCCTTCCCAGCCCCTGGCTGCGTTTCCAGCACGGCCTTGATTTAATTAGCGTCTGGCTGGTTCAAAAGCTTGTTTCTGATTCTGAGTGCCATATGAGCTGTTGTCTGGATCTTCTTCCAACTTGGCCCTGGGACACTCCGCACAGAACCTGCTGTCTTTGGCTCCACCAGGCTGCGGTTTGGGGAGCACAGTTGTTGCTCACAGCAACTTGAAGCCTGGGAGGAGATTTTCCTGGAGCCCCTTGAACCAGCAGATTTGAGCTGTTGGATTTCTCACCAGTGGCTGGCCCCCACCCAGGTTTGTGGGGAAGCCCCCTCTCTGCCATCGGCAACCTTTATTTTCCAGTCCCCACTGTCCCCCTCCATTCTCACTCACAGGCTGCCCCCACCTTCAGCCTTTCCTTCTGAATTTCCAGCCTCTGCCCCAAACATCCCTCCCTCCCTCCCTCCCCCTTCCATTATTCTTCCTGCCCGAAGCCAACACATGTCCTGCTCAGTCTCCCTCCAAAGAACAAGAACCCAAAGAGGAAATCCATCTTGCTGCTTGTTACCGTCTCTTAAAGGTCCTAGCAAGGGCACTGAAGCCAACCCTGAGGGAAGACACCTTGAAAGTTAGTTTCCAGCCTGGTTCCACTTCTACACCGACCCCTATGATCCCACCACTCAGAGCCACGGAAGGACAAGCCCACGCGGAATTCTGGCTTCTCATCTCTGCTCTGTGACTGGGTGAGTTGCTTAACCCCTCAGGACCTTGGTTTCTTCATGTGTGCAATAAGTATTCATTGAATAATGATCTCATGAGTCTTTAATTTGAATATCAAAGGTATAACCATTAACTACTCCCCATAATCACCGCAGGCATTTTGTGAACCTAGACTTATGATCTACTGTATTCATCAGCCATTGCTGTGGTAACGCTACCTAACAAACAGTCCCAAATCTTGCGCTTAGAACAACAAATGTGTATTTCTTGCTCTCTCTCTCTGTTTCTGCAGGTTGGCTGGGGAAGCTCTACAGATTGGGTTCAGGTGAGGTCCCTGTGGCTCTCATTCTGGGACCAGGCCAACCTCTCTGCAGCTACTGGTGTTGCCACCAGTTATCAGTGATGAGTCCTGCTTCCCCACCTGTTGAAGTCTGAACATTAGAGAGGCACGCTGAGGCCAGCATATGAAGCAGGGTTTATTAAAAAAGGGGTCACAGACTTCTCCCGCAAGGGAGAAGGGGGCCATAGCTGGTGTCCTGGTATCCCAACAAGCGAGGTGCTCTGCCCTTTTTATAGGTCCTAGGCTTCCTTTGTCCCCTTGCCTTCTCCTCTTATCTTTCTTCTTCCTGCATAGGTGACCAGGCCCAGGGATGCTCCGTGGGATGGCCAAAAGGTGGGAGCCAGGTGGGCTGAAGGGGAAGGGCAGGATGAGCAGCCCAGGACACATTATTAACAACCTATGGCTCCCTGTAGGGAGGGCAATTCCTGGGACTGGTTACCTTGGCAACAGGTTGGAGCAGGGCAGGTTCTTGATAGGGTAGAGGAAGGGCTCTGGAGGAATTAATCCCTCAGGGGACCGTCTCCAACTGGCCAGACGCACTCAGAATCGGCCTCCTCGATCCACCTGACTTGCGCTCCCTATCTGTACCGACTGCCTAATTCGGGCTTCCCTGGGACATCTTTTTCTCATGGAGAATGGCTGGGGCAAAAGAAGCCAGACCAAACCACACAGCACCGGCAGGGCCTCTCACGTGAGCCCCCTGCCCAAGTCCAGCCGTGGAAAGGGCCAGAAGGAAAGAGATGATGCTCTCTACCACGCCTGGGTCCCCTGGACCCTCTAACTACAGGCGATTTCATGTTACCAGTTGTCATGGTTGCATTGTGTCCCTCTGTCCCCAGAAAGTAGGCTAGAGTCCTCACCTCACGCAGGATCCCAGGATGCGACTCTATTTACAGGGTCTTTTCAGAGTTGAGGAGGGTCAAATGAGGTCTTTGGGGTAGACCCTAATCAAGGTAACTGGTGTCCTCATCTGAAAGAGAGTCCCAGCACAGACCTGAGCAGAGGGAGAAGACACACAGAGACGCCCACCCAGAGAGAGGCCTGGCACAGACCCTTCCTCCCAGCCTCAGGAGGGGCCGCCCGCCCACACCTGGATCTCAGCCTCCTGGCCCCAGAACCACGTCAGGAAGTTGCTGTTGGTGCTTTACCCCAGCAGCCCGGGAAGCCAACACTCGGCTGAGTGTGCATCACTCTGGAGAGAGGGGCCGTCACTTCTGTAGATTCTGAGGGAGGATCCGAGAGCACCAGTGGCACCAGCCATTACCATGAGTTGTGCTCACCCGGTGGAAAGGCCAGGTTAACACACTGTCGCAGAGCAGCCCCTGTGGGCCAGAGACCTGATTTGGTCCCAGCTCGTCTCAGGATGTCTCTACAGCCCTAGGCTACCCCAAAAACCACCCTTGAGGACAGGGACCCCAGCGTTCTCGGTTTTTCCACGGCCAGGGCCAGCCAGATCTGCTTGTCTCCTTGGAACTGATTCAGCCTTGATCAAGAAGGGTCAGGCACGAGCAAACTAGGATCCCCACTGTCACCCCCGACAGGCAATGGCTTAATCCAGGGCCCCAGGCCCTTGGCCCAAAATGAGTTCAATTAAAACCTGTTGACCAAATAAACAAGATGCTAAATTGGCCTATTCATCAACTGTGATGTTTTGCAGGATTACTTAAGAACTTGAACAGAAATGCTTTAACAGCATTAATGGGAATTTTGGCTTCAGATGATTAAAAATAAAGAAAAGCCTATTTCTTCAATAATTTCGTATTTATCATGGAACTTTTCATGTTACGCCAACATCTAAATGAGAGAAAATGTAAGCTGATTGGTCTGATGAATTGATGTTTCCCCAAGATCACCACATCCAGGACGGATGGCCTGTGGCCTCCCCATTCACAACCGAGGGCCGTGGGGCAGATCTCTCCTCTGAGCTCTGGTCAGGACACTCCTTGCTGGGTGCTGGCTCCCAGTTCTCCTGAGGTGCACCTGGGAGTGCAGTGCTGAGCATCCCCATCAGGTAAACCCACACCTGCAGCCTCTACCTGGAATCTCTTCACCATGAATGGAGGGTAACCAACCTGCTGCTATCAACAAGGGGCCATAAACATTTTAGGCTTGGGGGCCATGTGCTCTTCGTTGGAACTGCTTGACTCTGCCTTTGTGGCCTAAAGCAACCACAGACTCTCCGTAAAATGTTTATCATGTGCCAACGGAAGTTCATTGGCAAAAAAAGACAGCAGGCCAGTGGCCAACCCAGCTCTGGGACATGCCAGGGGACGCAGCCTCGTGCAAGTGCTCCACTTCATGGAGGATGTGTCTGCTTCAGCCCAGATTGCTGTCACCAGCAAGGACGATGGAGGGAAATGGACTTAGCTCACTACAGAAGGGGAATGCAGAAGGGGATTCGTAGGGCATCCTGCGAATCATGAACGGCCTGGCTCTCTGTGGGTTTTTCAAGGAGCTGGGCTACCCTCTCTCAGGCACTCTGGGGAAGGAAAAGCCGATGAGAACTTAGACTAATCCCTCACTGTCCTTCCCAGAAATCACCCATCTGAGGTCTGTTGGGGAGGAAGGGTCATAGCCGCTCAAAAACTCGTCCATCCAGAAAGCAGCTGTGAGCCCGTCCTGCACCATGCTAAGTTTTGAGTATTTAAAATGGTGTGTTCCAGGAGGCTTTCGTGGGCAGGCTGGCTTGAACACTTCCAGGAATGGGGAGCTCATGACCTGCAAAGAGCAGCCTACCCACACCTGGACGAAGCTTAGCCTCCTCAGAAATGCTCAGCCCCCGCCAGCATGGCTACACAACTGCCTCCCAGCAAACAAAGACCGACAGGCAGGCCCAGGACGCCAGCCGCAGCTCTGACCCCCACCACAGCTCTGACCCCCTGGCATTCTTGAAAGCAAAATGACACCCCTCCACGTTCAATGACCCCCTGAAAAGTTCCCAGACCTGGGCCAGGCCAACACCAAAGGGTGAGGAGCTGCCTCCCATGAAGGCATTCGCACACCAAGGAGGTGACAGGAATCTCCCCTAAGCCACCGTCCCCAGGACCACCGTCCCCAGGAAAGGTGCAAGGGAATTGGGACAGCACAAAGCCAACCCACAGCCGTGGCCCAGGTGGCCTGGTCCTACAGGCTGGGCTGCTCACACGGGCTCAGGCCCCAGGGTGCACTGCTGCTCACAGGAGCAGTTTTCTGGCTGTACATGCAGGGGATACAGTACCGGCTCACAGGGCGGCCATGCGCCTGCAGGAGATCCACCATCCCCAGTGGCCGCTCGGTGCTCAGCACTCACCAGGGCTTGCCACCTGCCCCTCTCCCACAGCTAAGCAGAAGACAGGGCGGGTCAGGAAGCCCAGAGACACCTGCTCAGAGAAGCCAAAGGGTCTAGGGATTGGGTCAAAAGAGAGAAAAACAGAGTCTGTAGGAAACGAAGCAGGCAGAGGTCAGGAAGGACAGAGAGGGAAGGAGGTCAACTGCAGCTGCCAGGCGGAGCCTCTAGAGGCAGGCCCACCCGGCCCACCCTGGCCACAGGAGCCTCCAAGGACGTAATGATACAACGCAGGCTTCCCCTCTCCCTGCCCAGGCACCTGCAAGATCCTGTTCCCACACTGCCGCCTGCAGGGACCACAGCCCACCAATGAGTTGCAAAATCTAGGCGGCCACTGCCAATAAGTGACAGGAATGAAAGTAAACAGGACAGAAGGTGGCAGAGTGCAGAGCATTTATAGGGCAAGTATCGTGTTAAGGTTTTCAGCCACATGCACGTGTGTGTTACACAGAAGGAGCACCCCTAAACATCTACAATACAAAAAAAAAAAAAACCCAAAAACTAAAAACCTGAAATATCTAAAGCTCAAAACACTTTGACCACCAACATGATACCACAGGTGGGAAATTTCACACCATGAATTTTGTTTCATGCACAAAATTACTTAAAATATTATATAAAGTCACTATCAGGGTACATGTGTGAGGTATACCGAAGACATAAATGAATGTCATGTTCAGACTTGGGTCTCATTTTGTTTATGCAAATACCCCAAAATCCAAAAAAGTCTGAAATCTGAAACATGCTGGCCTCAAACATTTTAGATAAGAAATTATAAATACACACACACACACACACACGCACACAAACACACACACACGCACATTTACACGGACTAGAATCAAAAATGTCAGCATGCTAAAAATATGTTTTGGCGACACACCTCCAGTTTTAGGTAGACAGAGACAGGCACTGTCAGTCTACTTTCCCTTACCAACATACCTGAGGTCATTAGCTTATCGAGAGGAAAGGTTTATTTTGGCTCATGGCTGGTCTCCTTGCTGGGGCTTGAGGGAGTGCGTGGAGGGAGCCGCTCACTTCAGGATTCCCAAGAAGCAGAGACAGGGAAAGGGCCAAGGTCCCAACATCCCTTCAAAGGCACGTCCCCAGTGACCTGCTTTCCTCCCACTAAGCCCCGCGTCCTACAGGTCCCACTACCTCCCGATGGTGCCATGGGGACACTTGCCCAAACTGCAGCATCTACATGTCACTTACACATGCCTTCACAGACACCCGCAGAGGTACTGTCTCCACCTTGGTTTTGCACGCGTGGACACACAGAGCAGGAAATGGGCCCCTGGCTGTGACTGACAGTTGGAAAGGACTCACAGCCTTGGATGGTGGCATCCTTCAAGAGAGCTCCCTGGGGGGGAGGGCCTGTGGGTGGGCTGGTGGCCCCTGTGCCTGCAGGGACTGGGCGGGCACTAGAAGCAGAAGGTGTGGCCATCCACGGCAGTTCCCATCTGGAGAGGAGCAGGCTGGTAACTTCCTCCCTGGAGACCAGGGACGACATCCGTCCTAAATGTAACCACTAAATCCTTCTAAAATATGGAAAGGGGCTTTCATAGGTACCAACCAGGGGCCCCTTTGCATCCACTAGAAGATCCCAGTCCTCTACACAGCACTGAGAAGCATGCTCTACCTGGGAAGTCCTCGTTTCCAGGATCCCGGCAGTCACACGCCCAGGAAGCCGAGTCTCCTAGCACTCTGCACAGCTATGGCTTCTGGGGGAGGTACAAACGGCAACAGCCCAGGGAATATCAGTCCGGGGACGGAGGCCTCGTGCACAATTCACAAAGAGATCCCTGGACGTTTTGATTTGTAAAGAAAAGTTCTAGGCACCAAATAACCTTTATTCACAGTAAAATATCTGAGCCCCGGAACTCCAGGCAGGCGCACCGCTGGCCCGTGTGTTATACAGTGGGGTCCAGTGAGGTCCCCACCCACCCTTCATGCTGGGAGTTCCCTGGTTGGGTGTTCATGTCTTCCTCTTTTCTTCCCCTGAGTCAGCCATTTGTCTCAGGGCACAAGGAGGGGCACCCAGGGTTCCCTGTGCCCTTGAAGGTCAGGCTCGGACCTCCCCTGTCAGCACCAACTCTCCCTCTCCTCTCTTCCTCCCACACTCTGGCAATTAGAGAATCTCAAATCCAAGAAACCGGTGGTAATTAAGGTTGTTGAACTCTTAGCAGGGAGCCCCACTCATCCTGAGCTGCCTGGAACCGTTGTGATTTAACACTGAAAGCCCCACATCCAAGGAACTCTCAGGCGGAATTTGGACAGTTGTTCTCCCTAGCCACAGGAAAGCACTGCCATCCTCTGAGACACAGAATAGAGACACCAAGGTGCAATGCACTTTCCCAGGTCACCCAGCTAGAGATAGTGGACCTGGGATTCCAACCCAAGCTCTGACCCAGGACCCTGCCCTCCACTCCCCTGCTCCGTGCCTCCTGCCCTCCCCAGCACTTCCCAGCTTCAGCCCTGTACTTCCAAAATGTGGCCACAGAACAGAGGTCAAAGTGCTGGGGCCACAAGCCAAGGAAGGCAGTGGACTCAGAAGCTGGAGAGGCAGGGGAACGGACTCTACTTGGAGCCTCAAGGAGGAACTGGTCCGCTGACTCCCCTGTGACATCCCAGTGAGACCCATTTCAGACTTCTGAGCTCCAGAACTGTATAATTAAATGCTTGTGTTGTTTTAAGCCACTGTGTGGGACTCGTAACAGCATCCATTAAAAACTAATGGTTTTCGTTCACCCTCAAGAATCTTATAGTCTAGTAGAAAAAAGCACAGCAATCATCCATAGTGCACATCAGATATTTATGCAAGACTGAAGCATGGTGGCAGCGACTAGCTGTTGTCTGCCAGCACACAGCAGATCACCACTGTAACAGGCGGCGTGTGACGACTCACGCTGACAAAGTACGTTTCCCTTTTAAACCTCTGCTACACTTGGCAGGTGGCAGTCGTCAGCACTGGCACCAACACTCTGGTGTTGCTGGGTGAATTTAAAGGCAGGAGAACTCACGACCTGTAAACACAGTTTGTTTGGAAAGAAAGAAAAGAAAAGGAAGGAAGGAAGGAAGAATTTAAATGTATTTTTATTTTTATTTATCTATTTGGTACTGGGATTGAACCCAGGGGTACTGAACCACCAAGCTGCATCCCCCAGCCCTTTTTTTTTTTTTTTTTTTTTTTTTTTGAGACAAGATCTTACTAAATTGCTGAAGCTGGTCTTGAACTTGTGATCCTCCTGCCTCAGCCTTCTGGGTCACTGGGATTATAAGCATATCCTACAGTGCTCAGGTAGAATTTTAAATTTTGAATTTGTGGCCAATATTTAAAATGCTGAAGGTGTTATATGAAAATAAAGATTTTCTTTTTCCTTTAAAAACACATGGAGACCTGGCAACATGGAATCCCAGATTCCCACTGGTGACACTCTGCTGGCCATGGCTGCCTCTGCAGAAGGGCCCGTCTCCTGCACCTGTTCCACTGACCCTACCAGCAAGCACTCTCCAGGCAAAAGTTGGTAGGAGGATGTCCAGAGAAATGGCCTCCCCTAACTGCTGGGTTTTCTCTGGCCTGAGCCTGTGAACTCCTTGATGGCAGCCTGTTTTGTTTTTAAATAGACTCCAAGGTCCCAGAACCACCAGTTCCCACCGTGGACCAGCACCACCTCTTAATGGGCCAGTCTGGACTTGGCCACGTCCCATGGCAGGCTCCTCGTTGGCATCCAGCAGTAAGACACACCACCATGCTCCTTGCTGGGGAGACTTAATAAAAACCCAGCGGCCAACCAGAACCCAGAAGAGTTTCATGTGAAAACCAGAGAATGTGAGCCAGTCCCCAAGGCTCGGGGAAAACTGCAGAGGACAGATGGCAACTTGTCTGAGCATGCCCATGGCTCAGCACAGTTGAGGGACCCTGGAGCCCCAGCCCTGGAAGTCACTTGGATCACTGCGGAACATTCTGTTCTAGGAGGAAGGAGGACACCGCCCGGATTGTTCCAGAAATGTCCCCCTTAGTGCAGCAGGCAGCACTCTCAGGACACTCTGCCTGAGAACGGCAAATGAGAGGGGGATAACGAGGTCAGCCAAGGGCACCCAGGGACCTGTCCTCTTGTGTCACAAACGCCTGGAGTTGGTCCTAGAAACTGGGAAGCCATGATTAATTAAAGAGAGTGAAACAAACCCGGTCCTTGCATCTGTTTGGGGAACCAAAGCTTGCAGAGTAGACGCACCACCGTGGGGTGGGGAATCAGGGACGAACTTGGAACATGGTGGGAGGGGGCCAAAGACACATGCTGGGGACCAGGAGGGTGTCGGGCCTTCCCAGGGCCTGGACAGAGTCCCTGCAGCTGGAGGTCATTTGTCCTTCCACAGACACAATGAAGTGAACAGCCCACAGCAGACAGCCATGGGGAGACACCGGAAGTGATCAGGCCCCAGCTCTCACCAGGTAGGGACACACACAGCTTCACACAGGTGATGTGTCCCGCCAGCCAAGCCAGGGTTTGCAGAGGTCGGCACCTTGGAGGGGTTCTTTTTATCCACACTGTACACAGGACTGGACCCAAATGAGAAGCCTCCACCCCAAGCCTAAGATTGAAGGAACTCATCCACGGCTCCCAGGCTACTGTGTACCAGGCCCTGTCTCAAGGTCTGGCATGTAGCAGGGAAGAGACAGACAGACAGAGGGAGGAAGGAGGAGGAGGAAAGAGGTAGGGGAGGAAGAGGAGAGGGGAAGAACACAGGGGAAGGACAAGGAAAGAAAGGAAGGAAGAAAAAAGTGTAGCCCAGTTCCTGGGAAGCCAGGCGACGGTGCTGGCCAGCAGGCTCTGGGGCTAGAGGCTGGAAGCAGGTGTCCACAGATTCTTTGGGGAGCAGAATTCAAGGGGCCTGGAACTTGCTTAGGAAAATAATATCATTTTCACTTTCATTAATATCTAGCTAAAATTAGTGTTTCCTTCCTGGGGAATGGACAGGCCACACAGCAGCAAGAACAGTCCCTAACACCTGGTCACTGATCAGAAATCAAGTCTTTCACAAAATTTTACATTTGCTCCCAAGACCTCAGAAAAGCATGCTTGTCCATCACTACTTTGAAATTAGCTGTTGGAGGTGTCAATAAAGCTTATTGTAGAGTATGTTATAAAGTGTCAGTAGAGGTTACTGCAAAGTGTTATAAAGAAGAGCACACATTTCTCAAGAAGTATTCGATAACTCTAACAGTATTGATTTCCCTTGTGACCCAGAGTACTGACATTTAAAAGCAGCCCTTACTTGGAGTCTGTAGAACTCAGGGCAGCCAGAAAGGGAAGAAGCCCAGCCCTGTCAGAAGCTCAGGCACAGAGCTGAGGACACACAGGTCACCCCGGTGCCACCCAGCTTGTCGCAGGCAAGCTGAAGGCGGACTCCGGGAAGGCTGCGGGGAGCTGGCTGCTTCTCGGGCATCCATCAAAATCCGCACCACAGTCACACTTTATAATAACCGAACTGACTCAAAGCCTTTCTGCGGCGGAGATGGCTGGTTATAAATGTTTTATCCTCACGTAACAGTTTACAGACAGTACGCGCGCCACCGTGCTACAAGCCCGGAACTGCTGGGCTGGCAAGCTGGGTGTGTTGTCATTTTTTAAATAAGGAAACTGAAACCCAAATTGAATGCCTTGCCTAGAGTCACTCAATCCATCTGCCGGTGGTAGAGCGAAGCCTCGCGGCTGTCTGAATTCCCGCACCTGGCCGGGCTGCAGCTCCTGTCCAGGCCGCGCACACCTGCGTGTGCTGCGCCTGCGCCCTGGGGTGGCCACGCCACCTGCCCAGGCCCGCCGCCCCTGCCCAGCCCTGCATGTTGAACTTAGGCAGGTGGGACGGCATGTGCTGGCGATCCTCGGGACAAGTGTGCACAGGCTGGCCTGGGAGTCGCTGTCTCCTCGCAGGCTTGGCACGACCCATCCTCTATGCCCGCAAGGTGGAGGGCTTGCAGAGCCTGGAAAGGCAGCATTAGCACTAATGATAAAGAGGGAAACCCGCGCAGCCACCCTCTTCCTCCAGGGGAGCTGGGAAAACGCATGTAGGAGCCATAGGCACTTCCATTTCCCCACGCCTCTGCCCTTGCAGTTGCTGCAGCTGGGTCCCTCATCAAAATCCAGCGCCTGAGAGGGAGGGCTCAGCTTTCTGGTCCTCATTGCTGAGGACAGCAGGTTGGAGGCCTGGGGAGGGTCGATCTCCAGGGGATCCAGCTTCAGATCCCCCATGGCAGTGATAGGAAAGACACTTTTCTCCCGTTTTAGATTCAGAATCACGATTTCCCCAGTGTAGGCTGAGTCCCTGCCTGGGTTCTGGTCCTGAATCCTCATAACCCCACCTTGGCCCTGTGTAGGACGGAATGTGTGCAGGCCCTGCACATTCTGGATGAGTCTGGATTACCCTTCCGCCATGTTCTGCAGGCATGATTACCCCCCCCAAATAGGACCCTGAAGGCAAACACAGCCTTGTACCCTCTGACTTCTTAAATCTCCCTCCAATTTCTGGGAAGTGCTTGTCACAGAATTGAATGGGGCAGAGCTGGGACATTTTTTCTTAGGATAGAGGTCCTGTTTAAACTGCACTCTGTTTTGAAAACTCCCTGTGTTTAGCATCAGTCAATCTCCTGAGAGTGTCAGGGTGGGAGCAGTGGGGGCCGCATGACTCAACCTGGCAGGTTGCACAAGCCTTGTTCGTGTGAGATGAGTGAGAATCAGTAGCACAGGCTTCAATGAGCCTCTGCATATCATCAGGCACCGGAGAGCGGATCTGCTTTCCCAGGACAGGGAGGCCACTGCTCCCTTAGCTCTCGAGCAGAATACAGCCCCTCGGGCAGGTGTGTTTCCAGGGAAGGTTGCTGTGGGGAAAGCCCAGGTCTCACCCCCTATGTTGCTAACTTCCTGCAGGCTCTGGCTTTCTCCACAGCTGCCCACAGCCTGTGCCTCTAGCCTGAGTCCACGAGGACAGGTGTGCTTGCTCTACCACTGACTGTCCCAACTTGCGATGGTTCGTCTTACCATTTTTCAACTTTGAGATGGTGCAGAGTCAATATGCAAGAAACCTTACTTGGAATTTTGAATTTGGATCTTTTCCCAGGCTAGCAATACACGAGACAGTCTTCTCTCAGCTCGCTGGGCAGCAGCAGTGACCGGCCGCTCCCAGTCAGCCCTGTGGACAGGAGGGAAACATTGACGCTCTGTGTGCTGTGTGGCTGAGCTAGGGCACGTGGTAGGCTGAGTGTGCTGACCACGTTTCCTCTGTGATATTTTCAGTGTCCGCCAGCTTGATCAGGACGCAGTCACATGGCAAGTCAAGGAGTATGCGGAATTGGAAGCACAGAGCCAACGTCCGCTGCTCCATGGCTCTTAGAGAGCTACTCCCAGTGCTATCTGGGACAAAACCAGACAATCCTAGATGGCCCCTTCACAGTGACTTGGACATTCGCCTCTCTGTTCCAGTCTGATCATTTACTGATACTGCCACCCTCAGCCACCACCGTTCCCAGCCCAACCCTGCCCTGTTCCCTCCCAGCCCTGGCTCTCCACACACAGAGCAGCTCTTGCCCTGGGTGGGTACTTGGCCCTCTGGGTCCTCTTGAGCTTTGGCTGATTACCCCACTGACAGTGCTGTGGGGGAGGGGCAGGGCCAAGGTTGGTTGTATTTTCATTCCCTCAAGCTGCTCAGCATGAGGAGAGTTCTCATGGGGAAGGTGCTCAGGGAGGATTTCTCAGGGTACAGTGTGAGGCCCATCATCACGCTGCTGCTGAGGAACGTCCCTCCGGCTCTGCAGACACCTTCAGGAAGGATCAACAGGGCATGGGTCCTGCAGTCTGGAGTGAGCTTTAGGTCCTTCACAAAAACAGGAGGCCATAGCCTCCCCTGGAAACCAGGCCTCGTGGTCATCCTGCCTCCAAGGACATTCTCACAGGCCCTTCCACTTGTCCTGTTGCGGGTAGAGCGGGCTTGGGCTTTGGGGTCAGGAGACCTGTGTTCAAGGCCCACTCCACACTTATATCAACATTATATTGATATAATATTGATTGGTCACTCCCCTCCTCTGGCCTTGCACACCCAGTTCCTCCCCTTCCTGCACCCCACCAGGGGGGTGCTCCCTGTGAGTCTGGATCCTGGAGACTGGGGGCAGCTGAGGGAGGCCTTGCAGAGAAGTGGTGAGCTGTCAGAGCGAGCAGCGGAGCAAGTAGACGGGTTCCAGGCTGGGATCCGAACCCAGGCTGATGCCAAGGACCGTGCTCTCAGACACTCTGGCTCTGTCTCCAGGCAGAGGCATGGAGCCCCAGCCAGCCGGCTCCCCAAGGCTCCAGCTGGGCCCTTTCCCCCAAAGTGGACCAAATGCAGAACTGTGCACTTGGAAATGGATCCCCAAGTCAACGTCTGAAGCTCAAATCCGCTTTGATTCTGCCCCATGACCAGTCTGTGGGGGTCTAAGTGGTGGTGGCAGCGATCTGACAGGGAGGGGCGTGGCCTGTGGCGGGATGGAAACCAGACAGGGGCTCCCGGCCCTCGGGGCCTGCCGTCCGCAGGGTCTGCAATTAATTAAGACTGAAGGAGCTGAATAAGCCTTTTGTGGATCAAAGCGCTCATTGGAAACCCAGCTGACAATCCCAACAAGACGGGCTTCATGGCTCCTTATGAGAAAGCCGTTAATTCGCGGAGGACTGAAGAGGAGCTTTGTGCAGTCCTCATGTGAGCACCAGACTCAGGTCACAAAGCAGCAGCCGCACAGACTGGCTGCAGCCAAGGCCGCAGGTGGAGAAGGCCAGAAATAACACCGCGCGTCGCTGCAGCCCGGGAGAGTGGTCAGGCTGCTCCGTCATGGAGTTCCTTACAGAAAAAGACACACACACCCAGCCAGCAAGACCCGCAGAGACTTGAGTCCGATCACAGACTATGCCGAGCGCCCTGGGGAGGCGGCAGGCTTCTCAGGTTCCCTTCATCAGTCATATAAAAGGTGACTGAAAACACAAAGAAATCCCTTCCCTTCACATCGCGGCTGCACACGGTGTTCACCCAGAGCTTTGATGGCTCCCAGCCCCAGAGATCACCATGTAAGTGGCCTGGGGGACAGCCTACACCCTCCCCAGGTGCAGTGGGTTGCCCGGTGTTCCCCACCCTGGGACTTGTTTTGGAATATGAGTCTCTGTAGGTACCACTAAGGTAAACAGCTTTTAAATCTGCATTCCGGGGGCCCTAAATCCAAGGACCAGAGTCCTCATAGGACACAAAGGAAGAGACAGTGTTGAGAGCCACAGCCAAGTCGGGATGGCGCCTGGCATTTTGCCAGAAGGAGTGGTTGGGAGGTGACGCCAGCGAGCCATTGGGATGATGGTGATGAAGTTAAGCTGTGTATAATTATTGGGATGGTGACTGATTGCTGTAACTGGATGATGCTGGATTGGGGCAAGCTGTGTATTCAGTTGTGTATGTGGACCTCTGCTGTCCGGCAGTGGGGCGGCTCCTGCTACCTCGGATGCCCGCTACTTTTGAGTTCTCGCGGAGTCCCCGTTGAGTGCCCTCTGAGCTCCCATGGAGTTCGCGTAGGTTCTCAAATAAAGTTCATTCCTGTTCGAACCTACAAGTGGCTCGTGACCTCCCGGTTATTTTGTGCCCAGCCAGACTGCAGCAAGACAGAGAGAAGGCGATGGAGGAGAGGCAGAGAGCCATGTGATGTGGTACAGGACAAGAACCCCAAGGATGGTGGTGACCAGGGGTTGATGAGGACAGAGCAGAGCCTCCCACAGGGTCCAGCCCTGCCTGTGCCTTGGCTCGAGAGAGTAAAGGGCTGTGTTCTGAGCCTCCCAGTAGGTGGAGCTTGTCACAGCAGCCCAGGGACAGGGTACCCAGGTGATCACCAGGACAGGTAGCCTCCAGTGCAATGAGATGGAGATTCATCTGGGATCTGGGTCTAGGACTCCCTGTGCACACCCCCTGAGCTGTGGCCCCAAGCCTGGCTGTGTACGAAGATCCACTCTGTAAAATTCCAGCTGGGCCCTGTGCATTCTGATTTCACGCTCCCAGTGGAGCCCTGTGGGGGTGTTTTGAAAAGCCCCCACATGCTCAGAGGCAGCCAGGGCTCTGAATAGTGGCCAAACCAGGGCTTTGGAAGGTCATGCTCAGCTATTCCTGTGGAGAGGTGGCCGCGGGCCCCACCTGGACTCCAGAGGGGCCCAGGACGAGGCAGGGATGAGGAGGTAGCCACACCACCACCCTCTGTTTCCAGTCACCGGGGGGCCTCGGACGCACGCTGCACGTGGAGGGCCTCCGTCTGGTCCCTTCAGCTGTCAAGGGTCTTTCCTGCATTGCCCTTGAAGAAGAAACCACTGCAGGATGAGCACAGGGAGGTAGGAGGGGCAGCCACACGGACCCACAGTGACATTCCCGTGCTGGCCCTTGGGAGCTCTGGGTCCTTGAACCCCCTACAGACTCTCTGAACCCGGGTCTCCCTACCTGTAAAACCGCTGCACCTTGCCGGCTGCTCAGCGTGGCCAACAGCTTCAGCACCAAACACAGTGCACGTGGCGTAGGCAGTGCCACGGTGATAATCTCCATAGCCAGCCTACACCAGGGGTCGTGGGTGGCACTGTGCCCTGGACCCAAAAGGTGCGTGCTGGCCGCCTGACCCCCAGGGCCTCAAAACGTGACTGTATGTGGACACTGGCACTTTAAAAAGGCACTTGAGGTGAAATGAGGTCATTGGGTGCTCCCTATCTACACGACTGGTGTCCTTGTAAGAAGAGGACATTAAAACAGAGGTGCACAGAGGGACAACCGTGCTTGGCCAGTTCCAGGCCAAGGACAGAGGCTTCAGGAGGCTGAGGCAGGAAGATCACAAATGAAAGGCCAGCCTCAGCAACTTAGTGAGACCCTGTCTCAAAATAAGAAATAAAAAGGGCTGGGGATGTGACTCAGTGGTAAAGCGCCCCTGGGTAAGTCCCAAGAATCAGGGGGGAAATAGATAACGAGACCAACGCTGCCACACTTGATCTTGGACTTCTTGTCCCCCAGACTGTATGACAGTGTTGTTGACTAAGTGCCTGTGGCCATCTGTCCTGCAGCCCTAGCTGACTCACATGCTAAGCACTCTATATGCTCTACTATCTGCTCCTCCTATTGTAAATTGTATCGTGATTATTGCTTTTTTTTTTTTTTTTTTGGTACTGGGGGCTGAACCCTCGTGTGCTTAACCACTGAGCCCCATCCCCAGCCTTTTTATTTTTCATTTTGAGAAGGGTCTCACTAAGTTTCTTAGGGCCTCTCTAATTTGCTGAGGCTGGCTTTGAACGTGAGACCTCCAGCCTCAGCCCCCCCCCCCGCCCCCCGAGCTGCTGGGATTGTAGGCGTGCACCACTGCGCTTGGCTGATTGTTGCCTCTTTGCATTGAAAAAAATAAAGCTAAAAGAAAGTGAGGCCCATCCAGCCTCCTACGTCAGGTTAATGTCGGGGTCAGAGGGAAGCAGGGTCTCTCCCGTGCCACACCCATGCCGGGGCTCTGGTGCTGGTGGCTCCCTCCGAGGCAGGTGGCCCTGGAGCCAGGGGAGGCTCTCCTCCCCGCAGGTGAGCCGCGGCCTGTGGACCCACTCTTCTGTCCCGGGCGCTTGGAGCAGAGGGTTTCCCGTCCTCACCCTCTCATCTCGGGGATAAAGATGAAGGGGAAGCACCTGAGGTGGCGGAGGGGCTGTGGGATCCCAGTGAGTACCCTGGCGGAGGGGCCCCCCAGAGGAGGCGCCTCTGGCAGTCGGGGAGGGGACAGGCTGGGGGGCCCCTGGAAGAGCCAGACCTGGGTCTCCTGCACTGATCACCAGCGCTCTCCCGCTGTGTGTAGAGACCCGCGGTGTCTCAGCATCCTCACCAAAGCAGCCAGAGGGACCCTGAGAACAGTCCAGCCACAGTCTTCGAGGACAGATGAGACTCTCCATTCCACCCAGGAGGTTCCACCTGGCCTCAGCCTCCCTCTGCAACAGGACCAACACCTCTCCTCCCAGGCTGCAGGGAGACAAGACCAAGCCGCCTCAGGAAGCTCAAGGCCCGGGGCCACACAGCAGCTGCTCAGTTAAAGGCCACAGGAACCTCAGGCCCAGGGACTTGACGCTGATGCTAGATGCAGCCAGGGCCAAGCCCCACCCGATTCTAGAACTCTGTTCAGCACTCACAGCACCTACCTTATTTGGGAAGTTGACTCCTGTGTTCCCAGATCCAGCCTCTGGGCCTGACCGCTTCCCTCTGCCTCCCGTCCTCCCTCTGCTACCTGCCCCAGGGGGACCAGGAGAGGGCAGCTCCTTGAGTCTGGCTGCCTCCCAGGCCACAGGCAGGGTCCGTAAGAGTGGGTTGAATTATTTCTCCATGGGCAGCTGCCCCAACCGATTCCTCTGAAGGTTCGATTTTGACTTTAATTTCTGTGTGTGTGTCAAAAATAAAGCCCTCCCTCACAGATTGAGGGACAAATGAGCCAGCCTGGTCCAGGGCTAACTACTGGTGCAGGGACACAGACAGGCATCATTTACAACAGTGAAAATCAGCGGGCGAGCGCCAGGAGGCTGACCGTGCACGCTGGAGAGAAAAATTAAGTCCACTCATTAAAAAATAGGTCATGGTCATCACAGGGCAGAAAAAACTGAAGCTGAGAAGCTGCCCGTGATGACCCAGAAGAGTCTGCACACCAGGGTCCCTTCAAGTGTGGAAAGATCCTCCCCAAACCCTCAGCAGCACATTCAAGTACCAGGGAGGGACGGGTGTGTTTTCCCTTTTAATAAATATACTTTCTAAAAGGAGCAATCGCTAAGACTTCCATAACAGTGACCCTCTTTAAATAAATGGAAAAAAACACTGCCCCTCCCTCAGCTGAGCCCCAGCCTGCAGTGAGTCGGGCGGCCTTCCCAGGAGCCCTGAGAGGTCCTGGGGAGCTTCCCAGGTGCCAGGAAACCACTCTGTACCCCAGAGCCACCTCTCCTGGCTCCTGCCTCACCCTGAGTCTCAGCCCGGAGCCATGTGTGGAAACAGGACAGCACCCTCTGGGGGTCCTGCCTCTGGGAGTGAGGGCCTGGCCAGGAGGCTCCAGGAAGGGCCCCAGGCAGGTTGGTGCCCTGAAAGGCTCAGGAGCAGAGCCACAACGGAGGCGTGCCACTCTTAAGTGACTGCTCTACCTCTCTTTAAAGGCCATCTTCCGATGGCTGGCCCCAGCTCTTGAGCAGAAGTTGAGTTTGACCCAGAGTCATCTTGAAGCTCCAAAAGCAAGCCCTAGCCCGAGGAGAAAGGGTTGCTTATTATCTCATCATTTCCTTCTTTAAAAACTTCTCAAAGTGCCCTGGCGAGGACGGCTCTTCTCTCAGCCTGGCTAACGCAGGTGCCAGCCCCCTCTCTCTAAGCAGGGCCTGTTTTTCTCTTGGATGGAAGGAGCCGTTCTGCTTGTCTGTTCACCTCCTCATTGGGGACACCCAGGAACGTGCGTTCCTGCTCCCCTGGTATTGGGCGCGTGTCAGTCCAGCCGTGAGCAAATGGAATGGAGGCTAAGAGGCTTCGCCAGGGACACGTCACATCTGCAGGAGGCTTGAGAAACCACGGCTCATCCTTCTTTTCTCTTGTCCAGACACGAGTGTGTCTCCACAGAGACGTCTGCCTGCCCAGCAGTGGACGAAGGCACTGTGAAGGGCAGAAGGCTCTCGGTGGCCCCAGGAAACACACGGGAAGGAATCCGCAGGGTGGCTGCTTGGGACACGGAAACAGAGGACCCAAGTCACCATCGATGGCAGGATGAAGGTCCAAGGTCACCTGGGCCTGTGGCACCCCACCACATCACGAGGACAGCGTCCAGCTCTGAGCTTTCTCCACCTCTCTGGGGTTCTGGACCTTCAGAAGCCTTTGGGTGAATGAAGGGTTCTGCACAGAGGGACCCCTTTCTTTGTCTCACCTCAACATGACCCAAAAATAGATCAGCAACATGTTTAGCAGAAGAATTCAGTGTCCAGACGCCACGGCTGACGTGGAACTCTGCCCCCGTTGGGATAAGCCAGGAAGGCACAGCAAGGGCCACCTACACAGCCACAGCGTGGGCACCGCCACCCTGGGTGTTAACGCCCACCACACGCCCTCACCACCAGGGGACGACTCGCGAGTTCACACTGAGCCGCGAACAGCCCTCCTGGTACCCGGTACTTTCTTCTGAAGACAGATGCCCCTCTCTGACCCTACTTTATGGAGTCCTTATGAGCTTAGAGCAATGGCAGTTTTTAAATCTGTGCCCTTTTGAAGTTTTCCCGAGCCCTCCCTCTCTGCCAGAAGAGGCACATTTCACTCTTCCCCAGTCCTCCTGAGTCTCCTCTGGAAACCAAAAGCTGGGAACTTTCTCCTGTGACCTTTGGAGTCTCTGGCACACGATTTCCTATTCTCATTTTCTTCCTTGGCCTCCGTCTCCAAAAACAGCAACAGTGGATGGACTCAGGGCCCGGCGCCTGTGCCGTGCAGCAAGGGCTGAGAGAGGTGAGGTGGGAATGAAGAACAGGTCAGGAGTGAGACCCGGATGCCCGCCCCCTGGCCCCAGGCTCAGCTCGGCCCATCCTGGGCACACAGCTGGCTTGTCCTGCGGGCAGCAACTGGGTTTTCCCACTGGGTTGTTGAGCGAGATGATCAGATAAAACCCCGAAGGTTCTTTCCAGCCCAAGTCAGGACTCTGTGACTGCTAGTTGCCCCCAAGCGCTGAGGACCAACATCAGCACAGAACAGGCTAGAACGGGCTCAACTGCAAAGACACTGCCCAAGGTCTGGTGGTGGGGTGAGAATCGAGAATCCAAGCACTCCCCAGACAGGGCGGGGTGGGGGCGTGCAGTTGGAGGGTCCTGCTGTGCAGCAAGAGCCACCCTGAGCCTGGTGCCAGCCAGACCTGAGGGTGTGAGGTTCAAGCCAACTGCAAAGAAGGAGCCAAAGCCTTGGTTGGCAGAGAAGTCACTGTCCTCTCCAAGTGGCAGATCCCTCAGAGCACATCTAAATCCTTCAAAATCTCACGCTGGGCAGAGACTGCCAAGAAAAATGTGTCCCCTCGCATTACAGCATGAACCTCAGAGGAGAGGTAACTGGGCACAGGACCACCAGCCAGGGAGTGACAGCGGATAACGGGAGGTTCAGGAGACACGGAGCAAAGTGCCCACAGGGAAACTGTGACGTTGATTATTAAGTTGCAAAAGATTTGAAGCCCAGATAAATAACCATGAGCCAATATGGGCCAAGGAAAGAATGACTTGTGTGATGGCAGAAGGCAAATCCTTCCATTAATGCTTATAAACAGGCTTTTTAATAATTTCTCCCAAAGAAACTTGAGGGCAAGTCCTCAGTGCAGCCCACGGGCGGGAGGCAGTGGCTGGCTTGAAGCCTCTGGGCATCTCTCCAGGTTCCCAGGGAACAGAGACTGTGCTGGCAGGGTGGGGAGGCCCAGCAGCCCCCACGTCCCACCGGCCATGCTATGGGTTCCTGCTGTTTCTGATGTGACAGATGAATGTCCCAGATAGTTCTTTTGGGGTGGGGAAGTGAGGAGGTCTTAAAAAACCTGAAGGCGAATCCCCCCACAAACCCATCCATTCCTCCAGATAACAGTGGGTGAGCACCTGCTGTATGCACAGCTAGAACCAGGAACAAAGCTGGCCGCTGGCCGCTGGGCACAACAAGGGCACCAGGCGGCTACAGGTGCAGGCAGGCTCATCAGAGCTTCCAGAGGAGGAGGCAGACCGTGTCTGGTGCCTAAAGAACAGAGCTATGATCTGTGGCTGGGCCTGGGGAGTGGGGACACACTGATGGTGTTCTTGGGGGCGATGGCATAGAGGCTGAGTGGTGGCTGTAGAGACGGGCATGACCAGAACACACCAGGAACTTAGTTAGCTGGGCATGGGGGCCACGGAGGGAGAGAGTCCAGGGAGAACTGCAGGCAGAGGGACCCCGAGCCACATCTGCCAGGCCAAGGGGAGGAGGCACCGCAGGTGGCCATGGGCAGCCTGAGGCCTGGAGCCTGCCCCCTGTGCCCACCTCCCTGTGAGGCCTGGGGCTGTGAAAGGGGATTTCTTTAAGTAGAGTCCCAACAGAAAGAGGCTCGGCCTCTGGGAGTCCCTTGGTCCCCCCCAGGGGAAGTGGGGCAAGGCCCTGCCTCCCCCATCGCACTGACCACACTCTGGTGCGGTGGCCCCCCTTGTGTCTCCTGCTCCCAGCCTCTCCTCTCCTTTCCCTCCCTCCCTTCCCCGTGGCCATCCTGCCCTGTGCCAGCTTCCAACTCTTCTGCTCTGCGCATGCTCTTTGGGGACCAGCCTCCTTGACACTGGGCCTCGACGAGGCCTCTCTGGCACCTGTTTCCTCTGCCTGCACCCCTGAGCCTCAAAGCTCATCAGATGGGTTTCACCCGCTCTCCTGGCCAGGAACCCTGCTGTCTTTGAAAGGCAAATGAGCACTCCGAAGATGACCTCGGGCAGGAGAGACTTGGTTCCTTTTCCCGGGGCCTTCGCACAGCATTAGGGAAGTGAGAGACACAGTCCCGCAACACAGCAGAAGTGAAATTTGAGGGCCTGGAGCAAGACTCCTGAGGCTCAGGGTTTAACCAGAAAGCTTTCCCTTCTGGTGACCGTGGCCAGCCTCCTGTGGGATGGATGCCTGAAGGCAGCAGGATGTCCCCACAGGGTCCCAGGGCACACGTGACCCAGGTCACATCAGCACTACCAGGAGCCCTCAGCCCAGAGCTAAGACAGCACTGCACGGTGCTCCCTGCAGCTGCCCAGGGGCCTCGACATGGGCACTGCGAGGGTGGCCTCTCCCACAGGCCCCCTGGCACTTCCAAGTGTGGAAGACAGAAGGACCTTACAACAAAGCCAGGAACCAGGAAGCTGCGGCCAGAGGACAGCCTGGGCCAGGTAGCCAGACCCTGACCCTTAAAGATAAGAAATCTGTCCCTATACCAAGAACACAAGTTAAAAACGAAACAAGGATATTTGCTTTGGGGTGGCTGTCTTCTATTTTGGTTTTTCGTGTTTGTTTCGTGTTTGCTGTCGTTGAGTTCTTCTATACGTGGGATATTAATCCCTTGTCAAATGCACAGATATTCCCTCCCACCCACAGATCGTCTCTTCGGTCTGCTGATTGTTTTCTTTGCAGTCATTTGCAACATGGGTGAACCCCGAAGTTTGTACCTTAAGTGAAACAGGCCACACGTAGGAAGGTGACGCTGTGTGACCTCACTCACGGGTAGGATCTAGAAAGCCTGGCCCTGCACCAGCAGAGAGGATGATTGCAGTCATCGGGGGCCAGGCAGATGGGGGCCCAAGCGCTGCCCAGAGGGCACATTATCACAGTTAGGGAGAGCATACGTCAGAGATCTGTTTCACAGCTTGGCACCTGGGGTTATTGATGATACATCATTTTATTAAAAAGCATGAAAAAGGTGGGGGACGTAGCTCAGTTGGTAGAGGGCTTGCCTCGCATGCATAAGGCTCTGGGTTCAATCCCCAGCAACACACACACACACACACAAAAAAAAATAGTGATCACCCTGGGCCACCGGGCATTTGTGCATGAGCTAGATTAAACCCCCCACAGTGCGTCTGTACTTCTATCCAGCTGTATTCAGAGAAAACTTGCAACATTGTCTGTCAATTTTTAAAAATGCAAAAAAATAAAAGCAAAACCAAGTAAAGCTGCCTCTCCCTGTTGAGACCCTCGTTGCAGAGCCCCTGCTGGTGACCAGGTTCCCGCAGTCACAAGGCATCTGTCTTCCATCAGAAGCAGAGTGTCCACTGTCCCCACTGCGGCTGGCTGGTCATTTTGTTGGCACAGAGCCGCAGGGGATGACTGCTCCTCCTAATTGCAGTGTGGGTGCTGACGGCGCTGCTCCGTCTGGAGATGTTCCCTCCCACCTAAGCAGGCGACCCCCGGCGTCTCCGGCACCAGCGACACCAGAGCGACCTGCACTGATTTGCAAAGTGAAAATGATCCTCTACATAAACCCGTCTCCATCTGAAAGCTGCAAGGAAGATCAGAGAGGACCCAGTGACAGGCAATTCCCTCCCGTCCTCCAGAGGGGGGAGCCACCCGGCCAGGGCCGCCAGGGCTCCACAGGCGCAGCATGTGAGTGACACTAGTCACAGTTTGGGGTGTCATCTCGGCGGAGCCAGCTCTCGATTAGGGGCCAACATGGCACATTAGCCCCACATCAGCCCCGGTTTTCCCCGCAGAGACCCTCTCTGCTCCCCTGTGGGTAGGGTACAGTGAGGAACTTACCCCAGGAAAGGGCAGGGTCAAAAGTCACCCCAAGAGGAAATCTGGCCTCAGCCCCGGGGGCCTCCCATCTCTGTCTCCAGGAAGCGCACATCTAACAGTTCAGGCATTAGAGCCATGAACCCTGAGTGCCACTTAACCTCTGACCCTATCAAATGACACGAGCAAACAGTTGGAGTCACTCACTCCCCAGTGACCCAAGGAAAGCTAAAAAGAAAGGGTGAGGGACAGAGTCTCTCCAGGTCTTGGACATTTTACTTGTTGTTGGCATCTTTACAGCTTCCCCCCACCACCAGGGTGGTCGTCATGGTAACCGATGGCTTCACCTTTAGTTGTTCAATAAATACAATGGCTTTAAAATTCTCTTTAAATTTCTTCAAGCCTCGTCTTAATTATCTTCAGGTGGAAAGGTCTCCATGGCATTGAGCAGGTCTTTTAAAGTAGATTAATGGGGCTCCAACCCAGGGAACGGGCCACGCCAGCCCGGGCAGGGGCTCTCTGGAGCAGATCGGACCTCACCAGGCTCTCGGAGTCGGCATCCTGAGTCACGCTGCTGTAGGGAGAGGGAGCCATAGTCTCCTGCCCCCTGCAAAGAACCTTGCTCCCAGGTGACCTGGGGACTTCACCCCTGCCCCTGGGGGCTGCCCACCCCTCCTATGATGGACTCAGCCAACAAAGAGCCCTGTGTCCTAGAGGACGGTGACTTAGAACGCCTATCACCCCCACCTCATGGCCTCTTTCCTTATGGCACTCCCAAGGCCACCTCCCTGTCCTCAGGGAACCCACACCTCAGTGACACAAACAAATAACTCCCAAATGCACACCCAGCAGCACACCTGGCAGCAGAGGGAAATGATGCTGTGGGCAGAGTCAGCGCCCTGGGTAGAGAAACAGGGGGCTCTTAGGGTGGTCAAGGGGCTCTTAGGGTGGTCAGGAAAATTCTCTGGAGGTGACATGGGGACACCCAGCCAGAGGGCGGGAGGAGCAGAGGCAGCAGGGCTGGGGTTGGAAGGGCCCTAGTCGCCCTCGGAGGGCCGGCGGTTGGGAACCTGGGTGGGACTTCCCGCGGAGGCCCTCTGGTGTGGTGCCACGCTGCCTCCTGACGGGCCAGAGCCCCCCAGAACGTGTTCTGAGTCCGCCATCCCTTCTGGCATGTTGCCACCACTGTCCCTTGAGACGCTGCTCTGTCCTGTGCTCTCCCTGCCCCCGGGACCTCTGAGCCTTCCACTTGGGCGCGTCCTGCCCCTGGCCCTCTGCCCTTTCCTCCCAGCTTCTTCCTGAAGGCTTTTCCTGCTGCAGCGCCTTCCCCTTCTCCTCAGCCTGATCTGCATGAAACCTCGGGGTCTTCTTTTGTTCATTTTGTTCATTGTTCATTTCCAAAATCTTCTTCCAGTTCTCTTATGTTTCCAATCCCTGCCCAGATCCTCAACTTGTGCTTATTTTCTTGACGATTTTGTGGTTGTTGTGTGGTCTTGTTGGCACTGGGGATTGAGCCCGGGGTGCTTAGCCACTGAGCCACATCCTCAGCACTTCTTATTTTTTATTTACAGACAGGGTCTCACTAAGTTGCTGAGGCCGGCTTTGAACTTTTGGTCCTCCTGCCCCAGCCACCCAAGCCTCTGGGATTACAAGCGTGCGCCACCGCGCCTGGCTATTTTCTTCACTGTGTTACGCATGCTCATTTAACATCCACTATTTGGCTTCCCCATTGATAAGTTTCTTTTGCCTCTTCAATCGTCTCTCCCTCTCTCCCCCGACCATGACTCCCCCTCCTCATGCACAGTCTTCTGACTGAGTGGCAGGTGTTGTGTATGAGATCCAGGAGGACTGTGCTGTCTTTTTCCAGAGATATTACATCAGCAGGCAGCTGTGGGCACCTGCAAACCCTGATCTCCATGGTCAGATCTGAGGCTGGAATCATTCAAAGCCAGGTCCACTGGTTGGGAGGACCAGGCTTTTTCTCACCCTCCATCCCTCTGCCATCGCCCTGGGGGCTTTTCCCAAGCTGGTCCGAGGGAGCCCAGGCAAGGGGCACGGGGCCTCAGTGCCCTGCAGACCCCGAAGGAATGCCAGGGTGCTCCACCATCCCCAGTGCCTTCCACAGCTCCGCTGGCCTCCTGCTCTCTCACCCCTGTAGAGAAAAGACGTCAAGGGCAGCAGGCTTACAGAGGCTGACTCTCCTTTCTGTGTTTCGCTCCTCTCCCAGACCTTGGCCCTGAAATTCTTCCTGCCTCGTAACTGACAAATGTCTTCAGGTGTTTTAAATATCTTCCTCATTACGAGCTGTTCCCAGGAGGCAGGCTGACTTTCATTGTGTGTGTGTGATAGATTGCTTGCAAAAATAACCCAAATTCTCCACCCCTGCCTCTGAGCAGCGCGCGCGCGCGCACACACACACACACACACACACAGGTGCATCACACACGTTATTTGTAAGTCATAAGCATGTGCTGTTTTGAGTATACTGAGTACATGAGGACATTTACACTGTGTGTGCTACTGAGTAGGCAGAAGGCTGGGAAACCAGTATGAGATCAGAGAGGGAGTAGCAGGTCTGCTGCTCCCCACCCTGTAGACCAGGGGCCCAGGAGAGCCGGCTGCGCTGATGACATAGGCAGGAGTGGGCTATTCTACTGAACAATTCAGAGATGCTGCTCCAGACCAGGGTTTAGCATCTACAGTCCTGGGACCGAATTCAGCCCATCACCTGATTTAGTCTAGCCAGCAACCTAAGAATACTTGTTACAGTTTTAAATGGTTGGAAAAATGCCACAGAAAAGCAATGTCTCGTGACAGGCAAAGATCACATGAAGTTCGAATCCAGTCTTCCTAAATACAGTTCTTTGGAAAACCCTGGTCAGCCCAGGATACATAGCAGAAAACCACACAGGACGATAGATGTCTATAAGACATCTGTCTCCCACGGTTCTGGAGAGCAGGGTGCCTTGCGTGGTTGGGTTCTGAGGGAGGCTCTCTTCCTGGTTTATGGATGGCCACTTCTTGTGTGCTCCCGTGGCAGAGCCCAGGTCTCTTCCTCCTCCTACAAGGGCATCAGTCCACCCTGTGACCTCATCTAACCCGAAAACCTCCCATCATAGTTTGGCTCTTAAACGTCCCCCAAAGGCACATGTGTTAAAGGCTTGGTTACCAGCCTGTGGCACTTCTGGGAGTGGTGGGCCCTTTAGGAGCTGGGGTCTAGCAGAAGGGCAGGAGGTCAGTGGGTGTGTGACTTTGAAGGGGATTTGGGGACACTGCGCCTCCTGCTCTCTTTCACCTCCCAGCTGCCATCAGTGAGCCATTGATCCACCGTGCCCTCCACCATGATGCACTGTCTCCCACAGGCCCACAGCAACAGAGCCCCCTGACCATGGACTGAAGCCTCCGAAACCATGAGCCACAAGGAAGCCTTCTTCCTTTAAGTTGTTTATCTCAGGCATTTTATCATCGCAACAGACACGCCCCCCTGAGGCCCTGCCTTCCACCCCTGGTAGTCAGGGGTCAACATGGATTTGGGGATACACACCAGTCCACACAACCCCCACGCTTGCCACTTACAGATCATCCATGACTGCCTTCAAGCTGCAGCTGCAGAATGCAGATGTTGTGACAGAGACCAGGTGTCTCTCAAAACCTAAAATACCTACCCTGTCTTCTACAGGAGCAGCTGCCGGCCCCGCTCTAGCCTCCATCCCACGCACGCACCAGAGAGTTTGAACACTCCCCTCTCCTCCCACCTCTCCTTCCTGTTCCTGCTCCTTGCTCAGCTCTGTGCCCTACCCTGCAGGCAGGCATCTTGCCCCTGCCCACTTGGTCAGAACCTGGCAGCTTCTGAGCACAGGGCGGCCCAGGGAGCTCTACTGGTACTTTTTGCCAGACGAGGAACATTTGTTAGGAGGTGGCATTTTTTAAAGAGGACAGTAAACGGCTCATGGAGAATGCAAGTCTGGAGCACCAGAGCCGCCAGGCTGCCTGGGACAGCAGGTGCAGTCTGCCACGTGGACTGTCCCCCAGCGCTGACCGTCACTGGACGTATGTGCGCAGCGTCTCTGTTGCTCTTCTTCCAGGAAAGAACCTCCGACCACTCACTGCATGACAGGAGGTATGCGCCCCAAAGCGGGAGCACCTGGGCTGTGGCTCTTTCAAGAGGTCGGTGAGGGCCACTGAAGAGAATATAAGCACTCCAGGTGAGCACTGTGAGAGCTGTCGATGAGCACGCGGCTGGCAGGCCACCCAGCTCTGGGAGACCCAGCAAGGCTTGACAATGGGCCTACAGACCTACACATTTATAAGTGATGAGTCAGGTTAACAAACCATTAGATTGTGTCTAACCCTCGGCCTTGATAAATATTCCTTATCACAACCTGGAAAACCCGTGGCATTTGGAAGTCTGAGGCTCCCGGGACACGGCTGGAATCTGATGCCAGGGGGTAGGGTGATCCTGTCCACTAGGCCACAGCCCACCCCTACTTTCACCTTTCTCTTCCCACCCCTTGCTCTGTCCACCTTCTGGGGAACCTCACTTGCTGTGGATGTCCAGCATTGCCTGGACAGACTGGGCTCCCCATGAACAGTGCCCCAGGCCATGCCCTGGGCCTAGGGATGCACCGTCTGCCCAGGTTTTTCCCCAGGAGGCAGAGCCTCGGAAGCAGCAGCCCTGGGACCATGTGGGTGGGAATTCCTGCATCCAGGCCTCAGGCCCCATCTAGAAGGGGGTGGGGTCCTCTTAGCCCCCAGACTACTGCCCCAGGAGAGGCCAAGGCAGGGCCCTTCTTGCCCAGGCCTCGGGCAGGACCAGAACTCTTGGCCACAGCCCTGTAGCCAGGCCTGCTCCTGCAGATGCTTCACTCTATGACAGGCTTTCCCTCAGCTGTGCAGTGGATTCTCCTCCGCATCCCAGCAAGGTGTCGCTCCTCATAGAAAAGGGTGTTCTAAGCTCAGCAGCACCTGGGAACAAGAGAGGCGGCAGCTCCTTGAGCTTCCTCCCTGAGGCAGGGGGCTCCCTTCCAGGGGTGAGCGGAGCCCAGCCCAGCCCCTGACTCTGACCCAGCAGATCCTGGGCAGGAGAAAAGAGCAAGAATCAGCGGGAACCTGACTCCTAGTGGGCCACACCCCAAGGGCTGGGTTGCAGAGTCTCTGGAAATGTCCAGAAAGCTATCTCAGAGCCCTGGGACAGGGGACCAGGCAGAGAGAGAGGAGGCCCCAAGGAGAACCCCAGCCTTCAGCCGAAAAGGAGGGGAGGGGCGGGAGGCCCTGGGAGGCCTGGACCTACATGAGCCTGAGGTTGGACCCTCCTTGGCCTATGCTCAGCCTGCGGAGGATGGACCCTTCCTTGAGGGCTGAGCACTGACTGAGCAAGCAGGTGGGCTGCAAGACACCTGGGGAGAGCAAGGGATCTCAAATGTTTTCCCCCATGATAAAGAGAACCATGTGAGCAGCAGCAGTTCTGCCTCTAAAATATAAGGTTTCTCAATAACATAAAGTTGGGGGATATAAGAAAAATTGTGCATGCGAGTTGCCCAGGCTCCTCCAGAACCGTCTGGACACACATTTAAAATGCAGACTACCTGGCCCCACACAGACTGATCCATCTGTCCCAGGTTAGGGCTCAAGACCATGTATTCCCTCAAGCCCCCCAGAGACCGTTGCCCCTTCCAGGTGGAGGAAGCTCTGTGTAGACCGAGAAGTTGTCCATGGCACAGCGACGTGTGTGCAGGAAACTGATTAAACAGAGACATGGAGGCACAAGCACCCTGGCTGCCTCCATGTTTGCTAGGGTTTTAAACACAACTGAGAAAAGGTCACCAGACTTCAGGGCCCCAGGTCCTGGTCATGAACAAAGATTCTCTCCACTGGGTTTTATCTTTGACTTCGCCAATAGGCTGGCAGCCGTCTTAGCTGCAGTGATTCGTTGGCAACCTGCAGGAATGATTTTTCTTACATCTCCCAACTCATAATTTCTATGTGGAATCAGAAGTGTCATTCATTTAAAAAAATACTTTATATTATTTAGAATTTTTTCTTAATGCATTGCCCAAGAACAGGGAGCCCACCGTCCCAGGCGCCCACATGCATACCAAGGTGTGAGGCTGCCCATTGCAATTCAACCAGCGCCACCCAGAGGACTGGGGGTGTGAGTCAACTGGGCGGCACAGAGCACCTGCAAAATGGAAAACTAAGTAAATACATAAAGGAAACACGGATACAGCCAACTGCTGCATTCGCCACCTCAGAGTTTCCAGGAAGACGAATGAGGTGGAGGAGAAACAGTAAGGCTGATTCACTTCATCTTCGGCCTCTCTGGATTTGCTGTCCAAATAATCCCTACCAGACTTGCAAGCCATACAAAAGCCTCACAGAGAAGGGCAGCAAGAGCGCCTTGGACGCGGCTTGGACAGCCAAGCTGAGATGCTGGGCCACATGCATGTCTTTGTGTGGGTTGGGATCTGTTTTCTCTGGGTTTGGTGGATTAGCATAGCACCCAAAGTTTTCCAAAAAACGTCAGACAACTTTGCCACAGCAATTAAGCTGTCTGCCATCTGCAAGAGGCTTGGCTCAAGGTTTTACTGAAGTTAAATATATTTTGGAAAAGAAAAAAATTAAGGCTTTCGATGTTTGGCCTATCTGTCAATCTCAGCAACATTAGCCCTGGAGACTCTCAAAGGAGAATTGTTGTCCCACACGGAAAAGTTGCGCATTGGCTTGCTGAAATTTCAGAACCCAAGAAACGCTCCAAAGTGAATTGCTCCTTGAGAAACTCTGCACCTACTCTTGGGATCGGCCACATTCAAACTCTGCCCAAATCCAACCCAGCCTTAAGATCAAGGCTTTTTATCATCTTCCCAAATGGCAAGTTCTTTTTAAAAACCCAGACCTGAATGTCAACTGAGTTTCCATTCCTTCCCCACAACTTCTTAGTTGACCACAGTGAAATGAAACCGTGGTGTCAGGCGGAGGGTGCCCACAGTCTTCTATTTTCCCAGTCCAGTTTCCAGGCTAAGTTCAAGTTTACCGTGATCTACAGTGGCCCGTGTTGAACCCAGAATGGCTTTGTATCTTTTTCTTGAGGGAAAATGTCCCCGGAACTAGAAAAGCAGAGCTGAACTTTGCCCTCTGAGGAAAAAGAGGGGGGAAGTCACAGTGCCTTCCTCATCCTCTGCGGAATGACTGACAGCCGGTTCTTCTCCTCCTGCAGGGGCTGCTGGTAATCAGCTCTTCAGGAGGAAAAACAAACTCCTCTCCTCAGGTAGAGATCCGCCAGTTTCCACAGTTACACATCCCTACTAGGCCGAGTGCAAGCTCTCCAACCAACAACCCGATGGCGAAATTCCCAACCATTCGACGATGGCTCCCGGGAGCTGGTGGGAGGCCAGCCTGGCTCACCACTTTCTTGGGAGGACTGTCGCTCTAGCCCACAACATGGTTACTCAGCCAGCAGAGAGAGACTGACCAGGCACAGATAAAATTCCAGGGGAGCAGGTAGAAAGGGCTCTGCATTAGTCCTGCAGCAGGTACAGGCTCGAGAGCTGCTGAGAGCGCTCCTTCCCCAGGACGGTGGTTTGGGATATTCTCTTCCCTTCTGGACACTCACTTTCAAGACAGCCCAAACGGTCCAGCGAAGAGGGTGCCGGTGCTGAAATGACGTGGTACTGGGGTGGTGGAGGGAACCGAGCACAGAGCTGGGGCAGACACAGGTGCAGGACAGCTCTTGACTCCACGAGGGTCGCCACAGGAAAAAGATCACTGCATTTTGCTCCAAAGATAAAGACTAAGAAAGACGAGGACCACTGGGCTTCGGGGACCAGAAAGCTGACTCCCGTTCAACAGACGGAACGACTTCAAGCAAGTTGAGATGTGAGAGCAGAGAAGGTAGTCGCCCCACAGTCGTGCCCTCCCTCCCGACATCTCCGTCTGGTGACACATGACCCGCACGGTGCTTGGCCAGTTCTCCCAGTGCTCCCGGGAGGCAGGTCCTGAGCACCCTCCACAGATGAGAACCGAGGCTCAGGGAGGTAGAAGCAGGACCCACACCAGGTCCCGTGATTCAAGTCTGTTGTTTTTCTCTCTGAATAACTAGACCGTGCCACCTGACCGGGTTAAAGGATCTGAAGTTTATGTCCTGCCAATTGCTTGGGCCGGGCACTCCCTGGACACCGGACTGGAGGTTACGCACAGGAAACCACTCTGGTTACTTTGGACTTCTAGAAACGGGCACGGTGTGGGTAGAAGAGGGTTCCTCTGGAGGTCAGGCTGCCCTGGGTGATTCTGAGGGGCTTTTGAGTCGGGAATGATAGGAGCTGGGGGTGGTAGAGTATGGGCCTCGCGGGCCCCGGTTCCCTCCCCAGCTGCATAAATGACAGTAATGACAATGGCTGCTAAAGGAGGCGCAGGCACATTACCAGGCACAAGGAGGATGGCCTAGCAGGGACAGCCTGGGGCACACTTGCCTCACTCCCCGGGAACGTCACGGGAAAGACTCTGCGAACTGT
Organism: Callospermophilus lateralis; assembly: GCF_048772815.1. Classification (NCBI taxonomy): domain Eukaryota; kingdom Metazoa; phylum Chordata; class Mammalia; order Rodentia; family Sciuridae; genus Callospermophilus; species Callospermophilus lateralis. The sequence goes on along the minus strand of NC_135314.1, from coordinate 5,776,043 downwards.
GTCACAGTTTACCAAAACAGAAGTCTTACTCATGTCACAGAGTGCTGAGGGGGATGTGATTTCTTCTGTGGGGGTCACTCAGGGTCTTCAGATGCAAGAAGTTCCCAGAATACCGTGAGGTTATTGCCATCTGCCTGGTCCATTGCTGCCACCCAACCAGCCGCAGCCCAAGCTTTGCCCCCTGTGGGACACAGAGACCAGAGGCTTGGCTTGAGCCCTGGGCAGTGGACGGCCCTGGTGAGTAAGCACCATCTGCAGGCCATACAGCCTGAAAACACAAGACCTTCTGCGTCCTGTCTGTACGCCCCCAGAGGCACCCCAGCGTGCAGAGGTGGGTGCTCGTCCAAGTTGGCCCTGAACCCAGGACGCCCCAGGCCAGCTGGGCCATGCAGTCATTTCCACGGCCCCTCTCCCCTCCCCACATAGCACCCCCGTGGTCAGGAGGCACAGCCCTCCTGGGGGCTGGCATTCTTGACCAGTGAGTCTGAAAGAAGCTTGTCCATGTCCACACGGTCCCCAGCCAGGGAGCCGACACTCCAGACGCCAGGCTTGAGGACTCCTGGAGGGACTGGCCCCTCTGACCTGCTTGACCAACAGTCTTCTGGTGCGATGTCAGTCACCTCCAAGGCACATCTTCACAGCAGCATACAGAATAGTGCTTGACCAAGTGGCTGCTCACCACAGCCCAGCCAAGGTGACACACCAGCTTGACTGTCACAGCCAGCAGCCACTCACCCACAGGCAAAGAGTGTGTGATTGTGCTGCTGCGGGGATGCAGCCCCAGGACCACCCCTGGGGAACAGTGCCTGGAGGGGGTGATGTTGGAGGGGCAGGACCTGCTGGGCCTCCTGGGGTGGCGTCCAGGGAGCTAAGCCTGGCCTGTCCTTCATCTGCAGCTCGCTCTTTGGTGTGGACACCTCACCAGATATGGCCACACCATCTTGGACTTTACACCTTCCAGAAAGGTGACCCTGGACTGGCTGGTTGTGGGTGGGGCCCCTGCCCCTGTGAATCTGTGACCTCCCTGGAACACCAGCCCAGTGCTGGGCTCTCGAGCCTGGGGTTCCAGAATCTGGAGCCTGGGGTTCCAGAATCTGGAGCCCAGGACAGACAGGCTGGACACCGAGGGATTGGCAGGAAGCAGGTTTATTGGCTGCAGCCAGGTCCAGAGGGGAAAAAGGCTTTCGCTACAATCATTCAAGCCCTCTGAACCCCGAGTTCAGAAAGTTTTAGAACTTTATACCCAGTGTGTTGGGGGGAGGGGTTCAGAGGCTCACAATCTGCAGAAGTCCATATAATAGCAGTTTTTTTTGTTTTGTTTTGTTTTTTTCCTACTCTTCTGGGCATCCAACTCAGGGCAGGGTTCTATAAAAATAACCCCCAAGGTCGCTCTCTGTGAAAATCAGTGCTTGGGAAAGGGAGAGCTCCCCGACCCCAGCTGGACCTGACCACAGTCTTTTGAAAGGCCTCTGTGAAGGCTTGGGTTGGTCCCTCCTATCACACTCTGCTTCTGCAAACACCCCCGCCCCGCCCGAAAATTCTTTTGCAGAAATTTTTGCTGAGAGTCTAAGAACAATAATGGCAAGGGTTTCTGGAGAAGCTGAATTAAGATTTCTTAATTAAGTGCCGCTCCACAGGCGCTGTGGTTGGAACCTGCCTTGCCCGCCTCGAGACACAGGACGTCTGGTCAACAGAGTGCTGAGTGGTCGTGGGCCTTTGAGAGGTGGTCAGATCCTTAAGAAGGATTGACGCCTTGCTCAGGAACTAGGTCGGTCACCAGGAGCACACACTGTTACACAGTTGGGGTGTCTCTGGTGGCCTGCCTTTTCCAAACACGTCCACTTGCTGCTTCCTGCCATACATTGAAATAGCACAGGCCCTCACCAGATATGGCCAGTCTCCCAGGGCCGCCACAGCACAGTGCCCGAGTGGGGTGGGGGTTCCAGCAACAGAATCTGCCCTCTCACAGTCGACCGAGGTCCCAAGTCCAGGTGGGGGCAGGCGGTGCTGGTCCCCTCCACTCCCAGTGCCGTCACTCGAGTGAGCCTCCACCTCGCACGGCCTTCCCCCACCCCACCCCCGTGTGGCCGCATCCTCTTCTCCTCTCCAAAGGGCCCCAGGCATGTGGATCAGGGCTCACCCTGCCCCAAGACGGCCCCAGTCCTGACCACGGCGTCTGAGACACCCCTTCTTCCAAACCAGCTCACGCTCACGGTACCAAGGGCTAGATCCACAGCATACCTGCCAGGGGACGCATCCAACCACGACACCCACAAAGGAACAGAAGGAGGGCCTTCCCCAGGCCTCTCAGTGGCCGCAGGACAGAGGACACTGCACAGTAATGGCATAATATTTTGAAAGAACAGCCTTTTTGACCTAAAACAGTACAGCTGATTAAATTAGCCAAGGAAGGAACAGCGCCATTCTCATGCACGCGGCTTCAAAGAACCTGCTCCACAAAGCCCTCTTTGAGAAAATCCCAGGAAAATTTACTCTGGCAGGAAGAACATAAATGAATCCAAGGAAAAGATCAAATAAGTAAGGATCTGTATAAAATTCCCCCCCAAAAAAATTGTTGTCGAAATTAGCAATGAGCCAAAAATTTTAGGTTTCCAAGCCTTGGTCAAGCTCCCTGGATCAGGGCCTGAGACAGGGTTCTCATGGAGGGCTGGAGGGGCAGGGCGTGATGGGCACCCGTGGGGTCTCTCTGGGAAACCACCGCCAGATGAAACCCGTGAGCAGGTGAGTTCTGGGGGTGGGAAGCGGGGAAAGGAGAGGCAAGAGGCAGGCAGAGGGCCCAGGTTCTCTTGCCACTGAAGAGGCCCACAGGACTGTGGACTCCGGGCTCCCCCTGTGCTCCCCCTGTGGTCCAGGGTGGTCAGGCCATCCTGCCTCTCAGCGCTCCCATCCCAGAGGCCCAGGCTGAGGAGCAGGCACTGTAAGGATGCCCAGCTGAATGCCCCTGGACCTAAGGCTTAAATGCATTCAGACTCTGATTCACCAATTCCCCTTCCAGAGGAAGGGGAAACTTCCCCAAAGCGTCAAAGAGGGGCCCAAAGACTCAGGTGTGTGGGATAGCACCATCACATTAGTGATGATATTAAAATAAGCCAACGTTTGTGTTCCACCCGAGGAGTTTGCTTATCTAAGCCATGGGGCATCACAAGCTGTCCAGGGAGAGAGGGCCTCACCTCAGCTGCTAAGGTCTGCAAACAAGTCGGGATGGCACCTGGTATATTGACAGAGAATTGTTAGAGTCTGTAAACAAGTCTGCATGGCGCCTGGCAAAATGCCAGAGGGCGTGGTTTGTGAAGTAACAAAAGCGAGGCATTAAGGGTGGAGATTCCTGATTGGTTGACTGCTGTATCTATTTTATGCTAATTAGATAAGCTGTGTAAAATGTATAAATATCGCTCAGATCCTACAATAAACGGCTCCTATTCCTGCTGCATCAACTACACAAGTCATTCGTCACCCCGCGGCAGAGGCGGATAGTAATGCCTCGCCTGTCAATCAATACTGTTGGCAAAATGCCAGGGGCCATACAGACTCCACTGTGGCTCTCAGCACTCAGCCAGCCCAGCTCAGGGCCCAGAGCGTCCCACTCCCACCCCTGAGGCCTGACACTGGGCAGAACTCACCGCCAGCTGCTCCAGAGCTCTGACCACCCCAAGGCAGCAGATGGGCACCAGCGGAGACCAGGGCTCAAAGACCACCCCCCAGTAGGTCTCTCACCCCCGTTTTCCCACCTGTGGCCTGAGGTCAACCAACGCCAAGCCCCGACGGGGAGGTCAGGTGCACAGAGAGCTCCAGGATCAAGAAAGGGTCTCCATGCTCTCAGCCCAGGCCCCAGCAGCTGCACATCCCTCCCGCAGCAGGGAGTGGGTGGTGACTCTCCAGGCCACGCCCACCTCAGAGCTCCAGCAGAGCCCCCCACCTGCTCAGGCTGCCCGCCCTGGTCCCAGTGGCTCCCTCCTAGGAGTCCCTACGTAAATGAACTTTACTGAGAAGGACTTCCTTGCCATCCCAACTAAACCAAGCCACCACCCACTCCCAGCCCAGACGGTCTTCATGCTGCATGTTCTGAGTGGCCCGGTGGCCTTCCTGGTACCCATGCCTGGGTTCTGGTTCCCTTGATGCCAGAGGGGCTCTAAAATGTTTTTGGAGCTTCACGGGTGATTCTAACCGGCCCATCCCTTCCCGGGCCTTGTGGACACATGGCCAGCAGCCACATGCCGCCATCAGGGCTTAACGGCTTGAGAACCTGTCTTTCCCCAGTGGGAGCTCCTCAGAGACAATAGCCATGTCCCTCTGGTTCTCCGTGGTCTCCAGGCCCAGAAGAGGGTCTAGTATCCAGCAGTCACTCAATGTGTTCAATGGATAAACACATGGATCGTTGGGATTTTTAAATAAGCATTAACTGCTTGGTAATTACAAGTCATTCTAAAATTTTTTTAAAAATTAATCTGAAATTGGCAGCAATAACTAAAATAATAAAAATCAAATATTAAAAGGTCAAGGGGGAATGGATATGTTTCTACATCCCGCATAGCACTATAAACATGATCTTGAGCAAAGAGGCGACATGTTTTGAAAAGTATGAAGGTGTTCACCCCTCGACTAAGACCCCAGTGAAGCAGTCAAGGAAGAAGGGGAGACTGTGGAAATGCCACAGCAGCTGGTTTCCAGAGCAGGGACTCTCCTCTGCATGGTGTATAATGGTGGAGACCCATCATTATACATCTGCCAAAACCACAGAAGGTGCAACACTAAGAGCGAATCCTTACGCAAACTGGAGACTATAGTTGGTAATGAAATCAATGCTGGATCATTTATTATGACAAAAGTTTTCTCTCCCAAAATGCACAAAAATCAACTCAAAAAGAATCAAAGACTTAGGAATTAGACCAGAAACTATGCAACTCCAGTGGGCTGGGGTTATAGCTCAGGTGGTAGAGTGCTTGCCTTACATGCACAAGGCCCTGGGTTCAATCCCCAGCACCACCTAAAAAAAAAAGAAAGAAAAAAACAAAAGAAACTATGCAGCTCCTAAAAGAAAACATAGGGTCAACCCTCCAGCACACAGGCACAGGCAATGTCTTTCTCAATAGGACCCCAAAGTTTAGGAAATAAAACCAAGAATTAATAAATGGGATGACATCATATTAAAAAGCTTTCGCACACCCAGGGAACAATTAAAGTGTGAAGAGAGGGGGCTGGGGTTGTGGCTCAGTGGCAGAGCACTTGCCTAACATGTGTGAGGCACTGGGTTCAATTCTCAGCACCACATAAAAATAAGTAAAATAAAGATATTGTGTTTATCAACAACTAAAAAAAATAAAAAATAAATAAAGTGTGAAGAGGGAACCTACGGATGGGAGAAAAATCTTTGCTAACTGCTCCTACAATAGGAGATTAATATCCAAAACATATAAAGAACACAAAAAATTTTCCACACCAAAAAAAAAAAATCCAATCAACAAATGAGAAAATGAACTAAATAAGACACTTCACAAATATAAATGGTAAATAAATATGTGAAAAAATGTTCGCTACGTGTGTTTATCCATTAGGGAAATGCAAATAAAAACTTCACTGAGATTTCATCTCACCCAGTCAGCGTGGCAGTCTTCTAGAATACCAACAATAATAAAGAGGATGTGGAGAAAAAGGAACACTTTTTACACTATGGGGGGATTGTAAAATAGTACAGCCAGGAAGGAAGTCAGACTAGGCATGGAACACCATACGACCCAGATCTGCCTCCCCTAAGTATCAACCCTGAAGAATTAAAGTCATCTTACTATATGACGCATCCATACCCTGCATTTACAACAGCACAAACCACAATGACCAAACTATGGAACCAGCCTAGGTGTCCATCCATGGATGAATAAAGAAAATGGGGTATAAATACACAATGGAATTTTATCCTGCCATAGAGAATAATTCTATGTCATTGCAGGAAGATGAATGGAACATGAGACCATTGTGTTGAGTGAAATAAGCCAAGCTCAGTGTCGAGGGCCCTGTGTTTCCTCTCACATAGTTAGGAAAAAAGGGGGGAGGGTGAAATCTCATGAAAATAGAAGAGTAGAGGAAGTTACCAGGGAGAGGTCGGAGGGGAGGGAAGAGGCAGGTATGGGGAATGAGATTGACCAGATTAGGCTATGCACATGTAGGAACATGACACAATTAATCCTGCTATTATGTATTATATTGCACCAATAAAATTTTTAAGAAATAAAATGGTAAAAATAAATCACACACACACACTATTTATGATGGGGGGGGTACTAGGGATTGAACCCAGGGGCACTTGACCACTGAGCCACATCCTCAGCCCTTTCTTTTATTTTATTTCTCACTGAGTTGCTTAGTGCCTCACTTTTTGCAGAGGCTGGCTTTGAACTCATCATCATCCTCCTGCCCCACCTCCCAAGCTGCTGGGATTACAGTCATGCCACTGTGCCCGGCACGCACACTGATTTTATTTGTGACTCTGAACCCCCAAAGGAGATGGGGTCATCACCCCTCACCAGGAAGGAGCAGCAGCCTCAGGGGAAGTGGGGGAGCAGAAGGTTCCCTGCTGGTCCCTGCAGGCCAGGAGAGTGGGGAGAGTCAGGCTCCAGGGGAAGCGTCCATCACCCACTGCTCCACACTGCACTGAAAACGGCCCTCGGTGGTCGTGCTGCTAGTGGACAACAAGATGGCACTGAGAGATGCGAACAGAAGAAGGCAGGACTCCCGAAGAAGACTGAAAGTAATGCCAGGAGAGACTCTGAAGCTAAGCGGCTCCTCAGACCATGCGAGGCCTGCCAGCTAACGAGTGTGACAGTGTGGCCCCGGTTAGAACAACCTCCTTTTAATACACCAGAGTGTGGGGGCTGGGGGCAGCTGACCAGCACTGAAGGGCCCAGAATTGCCGGCAACTTCTGTGCTGTCTTTTCTTCTCTGCAGACACCTTGGGGGGCCGGGCCCCCAGACAGAGGGTCAGGGGCTCAACCTCAGCCACCCTCAGCCTGTACACTGCCCCTTGGGGCTCCACCATGGCACCAGCGAGTCCTGGCTGATGACAACAGTTTGCCACTCAGAAGAGACTTTAAAAACGGCTTGGGCTGACTCCCCCCGCTGCGGGAAGCTGCCCATGACTCAACAGTCCTAGGCTCTGCTCAGCTGACCACTGGGTGGGCAGCAGGCTTGTCCTTAGAAGGCTGTGGGGTCCCCTACATGCTCCCGGAGCAGAACAGAGTGGAGGGTGTGTGGTTCCTGTCACCTGCCGCGTCACTTGGTCCTGTCACCCACCTTCAAACAGTCTCAGGGCAGGCAGAAGTGACCCATTACAAGAGAGTGACCCTAGCAAGTGTCACTATTATCTGAATGATGAAAACAAGGACTCACTCAGCTCCTGGGTTAAGTGAGCGCCCAGGGCCCCAAGCTTGGAAGCCGAGAAGTTCAGGGTCAAAACCCTCCGGCAGCCTCAGAGGAGAAGACCCCACTTCTCCCCCGTAAGACCCTCAGATCCCTCTACCAGCAACACTGCATCAAAGGTCCCACATCCATCTTGTTGGAGATGAAGAAGCTGGAGGAGCACTGAAGGTGAGCCTGCCTGGCAGAGGTCCCATGTGGGTAGAGAAGATGAGAATCATTTACAAATACTCCATGTACCCCCTTTTAGGAACGTGGAGCCAACCTGTCTCCAGCACCTGCGGGCGGTTCTCAGTGAGTTCATCCATCCGTCTGGCAAAGCTGGAGGCATCTGAGAAACAAGATCCTGCCCAAAGTTACCGCCCAGAAGATGCAGAGCTCTCCCAGAGGTGCCTGAGGATTCAGCCTGCATCACGTCAGGGTCACCATCCACTGAAAGGCCAGGGGCAGGGGTGCTCGGTGGTCGAGTGCTTGCCTCGTCTGCCCGAGATCCTGGGTTCCGTCCTCAGCAGTGCCTGGATTCTCAGCATCATTCCCAAAAAAGGGATCAGACCTTTGAGTGTGCGCGCACACACACCCCCAGGTCTGTATTCCTGGGAGAGTTTGTTCCACTCAAGTCCCATATGTACACAGAGCTGTAAATAGAGGCCTTGACTGTATAAGGGAATCCTTTCTGCAGGAATCCATCCAAATCTGTAAATAGCCAGCCCTGGATTAAATGCCAAAGGAAATGCTCATTGTGCACACACAAGCCCTGAAGTGCATGGGGAGGAAGGGACCTGGCCTTGCAGAAAGTCCCTCTTCCCTCGCATAGTGAGAAGAAAGCATCCCCGGCATGCCTGGCATGAGAGGCCCGCAGCCCCGCAGGAGCCCAGCCCTGGACCCCTCGCTCCCCATGCCAAGCGCATATTTTTTCTCTGCATTTAACATTCCCACTGCAGGGAAGAAGGGGAAGACGCTGGGACAGACTGAAGGGACCCTTGCTTGTACACCGTATGCTTCTTTATGCTTTTGGATTTCGTACTTGAAAACAGTTTTGTCAGAGTCCTGCTGGCAGCTGTGGTCTTCTAAGAGTTCCTGTACAACTTCCTAATGTCCAGCAAGGACCGGCTCCTGCAGGGGCACTCCATGCCCTTCGTCCCCACCCAGCCCAAGACACACCCACACACAGTCATCAGAGAAGTTCTGTTGCCACCCTGGGTCCTTGAGGCACCTCCTGCAGCACTTCTGACCCAGGTGCAGGCAGGACTCAGTGCAGCCTCTCGCCACAGCCGCAGCAGGGACTGGAAGGACCTGTGTCCTCACAACCTCGGCATCCAGCGCCACCTAGAGGCTGCTCCAGGATACTACTGCTGAGGCAATCGGGAGGGTCCCCAGGCCAATGATGTACCAGGAAGGTACCCACGTTGCCTATGATGACCGGGGAGACTGGGCAGCCGGCTGGGGTGCTGGCTAGGTCCCCATACATCAGCGCTCTGCAATGTTGCTGCTCCGCCTTTTTTAAATGCCTATGCCTCGTCCCTTAACACCACACACACATACTTTCATTTCCCCCTAGTTATGAAAGTAAAGCCCTTGAAAAGATGCTAAACTTCATTAGTCATCAGAAAAAGCAACTGCAAATCACACGTGCTCCCCAGAATGCCAACATGAGCATCACTAAGCCCCCTCCTCTGGGCCCTTGGCCTTGCAGGGGAAGGTCCCCGGGTGGAGGGAGGTCCGAGAGCCCAGTGGCACTGCAGGTATGGACGGTCACCTCCACCCTGCCCTCTCTCCAGCAAAGGTGTGGACGGTCACCTCCACCCTGCCCTCTCCCCAGCCAGGGACAGGTTCACCCTCAGGGGGCATTTGGCACGTCTTGCATCTTGCTGGCGTAACTGGGGAAGGAGGTGCTACTGGCATCTAGTAGGTAGAAGCCTGGAGCTTCTCAGAGTCCTAGAGAGCCTGGTCCAAAATGCCAGTGGGGGCCACGTTGAGAAACTCTGCCTGAGAGCTCCGTGATGGACTGGTGGCACCGAGCAGTCCTACTTCTAGATAACCAAGCATTTTAGCTAAAGATTTAGAATAGAAGTTTCTTTCAAAGGAGACCTCGGCTCTAAGGACACTTGTACTGTATGTATTCAAAATAACAAAGCTACATGGTTTAAAAAAAAAAATACAGCAAAGAAGAGATCAGACATCCCGTGACAGTCCCTTCACCAGCCAGGGACTGCCCTGCCTGGCCAACACCAGCCGCTCCACGAGCAGCCACTGACCGCTCCTTCTTGGACTCGTGAGAGCATCCAAAGCCGATGTTTTTATGCAGAACCCCTTGAGGAGACAAAAATATATTTCTGCTTATTCTTTTCTCTCCTGAAGGCAATGTCTTGTTTAACATTCCTCTGATCTAACTGGATAATTGAATTATTTTTAACTCTGAGATTGATGACCAAAAAGTCAACACAATCAAAATGAACCAGTCATGGGAGCACAATAAATCACCCTGGATGTGAAAATTGCTCACGGAACCACTCTGCCCAACACCGTCATTAAGCATAAATGCCTAGAATTTACTGGATGCCGTGGGAAACACAAAATAAGTAGAAGACACAGTCCCAACTAATGGGGAGTCCTCTACACTCATTTTTGCCAAGTACGTTCTAGATTGTTGCACTATATTGTTTTTAGGAGCACTGAAGACGCTTTTACTGCTTTGTATACTACATCAAGTCATCTAACTGCAATCCAACCAAATCTTAAAATTTATTCTGGAGATTCTGCTTTTAAAGAATTAAGCATTATCCTTTAAACGACAAAATTTTATCGGAGAAGCCAAACCCAACATCTCCAATCATCTCAGCAGAAACCAACGTAAGGAATCCTCAATAGCTGCCCCAGAAGATTTAGGGAATTCAGGCAGGAAGAAAGACATTTGAGAGTTTGCTTGACATTTAAAAAGTAAAATCTGCATGTCATAAACTAGAATTCCAACCAGTTCCAAAGGTACACAGGGAAAAAGCCTCTTCCCTCTCCTCCGACTTCCCAATCTCCCTGCTGCCGGCTGTTCATATAACAAACATACACATTTGTACAAATGGCAGTTGTGCTACACACACGTTGTTATTGTAAGCTGGGGTTTTCTTCAATATTTTGAATGTGATAGAATGCACCTAACAAAAAATGTACGATGCTGGCCATGGAAGTGTACAGCTCAGTCGCACCAAGTACATTCCTATCATTGTGCAATCATCGCCACCAGCTACCTCCAGAACTCCTGTCTTCCAAACCTGAAACTCTATTCCTATTAAACAATGATCCCCGCGCCCCTCCCTCCCAGCCCCTGGCAACCAACCTTCTGCTTTCTACCTCTACAAATCTGACTGGGCTAGGCGCCTCGTGTTAGTAGAATCTGACAACTGGGTCTTTCTTCGCCTGGCTTATTTCACTTAGCGCGACGTCCTCAGAAGTCATCTGTGATGCAGCCTGTGCCTGGCTTTCTTGCCTTTTTAAGGCTGAATGATATTCGTTGCATGTATATCCCGCATTTAGTTCATCCATGCCTGCTTCAGCGCACACTCGGAGTGCTTCCACCCTTCGGCCAAGGTGAATAATGCTGCAACAATGTACAGCCAGATGTACAGCAGTGGACTGGCTGGAGAGATGGCCATTCTGTCTTCCACAATGGCTGTATCATTTACCTTCCCACGACAGTGCTCGGAGCGGTCCTGACGGGTGAGGTGGGGTCCCCCTGTGGCCTGGCTGGCATTTCCCTATGAAGAGTGACGGTGAGCATCTTCCCACTGCTCATGGGCCATCAGGCACCGTCTCCATGGATAGGTCTCCTTCAGTCCTTTGCCTGTTCCAAACGCTCCCTTGCTGAGTTGGAGGGTCCCCTCTACCCCCTGGAGATCACTCCCTTGGCCGGTTGCCCGTGTTTCCTCCAGTTCTGGGGGCTGCTTTCCGCTCTGCTCATGAGGCACAAGTTGTTCACTGTCACGAGGCCCAACTTGCTTCTCCCCTCGTGGCCCGTGCCTTGGTGTCAGCTCCCAGAGCTCGTTGTCAAAGGCAGCATCTTGAAGCCACTGCCCTACGTTTGCTTCTGTGAGTTGTACAGGCCCCGCTCTTGGGCCCTGGAGTCCGTCTGAGTTCATTTTTGTTCTGGGGTTAAGTGAGAGCCTGGCTTCATTCTTCTGCACGTGAGACCGATTTTCCCAGCGCCATGTGTTGGTTTGTCCCGTTTCTCTGATAAACCATGGCTCCTTCTTCCCATGGCCCCACAGGGTCCCACCACATGGAGGGCCTTTCACATACTCAATCCGTCTCTGCTGCAGGACACCAAATGGCTCTCCGCCCTGTCGGCCTCTCTGAGAAACACCAGGGTGCACATCCTTACAAACGTGTGTGTGTGTGCAGGTGCACAGGTCCACATACAGGTGTGCACACACATGGGAACAGCCTTAGGGTGCCATCCCAGCAGTGAGGGCCTTGGTTCAGAAGGTAGAGCCATGCCAGTCACCACCAGGCAATCCATCTGCTTTTTATTAAATAAAAATTCACTCGTGAAATTCAGATAGTTAAGAAAGGGATTAAATGGACAGAGAAGGGGCTTCACCTTAGCCCCAGTCCTTCTACCATCTGGCTAAACAGTACCTTGGTTTGCTTCCAGGAAAAAAAAAAATGGTCACACATATACTCAGTAACATGTGATCCCATGTTATACTTGCACGTGAGCAAACAGACTGTAGACATTGCGATATATTTATATAAAGCAGGTATGTATTTTAGTATTCTACCTGGGTTTTTTTTTTTTGTGTGTGTGTGTGTGTGTGTGTGTGTTCCAGAAACTTACACAGATTGCATTCTTACCAACAGAGGGGCATCTAAGAGGAAATTTCCCTTACACCAACATCAAACTTGGGATTCATCAGCATTTTAAATGATCATTCAAGACAGGTGAAAAGTGCGTCTCAGAGAAGACAGACACTACTTACCTAAAGAATCGGATGGAGCAACTGTTCATCTTTTAGAAGCCAATTATATTTACTTTCTTGTGAAGAGCACTCATTTGTCTTTTGCCCTTTTTTCTAGTAGGTTGGTTTTTATTTTATGTTTGAATTGTGTGTTTTATTTCTTCAGGGAATTAGTGAGGCTAGCTGCTGTAACAAAAAGCCCCAACACCCATTCCAGTCAATGATTTACATGGTTACTTCTCTCACCTGTTAACAGCCCAATGTGAATGTTCTGGGGACACACAATGGCCAGGCTACTTACACATGGTCCCCAATAATAACAGGTGGGACCTTTGGGAGGTAAGTGGGCTTGAGGGCTCTGCCTTCCTGAGTAGGTTAATCCACTTGTGGGTAATGGACCACAGAGTCACTACAGGTATGGCTTCCGGCACACCTGCTGTCTTGCCACACAGTGCCCTCCATCACACTATGCTGCAGCACAACAACAGCACCATGCATTTGGGCTCCCAGCCTCCAGAACCAGGGCTGAATAACCCTCTCCTCTTATAAACTACCCCATCTGGAGTATTCAGATATAGCAATGAAATGGACTAAGGCAGGTGCCCAGTTCCTTCCATCTGGTTTCCCTGCCATGACCTAGGACGTCACCCTCCTCCACAGTAGCCATGCTGGTTATACCGCGTCCAGCTGTGACGAGGGGGAGAGCACCTGGCTGGCTCCCTCTTAGGACCCCTGCCTGGCTCTGCTCATACTCTACGGATCAGAGCTGACTCACGGCCACATTTGACTCAGTGTATTCCAGCTGTATACCTCGCCATAGGTCCTGCCTAACTCAGTGGCTCAGAGCCCAACATTCCTTACCTCGCACTTTCTCTGGATCGAGAGCTTGGTATGCCTTACCCTTGCCTTTGCAAGGTTCTGTGTAACCAAGGTGCTGGCCCAGCCAGTCCTCAGGCTCCACTTCTCAGTCTGGGCCTCTTGCCGCGTGCACCGCCTGCGCAGTTCCTTCTCCACCGCCGTCCTGAGCCCCCCAAAGTCCCCGTGAGGGTCGGGATGAACTTCTTCCCGTTAGGGTCGGTCTCTTGCCCCCTCCCCTGACCACGAATGTTCTTACTGGCATCCGGAACGGGAACCCTCCAGGGTTTCAACTGCCCGGATCAGAGGAGGGATCACCAAGGGCACTCACAGCCCTAAGAACACGCTTCTTATGCAAGAGGACGCGAAGTCAGAATGACTCCCAGTCCCCGGCTGCAGAGGGGACACAACATGGGCCCCGTGTCCCTCTCCACCAGAGCTCTTGGGGACCAGGTTTCCCTGTTGGAATCAGGCTGCCATCCAGGCCTGACTCCATTCCCAGAACCAGACACGGTGGCTCCAGTGCTGTCCCTCGGGCCCTGGATTTCCAAGTGGTCAGTGAGCACTGGCCTAGACTTAGAGCCACCCACTACATCAGCCTTTGACAAGGGTCAGCCTGTCCTTGGAAGCTTGGAAGGCAGGCATGGACCCCATTGAGCCACAGAATTCCTCAGCAGCCTCTTCCAACGCGGCCTACGTGTCCACACTGAGAATCCTTGTTCAGTGCGACAGCTGGTCTCCTGGACGGTGCACTGCAGCTTCCACACCACCTCTCGCTGCCTCGCCTGTGCCGAGACGCTGCGCAGCCCGCCTTTCCTCAGACACCTGAGCAGCCTCCAGGGGCGACCCGATCTCAGCCTCCTCGCCTGAGTCTTCAGAGCAAGAGAAGAGGGCCACCTGTTGGCTTTCTCTGCATGCCCACTGCGGAGTCCTCTCACCTTCCTTCAAGAACTTCCCTCCACATTCCCAGAGTGGTGAGCCGGGTGCACAGAGGCCTGGCATTCAGCTCGCCTGTCTGGCTGTCCACTCACCTTCTTCACCAGCCCTTGGCATCTCTAGCTTTTGATTTAAAGGAAATGTGTGTGATCCTTACATGTGAATGCTTAGAGCCACTGTGGGGTCATTTACTGGCCTCGTGCACTGTGTCTTGGGTAACTTGCCTAGGAGAGGAGAGAGATGGGGAATGGACGGTCAGTGGAGCAGTCGGGACACAGGCAACGCTGGGCATCGCGCTCACTGGTGGTCTTATATGAGCACAGTCCACAGCACCCCAAAGCAATCACAACAGTACCATCAAACTTGATTGACCACAGCCAGGTACACTGACACAAGCCTGTTAACCTAGTAGCGCAGGAGGCTGAGGCAGGAGGATTGCAAGTTCAAGGCCAGCCTCAGCAATTTAGCCAGGCCCTAAGCAACTTAGTGAGACCATGTTTCAAAATAATAACAATAAAGGGCTGGGAATGTGGGGATGTGGCTCCGTGGCAAAGCATTCCTGGGTTCAATCCCTAGGACCAAAAAAAAAAAGGATGTTTGACCACAGATCACTGTCAAATATAATGTAATGAAAAAGCTTTAAATACTGTGAGAATCACCAAACTGTGACACCAACACACCAAGTAAGCACATGCTGGTGGAAGTGTTCCAACAGATTTGCTCAGTCATGACTGTCACCATCCCTCTGGTTGAGAAGGAAATCACCACAGTACTGCGAAGTGCAGGGAGGCAGGTCTGTCTGTGCAGGGTCGCAGTCCACGCCCAGGACACCCTGCTGCCCACGCCAACACCACTGGGTGGAAGCAAGCCACCTGCCTCACCACACTCAGGGGAGACTCTGCCAGGGCACCAGGCCTGCGAGGGCCACCGGGTCCTACCACGCTCCCCACAGAAGTCCACTGCAGTTAAAGAAAGCAAGCAGATTTCAGAGGACAGCCCCTGCCTGCCTCCCCACAGCACCTTTCTTCTCAGTGGAAAACTGGTAGGCTGAAGATGGCGAAATCTGGTGGTCATTTTGAGGTTCATATTTTAAATTGACTTATGGCATTCTGGACATTTGTGTGAAGTCAAGTGTGTTATTATTTCCCTTTCCCGCCTCTGAGTTCTGTTGTGACTCACGACACTGCGTGAAGGACCTCCCCCCACAGGTTTGCAGAGAACTCCATCCCGTTGTCTCCTGAGATAACGCGCATTACGATGGCAAACCACCCCATCTTTTAGAACATTGCCTCACTTCCAGGGCAATTTGTTTATATAAACTACTTTGCTGCTGACTTGCTAGAAAGCTATTTGTTCACAATTTTGCTAATCAGTGACTTTTTAAGCGAAAGAAGTGAGATTTCAGCACATTATTTTCGCCCTTTAATATGCAATTCTTAGCACGGCTCTAAGAGAAGCAATAAAATTTCATGGAAAGCTGGGTTTTGGTGCAAAATCAGCATCGTTCACCGGTAGTCGATGATACACCTATTCCAGCCCTCGTGGCCTTTTTCACACAGGGAACATTTTGTGGTCTCAGGTGTTTAACCTTGGGGTCTCTCTGATGCTGACCATATCTTACTTCCAGTAGGAAAACATGATTGTGCCAACCAATCCATTCACTTAAAGTCGCCCCCTTGCAAACAAAGGCTAAGTCATCGGGAAATCCCAGGGAAGCCTAGGATGCTTCCTCAGTCAAGATTCAGTGCACCCCCTACTCTGGGGACAGCACTGTCTGCACCTGGACAGCTGCTAGCAAAAGGCACTTTGGAAATCATATGCGTACAGTAAAGGTCACCGTGTTTCACTCTACAGATCCTGCATTTGTGGTAATACTGGAACAGTCCCACAGCCCTCAGACAACCAGCATCAGGACCTGCCAACACAGTCACCTAGGGCCCCGGTGGTAGGACCAGAGGCTACAGGAAGGAAGAGGAATGGACCTCCTTCATCTTTGCACCTGCAGCTTTTCCTGAATCCACCCGTTGTGGGTGTCGTGAATGTGCACAACAGTGGCCCCTGTGCGCTGCCAGGCCTGGGAGTGACGTTCACAGTTCTGAGTAGTAGAGACAAATCTGTCAACAGAGGCCACATGTGAGAGACAGATCTCTGCTCGTTCCTCCACAGCTCGCCTTCATTCCTACCTTCTATCGACAGCAGAAACCAGAGCTTGGTCCCACCCCGCCCAACACAGCTGAGCTCTAGGGGGCCCGCGCGGCTCCCGATGCTGGGAGGATGAGGGCCATCTATCCAGGACGGCCTCTGTGGAGTGACCTCAACCCAATATTGCCCTGACCCCTGCCTCCCCAGCCAGGGCCCGTGACAGCTACACCCCCAACTGAAAACCAAAGCCCAGCACTGACCCCATGCCTTGTCTTCCCTTAGACTGTGGCCAGCACCAAGGAACCAGGAAAATGAACTGTAAGCAGTTTGCTCAAACTGGGGAGAAGCAGCTGGATCACCTCTCCCTGCAGGTCCCAGGAAGCCACGACAACTCCGGAAACAGGCCGGAGATGCTCAAGTGCTAGTCTGTGCTGGCCAGAGCACAGCAGGCCCCTGGCCAGGACAGCAGGTAGCTTTCATTCTCAGAATGAGGAAGTTTAGGAGCCACGAAAACCTACCTAAGGGCAGCGTCAGAGGACAAAAAGCATCAGATTTCCAAATACTCTCCTACCACACGTAGAATTGATATTTAATTAATATCGCCAAATGCCATCCTACTACACAGAATTAATTAATGTTTCCAAATGCTCTCCTGCCTGTCACATAGACTGGCAGGCAGCAGGGAGATCCAGATTCCAGAAGCAAATCAGATCCAATCATAACACCCAGAAATGCCTTTAAGAAAGGAGGCCATGCCCGGCTCCTGGGCACCAGGGCAGGTGAGCACTGATTTGATTCCAAACGCTGTGATTAAGGGCCTTCAGGGACACTCGAAGCAGATCAGTCACAATACAGGCTCACATGACCAAAGCTCTAACCAAACCACCAGAGTCACATCCAGTCTGGGTCCAGGCCCTGCCCCCCACTGTGGCCACACTCCAAGCCACAGGGACCCCCTGACCCCTCTCCCCCACACCAGCTGCAAGGGAAGCTGGGAAAGGTGGGCCATGCAGCCCACACCTGGGACTGCCACTGCTGTGAAGACAGGGATATTGAGGGGCCATTAACCATCTTGGATGCTCTTAGACAATAAAACAAGGACTTTAAAAAAAAAATCCACCCACTTCAACGCCCAGGCACCTGCGTCCTCCGCCATCACTTCTGAGGGCTCACGTGGCACCTTCCTGCTCCACACACCCAGGTGGCAAGTAACCTCAGCTGGTCTCCTGCCCAGACTGAGCCCTGGGTGATCTGTGGCCACACCCACCTCTGCCCAGACGCCCTGGGCAGCAGGCCCCACCTTTCCTGACCAGCCAGATCCTCTCTCAACAGCGAAAATGATCTTTGTATTGCGCTTCGTGGGCGATGGCCACCTCTGTCATCTACCCAACTCCTGTACAACACCACTTTGGCACACTCACACACACACACTTCTCACACTCCTCTGCTAACAGACCTGCCTGTGTCCCAAGGCAGTCAGGGGTGGATCCTCCACAGAGGGAGGGAGCCACAAAGGGTGCAGAAGGAGTGGTCTTTCCTCCCACACTGCCGTGACCACGTGACTCCATCCTGGCCACTGGGACTTTCCCTGTGGGGACCTTTCAGGAAACCTTTAGCTTTTCTGCAGCTTTGGATGCAACATCTTGCCCTCCCCCTGCTGGATCTAACCTGGGTGTCGGGCTGCCCGCTGCTCAGTGGGGAGGCAGGGGGCCACAGGAGCCACCGAACCTAAAATCTCATGGCCCTCCTGGGCCCAGGCCTGCCCTGCTCTGGGCTTTCTGAGAAATAGGACTACTGAGTATTCAACGCTAAAAAAAGAAATGAGCTACCAAGCCATGAGAATACCTGGAGGAAACTGAAGTGCACCTTGCTTAGTGAAACACGCCACTGGGAGAATATCACACGATGCAGGATTCCAACTACCAGACATTCCGGAAAAGGTGAAACTGCGGAACAGTAAAAGATCAGTGATGACCAGGGGTTGGGGGTATGGGGGGTAAATAATGTAGCACAGAGCGTCTGTAGGCAGCGAAGCCCCTCTGCACGACACTGCAGTGGAGGATACAGGTCCTCTCACATCTGTCCTACGGGCAGACTGTCCCACACCCAGAGCGAACCCTAATGCAGACTGTACGCTCCTGGGGACAACAATGCATCAGTGTGGGTCGATGGTGACAAGCAGACACCCTGGTGGGGACAGTGACAGTAGGAGGCTGTACTGTGTAGGAGCAGTGGATACAGAGTCTCCATGCCTTCCACTTGGTCCTGCTGTGCGCCTAGCACTACTCAAATTAATAAGTAAGTCTTAGTTTAAGCTTCATATGTGGCTACTCATCCCTGTCGCTCCCACCTCTGTCCTCAAATGGCTGACGCTGGCAGAGCGTGCGCCTCTGGTGACATGCCCTGCTCTCTGCTGTCCTGTGGCAGCTCTCAGTGGCCCTGGAATCTGCAGGGCGGTTCCCGGCCAGCTGGAGGTCTAGAACGCAGGGCACCTGGGCCACAAGCACCCACACCAGCAGGGGACACAGGAGGACTCGGGGCCTCATGCTGAATCAGGAACAGAGCCATGAGAGGCACGTGGCTCCCAGGTGAGCCCAAGAGACCTGGCTCTCTCCTCTCCAAGCCACATGGTCGCCAGGTTGTCTGGGGCTGGTTACGGGGCCGTCCATCTGGAGGGCAGTCCAGGATGCCTCAGCAGGCCTTAGGGCATGGCACTGGGCCTGGCCCCTCGTGGGAACTCCTGCAGCGTTTGTTAAAAGGAAATCCCAAGCAACAGCAGGAAGCCTGGTGACCTCTTCCCTTCTCCTCCTGGCACCTTGACTCCAACCATCCTTTTGTGGACACTACATCCAGTCTCTCCTGGAATCCAGCTCGCAGCCATCCTAGGGAACAAAGGCAGGCTTGTAGCTTCAGCCCCAAGAACCAGGTGCCACAGACTAAAGGGAACCACCAGAGACAGCCCCGGGCTGTCATCTTCCTTGCCACAGCCCTAACGTGCCCTAGGCCAGGCCTCTGCCGACCCGGCCCGCAGAGATGGAGAAGGGCCTGAAGGAAGTCCACAAGTGCTAGAGAGGGAAGGGCCCAGGCAGGGGGCGGAGGCCAGGCCTTCCAAGGCGGCTGCCCGGGTGCAGGGTCACATCTGGACCCCATTTCTGGGGAGGGAAGCAGGTCAGCTCTAGCTGCTCCCTCACGAAGGCAACTTCCCTGCAGGGCACCAGGCAGACCAGAGCTCAGGCGAGGGACCTCGCACGCCACAGCCCCAGGTGAGACGCCACAAAGAGAGCCCGGAAACCCACGCTGCCCTGGTCCATCAGCCTGACAAGTGACAGGCTCCTTCAGACCCACCCAGGCCTCGGGTGGCCACAGTCCCTCTCACATGACACCCCACCCAGGAGAAACCAAAGCAGCAACCCTGAATTCCTGATTCCACAGGCTTCCCACAAGCAATTTCCCCTCCGAGAACAAATCTCCTGGATCTGGAGAACGTGCCCATCTCCAGGGCGGAATGTTCCAGCACAGCTGATAGAAAGCAGCCTCGTCCAGGAAAGGATTACTTTCTTATCTGTGTAATAACGAGTCAGGGTCTTATAAAAACTGTGGGAGGAAAAAAAAGAAGTCCTTTAAAAATGTGTTTAAAAACAGTCCCCAAACATTTTAAAAGGCCTCATGCACGCAGATTTCCATGGTGTGTTAACAACTTGGCAGGAAAAAGTGAGATACCATCTACGCACATGCGCACTTAACAAGAAACCCTCCTCCAGGGTCCCAGCCTCCGCGTCTTTGTGGAGCAACACTGCCCCCTCGTGGCCAATTTCTACTTGCCCTTTAGACACCCTAATTACAAGCTGCCTGATGGTTCTGCAAAAATATGTGACTTGGGTATTTTGCACCCTTAACACTTCTGCATTTCTGAAGGGAACATGCACATACAATTCCACTTCTAAGTGAGGAGGAATTTGATTTAAGAACACTGTCATCAAATAGTCATGAGGCAGTTCACAGTAGCACTTAAGAAAGAAAAGTGTGACTGGTGGATGTGAAGATTGCTCAGGGCCATCCCAGGTTTTGCTCTTCCCCAGGAGACAGTGAACTGCAGTCCAAGGCAGTTAAAGTGCCAATTCCCTCCAGCCCCTGTAAATTGCCTGCTGGATTTTTTTTTTTTTTTTTTTTTTTTTTTTTTTGCAGTAACAAGAGAATCTGTTGAAAGCACATCCAGGGTCTCTAGAGACTATTTATAAAGAGACATGCACACAGGTCATTTTTCCCCTGTTGATGGGTCATTCATTCTTCATCTCACATTGCCCTAGTCCTCACATTTGCTGAACATTTATCCAACTCAACAGCACTTATTAAGTACCTACTATATGCCAGGTGGCAGGCTGGGAACTCTCAGAGTTGGCTGCTCAACAGGGTGCTCTCCCCAGCAGCAGCTGCACCTGAGGCTTGTTAGAAATGCAGATCTCAGCCCCACTCCAGACCCAAAGGGTTTGAATCTGCATTTTAACAAATTCCCACAAGATGTGCATTAAAAGCTGGGAAGTTCTGCAGTGGTTCCCAGATTCACCTGGTGGGGTTGTCAAAACACATATTGCTGGGCCCCACCTGGAGGGTCTGATGCCCTGGATCCAAACATGCATGTCTAACAAGTTCCCACTGGTTCTCAACCTTGGTGGCACGTTGGCACTATCTAAGAGGGTATATACACACACACACATATATGTAGTTAGTTGTTGTTGAACTCAACACTTTTATTATTATTATTATTATTTTTATGTGCTGCTGAGGATCCAACCCAGCACCTCGCATGTGCTAGGCAAGCGTTCTACTGCTGAGCCACAACTCCAGCCCCTCTCTGAGAGTTTTAAACAATACGGGGCCCACCTGCAGAAACTGTGAGTGAATGCACGCCCGTAATCCCAGTGACTTGGAAGGCTGAGGCTGGAGGATCCCAAGTTTGTGGCCTGCCTTTCAAGACCTTGTCTCAAAGTTAGAAAGGCTGGAGATGTAGCAGTGGTAGAGCACCCCTGGATTCAATCCCCACAACAAAAAAGAAAATCCATGTAGAATACCAAAAGTAAGCTGAAGAGATGGGCTGAAAGAAGAGCCGCATCTTGGAAAGGCTTTGAGCCAAGAGTGGAAGGCCTGGCTCAGCCCACTGCGGTGCCTGTCCTTCAAGTCCCGTGGAAACTGTGACTCGGTGACCTGTACCACAAGGCCAAGAATAATGGCCTGCATCCCTGGGTGGGTTGTTATGGAAACATGGAAAATGTCTTTAAAAACATTCTGGAATTCATAAAACTTCAACAGTATGTTTTCTTACCACACAATGTACACTTAAGTAAAACAAACAAGCACATGAAATAGAGCCATCTGATTAACTAAAAATAGTGGGGAAGTTGTAGTAAACACTACATATTTTCTTTTTTTTTTTTTTTCCTCCAAATTGAAGCCTTTCTGAGAACTTGTTCAATGGGCATTTCCTGAAGTTTTCCCAAGAGACTTTGCTTTCCTCATTTCTTCATTCAACAACGCTGTATTAAATGGCACCTAGATGCAGCTAAGGTGCTGTCTTCTTCTGTATAAATCTCTTCATGACAACAGTATTTAAATATTTGTGAATGATATAGAAAGTTCTGTATAAAATAAAGAAGAAACATGTATGAGGAAATAAGTCCAGGAGTCAGGTATAAAACAAGATGGGGACTGAGCATGCGCTTTTTCCCTCCCTCCTAAGAATGCATTAAAGCCAAAGCAAAACACGGGCATCGTGGTGCACACCTGTGATCCCAGCTGCTTGGAGGCTGAGGCAGGAGAATAGCTTAAGCCAGGAGTTAGAGGCCAGCCTGGGCGAGAGCAAGACCCATCTCAAAAACAAAACCAAAAAAGGAAGAAAAACTAATTAATCGATTAAATGAAAAAAAAAAAAAAAAAAGATGGTCAGAAGCAAAAGCGGATCAAAGCCGAGAGATAGGCATCCAGCTGAGGGAACAGAGCAGGTGCAAACGGCTTTCCTCCCAGCAGACCCTCCTCCTAGGGAGTTCCTAGAAATACACATCATGCAGAAGGAAAGTGGTCCAGACAGAAGGTCTGAGAGAGGCAACAAGGAGTGCAAGAGGAACTGGGAAGTGGACGGGCAGATTGCAGAGGACATCAGTCACAGGAGGTGGTGATGAGAATGTCTGCTGGGCTTTGGATGTTTACAGATTGACCTGAAGTCCCAGTCCTTGATCTTACAAGGCAGGAGAGAGGTACAGACTGAACGTTCTCCAAGATCTGGGTATTGTCCAAGAGGAGGGCAAGGGTTTCAATTAACAGGACAGTTCTGTATGTTTTAACTTCTAAAGTAACCACTAGAAGGATGAAAACAGATGGCGTAACTGCAACTGTGTGACTGAGGTGGGGGAATGAAATGACAGAGGGAACAACAGAGTAGATTCCAAAAATAAACATGGGCAGCACAAAATAAGATGGTAGAAATGAACCCAAGTACAACAACTGTAACAAGTACAAACGGACCAAATGCTTCACTTCAAAGGTAAGGGTCCATTTTTTAAAAATCCAGTTGCATACTGCTTACAAGAGACAGGAGAAATGAGGACACTCAGCAAACACCAAACACAGAGCTGGGCTCCGTGGGGAGCTCACCCAGCCTCCCTTCCTTGACTCTCTCCTTTCAAAATCTCCTCCCATAGCTACCTGCTCTGTGGCTCTCCTTCAATCACATCTCTGTGTCTAACTGATAAAGCTGCAGATTCTCACTACCCAAATGGTAGGATTGAAAGACCAAAGAAAAACAGAGTTTATTTTCTCAAACTCCAAGTACTTCTGACACTGAGTATGTGGGCATTTTTCCCACATGAACAAAGTTTCCAATTCTCGGTGGACACCAACTCTCTGTCCTGCGATATAACTCAGTCCTAATGCTAACCGCTGCCTGGAGCTAGTGTAGAACCCAAGGGTGAGGTTCAGCCCCATATGACCCCTTCAGACATCACCCACAGGTGCAGGTCTCCAGAACTTGTGAGCAACTGGCTGCAGAGCAGGAGTCCCCACCATCCCCTTCTTAGGCTAATTCACAGAACAGCTTTTATTATAGCCAACATCTATTATAAAGGGTACAACTCAGAACACCAGGTGGAAGAGAAGCAGGGGGCAGGAGTGGGAGAGGGCCCAGAGCTCCCCGGCCAGTGCTCCTCCTGCCAGCTCCCCCACGGATCCACCTCCACAAGTCCCCCAAACCCATGCTCTGGGTATTTTTATGGGGGCTCCCTCAGGCATGGTGGCTTATTAACTGGATCCTCGTTCCTCTGTCCTTCCCTGAGGAAGGATGTGGCCCAGAAATTTCCAAGTGTCTGATCCCGGCGTGGTCTTTTGGTGGCCAGCCCCTGTCCTGAAGCCAGGAGTTGCCTCATCAGAAGAAAAGGCACTCCCATCACCAAGGGTTGGAGGGTCCACTGTGGACTGCTCCTTGCGGCCGAGGTCTCACAGTGCTGCCATTTCTACCCAGAGCGGTAGCAGCTGTCGTGAGGGACCTTCTGCCTTTCTCTGGTCATTCCCCTGGCTTGGGATGACTCTTTAACTCTCCTGCAGTCACCCGCCGACTGGGACACTCTGCCTGATCCTGAGGTAACTCCTGCGCCCAGGGAGTTCATGAGCAATTGGCTCAGACTGGTCAGGGTTGCTCCCCCCCAGCCCCCCGTCCGGGAACTTCTTAGAAAGAGAAGGTCTGGGGGCTGGCCGAGGAGGCCAGCTCCAGGGCACTGGAGTGGTACGGGTCTCGTTCACCATCAGATGGTCAGGTTGGCTCGAGCGGCTATAACGGAACAGCAGCCTGGGGGAGACGTGGGTGGAAGAACGCCACTTCTCACAGCTCCGGAGGCGGCGAGCCCAAGGTCAAAGCCAGGCAAGGCTGGTCTCTGGGGAGCCTCTCTCCTTGACGGTAGGTGGCACCTCTGGCTGCGTCCTCATGTGGCCCTTGCTCTGGGTGTGTGTGGAGGGGACCTCTGGGGTCTGTCCCTCATCATGGAGGACGTGGGTCCTCCTGGACTGGGGCTGCACCCTCTCACCTGGCTTAACTGCCTCTTCACCTGTCCTCGGGTCCCATCAGGCTGGGGGTGGGGGCGGGAATAGGAAGGGGAGCCCCCAGATCCAGCAGTCTCTGAAATAGCCCACTCAGCTGCAGTGGGAGTCTCGGGGGAACGGAGGGACTGGGAGCGCAGGTGGCAGCTGTGACCCAAGGGCAGTTCCCAGGAACTCTGCTTTAAAGTTCCAAAGCAGCCACACGTTGGGGGAAACGACCACTGGAAATGAAAAATAAAGCCGAGTCCAAAACCCACCCCACATCTGACCCGGGCGGGGGTGTGTGGCAACTGGATCTGTCCTGCCTCGCTTCTCCACCACAGCAACGGGGGCCAGCAGCTGCCACACCCTTCCCCCTTCTTCCAGGGCAGGAGGCAGGACGCCCCCCACCACCACCACCCAGAAGTCCCCTCACAAGACCTGCTCTGGACCATGGCCCCTCCTCAGCTCCTCTCGGTCCAATCTCCCAGAGCCTGAGGCTGGTGTCTTCTCAAGGAAGCTCCCTGGCTGGAGGCCCACAAGCCAAACATAGTAGGTGCCATTATCCACAGCAGTTGCGTCCTATAGTGTCACCGGGTGAATTAGTGAACACAGAGCCGCTGTTCAAGGAAAAGGGTGTGTGTGTGTGTGTGTGTGTGTGTGTGTGTGTGATATATAGACCTCACGCAGATTAAAACCTTAAATCCTGAAAACAACTCATCCAAGTAGCTTGGGAAATATTTTCTTTATTGTAAAAGAGGAAAACTGGGGCTGGGGTTGTGGCTCAACGATAGAGCGCTCGCCTTGCACATGCAAGAGCCTGGGTTAGATCCTCGGCACCACATAAAAATAAATAAGTGAAATAAAGGTATTGTGTCCAACTACAACTAAAAAATAAATATGAAAAACATAAATTTAAAAAAATTAAAGAAGAAAATTGATTCTCAGCCAAAGAAACAATCAGTGAGGTGAAGAGAGAGCCTACATCTTGGGAGCGAATCTTTACCCCTCACACATCGGATAGAGCACTAATCTCCAGGGTATATAAAGAACTCAAAAAGCTAAGCACCAAAAAAACAAATAACCCAATCAACTAATGGGCCAAGGAACTGAACAGACACTTCTCAAAAGATGATGTACAATCCATCAAAAAAAATATGAAAAAAAAGTTCATCATCACTAGCAATTAGAGAAATGCAAATCAAAACTACTCTAAGATTTCATCTCACTTCAGTCAGAATGGCAGCTATTATGCATACAAACAACATAAGTGTTGGCGAGGATATGGGGAAAAGGTACACTCATACACTGCTGGTGGGACTGCAAATTGGTGCAGCCAACATGGAAAGCAGTATGGAGATTCCTTGGAAAATTGGGAATGGAACCACCATTTGACCCAGCTATCCCTCTCCTCGGTCTATACCCAAAGGACTTAAAAGCAGCATACTACAGGGATACAGCACATCAATGTTTATGCAGCACAATTCACAATAGCTAAACTGTGGAACCAACCTAGATGCCCTTCAATAGGTGAATGGATAAAAAAAAAAATGTGGTATATATACCCAGTGGAATATTACTCAGCAATAAAAGAGAATAAAATCATGGGATTTGCGGGTAAATGGATGGATTTAGAGAAGATAATGCTAAGTGAAGTAATACAATCCCAGTAAAACAAATGCCAAGTGTTTTCTCTGATATAAGGAGGCTGATTCATAGTGGGGGTAGGGAGGGGGAATATGGGAGGAATAGAGGAACTCTAGATAGGGCAGAGGGGTGGGAGGGGAAGGGAGGGGGCAGGGGGTTAGTAATGATGGTGGAATGTGATAGACATCATTATCCAAAGTACATGTATAGAGACATGAATTGGTGTGAATATACTTTGTATACAACCAGAAATATGAAAAATTGTGCTCTATGTGCATAATAAGAATTATAATGCATTCCTCTGTAATATATAAATATAATAATAATAGAGGAAAACAGATTCAGGAGGGTTGAATAATTCACCCAAAGCCACCCTGCTCTCAGGGCACCGACGTGGGTTTGGAACTGCAGTGTCCATATGGCCCAGAGCCAGGGCCTCTCACTCTACATGGCCCTGTCCATCCACTGGCCCTCTCTGTGTGGAGCTGTTCAAGTGTGGCCTTGTTCAAGCTCAGGCAGGAACCTGAGCATCGGGGGATCCCAACTTTTTGCTACTCAGTACATATTCATACAAATGAACAGAGTCCCCAGTATTCTGGGGATTGAAAGACACAAGTACATCTTAGCAAATAGACAAATTCACAAACATGGAAGCCTTAAACAATGAGGATTAGTTGTGCTTCTCTGCTAACATGTAGCAGTCTGGACCAAAAGGAGCCTGTAAAGAACAGGTGTCAGCAGCTGCACCCGCCTGTGATCAGGACTGGGATGCAGGCATCGACCAGGTTATAGACAGAAATTGCAATGCCCTGCCCATCACTGAGTCCCAGTGCCTGGAAGTGAGCCCACTGAAGAGTGGACACACAAATGGATGGTCCACCTCAGAATGAGTTCTTATAAGATTAAAAACGACTTGATGAGACGGGTCTAGCGGATGCACTCTAAAGTGAGATCCAAAGTGGACGCACTGGAGAATGAAACCAAACAGGGTTTCTTTATAATTCTCTGTCTGGGGGATTTTCCCCCATTTATAGCAGTGATTCATGCTCAGTGTTGAGAGTCAAAGAGCACAGGCTGGGGTGTGGCGTGGGGTAGAGCACCTGCCCAGCAGGCCAGAGGACCTGGGTTCCACCCCAGCCCTGCAAAAGAAGTAGAAGCAAAAATATACCAGGTTTTTTTGTTTTTTTTTTTTTTTACTCTTTTGACTTTTTACTGCCAGTTTTTGCTCTGTCCAATGAGTTCCCCACCACCTGAACATAATGACTAAAATTCAAACTAATATCCTTCAGTGGTTTTGCCCACCACTTTTTCAATGGTGACTCGGTCCCTTTGCCTTGCCGATCCTGGCACCCCACGCCTCCCTCTGGCTGCCCTGCTTTGTGCCTCAGGGAAGGGGTGATGCCCCAAAGCCTAGAGAGCAGGACCAGAACCTGGGCAGTCAGAGTGCAAAAGGTTCCGTCTCGGTCTAAACAGAAAGACGGGAACACAAGATCAGCCGGAGTCACTTCTGCTGCCCAGGGGCGAGGTGAAGGGGCAACTGGACAAGAAGGGGGAGGCAGAGCCTAGGTGCACGAGTCCCTGAGCCTGCTCCTCCTGAGGCCAGGGCCAGGCAGAGGGAGGCTGAAGGGGGCATCCCCAGGTAGGACCCAGCAAGCCAGCTGGTGTGCCCCACACATGCTTGGCAGTGACCATGAAAAAATAGGTTGTGTGGGCTGGGGCTGGGGCTCTGAGGTAGAGCGCTCGCGTAGCACGTGCGAGGCCCTGGGTTCGATCCTCAGCACCACGTAAAAATAAATAAACAAAATAAAGGTATTAGTACAACTACAACTAAAAAATAAAGATTAAAAAAAAAAATAGGCTGTGGCAGAGGATGTACCTCTGTGTGCCAGTCCCTGACCCGGAGCCATACGCACTATCCCGGATCTGAACACATCCTGTGTGCTGCCGTGGCCCTAGCAGGCCCCAAGGCTGGCCCTCAGAATGTGGGTCAGAAGAGAGGAGAAACGGAAGAAAAAAGAAGCCGCTGTTAGCGCAAAAAGACCAGGACGAGCGCAAACCACAAATCAGCTCAGCGCTTTATTCAGGAACGAAGTTTCACACAGGATCTGGGGATGCAGGGACCAAACGAGCCAAGGTGGGACCTACTTTCCTGGTGAAAAATGAGCCCCCGAACAAAGAAAGGGCCTGGGCTCATCTAGGTTCTTCTGAGAGGTGATCTAGAGCATTTCGATTTTCTTTGGGCACCCCGGAACTTGGAGTTTGTTCTATCAGTGAAGGAGTCAGTTTTAGTACTTAAGAATTTTGGTTTGTTTTACAGGGTGAAATGGGAGGGAGTCTAGGGTCAGTGGTCAGTTTCTGGAATTTGTTGTACTAGAGGGAGGGCCTGGGGTCAGTGGTTGGTATCTGGCAAGGGTTTTTTTACGGAAGGCTTGATGCTTCGGCCTCTTCCCAGAGACTGCCTTTCCAGGTTGATGGACACCGCTTCCTTGGGTTTGTTTTATCACCGGAAAGAATGTACCGTGCCGGGTTTCTGTTCATGACTAAAAGGCTCAGGGGTCACTCCAGTTGAACTGGGCTGACTGGGCTGCACGAAATAACCACACGAGAGACACAGACACCTTTTTCTTTGGGGTCACTGTGATGGCTCCTCTGACCTTAAGAGAGAGCGGGAGCACATGCTGACCCCTTTTATTGAGGAGAAGCTATTAAAATAAGGCAAGGGGTCAGGTTCAGGGGGCTGAGTCTAGCTTCATGATGTCCACTGTCAGCAGGTTGACTGACACCTGGGTAGGTCACAGCCAAGGGCACAGTAAGAGAAGGGGACACACACAAGGCACTTCCATGGAAGATTCTGTCCTAAACAGGGCAAGGGGTGCCGCAGTCTCTGGCTGGGCACAAATCACGAGTCTCCACACAGCTTGTAGATTCAAACAGCAATTCTTTATTCCCGAACTCACACCGGCCGTCTACAAACACGCTCTGGAGGAATCCACGTTCTCTGCCCAAATCCACTCCGCATGGGCTTCTGTCTCCCAAAATATACTGTCTGACCCTAAGCACTCAAGAGGAACTCAGCAGCAGGATACGCCCTATTCTAAAGGGGGAACACCCTAATCTCCTATTATGCTAAACTGCCCTATTCTAAAGGGGGAACACCCTAAACACGGATCCTGCCCTGGTCCTTGAGCAAGGTCACCTTTCAGAAGTCCTTCCACTAGACAGCATGGGAGTAAGCTGGCAAGGAATTTGTCATACCTACTTGGCTGATGGCTCCCAGCAAAGGGGTTGTATTACAAAGGAGCAGGTGAGCGTAGCTCCACCCAAGGGGCTGTAGCAAGACACACCCATGCACGAGACACTGACCCTCAAACCCAAGAAGGGTGCGGGAAGCTCTGCCACATTTCTGTGACTAAGTGCCTCAGCACCCAGCCGGGGAGTGTGACTCAGTCACGTGCAAGGCTGGTCTCCCACGGTACTGGGAAAGGATCAGTGCTCTCAATGTATGGCTTTTCCTTTCCCTGGGTCTCACTACTTTTGGGGTTTGTCATTTTCCATATCTAATAGTGACCACCGGGTTTGGTGGCCGAGAGCTGCACCCCTGCTTTGAACCTACGCAGGACGGCTGTTCTTTCCAACAATGGCCCCGTGCGCACCTGCTGTGTGCTCTGCTATTCCTGATTCCTGCTCAGGACAAGCTGGAGATGATCCTGTGGCTGAAGTTCGGCTTCCACACTGCAGGAACTCACAGTTCCAGAGATTTCTGTGTTTGTTTGGTCCAGGATCAAGGCAGAGTCTCCAGGGCCGAGACACCCTTACAGACACCCTTGCCGCTGCCCAGTGAGAGTTCCAAAATCCTGACAGAGCACCAGCCATGTCCTTTGAGGTCACTCTGGGTGGATATCACCAGTGTCTGTCAAGGGCTGATTCTAAGTGGACATGCACATGTGGACCTGTGACAATCCAAGGACAGAACCTGTTGGCTTGGGCTGAGTGGCTGGTATTGAAGAAAGGAGGGAGATCCAGTGGATGGAGAGATTAGACCTGGACATCGGGGCCTGCATGTGGGAATGGATGTTTGCAGGATCAGGGGCTCTCTAAAATGTTTTTTAAGTGAATTATCCAGTAATGAGTTGAGAAGGACAGTTTGGACCGCGTGTGTTGTAGTGGACGTTGGCATGTTAAGGAGGCAGAGGAAGCCAAAGGTTCTTAAAGATGAAATGGGGAGGCTGCATGAGTTGTTTTGAGACCATTATCCTTGGCTGCCAGGATCGGTAACAAGGGTGGCATCCTCCAGGGGGAGGCTGAAGAGACAGCTGCTGGGCCCACATCCTCGCGGGAGCACTGTGAAGGCCCCTGTGGTTTTCGGAGTCCTCACGAGAGCTTTTCACAGTCAGGTGCCTGGGAGCCCTTCCTGTATGGACTCAGGGTTGACATCAGTGCCTCCATTTTGATTCTGAAAACTTTCACGAGAGTTTATCTGACAAGTATCAGGAATCGCAGAATCACCCTGCTCTTTTGGTGAGGGTCCTTTGGCAGCACAGCTGTGGGAGACCAACCTTACACGTGACTGGGTCACACTCCCTGGCTGGGTGCTGAGGCGCTCAGACACAGAAATGTGGTCGGTGTCTCCTGCATGGGTGTGTCTTGCTACAGCCCCATGGGTGGAGCTACGCTCACCTGCTCCTTTGTAATATAACCCCTTGCCCTGTTTAGGACAGAATCTTCCATGGAAGTGCCTTGTGTGTGTCCCCTTCTCTCACTGTGCCCTTGGCTGTGGCCTACCCAGGTGTCAGTCAACCTGCTGACCGTGGACATCATGAAGATAGACTCAGCCCCCTGAACCTGACCCCTTGCCTCATTTGAATAGCTTCTCCTCAATAAAAGGGGTCAGCAGGGTCAGCATGTGCTCTCGCTCTCTCTCTTCCTGCGGACCCTTAAGGTCAGAGGAGCCGTCACAGCGACCCCAAAGAAAAAGGTGTCTGTGTCTCGTGTGGTTCTTTTGCACAGCCCAGTCAGCCCAGTTCAACTGGAGTGACCCCTGAGCCTTTTAGTCTTGAACAGAAACCCGGCACACAACAAAGAGGGAGGAGACAGGGGAAGACAGGCTCTGAGGCTGATGACAAGATCCATGTGCCTGAAGAGGTCAGGAAACAGGGAGAGAAACCACGGAGGAGAGGGTCCAGCCTCTGCCCACCTGAGACCTGATCTCCAGGACGCTGCTAATCTAGGAGGAGCCAGACTCCAGTGAGCTGAACTGCAGTGGGCACCCCTATGGATATCCCCCAGGGTGCAGAGGAGCACGTCCAGAGATGGGCCAGCAGCTTCAGGGGCAGCAGGGCTAGGTGGGCGGAGATTTCTAGAACAGGAGAGAGGAGTATGCTGGCTGATGAGGCACAGGATCCACTGGAGAGAAACAGAATTAAGGCTCTTACTCAGCAATCTAAACAGCTCCTGAATCAAGAAGTAGATGAGCTATTCGGTTTGTAAATAACACTTAAAATTTTGTAAATAATAACTATAAGGTCCCTGCTTAGCATCTGGATGGACATTTTAAGTGACAGCTGCCATTTTAAGGAAAAGTTTCGTTTTCCGACCGAGGGTCTTCCTGAGAAAGGCTCACCACTCCCTCACACCAACCAACCCCTATCCACTGGCTCTAGGACCACCCCAGCTCTGATCCCTGAGCCTCCCCATAAAGTCCCAGAACTCAATCCTGTTTTGCCTCTCTCTTCTACAGAGAGAGAGAGGTGGCCTTTATTTGTCAGCTCTGACAAGCAAACTCTCATGTGTGTCTCTGCCTGGCCTCCGTTTTTAACTTCTCGCTCACCATCTCTCACTCCTCGCTTTCCCTTCAATAACCACTTTATCTCTTGAAAGTCCAAATATTTCCTTGAACTTGAAACAATACTCGTATCCCCTCTACTGCTTTTCTCTGACAGTCTTTAGAGCTCACAGCAACTTGAAGCATTCAAATATAAATGAGTGTATTTCTTTTTAAATAAATCCACTTTGAGCTATTCTGGCATCCATCCTGCATCGAATTGGTCACAAAAATGTATGAACAATCTCACATTTTAATATTGAGAGATTGGACAGGATTACTGACCCATGTGTCAGACTCCAGCACTGCTGCATGGGGGAACATGCCCTGGAATTCCTGAGTAATCTGTGGAGCCACAGGCAGCCATCTGGCAGCCAGGAGCTACCGGGAAGCAGATTGCTTGTTATTAATATCCCTGCCCCACCTTTGACCCCTGGAGACACTTGTAAAGCCAGACCCACCTACAGGCACTTTGAGACTAGCTCTAGGGGAGACTTGGAGGTGCACCACACCCTGCTGGTCCACCGGCCCATAGGCCAGAATCCTGGGGCTTGATTCTCACAACAGGGTGAGCAGGGGTATCCACTCACTATGGGGCCACTGCCCAGGCCCAGTGTCTCCAGAGGTTGGAGGTATTCTGGGACAAAGAGAGGAACTCAGCCTCTCCTGGGGTGAGCCCAGAAGTCAGGCCTGCCTAAGGGCAGGGTTTTCTTAGCTGGGTGGGCTGCTGGCCCTGGGTTAACAGCCAGGACTGGCAGGTGACAGGGCTGGAGTCTAACCATCCTGGCATGTGCACCTCTCGGGCCCTAGAACCACCGCCCTGGCTCTCCACCACTCCTGGGTGACCCTTGCCATCTAAGGCAGTCGCCCGGCCAGGCCTCCAACTCGCAGTCTTCCTCCTAAGGAAACATCTGCCCAGATCCTCCTCTGCCACTCTTCTGAGCCTCACCCAGGGCCTCAAACCTCCCTCCCAGGATGGCCTGAAGGTGGAAGCTTGCAGCTTGCTCTGCCAGGTCTCCTGCCCACAGCTGTGGAGTCCACACAGCAGGAAAGAGGCTCTGGACAGATGCCAAACCTGCTGGTGTTTGAGTTGGCCTGGCCCAAGTGGCCCTCAGTGCCGAGCCCCCTCACCGTGACCCCCGATGCCGAGATGCAGTGCAGAGACCTACCGAGGCAGCTGAACTGGGCTTGGGGCCACCTTCTTCCCTGGGAGGCTGCACCAGTCTCCAGAGGCCCCGGGGTTTCCTACCTTTCTGGGTGATTCCAGTTTTGAGGGCCTCAGAACCTTGGCACTGCTGGCACGCCAAAGCCAACTCTTGCGTGCACAAAAGGTCCTCCAAGCCAGCTTCTGGGGTGCTGCTTCAAGGTCAGCCCAGGCTGAGGCAAGGTCAATCCACCAGCAAAGCCCGCCAGCTCACAGGCAGAGCAGGGGTGGCACGGAGTCCACATTCACTTCTCAGTGGCAGCCGAACACCGTTGTACGTGACGTCTATGAGCTCAGTGTCCTGGCGGGGAAAACTGGCCTTGTGTGTGAACCTGTTTCGACAGTGACACTGAAGGACGGCAGACGCTGCCCCCCATCCACCTTGCCTGACTATGTGGAGCTAAAGGTCTTTTCACAGGCAGCAGGAGCCAAGAAGACACTGACAGACCCCTCCTCCCCACCCCATCCACTCACCCCCTAGACTCCGGGAAAGGTGCCTCCTGTGCGGGGAGGAGACGGGGCGGGGGCACCAGGTCGAGAGGCTTCTGCACAGATTTTGTTAGAATAACTCACAACTTCCTTTAGTCCCCTGTGTCCGTCAGGTATTAGTCAACTTTCTGTCACGGTGACAAACACCTGAGAAGAAGAACCTAGAGGAGGAAAGGCTTATTTGGGCTCCTGGTTTTAGAGGTCCCAGGCCACCGCAGGCTGGCTCCATCACCCTGGGCCTCAGTGAGGCGGGGCTTCGTGGTGGAAGGGCGTGTGGAGAGCTGCCCAGCTCATGGTGGCCGAGAAGATGCTCCCTCCCAGGGCACATCCCAGTGGCCTACTCTGCTCAGCCAGGTCCTGCTACCCAGCCTCCACCACTCCTAGGAGCCCATTCAGCCCTCAGGGGACTAATCCACTTTGAGGCCTGAGCCCTGCGATCCCATCGCTCCCAAAGCCCCTCCTCTGGACACGGCTGCATGGGGACCAGCCTTCCACACAGGAGTCTCTGGGGGACATTCTAGATGTAAACCATACAGTCATTTTTCTACTTCTGCAAATAATACCTGAGACCAATCAACTTAAAAGCAAGGAGGTGTATTGTGGAGGCTCCAGCCGCGGCCAGCACCCCTTGCTCTCGGGCCTGAAGTGGCACAGTGGGCCCTGGGGGAAGCACACGGTGGAAAAGGTCCTTCCCCTCATGGCCGCTGAGAAGTCAAGGGAGGGAGGAAGCGGCCAGGGTCCCAATCCTCTTCCAGGACACGTCACCCGTGACCTAGTTTCTTTCCCGGGAAGTTTCCATCGCCTCCCAGTAGCAGCACAGGCTGGGGACAAACCTTCAACTCACAGGCCCTTGGGGGACACTCCTCCAAACCATAACACTGCCCAACTATCTTTTCGTTCCTCTTCCACAACCGCCTCTCTCTGGTCAGCCTGGGATATGAGCGCTGGGGTCTTGCCACCTCTCTGGGTCTCACTCTCCCACGGGGAAATGCCCAGGCACTTGTAAAATTCTCTGCTTTCTTCCTGGGGATCCTTCTTAGGCCATTTTCATTTCCAGGCCCAGCCAAGGTCCCCAAGAGGACAGAGCTAAGTTTTGCTTCCCTTTCTATGTCAAGGTGACAAATCAAGCTCTCTGGACACCACGTCTGGCACTCTGCAGGGTTGTCAGAAAGAGTCCCCTTCTCTGGTGCACCGCAGTGGCCTCTTCAGAATGGGTACAGGTAAAAGGAGCCAACATGGACAGGGCCATGAAGACGCAGGAGGGAGGAGGAGGTTTTATTCATATCATTTGTCCCTTTTCCAAAAGAGCCAGAGAAGCACTCCTGGGTTCTGAAGTTTCATTCCGTACTAGTAACTACACTGGTCGGCTTTATTAAAGACCTTTTCCTTCCCCTCTCTCCTAATCTGTTGGAGAGAACCCAGGGGCAACCAGGTCCAATCTGCAGGTAACTCCAGCTTGCTTCTGTGAGATGTGTCAACAAGAATCCAACAATCCCACTCGCCCTGAAGTATCACCAAAAATAAAATATAATTTTCAGAGGAAATGCTGAGATGAGCCTTCTATTTGTGGTTGTAAAGGAGTTTATTTAAGCAGTTTCAGAGAATTCTTGAGTGAAATAGGTCACCAGATAGGGATGGTGACATCTTTCATATTTAGAAGCATTTGTGGTAACCGTTTTTAACGTGATGGACATGGACCTCAGACTGCAGAACCCGGAGGTTTTCTAAAGCTGGGTTACTAAAGGAGAAGCTACTCCGAATAGGCAGGATGGCATGGGACTGAGCTCCTTCTCTCATCAGGGGCCCCCGACGCAGTCTAATCTGAGCTTTTTGTGAAGCCTTGATCCATTCAGAGAATCCCAATTAGGAGTCCATCCCTGGTCCCTGTAAAACTGGAATTCTGGGTAGTTACCAATGCACTCCAACATGTTCTCCTTTCATCTTTCTCCACATCCTTCTTCTTGAACACAATTGGGAAATGAGTCTCCTTAGCATGAAAAAGACATCAAAACTTAAAATCTCCATTTGTTTTGTGCTGTTATAACAGAATACCTGAGACTGGGTGAACCATAACAAAGAGAAACTCACTGGTTCACAGTTTTGGAGCCTGGGAAGTTCAAAGTCAAGACACCAGCAGGTTTGGCAGCTGGTAAAAGCTGTCTCCACTTCCAAGATGGCGCCTCAAACACAGCAGCCTCCAGAGGGGAGGAACACTGCTGCTCATGTGGCACAAGAGGGGACCAAATCCACATTAACTCCACCTAAAGGGTACATACAGCTCTCATGGCTTAATCACCTCTAAAAGAATCTACCTCCTTTTTTGCACACTTTTATTGGTGCATTATAACTCCATATAATAATGGCATTCACTGTTGTTACGTATTCCTACGAACACACAATGTAACAATACAATTTGGGCAATATCATCACCCAGCATTTTCCTTTTCCCTCCCTTCCTCCCTCCCTCTGGTCTCCTTTCCATTTTCATGAAATCCTCCTCTCCACCTTTCCCCCTTTGTTTGTGTATTTGTTTGTTTATTTGATGTGGTGCTGAGAATAGAACCCAGTGCCCCACACTGCCAGGCAAGCACTGTCCCCTGAGCCCAGCCCCAGCCCTTCTCTTCCCTTTTCCTCTCTAGCTTCCACGTGAGAGAAAGCATATGACCCTTGGCTTTCTGTGTTTGGTGTATTTTGCTTAATCAAAATGCTCTCAAGTTCCATCCATTTTCCTGCAAATGACATAGTTTCATTCTTCTTTATGACTAAACCAAACTCCACTGTTTATATAGACCACATTTCTTCATTCACTCACCCACTGATGGACACCTAGGCTAGTGTCACAGTGTGGCTATTATGAATTGTGCTGTTACAAACATGGGTCATGAACTGCTATAGTATGATGTCTTTAATTATTGAGGATAAATACTGAGGAGTGCTGATACTGGGTCCTGTAGTGGTTCCATGCCTAATCTTTTAAGGAGCCTCATACTGATTTCCACAGTGGTTGTACTAATTTACAATCCCACCAACAGTGTAACATTGTTCCTTTTTCTTTTTTTCCCTACATCCTCTCCAGTATTTATTATTGTGTGTATTCTTTTTTTATTTTTTGTTTTACTTAGTTGTATACATGACAGTAGAATGAATTTATGCATTTTACTATATCATACATAGATAGGATACAATTGCTCATTTTTCTGAGTGTACATGTTGCAGAATCATAATCGGTCATGCAATCACATATATACATAAAGTAATAAAGTGTGTTTGATTCTACTATCTTTCCTATCCCCACATCCCCTCCCCTCCTCTCTCTTTACTTCTCTGTACCGAATCTAAGGTAACGCTATTCTTCTCTAGTGCCCTCCCCACCTTATTGTGAATTAGAATCCACATATTAGAGAAAACATTCAGTCTTTGGTTAGCATGCTATTCTCCAACTCCATCCATTTACTGGCAAATGCCATAATTTCTCTCTTCTTTAAAGCTGAATAAATATTCCATTGAGTATAACTCAATATATATATATCACATTCCATCTTTATCTATTCATCTATTGGGGGATACCTAGGTTGGTTCCATAGTCTAGTTATTGTGAATTCAGCTGCTATAAACATTGATGTGGCTATGTCACTATAGTATGCTGATTTTAAGTCCTTTGGGTATAAAACAAAGAATGGGATAGCTGGGTCAAATGGTGATTCCATTCCAAGTTTTCTGAGGAATCTCCATACTGTTTTCCATAGTGATTGCACCAATCTGCAGTCCCACCAGCAACATATGAGTGTACCTTTTCCCCCACATCCTCACCAACATTTATTGTTACCTGTATTCTTGATGATTGCCATTCTGACAGGAGATGAAATCTTAGAGTGGTTTCAATTTGCATCTCTCTACTTGTTAGAGATGTTGAACACTTTTTTCATGAATTTGTTGATCAATTGTATTTCTTCTTCTGTGAAATGACTGTTCAGTTCCTTAGCCCATTTATTGATTAGGTTATTTTGTTTTATTGTGTATATTTTTTTAAGGATTGAGAGAAATTTTTTATTTTTAAAAAATATTTATTTTTCAGGTGTCGATGGACACAACACAATGCCTTTATTTTTATGTGGTGCTGAGGATCAAACCCGGGTCCTGCCTATGCCAGGCAAGTGCTCCACCACTGAGCCACAATCCCAGCCCTTATTGTGTGTATTCTTGATGGTTGCCCTTACGATTGGTATGAGATGAAATCTCAGTGTGGTTTTGATTTTAATTTCTCTAACTGCCAAAGATACTGAACCTTTTTTCTGGTAATCATTGGCCATTCGTATTTCTGGAGAAGCATCTCTTTTGTTCATTTTTCTGCTGAGAGCCATTGTCAAGTAGGAATGACGCCTGGCATTTTTGCCAGAGGGAATGGTTGAAAGGTGACCCTGCTCAGGGATTAGGGTGGCTCGGGATTAGGGAGGATCCTGCTGCCTCAGGCGCCCACTCCTTTGGAGTTCCCGTTGAGTTCTCCCGGGGTTCTGAGAGAATTGGCGTGCGGAGCCCGGTGGAGGCAGTGTGTTCCCGGGAAGTGTGTGTAGAGTGCCGGTGAGAGTTGGGGAATAAAGAGTTGCTGTTTGAACCTACAAGGCTTTGTGCCCAGCCAGACTGTGGCATTTGTCCATTTATTATTTTTTTTGAAGAGAAATAATTTCTTAATATTTATTTCTCAGTTTTCGGCGGACACAACATCTTTGTATGTGGTGCTGAGGATCGAACCCGGGCCGCACGCATGTCAGTTTTTTAATCGATAAAACCTCAGACCCTTCAGTTCTTGACAATATGCTCCTGGAGCCTGAGGTGGGCTACAGTTAGAGACATATGAAGTCCATGGTGTTAAGGATACTGTCTTTCACGCTCTTTTCTGTGGATTGGAAAAACTACCCAGCTGTTAACAAAGGCCATTTCTTTGGAAGTGGGTAAAATATGATAAAACTGGACAAAGGCAAGAAGAGCCAGCCAGAGAGAAAATACTGTGCCTAGTCAATCAAGGTCTATTTCTTACTCCCAGAAGGGGCTAGCAACGTATGCTCAATGCAGTTGCAGAATTGTGACAGCCCAGGGGTAGCTGTCCATCCTAGTCCCCTTCCCATCAGTGTGTGCTCCAGTGTGACCTGCCCCAGTCTCACGATGCCATACAAGGTATTTAGACAATAGGAAACTGGTCTTTTTCCTTTGTAGGTTTCTGAATCAACAGAAGCTGCATCTGAGCCTGATGCAGATGACCAGACCCTGGGCTGCAAGCCTCATGACCGGATGATACCTGGGCCACCCACCCGACCAGCACATTTTGCATGTGGGGGTGGCAGAGGTAGCGGAAAGCTACCATTAAAACCTTTTAATGGCACTGACCTACCATGTTTCCCATACCACACCTTTCATGGCACCTTCCCCTCCCCCCCAGCCTCTGGAGGGGACCATGTGACCTACTTTGCCTGTGGGGACTGCAGCAAGCAATGCAGATGCTTGAAAACAGCCCTTGCATGCTGCCTGGAGCCTGTGGCAGCCCCTATAAAAGAGTCTCCTGGGATTTTGGAGCAAGGGCCTGCCATCATCCATGGATTACTCTCCTTTTCAAGGAAAACTCTTGGCCTGCAAGTGGGCCATCATGAAAACTGAATTCATCACCCGGGCCACTGTGGCTCAGTGCTAGACTCTGCTGCTGGTGGGCCAAGCGCTTGGAGACAGCTGTAACCAGGACATCCTTGGTGACTGAAGTCCATGTGGCCTTGTGCATGCAGAGCCGCATCCCTGCTACCCTGGCCTGTGTTCACAACAGAAGCAGCTAGGGAAAGAAGCTGGTTGACACCACAGCTTGGCTTGTGGTCTTGTGAGGCAGTGTAGCTGCTTCAGGTTCACAAATAAATTCACATGCCTAATGTAACACGAAATGTGTTAGAGCCAGTGATGTTCAAAGACCAAGCCTGCAAAGAGCCCTGGGAAAGTCTGGGTGAAGAAGCAATCTGTCAAGCAATATTGAAGAGAGCACGCGTGAATTTGTTTCCTTTTGAATAAATGTGACTTCATTACCTTATCACCAATTTCGATCCACAAAACAAAACAAAAACAAAAACCCTAGATCTCATAAAATATCCAGAAAGTTTCCTTATTTTAAGAATCACCAGGGGCTGGGGCTGGGGCTCAGCGGTAGTACACTTGCCTGGCATGTGTGAAGCACTGGGTTGGAATTCTCAGCACCACATTTAAATAAATAAAGGTCTATTAATAACTAATATATACTTAAAAAAAAAATCACCAGCAGGCACTGTGGCACACTCCTATGATCCCAGCAGCTCAGGAGGCTGAGGCAGAAGGATGGCAAGTTTGAGGCCAGCCCCAGCAACTAAGTGAGGCCCTAAGCAACTTAGTGAGACCTGTCTTAAATATTTTTTTAATTTTAAAAAGGGCTGGGTATGTAACTCAGTGGTAAAGCTCCTCTGGCTTCAATCCCCAGTACCCGCCTCCCCCCGCAAATCGTCACCAACGATTCATCAACTTTCAGATTTTTTTGTACCTAACTATATGCTCATATTAGTAGAACCTGCTTTCTGCAGCTTTTCAAAACTCTGCCATTAAAGTTTCAAGTAAAACAATACTCCCACCTAGTGGATAAAGAAGAATGTCTATTTATTTCAGTTTTGAACTGTATCACCATAAAGAAGAAATTAAAACTATAATTAACTTTTTAAAGTTTATTCTGTTTCAACACCCTCAAAATACAGCACCCCCAGAGCAGCCCTCAAAGCAGTGCTCGCTGCTCCCCTGGAAGGAACGGATGCTTCTGGACCCTGGGGTGGGCTATAGATAGAGACAATGTGGGAGACATCACAGAACGATCTTTGGGA
Organism: Callospermophilus lateralis; assembly: GCF_048772815.1. Classification (NCBI taxonomy): domain Eukaryota; kingdom Metazoa; phylum Chordata; class Mammalia; order Rodentia; family Sciuridae; genus Callospermophilus; species Callospermophilus lateralis. The sequence goes on along the minus strand of NC_135314.1, from coordinate 5,735,639 downwards.
TCACGTATAAATGTTACTCTGAATCTCATTTGTTGTCATCAATTTCTTCAGTATCTCTGTACCCTGTGGAATGTTCTGGAAGAAGAGAAAAAGATGTCAAGACAGCTTTTCAGTGAGAGCAACATGCACACCAGCCTGACGCTCTCGAGAAGTCGTGAGAAGGTGCTGCGCAGCAGAAGCAGTGCCTTCCAGCACCTCTCCCCAAGGGACAGTGCTCGAGAAGGCGAAAGCCTAGAGTCCTTCCCTGGCCCAGGCCTCGAAGCGTACCTGGCCTCTTCACCCCACCACTCTCCCTGTCCACCACAGCCCTCTGGCACCCAACCTGTCCTCTTCCCACACCCCACTGCTCCCCACTAAGGCCCATCCAGCTTTCACAGCCAACTGTGGGGCCACTTCTCCCAGAGCCCTGCCTGTGAGAGGCTTTCCCAGGACCCTGACCAGCACCCTCACGGCCGGGAGCGCCTCGGCTCTAACCCCTACAGCGGTGCCAGAGAGTGGGGGCTGTAGCTAACCCCTGTTAACAACTGGGAGTGGACAGCAGAAACCATGCACTAACTCAGGCGACCTCGTGGGTCGTTGGTAGGAGTACTCTTCACAGCGACCACCTGACCTTCCCAGGCTGGTATCTTCAAAGGAAGACAGGAAATGTTAAAAAGGTCTTTAAATTTCCCTTTCAGATTGTACTCCTCAATCCTATTTGACAGATGACTTACGCTGCTCAGAACAAATCCGAACATTTATGTTAAGCTCCTGTATGGGGAGCAGAGTCCCTAGCAGGGAACAGAACAGCCCCAGAGAACTGCTCTCTAAACAAGTGGGCCGAGCTGGTCACAAACCACAGCAGCCAGCACGAGGACCCGCACGCCCTTGGAAAGACACTAAACCCAGAAGAATTCAACCTGTCTGAGAACTTAACCTGACTCCACTAACTGGGAAGATGTGCTTGAAGTAGACCAAGTCAGGGCTCTGCATCTTGACTCTCCACCCATCAACAAGGGGTCACTGAGGGCTTCCTTCTACAGGCCAGGTATGTGGCAACCCAGGGACGCCAAAATGGAAAAACGTGCTCCCGTACCACAAGCTGCTGAGGAGGACACTAACTTAGGAGAGCTGAGACGGCCACTCCAGCATAACCTGCCGTTGAGTGGAGCCCTGATGGCTACTCCAGAACAAAACAGGCCACCAACGATGCTGGGACAACCCCTCTCCCTTGAAGTACTTCTTAAACTACACACTGTGGCTCTCCATAAATCTCTGAAGAGAACGCTGGGGAGGCCCGAAGCTGCCTGAAATGCTAGACAAATGCTGCTGTGTACGTGTTCTGATATGTATTTTTCCAGTAAATGAGCCCACCGACCTAAGGGGCGGGGGACAAAGGTTCATTAATAATTCTCACATCTTCACATATCCCATCCCCTCAAAATCAGGTGAATACAATTGATACTATACTTAAAATTACAACCTTCCAAATGAGTTACAGAAACTTCTCCAGCCCCAGGGACATGCAGGATGTAAGGGCAACGCTCTGGTCTATATATAAGAGCAAAATGCTCTTCAAGTTATAGAAGTAAATCCAGAAGAGAAGGCGGCCAGAGCGGGAAGCTGGTGTGGGAAGATAGGCTCTCCGAGTACTGCCCCGGGTCTGCACTGCCCCTACGCTCAGCTAGTGTGTCAGCTGGTGGTCAGGTGAGTGACACTTACCTTAGCCAGGCCTTTCAAGCTTCTGGAAGAAAGTATGGGCTTGAAAGCTTCCACAGTAATGAGGTCTAACGTCATCACCTCAGTGTAACACAAATACAGAATGGCAGGGATTTTCCACACCTGACAGTAACTGAGGACTATGAACAAAGGAAAACCACTAAGTTGTCTAGTATGTACTTTTAAAATTAACCACCATTAAATAATAAAGGCTGCTTTAAAAAGTCTTTGAATCAAGACATTTACTGCTCTACTAAATCAATTCTAATGAATATTTTCTTTCAAAAATCAACTTATTTTCCCTAATAATATTTTGCTTTTGCAAATATTATTTTTATTTTGCATTTCCTAAACATACTGCTCAATTTTAAGTAGTTAAAAGGTTGAAATTTCAGTCACTATAATAAACAAAGCAAGTTACATGTAACAAACAAACACCATGATGCACACTACTACCAAGTTAGGCCTCCTCACTCTAATAAACTTAACAAGGGGGAAAAAACATTTTTCCCTTATTCAATATACTTAACAAAGAACAATTAGTAACATACAGTAAAAGATACATTACTGAAAAATAAATTAAGATAGCAAAATATAATTACAATGATAAAAATATTAAGCAACACACATTAAAGTAACTATCAAACTTCACTTTCTATTTTGATAATTAAAATGTACTTTACCAAATTTTCATACAATTTACAACTAACATTGGCTTGCATTCTGAGTCGCCAAAGACCAAAAAGAATCTAAAGCTGAGGCAGAGCAATTAAGCCATCTGAGCTGCTCTCATAAGTGTGTCTAGAAAATTTTAAAACGCAAACCAAGTAAACTCACAAGTACAGACACTGAGGATTAATAGCAATATATTGATTTTGATCATCAAAAAATTAACCTCATAAAGATTTCTAATAGTGAAAATAATAATTAGCAGTAAGATTAAATGTAAATATGAATTTTGGTATCACCTGCGGCAGGAAGATCATGGATGATGTTCGGCTGTTCTAGCAGTGAGCAACAGGCAGTGTCCTTGAAATTCTGTGTTTTTAGTGCTTTCAGGAAAGGAGAAGGAAGGCTGCCAGTAGATTCTGAGGTTTTATAGTCAGTAACATGTCGACATGTGAGAATAGTTACCTGCATGTTCCTTCTTGGACAAGAGCCAAAAACCTGACACAAAATTGATTTAAAATTAAACAAGGGTAACTGCTCCGGCCTCTCCCAGCAGTGCGGGCGGCAGCTGCACGTCTGGCAGGGGCGCACTGCGCCCTGGGTAACAGAACAGGCTTCCCTGCACCAGCCTGGGTTTGCTCTCGGCACTCTGGTTGGCACTCCTCCTCATGGCACTTTCCTGTCCCTTAACTCAGGGCAGTATCACCTACTTAAGAGACCGATGGGTAGTAAACAACCATGAATGGACAATGCCGGAGCAGCTGCCACAGAACCACCACCTGAGAAGCCGGTCCCAAGAGGATATCCCACAGTCAGCCTGTCCCTCACCTACTCCCAATAACACCTGGAAAATGGCTCTTACTAAATTCACTTTTGAGTTACTAGAATTGGGGCGAGTTTCAAGGGCTCTAGAACTCAAAGTTCTCTTCCATAACTTGAAGAGAAGATCTAGTAGATCTACAAGAATCCTTCTACCTTCTAATAAAATCTATGGTGACACAAACAAAGCAAGCAACTATTTTTTAAAGAAAAGAGTACTTTTTATGTTACCATACTTCCTTAAAAATATTCTGTGGGGCTGGGGATATAGCTCAGTTGGTAGAGTGCTTGCTTTGCATGCACAAGGCCCTGGGTTCGATCCCTAGTACCACAAAAAATAATAATAATAAAAATATTCTGTGAAAAAAAAGCTATTTCCATTAGTAATAAAAGAACTGAAGATTTTATATTAAGTGTCATAATTCATACAACTAATTTCATTATATCACAACTTTGTAAATAAATGCAAAAAGAGTCAACACAATGTAAGTTTGTTTCAAGGTACATCCCGTTTAAGAAAAATAACATTATTCATAGGCCCAATTTATTTCCCTTCATAGAATACTTAAAAGTCTGAGTCTAAAATACTTAAGAACTGTTTGATTATCAGAACGATTTGACCAAAATAACAAAGTAACCCAAAGAATACCCCTAAGGAAAAAAAATTTGTTTTAGAAATGCATAATTTTTATATTTTTTCAAGTCTAGAATGTTCATTTGTCACCGTGTAAAAATTAAGTATTTTTGAAATAATAATCACCCTACATAATTAAAAAATATAAATAAAACACTAATTTCCTAATATTCTAAGCTCTGACCCTCTTACCCAAAGATACACATATGTACACTGAATATAAGATAGTTCACAGATCTTTTTAAACAACTTTTCTTCTAATAAAATGCATTTACTAACTTAAAGCAAAAGCTTCTCTAAGTATGCCAGCTGGTTTAAAGTAGAAAATGAAATTCTTATTTCTATTTAATTTTAACATCAGTGTTAAATACACTGAGATTTAAGCTGAGATGTTGCTAAGAATTTCACATAAGGACTGAAGGGCCTACTTTATTTACAAATACAGGTGAAAAAAAGAAATGATGAATGATGAGGATGAAGACATCCCACTGACCCTCATCTGGTCATTACACCTGTAATGAAATATCACAGTGCAGCCCATTAATAAGTACTATTTTGTGTCTATTAAAAATAAAAATAAGCTAGGTATGGTGATGCACCCCTGCAACCCCAGTTACTCAACAATCTAAGGCTAGAGGATGACAAGCTCAAGGCTAGCCTCGGCAACCTAGCAAAACCCCTAGCTCACTAGGGCTGGAGAGGTAACTCAGTGATAGGGAGCTCCTAGGTTCTTAAATTTAAAAAAAAAAAAAAAAAGAAGAAGAAGAAGAAGAAAAGAAAACTAACCACACGATAATAAACATTAAAAAAAAAAAAAGAGAGAGAGAGAGAGCTCCTAGGTTCAATTCTCAGTATCACACACATACACAACACACAAAATAAAGATACATGCTGTGTATGGCGGCGTATGCCTGTAATCCCAGCAGCATGGAGACTGAGGCATGAGGATCACGAGTTCAAAGTTAGCCTCAGCAACTCAGCGAGGCCCTAAGCAACTTAGCAATATTTTGTCTCTAAATGAAATATATAAAAGGGGTGGGGAGAGGCTGGGGTTGTGGCTCAGTGGTAGAGCGCTTGCCTGGCATGTGTGAGGCACTGGGTTGATTCTCAGCACATAAAAATAAATAAAGGTCTACCAACAACTAACAAAATATTTAAAAAGAAAGAAGTGGGGAGGTTGGGGATATGGCTCAGAGGTAAAGCACCCTTGGGTTCAATCCCTGGTACATAAAATAAATAAACAGATAAAGATATATATATGAAAAAAAAAATATACATATATATATATATTTTTTTGAGCATTCCTACATCCAAAAATCTAAAATCTGAAATGCTCAAAATCCAAAAACTTTTGAGCACCTACATAAAATAAGAGGAAAATTCTACACCAAGAACTTGTTTCATATTGAAAGTTATAAAAAACACTGTATAGTTATCTTCAGACTATGCATATAAGATGTATTTGAAACATTAGTAAATGTGTTTAGACCTGAATTCCCTCCCTTCTGTCCCAAACATTTTAGATAAGGGGTATTCAGACTATAAAACGTAATTGCCAAAAATTATGGTTTCCTCTAAAATTCCTAAATGAGTTCAACTCTTCACTCAAAAACTATGTGCACAATTTTCCAGCAAAATGAAGACAAATTTATTCACATCTAATGCTTAGAAAAATAGATGTCATATTTGAGCCTGGAGAGAGAGTTTTTTATTTGAGAAAATACACACAAAATCCTTTCCTGCGTAAGTTTAAATGAAAAGACACTGAACCTTAAAAAACATCAACTTCTGTAGTCTAAAAATTCACAGGTCTCATTTCTCTTACCTTTTCCAGCCACTGATACTGCTGATCTTCAGCAACATAGCAACTACATTGACAGACAAAGACCTGAAAAATAAAATTCAAAGTTTTTTTTCAAGATAAATAAATTTTATACATACCCAAACTGCCACCATATACACTGCTGTACTCTGGATGTGGAATGTCTGCGAAAGACCCATGTGTTTCCTAAAGTTTCTACATCTGCCAAAGTCTGCATCAGGTTGGCACTACTGTGAGGTGGTGGAAACCTGAAGAGAGGGGGGCCTAGTAGGAGGTCTTCAGGTCATGGGGGTAGCCTTGAAGGTGACACTTGGTCTTCCCCCTCTTCTCTTTTGCTTCCTGGTCATGAAATAAGCAGCTTTGCTAGGCCTGGTGCTCCTACCACGATGTACTGTACCCCAATCAGAGGTCTTGAAGGAATGTGTCTGTCTGATCATGTACTGGAACCTTCAAAACCCCTGCTGATAGATCTCACGTTTGTTACAGTGACAGAAAGAAAACACAAACACTTATCTTCCTGACTCTACTACTAGCCCATTTACTTCTCTAAAATTTAATAAGAGTTAAGCCATTACTGATAACTGGTATCAGAATAAAGAATGCACTTAGAGAGCAGTTCAGTGACATGTCTGTTAGATTCTGGGGTACACTAACAGCAAAGACTCTGTGATGCTTAAATAACTAACTTTTAAACATACAAGTTAAGTCCCACATACCAAGGGATTTGATTTTAGGTGATAAAACACACAAAAAGACTCTGAAGGGGACAGGTGTGTGGTGTCCATTGTTCTACACCATTCATTCCAGAGTTTAGCACAACCAACTTCTTCCCAGACGCCTGAATTCATAACAAACGATGACAGAAATGCTGTAAGAGAACAATTCACACAAGTTAGTGCTTAGCCCTGCATGCTGTATTCTCTATTCAATAAAAAGCTGAAATTACTCTAAAATTTCAGAGCTGAAAAAGTCCTCAAGATCATCTAATGCCACCACTCTGCAGGAGGCAGCCAGGGCTTCACAAAAGGCCACACTGAGTAAGACAAGACTACAGCCAGGAAGGGACAAGACAGGCTTACAGACAGACTCCCAGGGTAACACTCCCCTAAAAATGTGAAACCAGAACTTCATACATGTACTTACTATGCTCTGTAAGTCCCAGGGATACATTATATGGCAAGGGATCTTAATGGGGTTCCCAAATGTTCCCAATACCTGTAACTACCCTAAAATTATAAAGGTCTTTGTGTACAGGTCTTGTACAGACATTGTTCTAGATGAACTTTACACTTTTCTACCTTTTAACTCACCAAGTGAATCAACACAAAGACACTGGAACTTAATTGCTCAAAAGAGCTAGTGATCACTGTTATTTTTAGAGTTCTCATTATGTTTTCAAAAGCCTATTAACTCAAAAACATTTAAGTAAACCTGGCTACAACACACCAGAAACAGTTCCTTGAGCTTTAAGTTCCTGAAGACACAAATATTTCCTTTAAATCTTATTTTTTATTTCCATTTTTAGAAGATAGTACACATGAACAGGTGATGTATTTATCCCCTCTCAGAAACAATGTTACTCTACCAAGACTTTTCTCTTTTAAGTAACCAACCTTTGAAGTCTTTTAGACTGGAAAGAAGTAACTTTGTATTTTTTCTTTCAACAAAACCTCTAGTCTTCTGCATTTTTCACTTACCTACTGCATTATTTCCTATAGCAATTATAAACTTGGAACAAGGATATTTTTCTAGCAGAGAAACTTCCAGAGATGTTTTTGTCTGTCTTCGAAGAAGCCGCACCTCCCTAACACAAGAAACAAGATGAAACCAAAACAGCTTAAACACAGTCAGTATTCTACTTTGAAAAAACATTATATGTATGATTGAAGTGCCTTTACTAACCGGTAAAACTGACACTTGCATTCTATAAAGAATATAATTAGAATCCTAAAGAAAGAGCAGATTCAGGCACTGATAATCAACAAGACAAAACTACTGCAAGCAAGCTTCATGTCCATCTGACTCCCTGATCAATCTTAGCATCCCTAAAAGTGAAAAAACTGGGCAGTATGCAACAAGAAACAGAAAGTACCACAGCACCACTTCAAAGCACTCTCGCTAAAGAATGTGAATCTATCTGATCCAAGTTCCAAAATGAACATTCTTTTGCAGGAGATGCAGGTGATGAGCACACGTGTGAAATGCCTCCAGGAGGAGCAATCAGACAAATCCAGAGCTCTCTACAGGAGTAAAAGGGAAGGTGGACCGCTCCAAACGAAATGAGCCCTCTAAGTGTAAGGCGTGGACCTGGTCAGGAAACCGACGTACCCAAACCCACCGGAAAATCTCAGTCTGACCGAACTAGGTATATGAGCGATATGGAACACCACTACTAACTGCAGGCTATAAGAGACCTAAATCGTATTTTGAGACGCATTCTGCAGGGTGCAGGCCGTTCCCGGGCCGTGCTCCGGGGGCGGCAGGAGGCGAAGTCTCCGTGGGCGCTGAGCTGACCTGAGTGCGGGCCTCCTTCACGTTCTCCCATCTCCGTGTGGGGGATAATGGTTGAAAAGAGCGCGCATCTGCCACCCACGCAAGGCCGGCTGGAGCGTGGGAGGAGGGAAAGCCCCCGGGGCGCGCGCAGGCTCACCGGGCCGGGCAGCGGGCCGGGCAGCCGGGCGGGCACAGCGGACCGCGCCCCGCCGGCCCCTCGCGGCGCGGGCCAGCGCGCTCCCCACCCCCGCGCCGCCCGCGCCGCCCGCGCCGCCCGCCTCACCTCTTCCGCGCCAGCTGCCGCCGGACCTCCCGGTCCTCGGGGGTCTCCCTCCGTCCCGCCTCCTCCTCCTCCTCCTCCTCCTCCGTCCCGGCTCGGCACGGCGCCTTCACCACCTCTCCAAAGAAAGTGGCTGCCATGGCCTCCAAGGGACCGACCGCCCGCACAACCGCGGCGCCGCGGGACGGCGCACGCGCACCTCCGCGCGACCACGCCCCCCGCACTGCTCTACGCGTGAGCACACCCCTTGCGCGGCGGCGCCCCTCCCCGCTCAGCCACGCTTCGTACCGCCCGTGCACGTAGCCACGCCCCCTGTACCGCCCACGCGCACCACTTAGTACCCGTAGGCAGTGGAATCCCCGAGCGTTTTTCTTCCGCTGCCTTAGCCACGAGGGGAGACCGAGACTCTGGAGGACGGCGGGCTAGAGGGGCAGGAAGTGAGCCCGTCGGCGGAGCCCGCGGAGGGTCTCCGGTCACACAGGTAACGGTTCCGTCCTCTGCGGGAAGTGCTTCAGCAAGATCCTGGCCCGCATGCCTTTCCTTCCTCCAGGGCCTTCCCCTTCCCCTCCAGTAAGCGCGGTGGAGTGAAACCGCTTACTGAGCTCTGCTCCGCACCTGGTCGCCCCAGCGGGCAGGAAGAAATACAGTGCTTCGTGGTGTTGTAGAAATGGGACCTTTACTCTGGCTTAGGAATTCGCATTCAAAAGCTGATGATTGTCAAACCGACCTACAAAACATTTTATGAGAATGCAAAAATAGTTTTTAAAACTTGGCCACTTGTTGTTTTCATCTTAAATAGCCTTTCACTGTTAGGTATTGAATTGGTTCTTTATTAGCTTGTGCTGGAAGACAAAGCTCACAGAGCACTGTTCCAAGCGAGAGAAAAGGGGACAACTCTTGGCTGAGAATCCATTACTACAATGAAACGCAAAAGACAGATCCTGGATTTAGTTGTGTTGAAATGGATGTCACTGCCTGCATTTTGGAACCTTTTCAGTGAATAGTCACAATGGTAATACATTGGGGGAGTCTTTTGAGATTGGCCCAAAATATCTCCAAGTTTCCGGAGACATCTTAAGATGTGGGAAAACTAAAAGATCACTTACATAAAATGTCTACAGCAATTTTACACACCAAGGGGGAAATAAAATATGTGAACACTTAAGAGTAAACAGACCAAGCTGCTAGCTGTAAGCTTAGGAAACCTTGGGTATCATCTATGAGAAAGAATATACAAGATTACCAATATAACATTTTAAAACATGAGGACTCCTGCATTAGTCGGTCTAGTATAATGAGTGAGTTGCAGATAAAAAAAAAGGTTGTTTGGGCATCACTTTGTCTTAGTCCTTTTGTTAAGTAATTGTCATTTTACAAGTAAGATATTCAACCAGATTTTTCATCATTTGATATTACATTATGAAGAAATCTTTTCTGACAATCTGACTAAAGTTATTATGGAATAATGATAACACATTTGGCTATGATTTAAATTCTACATACATCTCAAAAAAGTTTTACAAGAATGTTAAGTTTCAAACAAATGCTTATTTCATGCAATTACAATAAACAGACCAAGCACTTATAAAAAAGGCAAATATGTTTAAATTAAATACTAAATTGGAAAAGGAATTCCATTATGAAAGGATGACCATACAATCTCAGATACTGACAAAAACCAGAGAAGATTACAAACTCAAAACTTAATTCTCACATTTGAATTGTTAAAAATTTTGCATAATAGTCTTCACTGAGACTTAAATATTTTCATTTTATGGCACTTTTTGAGGATATAATATACCAAATAAGAAATTTGAAATTAATGTAAATTTTGGACTGGGAAATAAGTTTTAACATTTCATTAAAGCTCAAAAGTTAAATCCCCATACACCTAAAAATAGCAGTTTATTAGGAATTCTTCCCTTTCTCACATATTTTAAATAAGATTTTAGAGCTCAGTATTTAAAATTAAAGTATACTAGAAAAAGAACAAAGGACACATTGTAGGTTAGAATATTCTGGCTTACACTGAAAAACCCAAAGCCTTTTTAAAAACAGACATGCAGCCACAGATTTCTCAAGTAATCTAAACACTTTGTCGATCTGTATAACCAAAAAAATAAAATAAGCATTAGTCTTAAAAATAGAAACTCCTAGATTTCTACATTTTACTTTTTTCAATTACACATGCAAATTATATACTGATATTCACAGATATTTTTAAATGAGAAAACAACCTGCTTTTCACAACTTATTTTTCCAATAACATCTAAGTTAAAAAGATTTGACAGTACATTCATTTAATCCAGTGATCAAATACCTATTAATAAATTAAGCCCCATTACAAATAAAATTTTTGTAGTACCATGATCAGATTTTCTAATCCTAGCAAAGGCCACAATGATATAAGCCAGACATGCTGCCATAAAAGTTTGGGATGAGATTGTAATAAGTTTTCCCATTGTTCAACTTCCAACTCTTAAGTTGATGAGGATAAAGGTGATATTTCACTCTATAATCTAAAAATATGACTGCTTTGATCTTAAAGCTCTACTTTTTATTTTCTGATTAAAACTAAGCCTGCCTCTTAATTTTTGCTGCTACATGAAACAAGGAAAAGTGATAGTCACTTCAGAGCTTTCATAGAAAAATATATATTCCCTGAATTAGTCATACCAAGTGGTCATCATTCATTATGAATCCCAAAGTTTTAAACAAAATAAGACATCAATGGATTTCCTCTATCTGCCTATTTCCAAGGCTGCTTCAGAACTCCAGCATTAAATCCCCTTCTGCAACTTTTGTTTTTGACTTTTGGATGTGAAATCTAGGAATTAGATCTAGTTGAAGTTTTTGCTTCACTCAAAAGACAAATAGGCTCACCAGCACTTTACTTTGAAAATGAACCTATATATTTTTCCAGTTTCAGTAATGACACCATAATTATGGTGGCCGGAATTTTTATATTCAAATGAAAAAAAAAATCTTAAAATTAGCATCAGGTTGAGGTGTTGAAAACTTTTTTTCCATCCTTCCTACATTATCCTGTCCACTTCCCATTTTCTTCCTTCAAGGAGTCAGGTTTTAAGGACCTTGTTCTCTGTAAAGGAGCCTCACTCTTTAGGCAGACCCATTGCCTTTTCTTTCCACCCCTCAAACTACAGACTCCACAATCTGCTTCCTCATCAGACCCCCCTGTATAATGTGTTAGTTCAAGGGCTGGCTGGAAGGAAACCTTCCTCCCACTCCGCCCACTGGAGTATGGCTTTTAGGAAATTCCTCAAAAGATGCCAAGAAGGGATTAGCTTTAGGGCTTAGAGCAGAATGCAACTGCCGGCTTCAGGGAGGCCCCTGCTTGTTTTCAGATACCACTTCTACATTCTCAGTCACTATTGTGCTTTTTCTTTCCAGGATCTGAACCGCCTAAAAAAAATCACTTTGCTATTAGTATCTTCTAGCTCTTTTTCACTTTCAGAATTTATGGTTGTATCATCCTCTTTATAAACATTCAGTAACTTTTTCTTAGCCGCAGCAGAAGCATTTCGATGGGGCAGTTTTCTGCTACTCTTCCTAATCCAGATATTTTCTGGTCCTGAAATCGTTTCCTTTAGATTACTCATTATCTTTATTTTATTTGCAGCAACAGTAGCACATCTGCGGGGAACTTTCTCAGGTACCATTTTTGCTTTCAGAGTTTCACTAGGCATTTGCACTGCATCCTTCTGATTATGCATACATGTTCGCATTTTTGTTTGGGGTTCTCTGTCTCTAGGAACAGATTCTGAAAAATGAGTGAAAGGTCATGTAAATGCAAAAATCTTGTAACACAAGATTTTACTACTACATTCCTCAACACTTACGTTCCTAAACAATGAATTTTAAGATTTCCAATTTTGACAAATAGAACTTTATATTTTCCTTCTCTGCATCTAAGGAGACTGTCAATACAATAGCAGATTTGCAAGAGGTTAATAATACCTTTAGCATCATAAAGCCACTCACATAAAAACCCTCTTTAAAATCCAGATTTAAAAAATAAGACCATGTGTTTAATTTTTTTTTTTTTTTGCTATCATTTCTAATTCTCCATTAAACTACTTTAAAATACTCAATAGAAATAATTTCCCTAGAACCTAAACAAGAAAAGCCGTCGTAACTATATATATGACAGCAACACATCAGCTCTGTGGTCAAGGTCCTTAAGGTTCTCCTTGCAGATCAGAATTTCCTCTACTCCAAAAATTGTTAAAATTGTAAATGGTGGATGAAAAAAATCTTAACACTAATTTTATGTAACTGAGGTGTGGCTTTAACCCTAGATTTTTCAAATATTGCAACATTTTACATAGCTGGAATTAAATCTTCAGTAATTCAAATATTTTCTGACCTAGATATGTTCCAGAAGGTTATGATAAAGATCCTAAAAATAATTACATATATAAAATTGCTTTAAGGAACTTACCAGTGCAGGGTGCTATGAAACCTCACCAAGTTTAAGGGACAGTGGAAGGCTTCCTTTTTGAGGAAATGCTATTATAAATGATCTAGAACTTGTGAAGGAATTGGCCATACCCCAAAAAAGCCAAGCTCCCTGGAGAGGGCAGCCCCTCACCCAGACCCCAGAGGTGTTCAGAGGGTGGCTGCAGATCGTATTTGCTACTCCACACATAGCAAACTGAGGTGAGCTCAAATCTTATTTTTGCTGGTGTCTCAAATTTTGATTTTTCATATTTTAAAAACAAGTCTAATATTTTTCTAGGGCATTAGTGTTCCTTTAGCATGTCTTATGTGAATCTGATATTAGCCTCTGAATTTTAGGCCTTATATGTTGGCAAGCTAGTGAAGTTTCCAGGCCTTGAGCAGTCAATAAGGACAGGCTTTAAATCACTGAAATAACACAACTATCTTACATCCACACAACTTCTGTAAGGCTCTACGGTATTTCTCTCTTTACTACTAAGTCTAGAAAATAAGAGCTGTTTGGTCAGGTAATATCAAGTAACACTATTATTCCGTACCAGTGAATACTACCTACCAACTTCCTTAGTTTTTCCTCTTATGGAGACGTTTGCCCTCATGTCAGCAAGCTGAAGAAAGGGCAGATGAGTACAGTAAAATCTTATGCTCTGAATTGCCATGTTCCCATAGCAAGCATTATGAGGAACTGGTCCTTTGCCCTTACAGCAAAAATGCTTCCATTTATTGTGTGTGAAATGGGTCTTACTAATGTGCTTTCTCTAAGACCCTGAGGAGTTCTCCCACATTGGGTTTAGAGATATTTCACTCACAGCAACCTTGAGACAGACAGACAGACAGACACACACACACACACACACACACACTCACTCACTCACTCATCCCTTTTACTCATGAAATGAATGGTTCTCATGCTTCTTCAGTGTAATTTCATTTTTAAAGACAGCATGTTTTGTTCAATGTAAGGCCCCAGGCACCTAAATAGCCTGTTAGCAGGTAGTGGACATTCTCTGAACAAGCATGCCCTTCTCACCACCTCCAGGTGGCTCAGCAGGAAAATAAAGTGCCGTGTTTTCAACCTTTGAGCAACTTTTAGAAATGTCTAGATTATGAACTGTTGTTATTCCAGTAAATCAACCCTATATTCAAAATGAATTCTTAATGTAAGCATCAGTTAAATGCTACAATGTAAACAGGCCATAAAAGGTTTAGAATATGTACAGCAAAATTAAGGTGAAATGTGTAGTTTAACAGGATAAAGATGTACTAATGTCACTCAACTACCTGCACCCATTTGCATGTTGACAACTGGCTTATTGGTTCATTCCCAACAATATATTCAGTCAAATAGCATAAAATCCTGTTTTTTAAAAAAAATTGGTACCAGGAATTGAACCCAAGGGCACTTAACCACTGAGCCACATCCCCAGACACTCCCACCCCTTTTTTAAACTTCAGAGACAGGGCCTCCCAAAGTTGCTTAGGGCCTCACTGAAGTGGGCTTTGAATTTGTGATCCTCCTGCCTCAGCTTCGTGAGCCTCTGGGATTGCAGATCTGCCCCACGCTCCCGACTTGCTTTCTTTTTTGATGTGTGATGAAGCATCTATACTGACAATTTAGGAACGTGATAAATGCTAATTACTTTAATGTTTATTTCATATCCACAAAAGTGAAAAATTTAGATTTCTTCAAGGAAAAGCTAAAATTAGTTTTTAAAAAATACTTGAAGGAAATTTGAACTTGAAATGAAAACTATGCCAAAGGGTATATACGGTATGAATTCTATTGTATAAACCAACTACAATTTGATAAGTTATAGCTCTAAAGACTGAGATGACAAAATGGGAGTTTCATGAAATAATAAAAACCTGAGACAGAAAAATAACCATGTGAGGAATTTTTCCCCGAAATATACTTGTGTTAATTCTATTACTGAGAATAAAGTGTTTTATTCTCCTTGAGAAAAATATTTTTAGAAATATACACAGAATAATGTAGGCTAAAGAGAAGTCACATTTGTATTAGGATACAAGCAATTTTTTTGTTTTGTTTTTTTGGTGATGGTGCTGGGGATTGAACCCAGAGCCTTGTACACGTGAGGCAAGCACTCTACCAACTGAGCTATATCCCCAGCCCAGGGTACAAGCTTAAAGACTTCTGAGGATGCTGCTTGAACACCCACCCCATTTGTAGCAGTGTCATCTGGCACAAGGCAGTACGACAGGTCCTGCTGCCTGTGTTTTCCTGTCAGTCCCACATCAGGACTATCTTGAGTGCCTGAGATCTTGCTGTTCTCCTAATCATGGCTTCCTGTCTGGGGAGGGCCAAAGCACAGTAGTACTGTGAACAGCGTCTGCAGAAGGATCTATGCTTTACCAGGACACTCCTTTCTAAGTGACAATGCTCAGCCTTGTGTTCTAAGATGGTCCTGTGTGAAATGGATATAAACCTGACAGTCTGATTCAAAACATTAACCTCTTAATTTCCACATTTTAAATATTTATGTTCCAATTATGTTTAATCAGATAAAATTGTTTTCATAAGCCCAACGTGAGTGTTCAAAAATTACTAAAGAAACATTTAAAACGTTTATTCGGAGTTTTGTTTTGGTTCGGTTTCTCTGTTACTGGAACCCAAGGATGAAACTGAACCCAAGGATGCTCAACCACTGAGCCACATCCCCAGGCCTTTTTATTATTTTGAGACAGAGACTCACAAGGTTGCTCAGGTTGGCCTTGAACTTGGCATCTTCCTTCCCCAGCCTCTCAAGTAGCTAGGATTACAGGTATGCACTGACATGCCCTGCCCGATCAGCATTTTCTAATTGGAGCATTTAAAACAAATTTGAGGGTGAAAAAGGGGGGGTTAAAAAAATGCCAGACTCAAAACTATACTCGCCTATTTCCAAATATACTTTTCCACAGCACTGACATTATCATAGCAAAACAATGGTAAACCTTTCAGTTCCAATCACGGTTTCCCCCAAGCCAGCCTTGTATCAGAACCAGCTGGAAGTGTGCCCTCTTCTTTGCCCTCTACTTGTAAAGCAATGAGATTACCCAAAACTCAAAGGCAAATAGCATTTACCAATGACCTTCATCCTTTCCATAACACAAGTTTCGAAAAGGATCCCGTAAACTCAAGTCTTTTAGAGAATGGTTGTGGAAGCAAGTTTTTTCAAATAATTTGTTTCCTAGGAGACGGTTTAATACTGCAATATTAACTTCTACAGTATCGCAGTGTCAGGTCCAGGCTCAGAAATAATTCTGTTAATCCGAATGTTCCTTACCAGTTTAGTCACTGTTAGCGTGCAATTCACTCAATGGGGGCATAGGTACCACACAACCTTCAACTTTACTCACCTCATCACGGATAATAGATAATTGGTCAACACTAGTCATGACTCCCATAAGATTTGTGGTGGTTACTGTAACTATCATCTAAATCCTTTAAACTTTATGTTCAGGTGCCTTATATTTACCTGCTTAACTTTCTAGAATATCTCAGTATTTCAAACTACATGTAGGCAGCAGAAACTATCAAAAAGTAAATAACTGTGTTCAGTCCACGTCACTTCCTAAAGCAAAGCAGCAGGGTTGCAAACAAGCCCACACCAAATTCCTCTCAAGCATGGTTCCTCACTCCCCTCAAGTTCCCTTGGCTGAAACCTACAATTTGCAGGTGTGTTTTATCTGCATTAACAAGACGAAATCACCCGTGGACAAAATTAGGGCACAACTGAGAACGAAAGGCAAACATAAGCTTCAGGGAAAATTGACTCACTATCTGCAGACCCACTTGGCTTGGAGAGGATTAAAGAAAAAAAATCTACCCGTTTTGTTACTATGACAGCTACATTTGTTATACTTTTTATCATTTTAGTCCTCAACTAAAAATTCAATGACTTTAGAATGAATTGCTTTAGATGGATTACTTTAGAACACTACAATCTTATGAGTGAAAAATTTAAGATTTGCTTTTTCAATAGGCTTTTATAATAAAATGGGTCAAATTCTGCAAGTGAAGCCAGGCACAGTGGCACACACCTGTAATCCCAGAGCCTGGGGAGGCTCAACTTGGAGGAACCCAACCAAGTTCCAGGCCAGCCAGAGGAAATGAGCAAGGCTCTATCTCAAAAACGAAAGGGGGGGGGGGCGGGGGGAGGATGGTGCCCTGGAGGTGTAGATTTGGTAAACCACTTGTTAGGTTCAAGCCTCAGTACAGGGGGGTGGGAGTGGGTTTTTCAGGTAAACTGAGTTGGTGCAGCCCAAGCACTGATCCATACTTAGAACATACTAAAAAAAAAAAAAAAAAAAATCCTTTCAACTTTTAATCACTGATCAGAAAAAGTAATTTCTAAACCATTTATAAGTACCAGAAGTATAAGGAACCAACGTATAAGGCTGCTTTAGTCCATGATATTAATTCTTCCTTTGGCAGTATGGATTTCCATATAAGTTTTAATAAATGATACAGCTTACCTTAAAATTAAAATTTAAAGTATGACCGGGAAGTATACTGAAGCACTGGTAAATAAGTTCAATGAACTATCAGTCTTGTCATACTTGAGAAAGAAGTAGTCTATGGTTACTTACATGCTTAAAGACAATGATGCAGATTTGTAGGATCCAAATGTTTTGCCTCCCCGTAACCCACCATCAAATCCAGAAAAAAAATCCTTGAAAAGACACCAATTATGAATCTTGATATTTTGATACCAGGTTGATAATATTAGAAAATAGCTTGTAGATTATGAGCCTAGTAAAAGTCTCCATTTTGAGAATACCCTTGTATCCTTAAGCAGCATTTGCAAGAGCTCTAAATTTCTTAAAATGTGAGAAGACAACAGAGCCCTCACCACTGTATTCTTTACTATTCAGTCCTAATTCACAATTTGAGCAAGAAGTAGGATTAATATTTACTAATCTAGTTGGATTCTACATTTGTTTCAGATTGCTCCATTTTCTCCCTAGTCTTGACAGTTTATTTGGTTTGGTCCTTAAATTCTCCAATACTAAGATAAGAGACAGACTTTTAAACTCAAAGGGTTTCTGCTTTATTATTTCCTGATATCCACAGCAGTTTAGCAGCATAGTTTAAATAATAATTAGCAAGTTATTCCACAATGTTGTTGTGCTCCATCATACTAGAATAATTGAACTGTAATTTCTATACAAAAATTTGAAAAGTATACCAACTATTGATGGGAAGTATGGAGCTTGTTATTTGTTATAAAAGGGCAAAGCAAAAAGACCATTTTCTAGCCATTCAAAAAAGTCACTTGAAAAAAAAAAAACAGTGGAGTAGAAAGGAAAACAAAAATGTTGCAAGTACCTTTAACAATGCTTTTGCATTCTCCTAATAAACATCTACTTTTTTTCAGTTGACACAAATTCAACTTATACTGACAAAAGAGATTAAAATCCTCCAAGAGTTTTCAATACCAGTAGAGTTAATAAACTGTGTTCTAATTATTCTAGAGAGAAAATAAAAGCTAGAAGAGGGACCAGGAATGTTGTGTGCACCCAGTGTTATCCTAGGTGAAATGTCACCAAGTCTAGAGGGTTTTGTGGTACATCTTAATGTCTGGACAGTGCTGCCCTCAGTATTTTCATTGGTTTGTTTCATAACCCCTTTTCCCATTTGTGCTTGTAGGTTTTCAAGTTTGTTTTCCCTAAAACTAAGTCTTTTCCTCCATTTTCTTATTAAAAACTAATTTCCTTTTTTAGGTACAACTCTCTACTATTTGGAAAATATATTTGTCATAATTTTTCATCTTCTGAAATAACTGTAATATCATTCTGAGGATTACTACATTAAACAAAAGATTTAATAAGAGATTTTTCACTTATACAAAAAAAAAAAAAAAAAAAAAAAAGTAGAATGACCACCCTGGGAATTATCTGAAAACGGGATAAATTTTCCTTTTATTCATAAGTTACTATACATTGTCAACACGTCCTTTTGAAATAAGTAGAATATGGGGAGGAAAACCTTTAAACCTCACCTTTAAATGTTTGCAATCTTTTTTTTCTTAATATGCTTGGTATAATTAATCTTTCAAAAGAAGTAAAAACCAAACCTGAATACTTCAAAACCTTTTTTTAAAAAAAATCCATAAATGAATAAAATCATATAGGACTTTGGACATACACAACCAGGTTTTTAAGTTATTTTTTCACATATACCATCAAATTACTTCAAGTGCAATAATGGAAAGCTACAGCACTTCTTCCTTGACCAGTTCACATTCGCTGTCACCTTTGTCTCTTCCTCAAGAGAAATAAAGACCAATCCTAAACATTAAAGTACATCTGTGCATTAAGTCCCTGCGCATTCTGCATAAAGTAGAAAAAAAGTCAACATGTTCTAGTGCTCAATGTAAACATTTTAACTATTATTTATTAATTTTCCTTAAAGGTACTTAGGAGTGTGTTACGTATTTAAAGTTAACCTTAGAAATAGCACCATAACCAAACACCCCGTAAGAACGCTTTTCTCCTTAAGCCCTTGGATTTACTTCAGAAGTTGAGAAGCCACCATTGTCAACCTCCCTTTTAAAGTTACCAGGTATCATTCTTGACTTTTCTGATAAAACAAAATACTATTAAACCAAAATACTAAATCTATACCCATGGGTCTAACCATTTTGGCCAAAAAATTACATTAACTGACCAGCCATTGAATGATTAGTTAATTCAAAGAAAACAGTTCTATTAATAATGCTGAAACTGTCAATGTATTGTTGTGACAAAAGAATTTATGTACATATGAATATTTTATATTTATTTATGGATCTTTTGGTACCCTTTTGCAGATGATGGTAAACATGGAGTTATAACCCTGAGAAGAGATATAAAACAGAGAAGCTTTGAAAGAGTTTAAATAAATGAATGGATCTGATGACTATCACCAGTTCTTAAAGTTAGAGATATAAATGGCATCCAACTACTTCTTTCAGGTCAACAAAGAAAATCATCCTGTCTTCTCCTGCAGAGTTAACAGGAGCTCTGAAGAAAAGCATTATCCTTCTGGTGACAGAGGTCTCTAAACCAAATGAGAGGCAAATGTTCTCTACTATAGGACAAATATATACAATGTCCAAAATCATCCTTCCCTTGCATTGGATTAGAAAGAAAAATACCTTCCTACTATGTCAAATGGAATAGGACAACTAAGAAGTAGGAACACTTTAAGAACATTCTCTAATATTGATACCAGAGTCAGACATTTTTCCTGTCTGCCACCTCAAGGAAACATAGAAAAAGAGGATTAATTTTGTCTAAAACCAAACACAATTAGTGCCAATAAGTCACTTAAAAGGTACAATACTTAACAGACCTTTTAACTACTAAAAATGTAAACCATTTCAGGCACAAACACTCTAGGAATGGTTGCCTACACTGTCTGGAGTAGCATAACCTAACAAGTAAAAGTATTTGGCTTGAAAATAAGTGTACTATGGTATCTGGGATGATGTGATAAAGTTTCAACTTTAAATGCATTCAAAAATCATTTTCTCACAAACATGACAGTTTCTTATATTTAGACTAGAGGTCACTATAGAGACTTAGTTGCTCCAGAGAAGAACCCACAGGGTGGCACCTAACAGCAGTCAGCTACAACAGAGCTGGAGAACAGCACTTCTGTTCTTACACAGACACCATCTGCAACAGCACTCAGCAAAACTCAGCTCTAAAATTTTAATATAGATGGGGAAATCTCCATAGAACTTAAATACTCTTTCAGCTCTGTACATTGCTAAAGAACATACTTTCCCTAAATCTAAGGCACACAAACTCCTCTATTTCAGAGTAAGATTATGGAAGAGCAAGATTTTGGTTAAATCCCTTACGATGGAAACCAACAGAAGACAAATTACATAACATTTTGTTAGTGCACAATTTAAAAGAAAATGTAATGACTATGCTCTGGCCTTAGAGGTTTAAAATATGCACTCAAAACATTAAAAAATAATTTACCAGCACTTTATAAATTCAAGTTTATAAAATAAAAGTGATTATACTTTCCTTAAAAAGAAAAAGACCCAAAAGAATTTAAAAAGAAAACTGGAAACCATTTCAATGAAAATGATCAAATCTGGTATAATGCATTCTACTCAAGTAGCCAGAGGGGGATGGGGGGGGGGTGCGGCGGTGGTAGGTACCTTGCCTACTAATCATGGTTACACTTTCCATGATTATAATGTCAGTATGCACATAATATTTACGAAGAATCTGTAAACATAGGTCATGTGAAATTGTTCTCTACTACAGGACAGTAGGACAGGGGATAGAAACTACCACCTCTGGACAAATTCAGAAAATAACTGCATTGACACTTGCTACCATGAAAGTAATGCTCATCGGTTTTGATAACCAGGACGTCTAGTGTTTAACATATTTCAAACTCTTGCTATATGTAGTCAAATACTGTCAAAGTAGATCTGCCCCCAAAATGAAGCATATTTTGGCACCTGTGCTAAATGCTGCTACAAAGACCAGCAAGTGCAAACAAAAATAACAGTCATGATTTAGTCACATTCATAACTTTTCATAGAAAAATATAAATATATTCCCTGAATTGTAAGACAAAAATAATTTCAACAGCCAGCTTTCACCATCAATTCCAGTCCATTTCCTCCTTAAATGAACTGGCTCTCCCTCAAGGTCATAAGGTGCGATCACTGTACTCTAACACATTTTCTAAGCTTTTATCATCATCCCCATCGTGGTATCTCACGGTCCTTCTACCCTGATTTCTCGTTTTTATTTTTGAACGTCGAAGAACTCTTTTAGATTTTGCATAGTCCAAATCCTCCCAGTCATTATCATCCACATTTAACCTAGGGCGTTTGCTTTGTCTTTGCTGTCTCACGGTTTTAGATACGTTAGTTGTAAAAGTTTTACCTTTTCTAACTACTTTTGCTTTTCCTTTCGCTTTCCTCCTTTTGGTTTTTGTATTATCAGTACAGTCAACATCTGATTCCGTTAGAGATCCCAGATCTGTTGATTTGGGACTAGTGTCAGGTCTGCACTTTGTACTCCCAGTTGCTTCAACTCTTTTCACATTTTCCAGTTCAGGATGCAGTCTCTTCCTTTTTATTTCTGTCTCTGCTGTTGCTTGTGAATCACGAATCACTTTCGTCTTACTGAAAGGTGCCTTTCCATATGTTCTGAGTCTTCTGCCATTCCATCTGCGTAGCCCATAATTCAATTCTTCTTCAAAATTACTTTCTGTGGTTGCTTTTTGCACAAAAGTTGACTCAGAAGAAAATTTTCTACTGTTCTCACTCCCTGGAACATGGTTTTTTGAATCCTCTTCTGAAGACCCAACAGAGGAATTCTTTGTCTTAGAAGGGACATTTGTGTTGTGATTATTGATATGACTGTTGTGTTCTGAATTCCAAATGCCTTCAGAGTCTGAGTCTCCATTTAAAGACAGACTAAAGTTTCCTGCACTCCTTTCTGCATCAGGTTCAGATGGCTCACCGTCACAAGCACACTGCTCATTTGGCACTTCACAGTGTATGTCTTCCTCACAATCACTCAGTATCTTCCTAGCTGTGGTACAAGCTGGACGAGAGGGCTGTTTCCTTCCCCGTTTGCTTCTGGTGCATACACTTTCTGAACTGATATTTTCTGCATTACCCCTGAGCCTGACAGTACTGGTAGCCGTAGCCGAAGTACTTCGTGTGATTCTCAGAGAACCTGTTCGGGCTCTGGATGACTTCTTAATCTCCCTTGAGTTGGTCTCTGAATCACTGGAGCAGACCCTTTTCCTGGAAACTTTTCTGCTTTGCCCATTGTCTTGTGGTGCTGAATCTAAAAATTAAAAGAGTATTCGTTTAATCTTAGTAAGAGTAAACAATTCTAACATTTGAAACAAATCTAGCATTCTTATTAACTTGGATGGGAGTGTCAGTGAAAGGGATGGTCCATAAATCTTAATACTTTAAAGTGACTTTTTCAGGCTCAGCCCATTCACAAACACAGCAAATCCCATGACCTTGAAACTGCAGTGCAGACTAATACAGACTAAACCCCTGTGAACACTACACAGGTTTCAATCCTACTACCTTAACCTTAGCTTCAGCTGCCTTCTGTTTTTACTTTATCAATCCCCATTCTCTAGGAGTATGATCTTTATATTCAACAGTCATTGCGCTACTACCGCAGTTATTATCTATAAAATGGACAATAATAGTACCTACCTCATAAAACATAGAAGTGCTAAACATTTTTTAGTTTAATATTGAGAAGTTCTTAGGAAAACCTGATAGAAAAACCCAGTAACTGTTCTGTTAGTTGCAATCATTACTACTTAACAGTTCAACCAGCCCTACTCCTTTTCTTCCCCCTCTGAAGCTGTCCCTACCATGACTTATATACAGGATAGCTTCTGATTTTCTCAAACGCTATCATGTGTATATTCTAAAGCCCTTTTCCACAATATCCCATCATCAACAGCAACGGTGAAATCTTAATAGGTATGCAAAACAACTGCGCATACACATAAGACTATAAAAGACCAACAGAGAAGTTTCAAGAAAAAAATAATTGAGAAATCTAACACGGAATGAAAACTGAATTAAATCATGAACCAAAAAAATGTTCTTAATTACCATTCATGACAGTGTTTGCCTTTTCCTTTACTTTATCATCATCGGAATCTAAATCAGTTTCAGATACATGATCGGACAAACACTGAGGCACACCAAGAGGTTCACACTTCAAGTTTCCTGAAACTGAACTCATTTCCATTTTGTGACATCTGCCATCTTCCCTATCTTTTTCTTCAGATTCTGAGTCTTCGGAATCACTTAAGATCTTTGCTTTCTTAAAGAAATTTGCATTCTTGCGAAATGTATTGTTTCCTGGTTCAGAGTCGGCTTCCTCTGAGATACTCTCTGCCTGAAGTTTCTGCCCACACTCTAAAGGGCCAGCAGTTCTGTTATGTCCATCATCTGAATCATGACTTTTAGAATCTTCCTCAGAAGACTCTATTTTAAGAAATTTTGTTTTAGAAGTCGCTAGAGTATAGGACTTGTAACCATTAGCGTGCCAATTTTTCCGGGCTACCCGCAAGTCACTTTCTGATTCGGAATCTCCATTTTCAGAGTCATTGACAGTGTTCTGGGCAGCATGAGAACTGGTTGCTTGTAATGGCTGTTCTTGATCTTTTAGATCCTCCTCTTCAATTTCTGACTTGAGGCTCTGATCATCATCAGAATTATGCAGTAACTTTTTTCTAGCTACAGCAGAAGCATTGCGGTGAGGCAGCTTCCGACCAGAGCACACACTTTCAGAACTAGAGTTTTCTTCTACGTCACTCATTAGCTTTATCTTATTGGCAGCCACAGCAGCACACTTCCGTAGGACTTTTCGGTTACTTCCAGCTCTCGCTTTAAGAATTTCACCGGTCTCTAATGAATTGTTATCAGAATCACTCAAATAAACTCTCTTTCGAGTGGCTTTTCTGCCACATCCATTTTCTAAATAAACAGGACCTAGAAATAAATCAATAATAACATTAGAAAGGGTTTTCATATTTCAACATTTTTAAGTGACTATTATTTCAGTGATTTTCCTTGTTTTTTTTTTTTTTAAATGCCAAAGTTGATTTCCTTTCCAAATCCAAAAAACCCAATGGACACTTACAAGTAGGTGAATTAAATAATCAATAATGCACCCACTGTGCAAATCTGGTAAATCTCTTACCAGACTTTCTCTGAGCAGCTCTATTTCTGGTCACCCTGAGATTGCTGCCTCTGGACAATCCACTACGCAAGGAGGATTCACGAGCTCTTGAACTCTCTTTGCTTTCCTCTGAACTATTTGAAGCTGAAGAGGATGAAGAGGTAGCTAAGGAATCTTCCATTTCACTTTCTAAGAAAAACAAAGTGTAAATCATTAATTACGTATATTCTCTTCATACACATATAAGCCAACCATTATTTCCTAACATTACTAAAAACTCAAAATATTTTAAGAACTATTTCAAAGAAAAGCAGATAAAATTCTTGATAGCACCGAGTTTGATTCTCAGCAACATATAAATAAAAGCACTACATAAATAAAGGTCCCATGACAGCTAAAAAAAATTTTTTTTTTTTAATTTCTTTTTAAATAGTTCTTAAAAATCAGTATCCAGGGCTGGGGTTGTGGCTCACAATAGAGCGCTCGCCTACCACAACCAAGCTGAGGGTTCGATCCTCAGCATCACATAAAAATAAATAAATAAAATAAAGGTACTGTGTCCAGCTACAACTAAAAATAAATAAATAAATAATAAATTTTTAAAAATCAATATCCAAGTCAAGTCTGGACTTGTATTTCTAAAAGACAATACTAATTTGTACTAATTTAAGAAATTTCTTCATAAGAATTATAAACAAAATTTAATTTAATAACCTAATTAGTACTTCATTCTGTAGTACCTTTATGAAGAGTTTTAAAAGAAAGTATAATTTTACATTCTAACAACCCTTCCTGACAACATGGCTGCATCACACATGCTCTCAGATCCAAAAAGGTTGTTTTCATATGCTCAACACAGGAAGGGATCAAAATAAAGAAATACTTTAGGCAGCATGGGCAGTTTTTGCCACTAGTCTACTTCATTAAGTACACAACCAGTGTGAGCACAAGACAGAAACCCCTAATTTCCTGTTCCTTCTGCCACTCATTTCTTTAATGAAATAAACATTTCATCAATTAGCAGAAACACATGGTTAAAAAAGACAGTGTTTTGGTCCATAATTAGTCCAACTCCATTTCAGAGAAGAAAGTGGCTGTCAGAAGGATATCAGACACTAAATTGTGAAACTGATGTTTCTCCTCAGCTCCACCAACAACCATCTGCCTTCTATTTCCAGACCCTTGCCCTTTCCAAACTGGGAATCTTCCTGGAATTCCTCACTTACAAGGGATCCAATGAGGTAAGAACCGACAGTATCTATAATGTGTGTGCATCCCACCTATTTAGTTCTACTTTCTACTATTTCCCAAAATGTAGTCTGTTCGTGTGCAAACTGCCTCCTCTTTTCCTGACATTTTCCTCCTAACTGCTCTCTGATTGAAAAGCATTCCCTTATTCTTCATCCCACTTTCAGTTAACCCAGCACACTCTGATTGAACACTGTTTTCTAAATGTATCCAGTAAAGCCGGTGCCATGGCGCACACCTGTAATCCCAGCGGCTCGGAAGGAGGAGGCAGGAGGATCATGAGTTCAAAGCCAGTCTCAGCAAAAAGCAAGGCGTTAAGCAACTCAGTGAGACCCTGTCTCTAAATAAAATACAAAAAAGGGCTGGGGATGTGGCTCAGTGGTCAAGTGCCCCTAAATTCAATCCCCAGTACCAAAAAAAAAAAAAAATTATATATATATATATATATATATATATATATATATATATATATATATAAAATCCCTTAAGATACATACATGTGTATCCCTTGATACACACACACACACACACACACACACACACACACACACACACACAATGTATATATGTATCCCTTAAGATACTGTGAAGATCCAACATGGTATACATCAGCTTGTTTACCTGACCTCCTCCCCAAATATCACTGCCAAGCTGGTTAATCCATAGAATTTTACCACAGCTCACTTTCATTCCAAAATTTTATCTGTAGCTATAATTTTTTCAATACCACTTAATGAAATATTGGATAATAACACACACAAAAAGCATTAAATTATAATAGTATCATAATTCACCACAATCACCCACTACAACACAAAAGGACATGAACACCACAGCCTCATTTACACACTGCTCTTTTTCCCCATATTTTTTATTTGGCACAATATAATAATTGTATAATGGTGAGATTTGTTGTACATATTCATACATGCACACAATAATATAATTTGGCAAATATCATACCGAAGTATTTCCCCTTTCCTATCCTTCATCTACTGGTCTCCCTTTGATTTTCATGAGATTCTCCCACACAGACCTTTCTTTTCCCTTTTCCTCTTTAGTTTCCACATACAAGAGAAAACACATGACCCTCGACTCACTTGGTCTTTACACAATGCTACTAAAGCACTGGCATTAGTTATAGTTACGTAACAAATGGCAATGGCATAAAGGTTAAAATTTACTAGGCCAGCTTTGCGACTGCATGATTACCAACAATATTTTTTTTTTTTTTTTTTTAAATTAAAGACACAAATATGTCAATCTGGGGGCCAGGTGCAAAGGCACAAGCCTGTAATCCTAGCAGCTTGGAAGGCTGAGGCAGGAGGATCCTGAATTCAAAGCCAGTCTCAACAATTTATCGAGACCCTGTCTCTAAATAAAATATCAAAAGGGCTAGGGATATGGCTCAATGGTAAAGTCAAATTCTGAACACAAAATGTAAATATTTATACTGTAATATTTAAAATTTGGAGGATTCAAATTTGCATAAAATGTTGCTGCATCATTTGCAAAACTATTCCATTTATTACTTCTATTTCAACTACTAAACTGTTAAGTACCTTCAGTTTCAGGATCATGCTTTTACTACACTCTCCTCTAAACCTGCAGTGACTGGCAATGTTACCTAGGATGTTCAGCAGGAAACAATGTGATGTTCTGTTTCTTACCAGATAGCACAGAATCGTTTCTTAGAGATATAGGTCTACTTCTCCTCATTCTTTCTGATGATCCTGCTGAATCTGAAGAGTCTCCAGAAGTGAGACCTGAAGATACGCCAGCACTTGCCTTGTGAGCTGCAGAGTAAACTGCCCTACTTGAGGTAGACTGGGCAGGAGAACCTACCAACTCCGGAATTACTTTTGTCTGAGACTTTAATTGCTTCCGCTTGACATTTCTGGTGAAAGATACAAAGAAAAGAAGTAATATTAATAAATCATAAAGGTAACTGGTTCAAAAATATATTTATAAATATAAAAGTATATTATTTGTTAATCTGAAAATAATTTTATGATCAAGATATTAAAATGTTTACTACTAACATCTTACTCTAGCATGAATTATATTATTATGTCCTTACTCTGACAGTTGTATTTAAATGAGTAGCAATGAACAAATGATCCAAGTAACAGTTATATAATGAATACCTTAAGTTATTTGGATAAAATGCTCACACATACCAACATTTATGTAACAACAGGCATTCATTTATACTATAAATCCCGTTTTGTATTTGTGGCAGCACTGGGGATTGAACCCAGGGGCACTCTCCCACTAAGTTACTTCCCCAGCCCTTTTTATTTTGAAAGAGGGTCTTGCTAAATTGAGTTCCTCCTGCCTCAGTCTCCCAAATATCTGGAATTATAGGGGTGCATCGTTGCACCTGGCTATAACTATGAAATAGAGCCTAAAAACAAGACACAACCTTCTCTTATCACCTGTTCCTAAGGACCATATAAAAGAAAGAGCAGAAGCTAACCAAATCCAAATAGATGGGAAAAATAAAAAATAAAAGATCAGACCAAGCTGTGTTTTTATTTCCAAGACAAATCTGTTTCCAACCTGAGCACCGGTTCACCAGACTGCCTCCTAGGCCATGAATCATGAGGAAGAGTAAAGTTTAAGACAAGTTACAAAACTGAGTAATATTCATGTTCAGATAGTCTTATTTTCTTTAAAATAAAACAATCTTCTAAGGGAAAATCTAAATAGGTGAACTTGTAGATAATCATTTTAACTTTTTTAGATGTTGTTAGACCTTTATTTGTTCATTTATTTGTGTGCAGTGTTGAGAATCGAACCCAGTGCCTCACAAATGCTGGGCAAGTGCTCTATCACTGAGTCACAACTCCAGCCCTCACAATTCTTTAAAGCACTATTTATATGATAATAAAGACATTATAAGCCTATGTTTTGTTTGTTTGGAATTGAGGATTGAACACAGTGGTGTTAACTACTGAGCTGTGCACAGCGCTCTTACTTTTTATTTAAGAGCAATCTTGCCAAGTTGCTGAGGCCTTGCTAAATTGCTGAGGCTGGCCTCAAACTTGCAATTCTATTGCCTCAGTTTCCCAAAGTCACTAGAATTACAATATCATCATGCCCATTTTTTTTTTTTTTTTTTTTGAGAGAGAGAGAGAGAGAGTGTGTGTGTGTGTGTGTGCTGGAGATTGAACCCAGGGCCTTGTGCGTGCAAGGCAAGCACTCTACCAACTGAGCTGTATCACCAGGCCCCAACTAAAACTTAACAAAAAATCTAAGACAAAGCAGTAATGCCTCCAAGAATAAAAGTGTGCTTTCCCCTTTTGATCTTACGTCCTTCTGAACCTTTCTTTAGTATAGAAAAATCAGAAA
Source organism: Callospermophilus lateralis (assembly GCF_048772815.1). NCBI lineage: Eukaryota > Metazoa > Chordata > Mammalia > Rodentia > Sciuridae > Callospermophilus > Callospermophilus lateralis. The sequence continues at coordinate 5,706,446 of NC_135314.1, read as the reverse complement.
AGGCTTTTTCAATGAAAACAAAAATATTAAAAATATGTACAAAACAATCAAATCCAAATTGAGATTCACTTTATAAATGGATGACTCTTCACAAATACCTATCAAGAAAATAAAGAAATGACTGAAAACAATAATCCAGACTAAAATACACCAAACACATACAGCACCTAAATGTGATGCATGCTCTTGGAGTGGAATGGGATTGTGGGGTGACTGCCCTAATGACATTATTGAGTCAACTGTAGGAAGATGAAGTATTTTAAATGTAATTCTTAGCAAATACAAAGTACTAACAGGTAAAGGAATATGTTAAAAAGTATATTTTTTAATGATTCAAAAGAAAAAATACACATACATAATAGAGAAAATACAGCACTGCACAATGACATTCTAGTCCACGATGGGTCACATACACAATGGTGATCCCGTATTACCTAAACGCTGTCACGACCATCTTAGTCTGTGTAAGCACACTGTAAAATGACAAAAATCATCCGATGATGCGTTTCTCAGAATGGATCCTATAGTCAAGCAAAGCACAACTGTATTAAACCAAAAATAAAGCAAATGTGGCATAATGTGAACTGGTGAGTCTAGGAATATATAGAATCTCTTTGAATTATTCATGCAATTTCTCTATAATTCTGTAATTATTTCAAAATGAAAAGTTTAAATTAAAAAAAAAAAAACAGATGAATGAAGATTCACATGGTACTCCAGATAGAATGTGTGTTATGAATTACAAGTTGCAAAGCAGCTGAACAAGAACTGAGTCATTTACCTAGTCATTACCTAGTGTATGTGTTCTGTAATTTGAAGCATGGAGGGTCACAGATTATGTCACCAAATCCTCTCACTCAAAAACTAAAAATAAAATGGCTGAGAGTGGGATATCTAACTTCTGAACATGAACCTTCATTGCATAGTGAAAAAAAAGAATGAATTAAAAATGGGTAATGAGGGGGTGGGGTTGTGGCTCAGTGGTAGAGGGCTTACCTCTCATGCATGAAGACCTGGGTTTGATCCTCAGTACCACATAAAAGTAAATAAATAAAAATAAAGATTTTTTTTTTTAAATGGGTAATGTGGAGAAAAACAATAAGAGTCTTGTTCCAACGTGTGCTCAGTGCCACACTGTGGAAAAGGGAGGCAAGCACAAGACTGGCCAAATCTCCGTGGATTATCTGGGTGGAAGACAGGTCAAGGCTGCTGGATTCTCTTACACAGATGCCAACAAAACAAAGGCAGCACATGGTGAGAGGATACACTGATAGAGTATTTGGAGAATCCCAAAAAGTTCATCCCTGAAGCAAAAATGATCTTCAATGGCATTAAGAAGTGGGAAAGGGCAAACTTCATAGCATACCTCAAAACAGCTACTAATGAGTAATGGCCATTGCCTTATTTATTACCTTTCATAAATCTCATAGCTTTTTTGTATGCACCATTTAATTGATGTGATACATCAGAAATCAGATCATGAAAGACAGAATATTTCTGTGGACAGTCGTGCCTTAAGTAAAACTGACATAGTTAAAATAATATTTTGGTTATAATCCCAGTTCATTAAGTTCTATAAATGTTTTTCCCCTTTTTAAAATTTATAATTGGACTTCATTAGTAATGGTCAATATTCCACAAAGATGGTGAATGTCATCTCAAAACTGATTTTATAATTAGGTTTATGTAACATTATATGAATATGTTTTGTGGGACATACCTTCACTATCTCAAAAACCAAGCAAGGTTCACATGTGTTTCAATGTGTGTTTATTAACCTATTAAAGGCAATGGCTGAAGGAAGCAGGGTCTACTTTATAATTTTGTTATGTTACCATGCCAATTTAATTAGACTTCCCTGTATTTAAATGCTGTATTTCCTTATGGAAAGGCATTTTAATGTGGTTTGTGTGTAATATTAAGTCAAAAATATTTAAAAATTCTCACAAAAATAAAATTTCATAAATGGCTGAACTATCAACCATTTCAGGCTCAGGAAATTAAGTGAAGGCATAAAATAAAGCACATGCTCACAAAAAATCCTGAATTTAGATGAGAGCATGGGGATCTGCAGCACCAACTTGGGGCTGCTCCCAGACAAAAAGACAAACATACCCCAATTCTCTGGGGATGATGGCTATGAGGACCAGTGAGAAAGGCACTGGTCTGATCTGGTGTCTCTACAAAACAGCCATACACCTGAGGACACTAAAAACACTCAGGACTAAGGACAATACCGCAGGGACAATAGCACTCTGCCTTAGGCTGTGACAATGTAGAAGCCAGCAAGAATTCAGCCACATACAAAGGGGAGATCTAAGAACAGCTGCTTGCCAGCATAAGAGGCCCTGGGTTCCCTCCCCAGCACTACAGAAAAGTAAAAATAAAAGGAAGATCTAGGGAATCAGATGCAGAAGAGTCTTTAAAAAGCTCCCTCATTCCCCAATAGGACCTGGAAGAATACACATATCCAATAACCCCAGTTTATTTACTCATGTTGGCTGCTCTTGAAATTCTTGTCTGAAAAAACAAACAGAAAGTGAAAGCCAGGCCACCTTGGCTGACCTGTGAGGTTTCCCTCTCACTAAGCACACAGACCTCAGAATATATATGGAAAATTTTCTGACCACTAAGCTAAGATCACTGACCCTAGGAAGACAAACTCAAAAAATGAAAACAAAAATCTCAAAACAGTGGGGACAGCAGGGCAGGCAACCACTTCAGTGGCTGTGCCCTGCAGGGAGGACAGACTCTCCAGGATGAGTCCAGGCAAGTCACTGAACAAAACCACAGAACTATTATCACTATAATCTGTCAGCGACAGTAGAAACAGTTTTCCAGAACTGCCTCACTTGATATGCCCAGTTTAACAAAAACCTCAGTTGATATGCCCAGTTTAACAAAAAATTATGAGATATTCAAAGAAACAGGAAAGGACAGCCCATTCACAAGGGAAGCATTCAATAGAAAATAACCCTGAGACAACCTAGATATCGCTTAGTTTAACAAATACTAATATTTAAGTCAATTACTATTAAAATATTCAAAGGACTAAAGGAAATCATGTTTACAGAAGTAAATTGTAACAATGATTAATCAAATACAGAATAAAGAAGAAACAACATTATAAAAACAAACTAAATGGAAATCCCCGAGTTGAAAAGTGCAATAAATAAATGAAATAAATATTCAGATTTGAGCTAGCAGAAGCTATCAGTGCCCTTGAAGACACATAATTACAGATTATCCAGTCTGAAGAACAGAGAAAAAAGAAGAAGAAAAATGAAGAGAGCCTTGGAGACATGCAGGATACCAGCATATTTGTAATGGGACTACCAAGGGAGCAAAAAGAAACAGGCAGAAAAATATACTTAAAGAAATACTGATCAGAGCCTGGCGCTGTGGCACACACCTGTAATCCCAGCAACTCAGGAAGCTAAGGCAGGAGGATCACGAGTTTGAAGATAACCTAAGCAACTTAGTGAGACCCTGTCTCAAAATAAATTTAAAAGGGTTGGGGACATAGCTCAGTGAGAAAGGACATCTGGGTTCAATCTGCAGTACGGAAAAGAAATACTGGCTGGAAAACCCTCAATTAAATTAAAAACAACATACACCCACAAAGCTAGACAAATTCCAAGTACAACAAACTCAAAGAAATCCAAACCTATACATATCATGATCAGTTTAAAGATAAGGACAAAGAGGGACCAGGGTTGTAACTCAGTGGTAGATCACTCCTTGCATGCCTGAGGCACTAGGTTCAAAACTCAGCGTCACATAAAAATAAATAAAGATATTGTGTCCATCTACAACTAAAAAAATAATTTTAAAAAAAGATAAGAGATAATACTGACATAATATGTCAAAATATATTCTATCATACCAAAAAAATGCTAAAGCAAAAAAAAAAAAAAAAAAAAAACAACAGAAAGTGAGAAGAGAAAAACATTTCAATATATACAGGAAGAGAAAACCTCAGTAGGATTACTAGCTGACTTGTTTTTCAGAAACAACAGAGGCCATCAGGCAGTGAAATGAAACTTTTAACATGCTTACAGTAGAATGTCAAAAATTCTATATGCACCAAAACTTTTCTTCAATAATGAAGGTGAAATTGAGACACTGCCAGACATCAATCTATACTTTCATATGTGGGAAGGGTAATGACATGGATTACTACAAAAGCAATATAAATGATATTTTATTCTTAAAAGAAAACTGCATAAACATGATAAAAAATTGTAATCTGTATGACCATAATAGCACAATGGAGGGAAGAGGGTTGGATGAGTGCTGTACTAGAGCAAAGATTCTATAGGTACTGGGATTAAAAGCAATATTATTTTGAAATAGGATCATTCTGAATTGAGAATTACAGTGATTCCTCAAACCAATCACAAAGAAATCCCATCAAGGGTATACTGCATTCAAAAAATGCAGGGAAGCAAACTAAACACTGCACAACTCAATTTTCATACTGCAGTAGCTTAAAGTACCTGAAATCTGAATTAATGCAGGCACTATAGTCCAAGAACACCAAATATAAAATTACTGACAAAAAGAATATGACCCCCATTTCATTCCTTTACAATTAATTCTCCCTAATAACGAGGTGCAATGTCCAGTAAATATTTTCCCTTATATAATCTAATGTTCAAAGGCAGTAACAGTCACTTTATCTTTGTCTTTTGACTTAACAGTCACTTTGTCTTTTGTCTCATGCAAAAGACAACCATACACTATCTTTGAGAAGATTTTTTTAAATGACATTTTCATTAAATGCTTAAAAATGCACACAATTACACATCAGTGTGACAACTGTATATTCACAGACATGCTTTCAAGTATAAAAATTTTTGACTAGTCCTTTCTGAATATATAGTACTCTAAAAAATTAATTCTTTTAGCATAGTTAAGTCAGAGAAATTCACAACTCTAAATTAAAAATAAATTGCAACCAGGCATAGCAACATACGCCTAAAATAACAATCTTTTTTTTTTTAAACAGGGGGCGGGGTGAGTGCTGGGGATGAATCCCTGTGGTTAAGCACCCCTAGGTTCAATCCCTGGTACCAATAAACAATTTTTTTTTAAAGCTTCTCATAACTAATTCACCTGATACTCTTGTTAGCTTGAATGACACCATTAGAATTTTGCCTTTGCTTGAACCTCTGGCTTCGTCGAAGTTTTTCATTGAACTTTTGACCAATTTTAAAATCAGAAGAGATTTTCTTCATTTTTTCTTCAAATAAGGCCGACAACCTCAAGGTCATACTATAAATCTGCAAGGATATGAAAGCAAAACTAGAATTATAAAGTATTTTTAAAATATTTTTTCTTTAATTATTATTAAAGCTATTTATAATATCACTAATTATAGATAATGGCGTATGTTTCCACCTGCTGTTCCATGACATCCAAAAGAAACAGGAAACATCAAATGTATACTTCTCAGATAATGAGAAAGTTGTTCTGTTTTGTTTTGTTTTTTAGTTGTAGTTGGACACAAAACACTTTAGTTGTTTTTATGTGGTGCTGAGGATTGAGCCCAGCACCCGAGGTGAGCACTCTATCACTGAGCCACAACCCCAGCCGGAGAAAGTTTTAAATCAAGCAACTAACTATAAGAGCACACCAGACAAGATTTAGCAGTGGTTTCTTAAGATATGAAAGCAAAAAAGCATTTAGAAAATTAAAAAAAAAAAAAAACCAACAACTTTACTTCACCAAAATTGAAAGTTTTTGTGAATCAAAAGACATTATCAAACTAAGTGAAAAGACAACCTACAAAATGGGAGAAAATATTTGGAAATCATCTCTCTCTCATCAAAAGGAGATCCAATTTGAACATGAACAAGACCTGAAATAGACAGTTCTCAGATGATGATACATAAACAGGCAATAAGCCAATAAGCACAAGAACAGATACTGAACACTATTAGCTTACTAACTACATTTTCTCATGTTTTGTATTGTTAATTCTCTGGTTTTTAGGATGATTCTACCTGCCTCCCAGAGCCAGCTAACTATAGAGATAGCAAATGATCCCTCTGCAAGTATATTTTTTGATGCATAATAGAGGCGTCACACCCCCACCCATCTCCTCAATCAAACTTTTACATAAGAAGTCAATATATCTGGCTGGGGCTATAGTTCAGTGGTAAAGCACTTGCCTAGCATGTGAGAAGCACTGGCTTCAATCCTTACCACCACATAAAAATAAACAAAGGCAAAATAAATAAATAAATAAATAAATAAATAAAGGCATTTTGTCCATCTACAACTGCAAAAAAAAAATTAAAAAAAAAAAAAGACCCATGTTTTAAAGCACCTCAAAATGTGTTATCAAAAAATTAGAGAACATCTCTAAGGTCCCAAATCATGCTGAAATCCTAATTACAACTAGCCATTCCAAGACTGCTTGATGTGCCCTACCCTGCCTCCTCAGCAAGGACTCTCCTCTGCCTCCTGATCTTCCCTCCAGGACCTGCATGGTATGTTTCTAGGGATTTGTGAAATGAAATGAAAATCATTCTGCATCTCCAACTTATTCCTTATAAAACAAGTCCTGGATGCAATTTTTAACATAATAAATCATAAGAGAATCAAAGCTACAGTCAGATTATACTTCATACATAAGATGAAGTATGGCTATTTAAAATAAAACAAACTCCCTAAATAGCAGGCACTGGTAAGAATTTAGAGAAATTAGCATGCTCTCATTCTTGGTGGGAACAGAAAAATGGTGAAGCCATTATAGGAAACAGCCTAGTGGTTACTGACAGGTCACAGAATCATCCCGTGACCTATCAAGGCTACTCTTACATATACACCCAAGTGAACTGAAAGCAGGTACTCAAGACAGATATTTGTCGCAGCATTATTCAAAGTGGCCAAAAAGTAAAATCAGCCCAACTGCCCATTAGCAGATGAAAGAATAAGATGTGTTATCCCCATACACCGAAGTTTTATTTGGCCACAAAAGGAATAAAGTTTAGACACATGCTACAAGTCTTTAAGACATTCATGCCAAATTTTTTCACAAAAAAAAGTAAGATACAACCTTTATATGAACCTTAAAAAAAAAAAAAACTATGCCAGTATTACTTGAAAATCATTTATGATTGAATGGTTTCTGCTGAAAGATTAGGCTGCATGGAACACTCATGAATACACTTTAATGCAGTGGCAGCAATTACGTGATGAAATGCAGTAGTTAATTCAGAGAATTTTTATAAACTTTTAATAGACTAGTAGTGTTGACAAAGACTAGAAGATTATTAAGAGCAATAAAACAGAATCATTCTACAATCTAATTTTTTCATTTTCTACTGGTACTTAATTCTCACCAATCTTCATTTATTCAGTAAACTTTAAGAGATTATGACAAATATCAATTGTTAAAAGGAAAAGAACTGAAGCTCTTTGGGCAGCAGCACAACTCTGCTCTTCAGAGTAGTCTTATATTCACTTACTTGTAATATTACAACCTCTACCCAATGAGTGGGAAAACACAGACCATTAATGATTTTTTAATAAACCATTTTAAAATTTACCTTTGATCTTTTGTTTGGTGTATATGCTTTTGCATTGCTAAATATCAATCGGATGTCTTTGCAAAATTCCAAAGGGCTGTCATAATTTCCGGCTTCCAGGGTTTCCCTTACAGTTCCAAAATCCATCGGAGTATCTATAATATCTCGGTAGTCCTAGGTTTTAAAAATAGTTAGTTCACAGATGCACTTTATCAGATCTCAGGAATATTCAAAATGATGGGAGCTGGGGGGTAGAAGCATCTTCAGAATTCATGACTGTTTAAAAAAGGTCCAGACACAAAGACAAGGTACAAATAGATCAAAATATAGATTATTTTCGTAGTAGGACATGGGATGGTTTCATGTCCTACTTTAATATTTCTATAATTTCCAACCTTTCTACAATAAATCTGTTGTTGTGATCTTTTATTTATTTATTTGTTTGTTTGTTTTTAGGTCATCTTTCCTATGTGTATAGAGTAAAATTTTATCTAAGTTTTCCTCGGGCTTCTGTGCCTGCTTAGATAATAGATAAACATAATAGATAAGCACATAGGGATCTCTTATTACTATGTAATACTGGATAACTAAGTCTAAATCCTTAAATGAGAAACAAGAGTACCTCTACAGCTAATGGTAAGAGAAAATGTTAACATAAAGCCTAGACCTCATACTCTTTAAGGTTTAATTAAATACCCTATTCAAACCCCCTCTTTCCCAAAACAAGAAAAACCCAAACATTCAAACAATGGAAACTTACTGGATACTCAACCAAATCAACAGGTTGTCTAAATGGTTCAGAATCTTCACACTGAAAAATTAAGTTCACCAGTTCCTTACACTGTTTCTTCCAGTTGCTTTCTACATAACTGGTAGCTGTGTTGCTCCTTACTTTCCAACCATGGACCTAAAAATACATTTATAATACTAAATTTTCTTAGGAAAATAATCATTACACTATGACATGACTGATAAAAATCCAATTGTGCTGTTTATTATTTTCTATATTGCATCATAAGAACTCTGGCTGCCTTAAAACAGGTGCAGAAGTGCACTGCACACCTGCAATCCCAGAGACCTAGGAGTCTCAGGCAAGAAGATTCCAAGTTCAAGGCTAGCCTCAGCAATTTAACAAAGCCCTATCTCAAAATTAAAAAAAAAAAAAAAAAAAAAAAAAAAAACACAAAAAACTGAGGATGTAGCTCAGTGGCAGAGTGCCCCCAGGTTAAATCTTCAATAATGGAAATAATAAAATTTTGTAAATAAAAAGTACAAAATAAGTACTAGCTACTAAACGTTTGGGAGTCTACTTAGAAATTAAACTATATGAAAATGACAAATTAGATGAGACTGACAGGTCTCACTTCTCAAAATTATTTGGAACAAGCATACTGTAAAACAAAGTAACATTTGACTTAAAGAAACTTCAATTTAAGGAGCACTTAAAATTTAAAATGATAAGGTTAGGATGTTTTAATCATTTTTTATGAATGACTTATTTTAATTAACCTGTCACAGCAGAATTTAAGAGCTATATTGACATCCAATTATACTCACCTAATTTCCTAAACTTATTTTCATACCTTCTTTTCCATTTCCTTAATCTCTCCTTCCCAAGAAATTAAGATTGTGTGTGTGTTGCTAGAGATTAAACTCAGGGCCTCACACCTGACTAAACTTCATTTTATTTTGAGACTGGGTCTCACCAAGTTGTTCACGCTGGGCTCAAACTCACAAGCCTACTGGCTCAGCCTCCCAGTAGCTGATATGATAGACATGTAGAACTGTACCTGCCACAAATGCTTAAGTTTAAAAAATGATTCAGTCACCAAATCCTGGTGAATTTTTTCCTTAAAAGGCCTCATCATCCAGGCTGGGGCTATGGCTCAGTGGCAGAGCACTTGCACCTAGCATGTATGAGGCACTGGGTTCCATCCTTAGCACTGCATAAAAAAGTAAACAAATAAAGGCATGCTGTCCATCTACAATTATTTAAAAAAAAAAAAAAATTAAAGGCCTCATCATCTTCCTTTTTCCATTCCAAGAACCATCTAGGTTCCCATGCTTCATGCTACATTCTCAAAATGAACTAACTCATCTCCTTTAATACCTATCTTCTTAACCTTCAAATTCTACTCAACCGTTTGGGCTATGCAATCACTTCCTTGCTTTAAATTTAAATAAAATCCTTGGGTTTCAGTATAGCCCTTATCTGCTCCTAACCTAATGCATCCGGTCACCTTACTCATGCCCGCATTCCACCTCTATGTAAGCATGCCCATGAATGTGCACATTTCCCAGTTTCTGTCTTTACTCTGGTATCCACCATGCTTCTGATTGTCCTCATCCCACTCTGAGAACACAGCTCAAATGACAACTCTCACACTAAACATTTCCTAACTAACCAATGTTTAGTGATTTCTCATTTCTCAAAAATATTCAATTTCTGATCAATACAACTTTTGAAAGACAAAACCTAAAATCTGAAGGCAAAGATTCGATTTTAAACAAAGAACACCACAAAAGTCAATCACAAAGAGTAACTTACTCTCCTTCGTCCAGAAGATGTTTTAGGAAGATCACTATCATCCTAGAAACAAAATCAGAGCACCCTAAGTGTTTTTGATTCTAATTAAAAATATACAAACACTGCAGTAAAAAGTCACTTTATTGCATTTCCTAACCAACAAATGCACAAAGCAGCTTCACCTTTGCATTTTTAACTCTACCCAGAAACACATAGCTTCCTATAGTTCCTGCATTTTGTGTTTCATGAGTTTTCTTATTCCCTAAATCTCTTATTAGTACATTCGTTTTTATTATGTTACAGTAAACCATAATAAGAGTTTGTGTAAAATCAACATTATAATAGCTTTAAAGAACATCCTTTCTGCAACTCCATTCCAAAACTGAAATATATTATGAAGAGAAAGTACACCCACTGTTGCTATTTGTTGCTATTTCCTACCACTTTGGGCAAAGGATATACAGGCACTCTTGAGCAGGCCATTGGTTTTTAATTATGATTAAACTCAATGCTCAGATAATGGTCTTATAAAAACAACAACAACAAAAAGACTTTCAAGGTTTTTTGTTTGTTTGTTTGGTTGGTTGGTTTTTTGGTGGTGCTGGGGATTGGACAAATGACCCTGTGCATGCAAGGCAAGCACTCTACCAACTGAGCTATATCCCTAGCCCCCAAGGTATTTTTGACAATATACCTTTAACTAGCTAAAATTTGGAAAGGGAAATATTTTGACTCATCACTCATTGGCTAACAAAATTACATCAACTAATCCTCTAGATGAAAGTTTAAAAATTTTTAATCAAATGTCCTATATTCATAGTTTATTGAAATACAAGAAAAAAATCAATATTAGGTTACCAACATCTTCTACTTCCCTCATTTTTAAATTATCATTTGAAACTAATAAAAGCAATTGTAAAATTAACACACTTCATACCAAATCCTCAGCATTTTGCTCATCATTTTCAGATGTGTTAGATAGTTCTGAGATGTTTGTACAGTCTTGATTCCTTTAAAAAAAAAAAAAAAAAAGAAAAGAAATTCACATTAATAGTATGCAAATCTAGTTTCACACTATACATTAAAATAAAAACAGGTCCCCAACCTATTTATACCTAATTTCAACAATAATAATTGACCCAATCCTCTGTGGGGAAAAAACTGGCCATCTTTAAATCCTAATTTAGAACTGTTTCTCTTTTTTCCATTTAAATTAATAATTTCCATAAATTAAGCTGGTAATCCAGAAAAAACATATGCATGGCCTCACTTGGCTGACTGCATAGATGAGTTTTTCTAAGTATCAGCACTAAAGATATTCATACAGTATAGGAATACATATAGGTGATTTGAGATCAAAGCTAAGGAAAAAGGAAGTAGAAAATAAAACAATATCATAGCTTGGGCGGGGGGAGTTAAAGTATGGTTAGGTCTAGGTATAAAGATGATAAAAATGGGTATGTGATTTTCCTTAAGCAGTAAAGGTGATCCTGAGAAGAGTTACATGAGTCTGGGTACCCAAGACTCAGGACACAATTAACCAAAGTAAACTGAAAGCAGTCCATTATCCTCTAGCATTTAGCTAGATGTTGAAAATGATGACACTGTCTATAAATTATTTTCTCCAATATCTGATTCTTAGAAAGTATTGTCATAGCTACATGAAGAATTATAATTTATGATTTAAATCATAAGAACAATGAAGCTGACTTGTTTGTCCAATGTATGAAAGAATGCACAGGAAAACATTAGAACCCGAGTCTCAATGTCTATTTCACTTTTCATTCTTTCATTCCAAACTGACTTCCCAGTGGAATAAAATGTATGGAATATTCACATATGTACAAATACTTTCACAGGACATAATCCAAACTTATCATTAAAAAAAATTAAGTATAAGTATTAAAGTAAGTAATGAACATTTATAAAAATGATGAGATCACGAGAGAAAAGGGGAGACTGAGGAGCAGGCAGAAAAGTAAGAAAACACAATGTAATGGGGAGTCCAAGTTGGCTAGTGAAAAATTAACAAGAATTTTGGTGTAAAAATAAGTAAAATCCAAGTAAATTCTACATTTTATCAATACTATTTGTACCATGGTTAATTTTAATATTTTATAAGCATGCCATAATTGAGTAAAATGTTAACAAAGACATACTAGATGAAGGGTATATGGTATCTCTGCGATATAAAAAGTAAAAAAACAAACTGTTCCATTTCTTGTTCCTTTACTGAAATTATAATGAATATATGAAGAAATGTCATCTAAAACAAAACACTAGAGAAGAATATTTCAGACCTTCAAAAAGTTAAAAACGAGATGGTTACAAGATCATACCCTGCAGTTACTTTTACACAACATATGAGATCACTTACTTAATAAATTTTAAAAGTTGGTCAGTTATCTTCTTAGCTGATCTTGCAATCACACTTTCAGGTTCATTAAATGTTCTGGCATTATGTTCTATATATCGGACTTCCCAAATTAATGCAGATAGCCTCCTTCAAAATAAAATAGTCAATTTAGGGCTTAGAAAATGAAGACAAAAATCCAGTTTTTAAAAATTAGCATATTAAATTAATATGGCATATTAATGAAATCATTAAATGAAAATTTATAATGAATAACCTCCTAATATTACCAATTTGATCGCTGTCATAAGGAATTATATTGGACAATATATTGAAAGTAATTTAAGGACCAAAATCCTAACAGACCATTTAATCACAGACAGAAAACCAGCACAGCAACCTCTTTTCACAATGCCTAGTTACCTTTTGAAGCTGTTAAAAGTCAATGCAGAAAATGTGTTAAAGAACACTGACAGCCTTGGTTTCACTATAAACTGGCTGAAGTGGTTTCTGACTCGTCTGAAACCACATTCCAGTATATGACTACAGAAATACATACATACATACACACACACACACACACACACACACACACATACAGTGGGCTCAAGATGACTTTTGTGCAATGGTATAATTTCTCAAAAGAAGTTTTTTTGAATCATAAAAAAATAAAATACCATCAATTGCTATAAAAATCATTATAAAGACAAAATCTTACAATTATCATGTTCTACAAGTCAAAGACAAATGCTTCAAAGATCAAAGTCTAATGACCACATTTTTAAATGAAGCAGTCAAGCAGGAATTTAAATATACAATATCTAGCTACTTAACTATTTCTAATAAAAACACAACTGATGATTGAAGGAAACATGGTGTTTCATCTAATGCCTGGCTCTAGCCACAGCTGTCCAAAGGCAATCTCTTGGTCAAAGAGGAGAATGAAACAAAATGAAACAAAATCATGTTAATCAGCTCCCAAAACTAACCAAAGTCACCGTCACTATCCACTATCTTTTATCTTAACCTCACTGTGGCCAAAGACCTTCTTTTTTTTTAAAGAGGGGGGAGGGGGGAGGGGAGGGGGAGAGATGGGGGGTAGGGGGGGATAGGGAGAGATGAAAAGAGAGAGAAAGAGAGAGAGAGAGAGACAGATTTAATATTTATTTTTTAGTTTTCGGTGGACACAACATCTTTATTTTATTTTTATGTGGTGCTGAGGATTGAACCCAGCGCCCCGTGCATGCCTGGCGAGCACATTATCGCTTGAGCCACATCCCCAGCCCCAAAAGACTTTTTAAAAGTAATTTTCAACTAACCTGTAAAATCGATTAACAAGTCTCATCCGGATTGTGTAAAGATCAGTTGGATAAGCTATTACAGTGCAGTACTTCGGATATGTACACAGATCAACTGGGCCTGCAAAAGCTGCTGCTATATCTGTAAGGGAAGGCAGACGAGTTTTATTATGAAGTCCATTACCTCTAAATAATATTTTTCTACAAACCAACAAGTTTAACAACAACAGAAACTGGTTTAAGAACATAACTTCGGTTAGGTTACTATTTTGAAAAGGAAACTACCACCCCACAAAAAACTTACCAAGATTCAAAAGTTGATCTATACCACTAATAATCCGGGCACATTCTTCATCTCTCGATTTCTGACCCCATTCTCCATCTTGTGGTTTATACAGCAATTTCTCTAGCTCATCTGCTGTGACTGAAATACTTGCTCCTAATTCTTCAGGTGGATCAACTATGAAACCCATTTAAAAGAGAAAGGGGTGGGGGTTAGAAATCATCCCAAAAAATGTACGCATGCCATATTGAATTCAATTTTCAAAGTTCATAAATCAGATTACTTCCACAGTCAAAAATACGAGTGCAAAGGGTAAGTACTGGGGGCATAACTAGAACAAATTATACTCATTCATTTATAATTATATTAAAATAAATTTATAGCTATTATGCACCCATAAAAATTTTTAAAACTAGTTCAACTTTTTAAAACTTATTGAGACAAGAAAGCTGTGTAAGTACAACCTACCCATCCTAGTAAAATTTAAAATAGAGGGCTACCATCACAGTCTCAGTCTTTCTTCAGGGAGAAACTAACTTAGAGATCACTGAAAACAGAAAATGAATTTGACAACATTAAGTTTCAAAATTTAGTCAAGGGGCTGGGGTTGGGGCTCAAGCTAGAGTGCATGCCTAGCATGTGTGAGGCCCTGGGTTTGATCCTCAGCACCACATTAAAAAAATAAATGAATAAATAAAGCTTAAAAAAAAAAAAAAAACTTAGTCGAAATGTGATTTTCAAAAACAAGACAAAGGTATAAACAAACATCAAGTTCATCTTAAATGTTAAACAATGAATGAATTTTTTAAAAGGCAAATAAGGTAAAACAATTTCAATATGACAAATGGCTAAATTCCTTAATTTAAAGGAATACATAAATGAAGCAGAAAGGGTGTTGCTGTTTTTTGTTTTTTTTTTTTTTTTTAACTTCTAATCAGCTTACTAAACACGGGTTCCATCACAGCCAAGGAGCACCCTCTACTGGGTGCAATCACTAGAGTTACTCAGAGCACTGTTCTACGGCAGGCAGGGTCTCTGGGACAGTGGCTTTCAAACCACATAGTGGGCAGAATGTTATAGGAGGTCTTCTAGAAACACAGCAGTTAAAATCCCTACAAACACATTTTGTACAGCACCAGTTGCTTCATTTTTTGTTAATATTCTTCACTTCAAAGTTTTGATCTATGAGAACTTTTATATTTTCTTACTAGTGTAATGATGGGATGCAAAATTTATGAATAATTCCTATTACAAAGAAAAATTATTTGTTTTTTATTTTCTGCAGGACCAAGAAACAGGACAGAAAGGATATTCCACTGCTCTAGGCCAAAATTTTTGTATTTTACAATCTATTCCAGAATAATATTTTATCTATTCAAAAGGAAATAATATTTTACCTATTCAAAAAGAAAGCTAAAGAGGCTATATGAGCAAGAAACAAAGTGCTCAAAAAACACTGATTTACCAAAGCCAGAATCTGAATTTGAAACACATCTAAACTACCCAAAAACCACGATACTGGTCAAGTATTTAACTTCTGTCCTGATTTACCCACTTGCTAAAAGGGGATAACAAAAAGTTACTACCTCACAGTATTATTCAGCACAATGCCCCAAATGGAGCAGGTGCTCAGGAGTTAGCTACGATGTTTTTAGTTTGTTTCTGAAAAATGACATAACAAGGACTGCATATATCATACATGCTAAAACAAAACAAAAACCCAAGTTATTAAAACAATGGTTTTCAAGACAAAGAACATTAGACAAAGGACAGGAATATCACAGAAAATAAAACAAAGGAGGTAAGCCCTACAACACACCATCTTGCCTAGGGAGAAGAACCCAGGCCATGGTACAAGGAGCAAGAATGAAGGTAGGGCCAGAGGAGTATCTGTAGCCAACAGACAGAACTGAGAGTTCACAGAACAAAGCTTGGTGAGGACAGAGCTGCAAAGGGCTCCATGACAAGTGTTCCTTTTACTAGTGATCAGCCTGCGTATGCATAAAGGGGAAATGTGGGGAGGGGACAGGGACAAATTAACAAACAAATGAAAGAATAAGAAATAATGAGACAAGGTACTCAAAATGCTCAAAATGGCCAGAAACCACACGTGCTTCTCACAAGCTAGACTGGAAAACTTCAGGATTCAGAACCATGGACTGACTACATAACCATGGACAGAGCCAGGTCAATAGTGGGAAATAATTAGTTCCAGGTAGAGCACTGCTCCAATCTCACCTAACAAATGTAAGCATGAAAATTTTTTTCAACAAAACTGTCAGAGAACAAAGTATATTTTAAGGAATACAAAAACACTCAACCCAACAATGTAAATTCAAAATGTTTGGGATCAAGTTAAAAAATTATAAGGCATAAAAAATAATCAGGAAATATCTATTATGAGAAGTTTTAACCAACAGGGACTGTCAAAAATAAACATGATAAAGAATAAACATGAACACTGTGATATTTTTCATATTCATAGGGAAAAAACAGTATCTGGAAAGTATGGAAGGGAGAATCACCAAAGTCCAACTTCCAGAGATGAAAATAATATGACATGCAAACTATATGGGATGGTAATAAAATAAGAAAACATTTGTAAACTTGAAGATACAGCAATAGAAACTATACAAAATAAACAGTAAAAAGACAACACAGTAGGGAAAAAATAAATAAATCCCATAGACACTATATAAAAGAAACAGAAGAAACCATGACCTGAAAAAAAGTAATGAATAACAGAAATGACCAACAAGCAAATATAAGGATAGCAGTATCTTTAGACATCAAAGAAATACAAGTCAAGATTGTAGTAATACCTCACACTCATTAGGAAGGGAAATGGAAGGAATTTAAGGAAAGGAGGAAAAAAGGACTGCCCAGGATGTAGAGAAATTGGAACCACATATACTACTGTTGGGAATATAAGATGGCACAACTGCTTTGGAAAACATCTTGGCAGTTCATCAAAAGGTTAAATGCCACATGACTCAGTAATGCCATTCCCAGGAGTCATAAGAACTTGTTCGTGATATTTATAGCAACTTATTTATAACCCAAAGTAGAAACAACCCAGATTTCTTCAGCTGAAGAATGGATAAATAAAATTGTGGTATGTCCATACAATGAATAATATTTGAATATCAATAAAATGTAGTATCTTGGCTTCTAAATACCATTCTCCAATAAAATGAACCACAGCTTCATGGAATGATAGCTACTCCACAGCTAGAACAAGGAAAATACATTTTGAGTCTTAAACACCTGTGTCAGAAAATAAAAAAATCCTCAAAAACGACAAAAACAAAGGTCAAAAGACATTGGAGCCAACTTGAAGGGTCACCCAATGGTCAAAACTTTTACAGTGTGGTAACAAACTAAATAAAGGACAGCAACTGAATAAAACTTATTTTAAAAAAAAACAAAAAAAAAACCTATACACTAGTATAAACAAATAAGGAAGGAGAAGATGTATCTTAGAATTTCAACTACTATTATGTAAAAGAAATAATGAAAACAAAATCACTGCTTGGCAAAGACCATCATAATTACTTCAGGCAAGAATCAATAATGGATGCTAAAATTAGGGAGTGGATGAAGGATGAGAATACCTTGTTTATAGCACATAAATATATCCCCAGGAGACATTAATTACAAACCTTACAGACATAACCTAAATCCAATAGCTCATCCAATCATACAACAGATAAAACGTGCCTCCCAAAATAATGCACTAAAAAGGATACCATCACTTGTCTGAAACTTTTGCTAAAGATCCAAAAGCTGGATTTCATTAAACAGAATCAGACTAAACTGAACTAAGGGATGTTTTGTTTTTTTTTTTTAAGGGATGTTCTTAAAATTACTCAGTACTCTTCAAAGACATCAAGGTCATGTAAGATGGTGGAAAATAAGGGATCTCATAAAAGGGGACTGACATGACAATTAAATCCAACATGTAAAAAGACAGAGGAAAAAAATAATAAAATTTAAATAAACCCTATAGATCACATGGTAGCACCAAGTAGATAATTTCCTGGTTTCCAGTAAAACCTTCTATGTATTTATACTAGAATGTCTCAAACTTTCATAAAGTAACATAACTTAATATTTATCGGCTACACTCTTTTATGCTATTATATTTGACCATTTGGAGCCCCTTCAAATTGGCTCCTGTGTCTTCTGATCATTGTTTTGTCATTTTTGAGCATTTCTTTACTTTCTGACACAAGGAGGTATTCTAAGTCTCACCTTGTACTTTCCTTGTTCTAGTTGTGGAGTTGGCCATTATTCCATGAAGGTATGCTCCACTTTGTTGGTGAATGGTATTTATAAAAACCAAGGTATTTCTTTTTATTGACGAACAATAATTCATTGTACATGTTGACTATGTAAGATAGGAAATCCAGGTATCAAGAAATTTTCTGCCCAATTTTTGTAATATTTTATAAGAATGAATTTTTTTTTAATGAACAGTTTTTTAAAATGCAATAAAGTGAAAAGCTTCTTTGGGGGGGGGGGGGCGGGATTCTAGAGATTGAAAGCAGGGATGCTTTACTACTGAATTACACAACCAGCTCTTTTTATTTTGACATGGGGTCTAAGTTGCTCAGATGGCCTCCAACTTCTAACCTTCCTATCTCAGATAAATTTATAATCCATAATTCTCATAAATGGAAATGATACTTTGTCATTTTATTAGGCATTTCCATATCAATATTGATATGTGAGGTGTTCATATGCTCCTTGTTTTTTTGCCTGCTCATGTCTTTTGACAATTCTAAATGCTTATTGGCCTCATTTACACATGAGTTTTTTATAGAAGTTATGGAGTGTTTTCACTGATCTGTAATATCCTTTAAAATGAAGCAGCCAAGCCTTTATCTCTGTCAACTGCACTACTTCATTGCCGGCAACCTTTGGCCCAAGTAGCATGACGCCCACAGTGGAGAACTACATCAACTGCACTATTGCTGTTTTACTTCTGATGGCAGAATGATTGTGGGAACACTGAAAGGCTTTGATCAGATCATTAATTTGATTTTGGATGAAAGCCATGAATAAGTATTCACTGAGCTCTTCACAGGGAGTAGAACACTGGTACTAGGACATACATTCTAAGAAGTGACAATGTTGTAGTAATTGGAGACAATGCTGCTCAGACAGATTCTGCATTTGACTTTTGGAATATTCCAGCAGAATCTCTAAACTCTGTAGCACACTGAGAAAACTACATACATTAGGCATCTAAAGCTTACACAGAAACCAATTATTCTGAGGAAGATATATAAAATTTTTAGGAATGAGTAATAGTGAATTTTGACTTCATATTGATTCACTGTAATATATAAATAAAAATATTTCTACATTTTTACTGAAAAAATATTTTTGCCTAAATATCAGTATGGTAGCTTGGTTTTATTTTTCTTTTAAATGATATGAAAATCTAATGATTTTAAAAATGCAGAAAAACTGGTACTGATATTTTAATATTTATGGAAAACTACTTGAAAAGAGAAATGTTTGCATTATATAAATTGTGCACACAAATATCCTTAATAATGCAAGCTTAAAAAAAAAAAAATGAAGCAGCTGCAAACAAACAGCAGTTAAAAGCACTAGTTAGAGCCAGATAGTGTGAGTAAGAATCCAAGTTCTTACCCTTCCTAGATGTTTGACTTTAGGCAAGTTATGTAAAACTGAGCCATGGGCTGGGGATGTAGCACAGTGGTAGAGTGCTTGCCCAGCACGAGTGAGGCCCAAGATCAATTTGGGGGTCATAGGGAAGATGCCAACAGGGGTGGAGCAGGAGATTCTGCCTTAATTACATCTTAATTATATCTGTAAAATAAAGCATCAACCTCAGAGCAAGATTAGGCCAGTTGATAAGATGAAGTTCTTAGCAGAGTAAGAAATCAAAAGAGGTTGGGTTTGTAGGGTTCATTAGCACATTACCTATAATCCCACCGACGTGGGAGGCCGTGGTAAAAGGATCACCAAGTTTGAGGCAAGCCTCAGGAACTCAGCAAGATCCTATATCAAATTTTTAAAAAATGAAAAGGACTGCAATGCAGCTCTGTGGTAAAGTGCCCTTGGGTTCAATCCCTAGTATTGCCCCCAAAAGGCTGGGTCTTATTTGTCTACTATATGCTCACACATTATGTCTTCAACTAATCACCATTTTTAAGGTACTAGGCTCAAAAGAAAATCTAAAGTCACTGGTATCTTCAACAGTGCAGTTATTAGAAAAAACTATTTAAAAAACTCCATATTTCCAAAATAAAGTGGACAAAGGTTGATGGAGATATAGTAGAATAAAAACACGAAGGAAAAGTGTTGGCCCTGGGACAGAAACAGCAAGAATCTCATGGAGGAAAGAGTTCATGCATCTCCAAGCAATGGGTTACAGAAGGACAAGAATGTTGGTTTTTTGTGGTTGTTAAACCAACAATCTCTTGCCTTGGCCCCAGACTTGCTGGGATTAAGGGTGTGCACAACCACTCCCAGGATGGAAAGACAAGCCTTTTTATTTCCCCCCCACCCCAAGTTTAGTAAACACTAATGATAAAAGAAAGCTTAGTAGTGAACATTAGGTAAGAGAAATACAGCACCCTTTCAAAAGATTAAGCAAGAAAGAAAAAAATTCACCAGCATAAATGTTCAATAAAGCCAAATGAAAAGTACAAGAGAAATGAAGAAGGAAATTAAAATTACTGAAGGAAATGAGCTAAGAATAAATACCACCTTCAAAAGGTGGCAGTTGTGGAACAACACACTCTGGAAGGGCAAGCTTTCACAAAGAACACACAATCCATAGGAAGGTAGAGGGAAAGCAGAAGACACAGGGAAATCAACTCTGATCTTTCACTTGACAGAATAACAATAAAGAAAAGGAAGTGGAGGACACATGAAAGAATCTCGAAGAGTTTAAAACATGGTGGTGTATGCAGCCATAGCAGGCTACTAAGAATCAAGCTGGAATCCGAGATCAAGAATGAATGAGAGAGGGGCTGCAGTGGTGGCTCAGTGGTAAAGCACTTGTCTAGATGTGCAAGGCACTGGGTTCTATTCTCAGCACCACATATAAATAAATGAATAAAATAAAGGTTTATCAATGTTTTTTTAAAAAAAGAATTGAGATATATGTTAATTCTATTGTCTGAGTACTAGGTTTTGAGTGATAATTTGAACATACTTACAAAAAAACATAGTCATGCTCTATCTAGTATGTGCAACAGCAAGATAAATTGCAAACGATATAAAGATAATGAAAATGTTTTCATTTATATATATACCATTATCAGGAATTGGTTCCATGTCCCATGGGCTTAATTTTTCAATTTCAGTATTGTCCCACCTGTTTAAAAAACAACAAAACTCTGGTTAGCC
Organism: Callospermophilus lateralis; assembly: GCF_048772815.1. Lineage (NCBI taxonomy): Eukaryota > Metazoa > Chordata > Mammalia > Rodentia > Sciuridae > Callospermophilus > Callospermophilus lateralis. The sequence continues at coordinate 5,685,055 of NC_135314.1, read as the reverse complement.
TTTTAATGAAAACAAACTGATTACATAATAACAACTGTTATAAAGTAACCAAAAGAATACAAAATATGAAAATTAACCACACTGCATCAAAAAGATTTTAAATACTAACATGAAATTTTTTAGAAGGACACATTATGAATAGAGTAAAAAAGTATGTCAGGTTTAAGAAATCCAGATATCCTCTGTGGCCCATACCCAGAATTAAGTAAAGGATAAATCAGAGTCAGGATTCACAGGATAAACTTGGTACCACAACCCAACAGTCTTCATGCCACAGCCAATTGATATCAAAGATGTTTTTAAAAAGATTGATTATATGTATTTCTGAACATATTTAACTGACAGTATTAGGTAAAAAGAAAATATCAAGTGGCTACAGAAACTGTCTCAGGGAAGTAAGCAGAACCTAAACCAACAGGAATTTTATTGGAAAATAAAAGGTGCCCGTCTGCAAGACATTTTGGAGGTCAGATTGATAAAGACTTAAGAATGGGGCTAGGATTGTGGCTCAGTGGTAGAGCACTTATCCAGCATGTGTGAGGCCCTGGGTGATTCTCAGCAGTGCATGTAAATAAATAAAAGTCCACTGACAGGAATGATGGTGGAATGAGTTAGACACCATTACTCTAAGTGCATGTATGAAGACACAAGTGCTGTGAAAATACTGTTTGTACAGTGATTTGAAAATTATGCTCTTGTATGTGTAATATGAAATGAACTGCATTCTGCCATCATGTATAACATATTAGAATAAATGATTTTAAAAACATACCAATAATTATTTTTTTTAAAGTCCATTGACAACTAAAAAAAATATTAAAAGGACAAAATTATATTTAACCAGAAATACATTAGTCATACAACAACCTGCCACACTAAATATTTAGATGGTTGGTTTTCATCAGTATACAAACCTAACAATGTAACACTGGAAATGACTATCAGGATACTGTGGTTGATATGGCTCTTGACTTAACACTGTTCCAAACCACCAAGCATCATCAATTATAGATCGGAACCTGTCACCTGTAAGAGAAAAGATCTAGTCTGAGGCATCTATTAACATTTTTTCTCTATAAAATATTATATTTAAGGCTGTGTTGTGGCTCAGTGGTAGAGCACTTGCCTAGCATGAATGAGGCACTGGGTTCAATCTCTGGCACCACATAAAAATAAAAACAAATAAAATAAAGGTATTGTGTCCATCTACAACAACTAAAAAAAAAAAAAAAAAATTTAGATAAATAGATTTTTTAAAAGGTCTGAATTCCTCAAGACACTGCATTTAAAAACTAGGTTATTATAGCAAAGGCAAAATATTTTTTCACATACAGAACATGTTCAGTGTAAAATCTGAAATTATTTTCAATCTCTGGATCATTTGAGAACCTAAGACAATAATATAAATGATTTAAAATAATTTATTTATTAGGATAAATAATTTATTAGAATAATTTTTTTAAAAAAACATACCAATAATTATATCAGTATCCCATTAAAGATAAAAAGATGTAACATATTATGGAGAGATCTGAAAGGAAATAATAAGTCTAATCTATTGTCAATGTGTAAAAATAATCTTCTCCCAACACCACAAACCTTAAAAATAGGAGAAAAACTGATTTGCTTTAAAAAAGTCTACACAGGATCAGTACCAGTTAGTACTAAGTCCTCGGCAACATATATGTGGAGGTCATTTATGTTTCTATCGAGAGCTCATATGTTTATATATACCATAATTAAGAGTGCTACAACTAAAAAGGTAGAACAATGAAATATTAATTTTTGAGGCTATATAAAATTGAGTAGGATAGACTTACAGGACTGCCAATTTCTCTGTCTTGCTTCATCATAAAATTGACGCAATACAAGAAAATCAATAACATCTGGCATATCATGATATCTAAACAGAAATAAAAATTATCACACTGTCTACACAATAGATTACAGCTGAAAGCAACACTGTGCAAAAGAAACATAACAGTAGCTATATATGTAATTTAAACTTTTTCCCAGGCCATAAAAGTAAAAACAAAAAGCAATGAGTTTTCAATAGTCTATTATATTTCACCCAACATACCTAAAATACTATTACAGTATGTAAAGAGATATTTTACATTCTTTTTCTTCACTCCCAAGTCTTTGATCAAAATGCAGTGTTAACAATTCAAATCAGCCACACTTAAGTGTTCAAATGCTAAATGATTAGTGCCTTTCATGAACAGCATAGGTATAACAGATGGTTTATCCTAAAATTATCTCAAAGAATAAAGGCAATTTCTGGACAGATCCGAATTCTCCACCCGGGCAAGTGAATGTTTTCTTGTTTTGTTTTGTTTTGTTTTGTTTTTAAAAAACTGCTGCTGCCCAGCTGCTGAAAGACCCACATGACTACCAATGGTTCCTTCACCCCCATCTGGGCTATCCATAGGTTCTACTAGGGATCATGCAATAAAGGGAAAGGATATGCTCATTAGCAAAATAGAGAAACCTAAATTCAAACAATTCCATTAAAAATAGTACATACCTTATAGAGAATGATTTATCCATAAGTCTTCCAGTTGCTGGATCTATAAATGCTAGTTTGAGGCAACAGAGTGTAGGAGGCCCAACCTCATATCGTATTCCAACTATTTTAACCAATTCTTGATCCTATAACAGACATTTAAAAAAAAAAAAAGTGGTTAAAATAAAGCAGCTCTTTCTTCCTCTGGAGATGGCCCACATTCTCCCTTGAACGTGCCTGTTTTCCTATATAAACCTATCTCTGCCTCTGGAGAAAATAAATTAATAAATTACAATCATTTTGCTAATATCCCCAATACAAGATATTTTATACATTTCAAATATAAGAACTTTAGGAAGTAAGTATAGACACTCTAGAAAATATATGAAAGTACAAGAATAAAAGCACAAATTACCAATCAGCTTAGCATTTAAAGACAGTCACTGTTAACAGGACTTATTTCCTTTTGGCTTTCTTCTCCTTGTACACAGATTTTCTAATATAAATTTTGTACTAGACATTTTTCACCAAACTAGGGGGGAAAATACTAAAATTCATATAATTAATTTTTAAAAACCACCTCTGGGTGTGGTGGTGCACACCTGTAATCCCAGTGGCTCGGGATCATGAATTTAAAGCCAGCCTCAGCAACTTATCTAAACACTAGCAACCCAGTGAGATCCTATCTCTAAATAAAATACAAGAAGATCAGGGGATGTGGCTCAGTGGTTGAGTGCCCCTGGGTTCAATCCCCAGTACAAAAAAAAAAAAAAAAAAAAAACCTCTGAATAGCAAAAGCATTCTTGATCAAAAAGAATAGAAAAGAACTACCTGAGGTCAAAGCTATCATAAGCAAAGCAGCTTGGTATTAGTATAAAAACAGACACACAGACCAATGATTCCATAGAGAACCTAGAAGTAAAAACACATCCAGCCAACTGCTCTTCAAGAAATGTGTTAAGAACATAAACTGGAGGGGGCTGAGGTTGTGTCTCAGTGGTAAAGCATTGCCTAGCATGTGTGAGGCACTGGGTTCAATTCTCAGCACCGCATAAACATAAATAAAGGTCCATTGACAATTAAAAAAAAAAAAAACTGGCTTTGGGACAGCACGGTGCCACATGCCTGTAATCCCAGCTGCTCGGGAGGCAGAGGCAGGAGGATCCTGAGTTCAAAGCCAGTCTCAGCAATTTACTGAGGCACTAAGCAACTCAGTGAGACCCTGTCCCTAATAAAATACAAAATAAGGCTGGGGATGTGGCTCAGTGGTTCAGTGCCCCTGAGTTAAATCACCAGTAACTGCCCCGCCCCCGCCCCGCCCAAAAAAAAAAAAGAACCTATACTGGAGAAAAAACAATCTTGTTGATAAATGGTGCTGGGAAAACTGGTTTTTCACATACCGAAAAATAAAAATAGACTCTCTCTCTGAAAATTTAAAAAAAAAAAAAATTGAACTCAAAATGGATTAAAGATTTAAATATAAGGCATGAAACTACTAGGAAGAAACACAGGGGTTAACACTTCAGGACACTGGAATGGGCAAAGACATCTAGGAGATAACCCCAAAAGCGCAGGAAACAGATGTACAAATAGACAGACACAATTAGAAACAATAAAGCTTCTGCACATCAAAGGAAACAAATCAAGGGAGCAATGAGAACCTGCAGAATAGATGAAAATATTTGCCAAATGTCCATCTGTCATAAGTTAATAATCAGAGTACCTTAGAAACTCAACAGCAGTAAGACAGGAAATAAACCTAAACAGACATTTCTCAAAAGATGACAAATGGTCAATATGTATACAAAAAAATGTTCAGTATCAACTAAGAATCAGGGAATATGAACCAAAACTGTAATGAGATATCATCTCATCCCAATAAAAATAGCTATTATAAAAAAACAAAAGATAATGAGTAAATTGCCAACATGGAGAAAAGGAAATTCTTACACACTGTTGGTGGAAATGTACACAAGCAGTCAAATGATCTCACAATTCTACTGGATACAAATCCCAAACAAGAAGAGTCAAGTGAAGAGAGACCTGCATGTCTATGTTTATCATCGTACTATTTATTCAACAGTAGCCGAGAAACAGAAACAACCTATGTTCAACAATGCTGGGTGGATTTTTGAAAAAGTAATATAGATTCCAATGGAATAATATCCAGTCATAAAAATGGATGAAATCCTGTCATTTGCAAAGGTTATATATAGAACTGGAGGACATTAAGTGAAATAAGTCAGGTACAATGAGACATACTACATGATAAAATTCTTCTGTGGAAACTAAAAGGCATATCTCATAGTAGTTCAAAGTACAGCAGTGGTTACCAGAAGCAGAAGGGGAAAAGGTTGACAAATGGATACCAACTTAGGTAGACAGGAGAAGTAAGTTCTGGTGATTTACTACACAGTAGCTAGACAGCTAGAAGAAAGCATTTTGAATGTTCACACCAGAAAAAAATAATAAATGTTTGAGGAGACAGATATGTTTACCCTGATTTCAATGTTATCCACTGTATGTATGTATGTATGTATGTATGTATTGAAACACCACTGGTACCTCATTAATGTAATTTTATTCTTTTTTTTTTCTAATGGGGAAAAATAAAATATTAGATGTGATTGTTATACCAAACAAAGTATTAAGCACAGTGAATTCTCTTTTGCAGCAGTTATATTCCATGAAGTGCCTTTCACTGGAATGGAAGGAACACTGGATCAGAGTTCCAAAGGCAAGCCCATGTTAGACTCCCAGGAAACTCTGGTCACCAAACTGTAGTGAACTACTGAACACAGTACCACTTTATGTGTTTGTATTTAAAGGCATATCTTTTACACACACACACACACACACACACACACACACACGGTTGATTCTTCAACACTGAACTCGCATGGAACAACACTAAAACTCACATCATCAGAATGACACCGGGCTAATACATATGTTCGCCCTATGTTACACCATAGTCTTCCTGCACTAGGAACACCTGCCATCACTTAAACACCATGCTCAGGGGACCTTATAAATAGCAAACTCAAGGGCTGGGGATGTGGCTCAAGCAGTGGCACACTCGCCTGGCGCTGGGTTCGATCCTCAGCACCACATAAAAATGAAATAAAGATATCGTGTCCACCGAAAACTAAAAAATAAATACTTTAAAAAATAATAATAAATAAATAGCAAAATCATTGCCCCGTCTCCCGAAAGAATTATAAAACACGAGAAACATGTGTCAGTAAACACACCATGATATGGATTTGTGCTTGTAGCACAAGAACTGAAACAAGATGGCAGAGGATTACCTTGTTCAACCTCATCCAGGAGTATGTTATATTCATCAGGCAATTCAAATTTTTTGCCACTCTTAACACATCCAGGAATGACTAAAGAGCTCCATGAATATTGATTTTAGAGTTCTAAATAACATAGCAAGTATGATATTTGCAAATACCAAGTCCATGAATAATGAGGACTGATGCAGTGAAACAGACTTAAACCTCCATATGCATTTAAAAGCCAAATGTATAGGAATAGGACTGCTATGATGAGTAAAACTGTGAGAACAGCCATCTTCATAAAATAGTTTTTGCATATCAAACTACATAAACATATCTTTTAAATGCCCATAACGCTGCTCCACAGATAATCATTAACATTCTGATGTTTTTTTCTTTTCATTATAAATGTAATCAACTATGAAATCTTACTTAAATTACCACAAAACATCGCTTAACATTAGGATTCTCCTCTTAATCCTTTGTGAAAATTCAAATACCTTACAAGCTTTGACTGCAAGAAGTTGATGTGCACCATGACTTGCTTCAATCACTATGGTGATTTTTTATTTTTATAAACAATGAAATGGAACATTCTTCATAAATTTATAAATCTTTCTGCCTATTTTCTAAATTACCAGAAGGAAAACCACTAATTTAACAGGTCTTAGAATCTTTCACCTTCAATTTCTATTGCCAAAATACTCTCTGGAAGGCCCAGGTCATCCCACACACAGCAATTTAAATACATTATCAAATCAAAATCTTTGCTACTTGCTGAAATAAAGCATTTTTTTAATTAAAATAAGAAAAAATTACATAACTAATTAAGTATTGAAAAGGTGAAAGCTATTTCCTTATTTATGCATGAAGTTAAAATTTCCAATTTTTATTTCTTCCCTTGAAACTTGCATTTCTTCTTTCTAAAACCTGTTAAGTACGAGTATTTTTAATACAAATAATGCCACACACTGCCTTTCTGAGAGACTCTACATTATTGGATTTAATGTTTGTACACTGTAACTTTTTAAATTCTTTGTTGTTGTTGTTGTTGTGTTGTGTTGTTATTGTTATAATGGATCTATTTTTTTTTATTTTATTTGGTGCTGAGGATTGAACCCAGTGTCTCACACATGTGAGGCAGGACCTTTCAGCCTGCACTGTGACTTTTTAAAAGTGAGGGGAGGGGGACCACTAAGATACAACCCCAGCCCTTTTTATTTTGAGACAATCTAAGTTACCCTGGCTGGCAGCAGTGAATCCTCCTTCCTCGACCTCTCTGGAAGCTGAGATCACGGGTGTGCACAACCGAGCCCAATTCCCTGGGTCTTAAGACTTGGCAGGCAAGAGCAGAAGAGCAGAAAAGGAGAGAGAAGTATGCTTCCAAAAGGTTTGTAAGTAGATTTATAAAATTTAACTGTGTGTTAAGTTAGCAATTTAATAATACCATCAACTTACCCTAAGATCCATTTTTCTCCATGGCTCCTTATTAGGGTTGAGTTCATAGATGTTATTTCTTCTGACAGCTTCAATATAAGCTTCATGACCCTGTCGAAAATAGATTACCTAAAAAAGAGAAGTATACATTTAAAAATTAGCAGAGGGCTGGGGATGTGGCTCAAGCGGTAGCGCGCCATGCCTGGCATGCATGCGGCCCGGGTTCGATCCTCAGCACCACATACAAAGACGTTATGTCCACGGAAAACTAAAAATAAATATCAAAAAATTCTCTAACTCTCTTTAAAAAAAAAATTAAAAAATTAGCAGAGAGCTAAAGAGCAATAGAAATTTTATGTTCTGTATTCACATTTTTAAATTTTATTATTCTCACCTCATCACCCATCTGAGGAACGAAGGGAGACTTTCGAAGTGTGGTGTCAGTTATCCAAACTGGAGGATGAAATTCATATAAGTGTTCCATGCTTACAAGCTCTGTTGGAGTCATCCTCCGCAAATTCTGCCAAGGGGAAGAGAACAAAGCTTGGTGGAAAAGAAGGGGACAACATGCATTGAGAAACCAAGGAAGCTTCACCATTCAGAATTACTGCTTAGCATCACCATATAATGATTACTTTTGGAGGGCGGGGAGGGGTGCTAGGGATCAAATCCAGGGGCACTTAACCACTGAGCTACATCAGTGGATGTGAATCCAGCCTTTTTATATTTTATTTTGAGACAGAGTTTCACTAAGTTGCTTAGGGCCTCACTAACTTTCTGAGGCTGGCTTTGAACTTGCAATCTTCCTGCCTCAAATTCCCAAACTCCCCAGCTGCTGAGATTACAAGCATGCACCATAATGCCCAGCCCGATTACAGCACTAGTACATGCCTCATCAACCTACACACAAGAATGTTATCACTTCTAAAAGCATTAAAGACCTACCTAATTTTTTCCTAAAATCACCTCCTGAATTTCTTTCAGTTTTAGAAAGGCATAAAAATCAAGTCTACTTCTCAGAACTGTAGAGATGGAAAAGTATTAATAACTAAAGCAACTTTTCCCAAAATAAGTTTACTTTTATATTTTACTCCTCTTGGCCTCTAACACTCTTTAAATAAGGGCTAGTAAGTAGCTAAACTGTAGAGTGTCTGCCTCACATCCACAATGCCCTGGATTCTATCCCCCGCACTGCAAAAAAAACATGAAAAAAAGAAAAGCTCCAATTTCTCAAAGATTTTTGGTTACTACATAAGGACAAAACCACCCTGTATAAAATAGAGTTGGTGGGGTTGTGGCTCAGTGGTAGAGCACTTGCATGTGTGAGGCACTGTGTTTGATTCTCAACACTGCATATAAATAAATGAATAAAATATAGGTGCATCAACAACTAAAAATATATTTTAAAAGGGGTGGGGATTGGGGTTGTGGCTCAGCAGTAGAGTGCTCACCTAGCATGGGCAAGGCCCTGGGTTCAATCCTCAGAACCACATAAAAATAAATAAGTAAAATAAAGATACTGTGTCCGAATACAACTAAAAAATTTTAAGAAAAAAACATAGATGTTACTTTTAAATACATTTTTCTTACCTTTTTTTTTTTAAGTTGTTAACGGACCTTTATTTTATTTTATTTATATGCAGAGCTGAGAATCAAACCCAGTGCCTCTCAGACGCACGCTGGGTACCTGCTCTACCACTGAGCCGTGACCCAACCCCCCTTCTTACCTCTTTTTTAGGTTTGCTTTCCTTCTTTCTCTTCCGTCTTCTTTTTGGAGGAGATAAATTCTCAGCAGATATTTCATCCTCAGAACTACTACAAAATCGGGTAATTCGTCGACGGCATGATGTTCGCAAAGGAGGTTGCAAGTTGATTCCTGCATCAGCTGTCCAATCAGAGTATCTAGATGAAGAGTCACTGGCAGAAGAGAATGTTAAGTTGCACAGACCAGAATCTAAAAACTAACAGCAAGGTATCACTAAAGGGAAGAGAGAGCAGGTAAAGATGAAAGGAAGACCTCATACGATTTAACTGAACATCCTGCCGACAAAGAAAGACTGAAATGGACAAAGGTCATGACAAAGAAACCTTCACTGATACTGGAAACTAGAAAAAGGAATGTAAGCCTGAGGGGTTTTAAGGTTTATTTGGGGGGGGGGGGGTGTTTTGTTTAAGTATACTATAGATGACAGCTAGTAGAAGACAACTTCTGTTGCCAACAAATGCCTACCTGGAAAAAGGAGGCGAGAAAAAGGTAAAATGGGAAGAGTAGAGATTGTACAAAAACCTATGAGCTGGGTGCAATAACACACATCTGGAATCTCAGTGACTCATGAAGCTGAGGCAGGAGAAACACAAGTTTGAGGTCACCCTCAGCAAGGCCTTAAGCAACTTAGGGAAACCCCATCTTGAAACAAAAAATAAAAAGAGCTAGGGATAGGGCTCAGGGGTTAATTTTCCCTGGTTCAAACCCTAGAACAAAAACAAACAACAACCACAAAAAAACCTAAGAGAAGCCCCAGCCCAACACTGGAGGAGGCTGAGGCATGAGGTACAGGGAGTAATTTTAACTGGCATCACAAGCTATTAAAGAATACACTGAGAAACCCAGGAACTCATAGCCTCATCAGACAAAAGGCTTTAAGTGGTTAGTTTCTTGCCAAGTGTGGAACTCTCACTGACATGACAGAAACCCAAGAAAGGAGTTAATAATCTTAACCACACCCTGGAAGACAAACCAAATCAAAGAGAAACTAGAAATACAAAAACTAGCCCTTGGCCCACAATTAGCTTCACCAAATACAGAAAAGAATAATATCTCCCCTGGGCCATCATTTGGCCCCACTTCAACCACGCACCTTTCAATCTATAAAACACACACTCAAAAGCACATTTCTCAAAGTTGAATAGTATAAAGTAATTGTTTATAAAAATTTTAAGAGCATCTGCTTTATAGAACAAATCAAATAAAATTGGAATAAAAGAATGAATAAAGACAAACAGAACAGTGGTTGGCAGTGGGGTAATGTGAAGTACTACAGTTCATAGGTAGTTTTCAGTGCTTCAAGATTACAGGATTCTGGAGATTAGTTGCACAACAGAGTGAAAGTCAACATTACTGGGGCTAAAGTTGTGGCTCAGCAGTAGAGTGCTAGTCTAGCACATGCAAGGCCCTGGGTATGATCCTCAGCACCATATAAAAATAAATAAAATAAAGGTATTGTGTCCAACTGCAACTAAAAAATAAATATTAAATAAAAGAATTTTACAAGAAGTTAACATTACTGAACTGCATATTTAGTACGGTTGGATTTTGCTTGTTTTGGTGGAGACTGAACCCAGGACTCCACATATACCAATGAGCCCCATCCCAACCCAAGATAATATCTTCATGTTCTGTATATTTCATCAACAGTAAAAGAAAAAATTTAAAAAGTAAATAATATTTATGTTCTGAAACACTGCTCCAGGCCAGGTGTGGTATGACACACCTTTAATCCCAGCGGCTAGGGAGGCTAAGGCAGGAAGATCCCAAATTCAAAGGCAGCCTCAGCAACTTAGCAAGACCCTAAGCAAATGAGCAAGACCCTGTCTCTAAATAAAATATTAAAAAAGGGCTAGCAATGTGACTCAGTGCCCTTGCATTCAATCCCCAGTACAAAAAAAAAAAAAAATCATCATCTAAAACACTGTTCCAGCTCCTAACCACAGTGGAGTAAAGTAAGCCAAGAGGGAGAGAGTATAAGACTATGGTTTGGAACAAGGAAATATCAATAAAAAGAGATAACAAAAGTCTTTAGTCTGAGCCATATTTTGGTGGGAGAATTTTCTAGACATGGTTATAGTTAGGTTGTATAGAGAGAGAAGAGAGGACGACTTTTTTTTGTTTTTGTTTTTTTGTTTGTTTGTTTGTTTTAATAATGTCCAGATTTCTGCCTTGATCAGCTAACAAGAAGAACATGACATTTGGGCTGGGGATGTGGCTCAAGCAGTAGCGCGCTTGCGTGGCACGCTTGCAGTCCGGGTTCGATCCTCAGCACCACATACAAAGAAAGATGTTGTGTCCACCATATACTAAAAATAAATATTAGAATTCTCTCTCTCCCTCTAAAAAAAAAAAAAGAACGTGACATTTACCAAGATAAGAAATCAAGGTTGACAATCTAGACCTACAAAATTTGAATCCCCAAATTAAATAAAACATAACATATGCATTAATAAAAAAAATACTAATGGTTTTACCACACATAAACTGCTGGGCCAAATGCTACTCTCAGTTAACCATGCTCAGAATATTTCTATAGAAGCTGTTAATCCAGTATTCTTTTAAACCTATGAAAAGCTAAATGTTAATCTGTTCTACAGTTGTTAACTGTTGCTCCTTGAATGTCTTCAAATTACCTTACATCCAAGACTATGACTAATATGCTTCAAAGATCAAAATAATTAAGAACAATACCTTGAACTTTCAGTATAGCTTTCACTTTTTCTATCACTCTTCCATTCATCTTCTTCTGACGAATAAGAACCTTCACTTTGATCACAGGAAGTCTCCTAATTTGAGAGGAGAAGAAAAAAGTCTTAATCCCTTTAAGTTAAATGACACATATTTAAAAAAACTGAACAGTCATCAGAACGATTAAATCATTTAATGACTTATAACAACTGGTTTTAAAAGAAAAATTAAATAAATTAAAAACTTTTTTACTGCATCCTGATGCTTATCAAGGTATACACAAAAAGAATATTTAGGAGATTGAACACTGCCCCCATCAGGAAAAGTGGTGGTACAAGGCCAGCCTGGGGGAAGTCGGCAGTTCATGAGGATGTCTCAGGGGTCTGGCTTCAGCTCTGCTTGCAGGTGAGCAGTGGCATCTGACTGCTACACTCTTTTTGATCCCTTGAGATGTGTGACAGCATCATTTCATATAGTTATTCACCACCATGGTAATGTGCATTAGATCTTTTGCCCATTTTGAAATTGGGTTGTTTCCTTATTGACACAATTTTAACAATACTCTGTATATTTGCAATACAAGTCTTTTATCAGATTTGAGTTTTGCAAATATTTTCTCTCAATTGTGGTTTGTCTTTTCATTCTCTAGCAGTTATCTTTCCCAGAACAGTTTTTAATTTCAATGGAACCCAAATTATCCAAGAACATCTAGATTTTATTCCTGGTTATCTTCTAGAAAGAAGCCTTGTAGTCTGGCATTTTACATTTATATTAAATTTATGAGTGCTCGCTTCAGCAGCATATATACTAAAATTGGAACGATACAGAGAAGATTAGCATGGCCCCTGCGCAAGGATGACACGCAAATTCGTGAAGCGTTCCATATTTTTTTGTAGAACTATTCTAATGAAATTTTTGTCTGAAATAAAGTCTTTTCACGTGAAATAAAGCAAATTTACAAAAAAAAAAAAATTATGATCCATTCTGTGTTAATTTTTGTGAAAAGTCAGTGCATACACTCACTTTTCAGTTATTCCAACACCACTCACTGGAGACTACGCTTTGTAGAGAGTTGTCTCTGCTCCTTTGCCAGAGATCAGCTACCTGTATTTGAGTTGACTTATTTCTGGACTCTTTACATTGTTTCAATTATCTATTTGTTTATTCTTCCACCAATAACCATGGTTATTGGTGTAGTTTCACAGTAACTCTTGATGGGAGTCAGTACACCAGTCCTTTAATTTGTTCTTTAGTGAGTGTCAGTTATCCTAAGTCTTTTCCTGGCTCCACATAAACTTGAAAAATCAGATAGATCGGCACATCGTGGAGGTTTTGCCTATCGCTTGGTGGTGTGTTCCACCTTGACAGCTGCAACCAGCAGTGAGGTCTCCCCAGTGCCCTGGCATCCCGGGTGACTGTAAAGTGCTGATCAATTATTTCTGAATATAATTGAAACAGAAAACAGGAAGATGGCAGCAAATCCTTCAGGATAAGCATTGCACTACCCAGACCTGATCTTAATAAGGACTCCTGGGATCATGCAGAGCAGTAGCATGTCACAGCCCAGCAGAAGATAGCTTTGCAACATGCTCATACACATTAATCTGGATAATGAAGAAAACATCTGTAATGAAAATGACTTTGTAATACTAAATGCCAAAGCTATTCTCATTCAATGCTGTGCACACTGTGACAATCAGAATTTTGGTGAACATTTTTTTTTTTTTTTGCTTCTTGAAAACAAAGGAATATATTAAGTGAAAGCAAAAGGAGTGGGGAAAGTAGGATGATGAGAGCTTTAGAAACTGTTGTCTGAAAATCTGATTATGCTGCATGTGACTATCTTTTTTGTAATACATTTGATTTTTAGCTCTAAATTGGACTCTGAATTGGATAGTCATGTAAATCAGCCCCTAACCACTACACAATATTATGTCCACAATAGCCTTGCAAGAACCATTTGTAGTATTTAACTTTAAAAAAAATAAAGGTGCTACTGAAAAATGTTAACGCATAGGATTAAATAAGTTAGGTTTATATTTGTCATCCACAGGACTGATGTTGTATATAGCTTTCAAATTTAGAGTCAACGTATCATCCAGAAATACTGTGAAAATGCAAAACTCTTCTCGTATTATTTTAAAAGAAAATAAAGATAAAACTATATTTACCAATCAGTCTTAAAACCTCTTTTATAAATATATGCCATTATAAATGATGTGACAATGCTACTCAAAATATTATAAAGAATGCAGTGGCTTAAACATTTATTTGTACATGCTCTTATCTGGTGTTACTACATAAATGGTATGCCTGTGTGGTTTCCTTGTTCATTTTTTATCTAATTAAAAAGTAAAAAATAAAAGAAAAAAATCAACTGTCAATATTCACAAAAATAACTTTTTGGGATTTTGACTGGGATTCTTTTGAATCCATTACATGATGCTAGAGAAAACTAACATCTTCACAAGAATGTGAGTCAACAGGAACTCACTCACAAGCGATGGAAATGTAAAACAGTACACTACTTTGGAAAACAACTTGGTAATTTTCACAAAGCTAAACAGTCTTATCACATGATCCAGCAATCACACTCCTTGGTATACCCAAATGAGCTGAAAGATTATGTCCACATAAAAATCTGCACATGGGCCAGGCGCAGTGGCTCACATCTGTAATCCCAGAGGCTTGGGAGGCTGAGGCAGGAGAATCTCGAGTTCAAAGCCAGCCTCAGCAACTTAGAAAAGTCCTGAGCAACTCAGAGAGACCCTGTCTCTAAATAAAATATAAAAAGGGGCTAGGGGGCTGGGGGTTGTGGCTCAATGGTAGAGTGTTTGCTTAGCATGCTTGAGGCACCAAGTTCGATCCTCAGCACCACATAAAAATAAAGATATTGTGTCCACCTAAAGCTAAAAAAATAAATATTTTTAAAAAGTGGGGGGGGGGGAGATAGGGAAGTGGCTCAGTAGTTAAGCATCCCTGGGTTCAATCCCCAGTCCCCCCGCCAAAAAAAAAAAAAAAAAACCTGCACATAGATTTTTACCAACTTTATTCATAATTGACAAAACCTGGAAGCAACCAAGTATATACCTCAGGAAGTGAATAAAAAAGCTGTTACATCCAGGCAATAGCATATTAATTATATTCTGTTAAAAAGTAAACAGCTATCAAGCCATGAAAAGACCTACAGAACACTTTTAAGTGCCCACTGATAAATGAAAGAAGTTAATCTTGGCAAAGGCTACATGCATTATGACTCCAATCACATGATATTCTGAAAAAAAAGCAACTCTATAGAGCCTAAAAAAAAAAAAAAAAAAAAATCTTGTTCTGAAAGAGTAACTGCTCAAAGAATAATGGAAAATGGTTTAAAAAAAAAAAGCTTGATGAGAATCTACACTGACCAAAGATAACTTCATCACAAAAAGCACAAAAAAGCAGTGGACAAGAGCAACCCAATGATCCAATATAAGCAACAAGCCCTAAGACATTAAATAATTAATGCCAGAAAGACAGAAGTTCTTCCACATAAGTAGAATGCCAACTAGTAAATGTTAAAGCAACTACGGGTGGAAAAAATTTACCATTTACAGGTATCATAGCAACAAATTCAAACTAGAATCACCAATGGGTGCCAAACCTGAGCCCACACTGAAAATTACAAGAGAATTCCTTAATTAAAAAGGAGAAAAAAGGTAATTTTACGATAGCTAAACCTAGCAGACACTACCTTAACCCAAGTGGTCAATAATGGGACAAAGCAAATCGCACAACATCTGATGCCAGGTGCTGAGAAGAATACATGGCCACCTGTGGCACTACTGCAAAAAATGCACACTCATAAAAATTACTGGTTAGAAATGTAAGCATTAAGACAAAAACTGAGAAACTATACTAGGGTAAAGGCAACTGAACAGATGAACTGACTACTAATACATGACTTTTGGTTTTCTTTTGTTATCAAGATTACAGGTACCAGGCTGGGTTTGTGGCTCATGGTATAGCACTTGCCTAGCTTGTGCGAGGCCCTGGGTTCGATCCTCAGCACCACATAAAAATAAATAAAAATAATGGTACTGTGTTCAACTAAAAAATAAATGTTGGGCTAGGGAGGTGGCTAAAGTGGTAGCGCACTCGCCTGGCATGCACAGGGCACTGGATTCGATTCTTAGCACCACATAAAAATAAAATAAAGATGTTGTGTCCACCGAAAACTAAAAAATAAATATTAAAAAATTCTCTCTTTAAAAAAAGTGATAATGTTAAAAAAAAAAAAAAAAAAAAAAAAAGATTTAGGTACCAGTAGCAAAATGTGACAAACAGCTGTAGAACTGATGCTAACAGTGATGTATTAACATTTCCTGACTTGGATAATTATATCAAGGAAAATGTTAAACAATATCCTTATTTGGAAACACACAAGGAAATACGCAGGTGTGGAAAAGCACATGACAATTCACTGTCAAAATGATTAGGGGAAGGCTGTGGCTCAGTGGTAGAGTGCTCACCTAGCATGTGTGAAGCAGTGGGTTCAGCTCCCAGCACCACATATTAATTAATACTTAACTAAAGGTCCATCAACAACTAAAAAAAATATTAGGGGACAAGGGAAGAATGGAGGAACGTTGGATTGGGCAGATGGGGGAGGGCATATGGAGATGGGAAAGATTGTGGAATGAGATGGACATTGTTACCCTATATATGTACATGTATGACTGAACAAATGGTATGATTCTGCATTGTGCACAACCAGTTGAAGTGCATTCTGTTGTCATGTATAATAATTAGAACAAATAAAAAATGATTAGGGGGAAAATTCATATAAATACAAGAATGACAGCTTTAAGGGTAAAGAAATATAAGGAAAGTTCTAAGAAAGTTCCTCTATCTGAAAATTTGTTTACAATGAGAAGTTTAATTTCCCCAAATCCTCAAATAAACTGATGCTACAGGAAGGCAGAGGCCACGTTCTAAGTTCACAGTGGCCTTGCATGTTTCTTTTCTTCTGGGGATTGAGCCCAGGGGTGTTCTACCACTACACCGCATCCTCAGTCCTTTCTAATTTCTTGAGAGAGGACAGATCTCACTACTTTGCTGAGGCTGCCCTGGAACTTTCGATGTGCCTGCCTCAGCCTCCTAAGATACTGGGATGTCAGGTATGGCACCACTGCCCGCCCCCATGATGTATTTTTACATCAGTGTGGGAAAGTTAAAAAAATCTCATACCTATACCTGTTTCCCCATTTGTAACAAACAAACTGTTGGAGTACCTTAATTCCTACTTGCTGGAAGGATGAAATTATATATTATTTACAATACTTAGAACAGTGTGACTAGCATGATAAAATGCATTAATGTTTGTTCCCTTTCTGTAGCCATTGTCATAGTTAAACCCAATAATAATGGTAATTCTTGTACTTCCATGCCAACCCCGATAATCATACTATACCACACAAGCCTCTCTAGAGGCTTACATACAGGCTTCTACGTAGGAGTCCCATGCTTCTCAAAGGTAACCTCCCACAACATCCACCATGTCATACAAACTCTTGAAACCTGAGTGGAAGTGCTAGAACACAGATGACAGTAAAACAGTTGTTTCCAAAACATGTGCTCTACTCATGAGGGTACGACCTCCTACCAATCCGAAACTGTATAAGTCCTCATTTGAAACAATGGGAATAATCTGGTGATTCAATTCCATATATCATATCTTATACTCTATACAAGTTTTAGAATTAGTGTACATGCAGAAAAAGGGGAAAAAATCATCCAACATAAAGACAGCAGAAAATAACTAACTGAAAGATTAAAATCACATGTAGCCATGTCACAGAGACAAATCAGAAGAAACAATGTTATATCAGAAACAATTGGGCCATGGACTTATGGTTCCCCCCTAGCACTTCCTGCTTGTGGAAGGCCACATAAGCCCTTGTGGTTTCCTTCTGCTCATCTGTACAAGGTAAGGCGATGTTAGCCAGCCAGAAGGATAGGCCACAAACATCAGATAAATTTTGGATGAAATAAAATGAAGATGCTTCTGAAAACTATGGTGAATGTTTCATACACCTATAAAATATTTCGCAAGTTTCACCTAAGTTCTCAATAAATGCACAATGTCCCTGGGAGGAAAATAATATTGTCTCCTCTTCAAGATTGTGAAAAGGTTCAGAGATTTAAAAAAAAAAAAAAAAAAAAAAAAAAAAACTCTTGATAGCAGATTACAGCATTCAGAGTCAACAAAGACCAGGTTTATACCCTTAATTTCATGCTTTTTCCAGTAAGCCCTAGTAACCAAATGTCAAGTAGATCAATCAATGAGGCTCACATTATAAAAGCTCTAAAATCAAAGTGTGCCTTAAACAGAATATAGAAATGAGCAAATTCATAGATATCCTGTGAAAGACCAGAAAGGAGGCAAATAATGACTTGATGGTAGAAGTCAGCCACAGTGTAGAAGGAAGGACAGGCAATTTGTGTCCTGGGGCTTTAGAAAGACACACAGAGAATTTCATTCATAACAGGATAGTTCATTTTAACTGCTCAACTTCAAATCCCAATACAAAATCTACTGCAGAAAATATCTTCGGGTAGGTCTGAAGAAATGCTTTGAGAAGTACACAATATCACTAACACAGAATACAACTAAGTGTCAGTATTTGCTAGAAGCAACTAAGACACAGCAGCCACCTGAGTGCTAGTTTATAGAACACTCAGGGGTCATATGGCTTTCTACCAAACTGAAGAGCACCCCACCATCTGAGCCCCAGGGGCTGAGATAGAAAGTAACAACCTACAATGAGACTGAACTTTCAGATAATGAGCTACTAGCACTCTGACTCCAAGTCTAACTGATCCCCCCACTGGAGACAATGAAGTAACATATACCTCATGCTATTTCAAGGTGCTGGTAAGTGTTATCGTAAGTTATCCAAAAAATCATTAAGAAATGGTTAAAATATGTTCAAAACACTACAATTAAGAAATACTATAAAAACTACATATAATAAAATCATTATAAATGAAATTTTGATGACAAGAGCAACAAACATCACTGTGTATTAGGCACTATTTTAATCCTGGGACATTATGATCTACATTTACCTTCACAACCCCTTTGAGGAACTTCCTATCACAGGAACAGGCACATAAAGACTAAGAAACTTGCCTAGTTAGTGGAATTTGTATTATATTTAACTCCGAACGCATGCATGACTAAGATCCTACTGCTTTATAAAAGGAGATCTAAGTGAACAGATGGACCATGTGGAACATCTTATTGCCCAAAATGTTACTGAATCAGAAAACACTAACGTTAAACACTCTTCCCGAAAAACTGGTTTCCCAAAAAAATTAAAAAATAAAACTGAGGAGCTGGGCACAGTGGTGCATGCCTGAAATCCCAGCGGCTCAGGAGGCTGAGGTAGGAGGATAAAAGTTCAAAGCCAGCCTCAGCAACTTAGTGAGGTACTGAGCAACACACAGGACCTGTCTCTAAATAAAATACAAAATAGGGTTGCGGACGTGGCTTAGTGGTTGTTTCCCTGAGGTCAATCCCCGGTACCAGATAGATAGATAATTAAAATGAGAGCTGGGGACACAGCTCACTTGGTAGAGTGCTTGCCTTGCATGCACAATACCCTGGGGTTCAATCCCTAGCACCACCAAAAAAAAAAAAAAAAAAAAGGAGGGGGAGTGCTGGGATTTGGCTCAGCGATAGAGCACTCACCTAGCACAAGCGGGACCCGGTTTCAATCCTCAGCACCACACAAAAATAAAGGCATTGTGTTGTGTCCACATAAAAATATATATATATATATATTTTTTTTTAATGCTTATAATATTAAAAAAAAGAAGAAAATAATAACCTACAAATATTTGTAAGTCATATGTCTGCTAAAGGACTTATATCTAGAATATATATACATACACACAACTCCTATAGCAATGAAGACACAAATCCAAGTTGAAAAATGGGTTACCAATTCAAATACAAATTTCTCCAAATAACCACATGAAAACATGTTCAACATTCTTAGCTGTTTGGGAAATTCAAATTGAAACCAGAATATGCCACTTAACTAGGTAGCTTAAATGAAAAAGAGAATTAACAAGTGTAAGGACAGAGAGAACTGGAACTCTAATACATTACTGATGGAAATATAAAATAGTACAGCCAATTTGGAAAACAATCTGACAAGTCCTCAAAAAGTTAAAGAGATTTTCCAATGACCCAGCAAATCAGCTCTTAGGTATACACCCAAGAACTGAAGACATATATGCAAACAGAAACCCACAAATGAATGTTGACAGGCAGCACTGTCAACATAGGAACACAAATGTCCACAAGCTAGTGAATGAATTAAAAAAAACTGTGGCATACATGCATATAACTGAATATTACTGGATAATAAAGAATAAAATTGAGAGGCTGGGATTGTGGCTCAGTGGTAGATTCTCAGCACCACATAAAAACAAAGGCATTGTGTTGTGTCCATCTACATCTAAAAAATAAATATTAAAAAAAAAGAATAAAATTGATACATGCTACACATGGCTTAATCTTTTTTTTTTCTTCACATGGCTTAATCTTAAAAACATTACGTTATATGAAACATGCCAGTCACACTATGAGACACAAAAACTAAATGCACAATTCCACTTATATGAAATGTCCAAAATAGGCAAATCTACAGACAGGAAGAATATTAGTAGTTACCAAGAATTTGGGAGTAAGACAGGAAGTTGAGTAACTATAAATGGCATATGTTTCATTAAAAGTGATAAAAATGTTTAGAAATTAAGTAATGGTGATAATGCTATAGAATACTGAAACCATTGGATCATAAACATATTTCATGTTTTTTGGAAACTTTTAGAAACTTTCAATTAAAAAAAATAATAAAACAAAATTTAAGCCTGGTGTGATGGCATGAGCCCAAAGGTACTTGGGAGAGACAGTCAAGGAGAAAAAAGAAAACCATCACTGGAGACCAAGAGTTCAAGGCCAGCCTGGGCAGTATAGGAAGACCCCACTGCTTCCTCCCCAACTATTAAACCATGAAATTTCATCTTAATTCCTTAAGGATATTGTATTTTCACATAAATCCACCATAGAGTCAAAGAACTGAGGCAAATACACTTAGGATTATCTTATGTATTTTAAAGTTACTCCACTTACCTGTCTTCCAGAACCTGAAGACTCATTTCCAGAGGATAACTCACACCGGCCAACATTTCTTCTACCATAAGTTGAATATTTACGCCTGCACGTCCTCTGTCTAGACTGTGATACCAAAACCATTGAATCCAACTGAAACAAAGAAACATACAGAAGAAAATCAACACCTATTTAAATAAGGAAGAGTGTCAGCAAAATGTAATCCTATCAAGTTCCCAAAATTACTTAAGGCAAAAATAAAAGCTTAAAAAGGTACACAATCTTGAATAATAGATTTCCCACATACCATTAACTTAACCTTGGCACTCTTTTTTTTAACTTTCAAGGGCTTTAGAAGACAGCACCTGAGATCAGCATTTTTCAGACTATGCTGTAATTCACTGATTTATAATGGGTTAAAGTAACAACTCAAAAGGGAAGTCACTTACACGTATCTCAGAAATTACAAAAATATTTACATGATGCAATAATCAAACTTAAGGAAATGTATCACTATTTGTGTACCTAGATATAGACAAATATTTGAAATAATTCTCAAGCACTGGCTATAATTATTTACAGATTTTCAGTTTTTAGAAGAATTGTTATTAGAGCTTTTCAATTCTGGTGAAAAATGTTAAAATCATATTTCTATCAAAAAAATAATAATTTTTCAAAAATCTGCCAAATAAAAAAACTACTATACACAATGGAGTATTAGCCATAAAGAGAAATGACTTTATGACATTTGCCAGTAAATGGACAGATCTGGAGACTACCATGCTAAATGAAGTAAGCCATTTTCCTCCTCAAAAAAAAAAAAAAAAACAAACACAGAGGTTGAATGTTTTCTCTGATATGTGGAACCTAACCCACAACATGGGGGGCAGGGAATTGAAGTTCAGTGGACTAGACAAAGTGGAATAAAGGGAGGATAGGAAAAGGAAAGAGTGGAATGAACCTGACTTAACTCTCCTACATACATACATAAATACACCACAGTGAATATCACCATCATGTACATCCACACTAATAAATTAAAAAAAAAAAAAAAAAAACTATGGGTAAATGGCAGAAAGATGAAGGGAGCAAGAAGTGGGGAGGGGAAGGAGAGGTACTGAGGTCTGAATTAGATTCCATTCTTGTACAATTATGTCAAAGTAAATTCTGCTGTCATGTATAGTTAAAAAGAACCAATAAAATTAAGAGTCTACTTTAAAAAATAAACAACTAAAAAAATAAAATACAATAAATAATAAATAAATAAATAAATAAAAACTACCAATTTTAATTTTCAAAAAAGGTATGCCACTTCCCAAATACCAAAGTCAAATAAATACCAAAGTCAAAACTCAATGAACTATACCACTTCTTGGTATTTTCCCCTAAAGAATTAAAGTCAGGGGCTGGGGATGTGGCTCAAGCGGTAGCGTGCTCGCCTGGCATTCACAGGGCACTGGGTTCGATCCTCAGCATCACATTAAAATAAAGATGTTGTGTCCACCGAAAACTAAAAAATAAATTTTAAAAAACTGTCTCTCTTTAAAAAAAAAAGTCATCCATCATACAACAGTGATACATGCATGCCCATAATTCACAACAGCCGAACTAAGGAATCAGCCTACAAGACAATGAATGAGTGTTAAAGAAAATGAGATGTATACACATGGAGTTTTATTCAACATAAAAAAGAAATGTCACTTGCCGGAAAATAGATGGAAATTGAGATTATGTTAAGCAATTACCAAACTCAGAAGGTCAAGGGTCCTATGTTTTCTCTAATGTGGAAACTAGAGAGGAAAAAGGAAAAGGAGGATTTGAGTCTCATAAAAACTGAAGGGATATCAGTAAAGCAAAGGGACCAGGGTAGAAAAATGAGGGAGAAAAAGGGAAAATAGTGAAGAAGGATATTAGCCAATTTATATTGTGAGCCAGATGCATGGCGCACACCTATTATCCCAGCACCTCGGGAGGCCGAGACATAAGAATCACAAGTTCAAAGCCAGTCTCAGCAAAGGTGAGGTGCTAAGCAACTCAGTGAGGCCCTGTCTCTAAAAAAAATACAAAACAAGGCTGACAGGGCTGGGGGTGTTGCACCATAACTAACTAGATAGATAGATAGATAGATAGACAGACAGACAGACAGACAGACAGACATTGTGATATCATGTGCACGTATGAATATGTAACAACGAAACCCACCATTATATGTAACTATCATGACACCAATAAAAAATACAGGAAAAAAATACTCAATGAAAGCACCTATTCCTTGAACTTAAAGTACAGATCAATTTTCACACAAAAGCCGTCTGATGGACACTGATCTGTTGTAGAATTTCAATATTAACAGGAACTGCTTTTAAACTGTGTTTTCCTTAATATGTCAGTGCAGACTTTTGTTAAAGCCAAAACTACTAATGAGGTTAGTAGTTTTTTATAGGTGTGCGCCATGCATTTGGCTCACAATATATTTTGGCTAATATCCTTCTTCACTATTTTCCCTTTTCCTCACTCATTTTTCCCCTGGTCCCTTTCCTTTACTGATGTCCCTTCAGTTTTCATGAAGGCAACCAACCATGAAGGTACCAGCTAACTACAAAAAGGCTATGAAAGTTTATAGACAAGGGGAAAAAATCTTTTTTCCTATATTCTAGAATTTCACTCTAAAAGAGGAAGCTGAAAAGCTTAGCAAGTAAACAACAAAAAAACTGACAGACTAACCCTTAAATTAAGATAGTAAAAATTACACTTCACAGCCTCCTAAATGCAGGGGAATCCCCCAAGCTTAGACTGTTATCTTAAGGCTATAGCTAAGTTTACAGATGACCCACAGCTGCAACAGTAACCCCATTGTAAAAATTGAGAAAAATCAACATACAGTGGGAATTGGCCCTAAGGGAAGCAAATTATTGAAATAATGACTTTCCAGATATTAAAACAATGAGTACTTTGCCAAAAAAAAAAAAAAAAAAAACTCTAAAACAAGAACCAGATGGAAATTCAGAGCTAAAAAATATAGTAACTAAACTTAAGAACCAAAGACGTTTAACAGTGGATTGTGCACATCTCTATGAATCAGCATTTCAAAAAAAAAAAAAAAAAAGGAATGAACAGTAAATATCTAATACATGTGTAACTGGAAAGAAGGGAAAGAAAGTCAAGATGAAAACATACGATGCACACACTAGCCAAACAAAGGTAGCATAGTTATATTGCTATAAAAGTATTAAAAGAAAAAACATTAGAGGCAAAGTGATCATTCACAGGGCAGTAGGAAAAGAAAAGCCCTAGTAGGCACCAAATAACATGTCTTGAAATCAATGAAGCAAAAAATTAAAAAACAAGCGACAAGTAGAAAGAGAAATATCTACACACATTTTTTTGTCACATATCTCACTATGGGAAGCAATTCAACGTTTTGAAATCATGTGTGGCATTAATGAGTAAGATTAAATATATATAATCCTGGGGCTGGGGTTGTGGCTCAGTGGTAGAGTGCTTGCCTAGACCCTGGGTTCACTCTATCCTCAGCACCACATAAAAGTAAATAAAGGGGGCTGGGGATGTGGCTCAAGCGGTAGCGTGCTTGCCTGGCATGCATTCGGCCCGGGTTCGATCCTCAGCACCACATACAAAGAAAGATGTTGTGTCCGCCGAAAATTAAAAAAATAAATATTAAAATTCTCTCTCTCTCTTAAAAAAAAAAAATAAATAAAGGTATTATGTCCAACTACAATTAAATACACACACATACACACACACACACAGACAAATAAAATTCTTATGAACCAACAACTTCAAGGCTTATCTCTCAAAGAAATACATGTACAGGCTAGGGCTGTAGCTTAGTGGTAGAGAACCTGCCTAGCACGCGTGAGGCACTGGGTTCAATCCTCAGCACTACATAAAAATATATTGTGTCCACCTATAAATAAATAAATAAATAAAGTGCTTTTTAGTATACCAAGAGAAAGACATGTACAAAAATATTGATTAGTAGTATTTTTTTAAAACAATTTCTTTTAATATTTTTTTTTAGTTATTGATTTATTTTATTCATTTACTCTATGTGGTGCTCAGTATCAATCCCAGTGCCTCACACACATGGGGCAAGCACTCTACCCCTGAGCCACAACCCATGCCCGAAACTAGTATTATTCCTAACATAAAAAATATGAAAAACAGCTAAATGTCCTTTCACAATAGACTAAGTACCAAAATAATTACTATAAAACAATGAAAACAAAGGATCCACAACTACTCATAATACAAATAAATCCCACAAGACTTACTGACTCAAGCGAGATGTAAAAGATTACATATTTTCTAATTCCATTTATATCATTGTTTCCCAATATTCTCACCACAGTATAGAAAATAATTCAGACTTTTCCTGTTCTCTGAATTTTTATTTCACTTTAAAGATCAGTGCTACAAAAACTTAAGTAGAACTGTTAATCCTCTTCACTCAACATAGGGTTAAAAATGACAAACTTTTTTTTTCTTTAATTTTTTTTTAATTGTAAATGGACAAGATACCTTTAATTTAATTTTTACGTAGTGCTGAAGATCAAACCCAGTGCCTTCCACAAACGAGGCAAGCATTCTACCACTGAGCACTAATCCCAGCCCCTAAAAACTTTTATTAAAAGTTAAAAGCCACGGGGCTGGGGATGTGGCTCAAGCGGTAGTGCACTCGCCTGGCATAGGTGCGGCCCGGGTTCGATCCTCAGCACCACATACAAAGAAAGATGTTGGTGTCCGCTGAAAACAAAAAAATAAATATTAAAAAAATTCTCTCTCTCTTTAAAAAAAAAAAGCCAGGCTGGGGTTATGGCTCAGCGGAAGAGTGCTCGCTTAGCACATGTGAGCCCCTGGGTTCAATCCTCAGCACCACATAAAACAAAATAAATAAGATAAAGTTATTGTGTCCAACTAAAAAATATTTTTTAAAAAAGTTAAAAGACAGGTGCAATGTTGCACACTTACAATCCCAGTGATTTGAAAGGCTAAGGTAAGAGGACAGAAAGTTTAAAGCCAGCCTCACCAATTTAGCAAAAATTGGTGTCTCAAAATAAAAATTAAAATTAAAAAGGGCTAGTTTCTAGTACCAGTAAAAGATTTTTTCTAATTTTTTAAATAAAATGAGGAAGCTAGTCATTTTTAACTTTATACCCAGATGCTGAATAAATTAGTGTAATTTAGTTAGGTACATAAATTGTTATGTTCCAATTACACGTACAAATTAGAAATTTATAAATATCCAACAGCAAAGTAGTGAAGTATTCCAAGTTTTCCAAGGAATCTCCAATCTGCTTTCCAGGTTGTTTGCACCAATTTGCAATTCCACTAGCAATGTATGAGTGCCTTTTTCCCCACCTCCTTTCCAACACTTATTGTGTTCTTAATAAATGCCATTCTGACTGGAGCAAGATGAAATCTTAGTTTTGATTTGCATTTCTCTAATTGCTAGGATGTGACACTATTTTGTGAACAACCAGAGATTTGAACATTTTCTCACATATTTGTTGATCGATGGTATATCATCATCTGAGAATTGTCTGTTCAGTTCCTTAGCCCATTTATTGATTGGGTTATTGGGGTTTTTTTTTGTTTTTGTTTTTTTGGTGTTAAATTTGAGTTCTTTACAGATCCTAGAGATTAGTACTCTATCTAATGTGTGTGTGGTAAAAATTTGCTCCCATTCTGTAGGCTCTCTCTTCACCTCACTGATTGTTTCTTTTGCTGAGAAGCTTTTCAGTTTGAATCCATCCCATTTCTTGATTCCTGATTTTATTTCTAGCACCATAGGAGTCTTCTTAAGGAAGTCAGGGCCTAATCTAACATGAAGATGTGGGCCTACTTTTTCCTTCTATTAGGCGCAGAGTCTCTGATCCACTTCGAGTTGAGTTTTGGGCATGTGAGAGACAGGGGCTTAATTTCATTTTGCTGCAAATGGATTTCCAGTTTTCCTGGCACATTTGTTGAAGAGGCTAGCTTTTCTCCAATATGTGGTTTTGGCACCTTTGTCTAGTATGAGATAACTGTATTTATCTGGGTTTGTCTCTGTGTCCTCTACACTCGGAATGGAACCATCATTTGACCCAGCTGTCCCACTCCTTGGTCTATACTCAAAGGACTTAAAAATGGCATACTACAGGGATGTAGTATAAAATTGTGATATATATACACAATGGAATATTATTCAACATTGAAAGAGAATAAAATCATGGCATTTGCAGGTAAATGGATGGAGTTGGAGAATATTATGCTAAGTGAAGTAAGCCAATCCCAAAAAACCAAAGGCCAAATGTTTTCTCTGATATGGGGATGCCGATTCCAAATAATGGGGGTGGCGGGGAGCATAGGAGGAATGGAGGAACTCTAGGGCAAGGGGAAGGGAGGGGGCATGGGAGTAGGAAAGATGGTGGAGTGAGATGGACATCATTACTCTAAGTACATGTATGAAGACAGGAAGGATGTGATTCTACTTTGTGAACAACCAGAGATATAAAATATTGTGCTCTATATTGCACTATGAATTGCAGAATATAGAGCACAATGTAATGCATTCTGCTATCATGTGTAATTAATTAGAATAAACACCTTTAAAAAAGAGAGAGGAAAAAAAAATGCTTGAGCTAGGAGCGGTGACACACACCCATAATCCCAAGGAGGCTGAGGCAGGAGGATCCCAAGTTTAAGAATAACCTCAGCAAATGATCAAGACCCTAATAAATTAGCAAGACCATCTCAAAATAAAACACAGAAAAAAGGGTTGGGATTGTGGCTCAGTAGTATGCAACCCTGGGTTCAATCTGGGTACCAAAAAAAAAAAAAAAGTTTGATGTACAAAAATGTCCTTAACTATAGCCATTATATATTGAGACAGTAAACTTTTTTTTTCTCTTTTCAGCATTTCACATAATGAGGAGCTTGGTTGCCTTAAAATTAAACTGCAGGGGTGTATATATATATATATGTGTGTGTGTGTGTGTACACATACACACACATAGATATATTCATATCCACAAACACTTGCTTTTTTGTGTATATGCAGTGCCTTGTGAACGCTAGGGGTATGTGGCACCACTAAGCTACATCCTGTCCCTATTTTTATTTAATTTTCAAAGCGCAGACCATCATGCTCCAACAGGACCCTCAATGGAAATGTACACATAAGCTGCTTCTCACAATGTGGCTTTAAGACAGAGCACTCAAAACTCCTCAAATCACAACTACCTTCCACTACAGTTTTTTCACAGTGCTCATGAATGTATTCCTACCCTCCTCCCCCAGTACTAGGTATTGAACTGAGGGGCACTTCATCATTGAGCCACAACCCCAGACTTTTCTATTTGATTTTTGAGACAGGGTCTCACTAAGTTGCTGAAGCTGGATGGCCTCAAAGGTCAAAGCCGACTGACAGTCTTAGACGTAAACATAGCTGACTTGGGGTTGTAGCTCAGTGGTGGAGAGCCTGCCTCTCACATGTGAAGCACTGGGTTTGATCCTCAACAGCCCATAAAAATAAATAAAAATATTGTATACATTTATAACTAAAAAATATTTTTAAAAAACAGAAATAGTAAACATAATTGGTGACCCAAGGAAGAAAGGACACAGTAGTTGATATAAAAAATTCTTATTACTATTTGGATCTGAATGTCTCCCAAAGGCTCATGTATTGGTATTGAAGGCTTGGTTCCCAGCTGGGGGTGCTACTGGGAAGGGGTAGAATCTTTTGGAGTTGGGGCCCATGCTAGAAGAGGTGAGTCACTGGACTAGTGTCTTTGAAGGATATATTTTGTCCCTGGTCCCCTCTGTGGGAACTGGCTACTATGAGGTGAGGGCTTTGGCTTTGCTATGCCATGCCCTCTGCCATGATGCTGTGTCTCACCACAGGTCCAGAAACAACGGAGCCAAGTGACTGTAAACTGAAACCTCAAACCATAAGCCAAAAGTAAATCCCGCCACACCATCAGAGAGCCGACTCTCCCAGCGCTCTACGTGTGCTGATGGATCAATCATTCTTGACCACATAATTCTCTATAATATTTTAGCCCTCTCAGGCACCAGGCAACATTCCTCAGGATTTCAGGCCATTTCTTCCCACAGCTGTGCAATCTGAGTTCCATATTTTAAATCTCAAACAGAAGGCCTTAAGCAAAAAAATTATACTTCAACAGAAAGTTACTAATATTTTTAAATCAAAAAGAAAACTCTAAATTTCAATTTAATTTTTAATGTGCTTATTCCTAAGAACAACGTATTACCTTTTGTGAGAGCTGGAGAGTCTTCTTTTTTCTTCCTATTATATAAAGATTTCTTTCCTCCTCACCTTTCTCTATTCGAAAGTCTTCCAATTTCCTACAAAATTAAAATACCCAGTTATACTAATTATTGAGCTGATATAAATTCATTTCATTCTAAGAATTCATTCTCATTCTAAGAATCATAATTTTATGTAATCTTTAAGTTTATACAAAAAATTCTAATTTAAGAACATGTTAACAATTTAATATGAATATAAATAAAATGTCAGAAGCAGCTAAAAGATTCTATTTTTCATATTTAACACAACAATATCTGTTTTCTGGGCCTGGGTTGTGGCTCAGTGGTGGAGCATTCGCCTGGCATGTATGATGAGCTAGGTTGGATCCTCAGCACCACATAGAAAACAGGGGTATTGTGTCCATCTTCAAATATATATTTTATTTATTTTTATATATATATATATATATATATATATATATATAATGTCCAACTACACCTAAAAAATAAATTAGAGAGGCTGAGGTTATGGCTCAGCAGTAGAACACTCGCCTAGCTCATGAGAGGCCCTGAGTTCGGTCCTCAGCATCACACACTCAAAAAATAAAGGTATTGTGTCCAACTACAACTAAAATAATAAATATCTGAAACATATATGTATATACATGTTTTCTGATAGGCCTTAATGGGACCTACTCAAACATGATCTCCCATATAAACTACTCAAGGGTCCCCATGATCTTCCAGGATTGCAATTCATTTCTCTAAAGAAAAAAAATGAATCCTCCTCCAAACTTATTCAACTAGGTATCTTATAATTTATGGAAAACAAGACAATAGTGTTACTCATTTTTCTGTTCCACTCATACAATACAAGAGATAATTTTACTATGGCCAATTTCAAAATAAGGACCTGCCACCACAAAAAAAGATACAAAATGTTTTTTTCTTCTCTGTGGAAAGACTAAAGTCCCTTTTCTGCCATTTGCACAATACTCAAAATACACTGATTTTATGTTTCTGTTTAATATTCCAATAGGGAAGTTTCCAGACTGACTCTGGCCATGCTCTCTATATAACAAAGTGCAAGAACAAACGCTTATTTCTAAGGAAACTTTTTTCCCCAAGGCACATCTGTGGCCCACACTCAAATTTCAATGCAACATTCATATAATTATAAGAGATTTCTGAATCAGACTCAACCCTTCACAAGAAGTTTCCAATTTGATCACTTTCATATGTGTTTAAAAATATATATTGGGCTGGGGATGTGGCTCAAGAGGTAGCGCGCTCGCGTGGCGTGCGTGCGGCCCAGGTTCAATCCTCAGCACCACATACAAAGATGTTGTGCCCACTGAAAACCAAAAAATAAATATTAAAAAATTCTCTCTTAAACACACACACACACACACACACACACACACACGAGGTTTTTCCCTCCCAGCCAAAATGACACCGCTACTAGTATATGTATGCTTCCTTTTGTTTTGACAAGAAACAATACATGTACGTATTTTGTTCCTGTATATAATTCATTCTCAGTGAAGCAAAGGAACACTGGAGGCCCTCCTGAGGATCCTTTTCAACTATGCAAAATTCTACTTTTAATGATGAGGTCAACTAAGAAAGTGGTACTACAAAAGATCACCATATGTGCAATCTGTTCATTGGAATTCATTTAGAATCCATAGTTTATTTAATATAAATAAAATTTCTACTATTGTGAGGTCAAGCAAACCACATGCCTGAACCCTAGGCCCCAAACAGAATTGCTTACTAGAAGCTACATTATGTGCTCATAGTTCTGCATAGTAGGATCCATTAGTATTTCGACAATGCACATAATACTTTTATAGTCAGAAACCAATGTTAATTCTCTTAAACTTTCTCAAATGAAACCCTAATAAAAAATTATGCAAAATTACTAAATTCATAGTACCTACAGATTACACTATAGGGATTGATGCCAACAACACTTATCACTACTAACTTATTTAGTATTCCCTTTATAAAATACCATGTGCTTTTTTAAAAATATTTTTTAAATTGTCAATGGACCTTTATTTTATTTATTAATTAATTTATTTATATGTGATGCTGAGAATCAAATCCAGTGCCTCACACATGCTAGACAAATGCTCTATCACTGAGCCACAACCCCAGCTTCCCCGCCCCCGCTCCCCATGTGCTTTTTTAGAATACAATGCTAAAAACATGTAAACTCTTCTTTGTAAAAGTTGTACTATGGCAGACAGAAGCTAACTCACAAAATCTATTCTCCTTTTCTTCCTTAGAAAAAGAATCCAAATTTTTACCTAGGTTCTTTGCTGCCTTACTTAGAAATTCCATTACTTTATCTTATTGTTAGCTTAGTATGGCCAAATGACAATCTTCTCAATGAGTTATGAGCAGAAATACATTGCGACTATTTAAATAAGTTTGACTAGAAATGTCCTTTTATCTTTCTGGGCCTTTTCCTACTTCTGTCCTAAATCTCAGACTATATCACAGATAGTGATATATGATGGCTACAGCTTCAGCAGTTACCTTGGACTGGAAGTGAACTTAAAAAAATGGAAGCAATGTCCCATAAAAGAGATCAGAATCAGATGCCTGAGTCCTTGACTACCTAGGGGATTCCACATAAGGCCTTAAACTATTTCTAGTCTTCCTTTAAGGAAAACAGTAAGTGCTTATGTGTTTAAAGAACTAGTCCTGGGGCTGGGGTTGTAGCTCAGTGGTAGAGCGCTTGCCTAGCATGTGTGAGGCACTGAGTTCAATTCTCAGCACCACATAAAGGTCCACTGACAACTAAAAATATTTAAAAAAAAAGAAAAAAAGAACTAGTTCTGGGGCTGGGGTTATGGCTCAGTTGGTAAAGTGCTTGCATAGCATGTATGAGGCACTGGGTTCAATTCTCAGCACCACATTTAAGTAAATAAATAAAGGTCCATCAATAATTTTAAAAAAAAAGTTAAAACAAAAAAAGAACTAGTCCTTCAGGTCTTTCACTCCAAATACATGTTTGTTTCCCCTGGTTTTGACAAGGAAAATTATCCCAAAATGATTTTTGGTTCTCATGTCCATGAAACTCAGACACAAATTTAAGTATAATTATACAATATTATATAAATAGTAGTAATTTTCAATATTTCCCATCACAGTTAGAGATCTTTCATTTCGCTATTGTGTACTTATAAAACCTCCTTGTATTCACTGCACAGTAAGTACTACTATATGTACTCTAATATTACTCTTTCATCACTAAAACTCTTCTGGCTACACGCATGAAGTAAACACTTTTACAAAACTATCCATGATAATAGTTTTCATGAGACCTAAATATGACAGAATATGTAAATAAAGAAGAACCAGCTATCCTGCCTCTTATATATTAAATTTTACTACTGGATAATCAAGTATCCTTGGGCAAACTTCCTTATAGTAGTATTCCAGCAGCCAGGTATAGTGGTGCACACCTCTAATCCCAGCAACTCAGGAGGCTGAGGCAAAAGGATCACAAGCACAAGGAGGGCTGAGCCATTTAGGGAGATCCTGTCCCAAAATAAAAATTAAACAGGGATAAGTATTTCTCAATGATAGAGTACCCATGGGTTCAATTCCCAGTACTACAAAACAAAAGAAATATCTGAGAAATAAATGGAACACCTGGTTAACATCAGGCTAGGGCTTAGCTCAATGGCAAAGTGCTTGCCTAGCACATGTGAGGCACTGGGTTTGATTCTTAGCACCACATAAACATAAACAAATAAAGGCATTCTATTCTATCCATCTAAACTACAAAATTTTTTTTAAAAAAAAAAAGAATTGAAATATCATCTAATGAATTAATAAACTAGGCATTAAGCATCAATGGGTGCTAACATGACAAAAAATACTAGATATTACGTGTGCATTATGAAAGAATAACATGAAATACTTGCAAAAAAAACAAGACATAATTTATGACATTTGAGACAACTGAAAATTTGAAACACTGCCTGGGTGTCTGATTGCAATAAAAAACTTTTTCTAAGTTATGGTACTGGCATTTTGTTGAGAGCAGCAAATCAATTACAGGTTTGAACCCTCTCAAGGCAGAGGCCTTCTGAGAACTCTTGGTGGTTATCTCCCTAATTAGAGACTGTTCAGTGGCTGTTGACTCACTGCTTAGAGTTTATATCTCACAGATTTTATTGGTTCAAATAGCCTTAGGTTCAAACCTCAGCTGCCAGGAGGAGGAAGAAATATCAGTGCAAGGTGACAAGCCCCAATGGGGTTGTTTTCCTCACACCCTCACTTTTGTTTATCTTGAAGAAGCTTTATCACAATAAATTCTTTGGATTTTTAACCCATTAATAAGCATGCAGAGGGCTGGGGAGGTGGCTCAAGCGGTAGCGCGCTCGCCTGGCATGCGTGCGGCCCGGGTTTGATCCCCAGCACCACGTACAAACAAAGATGTTGTGTCCGCTGAAAACTAAAAAATAAATATTAAAAACAAAAACACAAACAAACAAACAAAGCATGCAGAGCATCTGCATGGTCAGCCAGCATTCTCCCTTCGGGAGCTCTGGTGATCCACTGTGGCCAGCTTTTCTATATTTGTCTTTGTCTTTATTTCCAATCATCTCACCTCCCCTAGGTTCAGGAAACTGAGGAAATGTTGCACGTGTCACGTTTCAGAAACACATACTAAAAAACTTAGAGAAA
Source organism: Callospermophilus lateralis (assembly GCF_048772815.1). Classification (NCBI taxonomy): domain Eukaryota; kingdom Metazoa; phylum Chordata; class Mammalia; order Rodentia; family Sciuridae; genus Callospermophilus; species Callospermophilus lateralis. The sequence continues at coordinate 5,651,222 of NC_135314.1, read as the reverse complement.
ACAATATGTCTGGAGTTTAAAAAAAAAAAAATGATACTGACAGGATAAGAATGGGTGTTCATACATATAAAATAATACAGGCTATGAAAAACTTTCCAATAAAGTAATTTTGACATTTTTCTCCCAATTAAAACAGATTTCCAACCATTACTAAAATATATTTACATGATTATTTACACAACTAATGTAATTAAGGATGTGTAAATAACCACATGAATATATTTTCACAGAGAAACAATATAAATAGATATCCTAAAACAAACCTAAATATGCCTAGTGGTACCTCTGGTACAACCACTCTTCGTTTCCAAGCCTGTAGGTCACGCTCTGTAGCAATCTGACTCCGTGGAGCATTTTGATGCATCTGACGAACACCTTCAACTTGTCCACTACGACGCAGACCAATATTTGGAGGTGATTGCATATCTAAACTTAATCTTCTAAAACCTAGCAAAAAATCATTAAAAAATTATTCCAAAATAGTTTCAAATTAAAATACATGACATGTAACAAGCACACATTTCTCCTAAGAGATATACAAAAAAAAAAAAAGAGAGATCAAAGTGAAATGAGAAAACTTGTATGATTAAGATCAAAATGTAGAATGCTGAGCAAACATTAACTGCTAAGCCTCAATTTAAAATTTTATTAGACTGAAATTTTTAAATATGAAAATATTTTTCATGTTTGCCTCCCTAAAAATTCTGCTTTCTGCAAATCTGCACAATGATCTACTGAAAACAGCCTCCTCAAATCAAGATGGCTTTATAATAAACCCAGTCACACCATTAATCAAGACCCTCAGGAGACAATGGAAACCACCAGGAAGGAGCCTCCACAGCATATATCAGATGTGTTAGGAAATGCTGGCAGCACTAGTAGTGGAGAGTATTAATGCCACAACACAGAGGACAGTAGAGTCTGAGCCCACCGGCTGCAATTAAGCCAAACCAGGGAACAGGACCACATCCCAGGAGCCAGAACCCACAGAGGCTGGCCTTAAGGAGGAAGTCTGAGGCATTTTGATTGAGGGAGAGGGGGCTGAGGATCGAATCCAGGGGCGCTTTATCACGGAGCTACATCCCCAGTCCTTTTTATTTTGAGGGGGTTTTACCAAGTTGCTATGGTTAGCCTTGAACTTGGGATTGTTCTACCTCTACACCCAGCCAAGTGATCGTTTTCTTAAAATAAGGTACGAGGGTTCCTGTGCCTGTACTCCCTGCCTTGGGAAAACCACAAGTGAACACCACTTCTGCATTCTTCTACGTACCACATTCTATTTATCAATCATGTGAACAGTCTGTGCTATAAAACACGCTACACTTCACCTGCCAATAAAACATTTATATGAAATATATTGGGATAGAGTCCCCCGGCCCCCTCCATCTTTCCTTTTTCCCAGCAGCCACTGCCAAGGAAGGTTGAGCTGTGCAGTTTTCGCAAACACAAAATAAACCCCAGACATGGGAGACGCTATGCCAGGACTGACACAAAGGTTTTCCAATTTATTAATACAAAATCCAAGTTGGCACTCCTTCCCAGAAGAATCCTTGGTAGATAAACTGGACTGTCCTCTACAGAAGAAAACATCAACAGGGCCGAATGGAAGAAATTCAAAAGAAGAAAACCTAATATGCAGTAAAATTTCAGAAGGCCATTACTGGTGCATCTCTTGCAGATATAATAGCCAAGAGAAAACAGAAACCAGAAGTTGGAAAGGCTGCTGCTAAGACTCCCACAAAGGCAACACCTGAGCACAAGATTGTGAAGCTTGTGAAGGTTTCTGCTCCCAAAATTGATAGAAAACACTAAATTGGTAGATAAGATTTTAAAATAAAGCTGTATCTATAACTCTAAAAAAGGAAGGAAGGAAGGAAATAAAGAGGAAAAGGAAAAGGAAAAGAAAAGATAAATACTGGGCTAAGGAGATGGAGCTCAGTAGCAGAGCACTTGCCTCACACGTGCAAGGGCTTCTATCCCCAACTGTAAAAAAATAAAAAGGTAAATAAAGCCAACATTTTGACCCTTGCCCTCTATGGTCAGCCAGGATGAGAGAATAAGGGGACCCCTCTCTGGGTCCTGCAACTCTGGTGAGTCACCAGATTTGTTGATCAGAGAGATCTAGAGAACAGGAAGCCAACCAGTGCTCATTCTGCAAAGAGGAGGGTCATTGGAGACAGAAATGTCCCTGATGCTTGCAAAAGAAGCCACATATGGTCAGCCAGACCCTGACCCATCCTGGCAAGTGGTAGAAAAATGCTAAAGGCACCAAGGGGCTTTGCACATGTAAATTGACAGTGGGGAAATGTAACAGAGGTCCACTTTATCCCTTGTTGCTCTGCCACTGCTTTTTGTTGTTGTTGTTGTTGTTATTGTTGTTACCAAGGACTGAACTTACGGGCACTCAACTACTAAGCCACATTCCAGTCCTATTTCATATTTTATATAGAGATAGAGTCTCGGGGCTGGGGATGTGGCTCAAGCTGTAGTGCGCTCGCCTGACATGCGTGCGGCCCGGGTTCGATCCTCAGCACCACATACAAACAAAGATGTTGTGCCCGCCGATAACTAAAAAATAAATATTAAAAAATTCTCTCTCTCTACCTCTCTCTATCTCTCTCTCTCTTAAAAAAAAAAAAATCTATCTTTCCTTCCTTCCTTTCTTTAAAAAAAAAAAAAAAAGAGAGATAGAGTCTCACTGAGTCACTTGGCATCTCAACATTGCTGAGGATGGCTCTGAATTCACATTCCTCCTGCCTTAGCCTCCCAAGACCCTGGGATTACAGGCCTATGCCAACACTTGCAACTTATTTTTAAAACTGGCATATTTCTTTCCCTTCCTCTCTCCCTGCTCTTCCCTAATTTCTTCCTCATCCTTGGCAGAGTTATATGTACACAATCCCCCATAAGAAAGAAGTAATGCAGACTTTAGGGATGGTACCAGAATATCTCAAACTATCTCCCAAATTAAGAAGTGAATTACAACTCCAACAGAAAACACATGGAATACCGTCTTTGAGTCACCTCTTTAAAAGCCCCCCATTCCCAATGATGGGCAGAATCACAGCCTTCAGGACAGGAATCCCCTGTGTTTCTCCGGTGCTAGCAAAGCAATAAACCTTTTTCTTTTTTCTCAAAAAAAAAGTTAAACAAAATATATTGAAGAAACATTTCTCGAACTGAGAAATATAAATTCTATATTAACTGCTTAAGTAATAGTGTTATTCTCCAACAATCTGCAAATATGCACAAGATTATTTATCATAACATTACTTGTAATAGCAAAGCATAAGAAATAACCTACATACACATAAACACATTACGAAGATTTGCTATTTCATGTAGCAGAGTACTATGAAACTATAAAACAGGATAAGGATAAACTCTGTCAATTGATGAAGTGATAAATGGTGATTCTTACACCATACTGTTTAGGGGAAAAGGTGAAGAAGAATGCATGTATATCTGTGCCTCTTTCTATGATGCACTGAGGAACCATGTTTAACCAGAACATAAGTACCAGGATATGAGCAGACAATCCAAACTGCAAGAAACCCTGAAACAACAGGACTGAACCCTTCCATGCTAAGAGAAATCTTTTTCTAGATTAAAGAAAGACATAATAGACTGGGAGTGTAGCTCAGTGGTACAGTGCTGGCCTAGCATGTGTGAAGCCCTCAGCAAGAGCCCCAGCACTTCCACCAAAAAAAAAAAAAAAAAGAGGAGGAGATAATAATTAAATGCAACAAGCAAGGCTGAACTAATCCTAAATTTCTAAAACAGAAAAACTATGAGACACCTTGTAGAAGATAGCAATATTGTAAAAACAAAGTCTGTACAGTGTAACCATTACATTATGTTTATGTAAGAGGATCTTCCAGGTTCTTTGAAGACAACAGGATAAAGCACCATGATATGAAGAGTCACAGAGTCTTCAACTCACTCATAAATGCTGATTCACTAAGAAAAATTAGTCTCTACCCTGTTTGGTTTTTCAAAAATCACAAATGTTAAAGCAAGGCAAAACTAAAACTATAATTTTCCTTCAAAAAACCACTTTATTATTAGATGTCATTTAATACAATTTGCAAATGCTGTTTGTAGACAAAAACTTCATTAACCATTTAACATACTTGAAAATCATGGGGCTGGGGTTATAGCTCAGCAGTACAGCGCGCCTCGCACATGCGGGGCCTGGGTTCAATCCTCAACATCACATCAAAATAAATAAATAAAGCCATTTTTCAAAAAAAGAAAATCAAATGCCCATTTGTAACTACAGCAAATTAAAAAATACCTTCAGAATACTACTTAAGTTGCAAAAATATACTGCTTATTCCAAGTTTTACTCTTTAATTTCAATACCGCTACATTTAGGTACAACACTTTCCATATTTGTTACCTCTTCGAGGTGTTTCTTCCCCATTTGAAAATCCACTTGGAACAATATCCTGATCTGCTCCCATTCTCTGATCTTGCTGCTGCTGCAACTGCCTTATCATTCCATCAAGGATACTGGGCTCTGGGCTTCGTTCACCATTATCATTGGTTTGTAGGCTTATAATTTGTTCAATTACCTCTCCATCACCTACAAATTCAATTATGAATCATAACATATATGAGTAGGAAAAAAGTTCTTCAGTAGCTTACAATGAGAAATACATTAACAGGGTTGGGGATATGGCTCAGTGGTCGAGTGCTTGCCTAGAATCCCTTAGGCTCTCCAGTCCCCAACATTACAAAAGAAAAAATAAGACCAGAATTGCTGTTTCAAAATAAACAAATAACTAAGTGACCAATTAGAAAAGATACCTTACATATACACAATTAATTCAGAAAAAAATTCAAAACAAACCCCTCTTTTAGAATACTAAGTACTACAAAAACCTCAACACAGCCTCTGGGACCCTCTGGGACAGAAGAAGCATGGAAACCAAGGCTTACTAAAGCCTTCCTGACCACAACAGGTAAGCATAGTATTTTAATGCGGATGAAAGCAGTGACTCCAATGTCTTCTGTACTGTCTTATGGAACAAGGCAGAGAGGTTAGGACTTCTAGGTCTTCAACAAGAGACAACTATAGGTCTCTGAGCACACCCAGGAGTCCTCAGAACAGGTACAGTTGATGGAGGTTGTTTCACATGCCTGACCTACTCAGCATAAACAACTATACCTCTTAGTATGTTTTTAGCAGAACCAGTACCCATCATTCCTCAAACACAAAATCAGATTTTTTTTTAGTGCCTTTGCAGAGATATTTAATCAGTTCAGAATTAGAATTAATGGAAATAATTATTAGATGGCTATGGATTTACAAAATGGTTTAGAAAAGTGCCTAGATGTTAATATTTTCATGCAAAAATCCCTTATATATCTTCCTATTACAGATGCATCTTCTATTGAAACATGAACTCAGTATATACAAAACTTCTCCCCTTTTCCCACCCATTAATTATAATATTAAAAGAAATGAACAGATAAAATTTGCCACCAGAGTAACAGATCCAGAAACTGAAAAATCCCATATAGCATTAAAGGGGAGGAAAACACATAATCCCCAAGCATTCATTTATATATTTATATTTACATATATACATGCATGCACACACACATACATACACTCATATCTTACATATCATTTACTATGGAAACCCATGAAGAATTTACAGGAGCTAAATGTCAGCTCATGTTGATTTTGCCTTTTAAATTTAAAAAAAAAAAAAACTAAATATTTTGATCACTCTCAAAATAAATTATAGTTAAAACTATTACAACATGGGATCAAAGGGAAAATAGTAACAAAAAAAGAGTGTTAATCCTCCCCCTACCCCTCAAAAGAACTGTAGGTCTGTAAAATTTTTCTTTGGTAGCACAGATCACTTAAGTGCTGACCTTCTCAAGTATCAGAATAACTTTCTACTTGATGTAGTACAATCAGTACTGAAGTATCAAGGGAGGGTTCCGAGCATGAAGAATGATGTGCTTCAGGAAATGACCCTCCAGGATAAACAACTGTAACATTAGGAAAAAATATTTATAAAACATGGGCTTTCAGATCCTGGGCAATAGGCAGCTGGGAAGAAAGGTGTGATTGCAAACACATATAATCCCAGTGACTCGGAATGCTTACATAGAAGGGTCACAAGTTCAAGGCTAGCTTGGGAAATTCACCAAGAACCTGTTTCAAAATAAAAAAAATAAAAAGGACTGGGCATGCAGTTCAGTGGTAGAGTGCCCCTGGGTATTCAATTCCTAGTACCAAAAAATAAAATAAAACAGCTGGGGATGTATTTCAGTGGTAGAGCTCTCCTATTTTCAATCCTGAGCACCACAAAATATAATAATAAAAATTTTTAAAAAGAGGACAAACAATCCAAAGTGTGTCTGTACCTCATAAACAAACTCTGGAACATATAAACGTCAAAACTATCAGAAGAAGTTATTTCTTCAGTCAAAACTAACTGAATAAGGAAAATCCACATTATTGAAAATCCACATTATAACACTCTATCACTGAACTATATGCCCAGTCCTTTTTATTTTTTTATTTTGAAACAGGTTCTTGCCATTCAATCCTCATCAATACCCTAAACTGGAAATCAAGCTTAATGTCCTTGACTATCAGTGAAGGGATAAACAAGTGATGGTACAGGCATACTTTCCTGAAGTACTCTCTCTTAATAAACAGGAACAAATTACAGATATATGCAATAGCATGAATGAACTGGCACCATGCCAAATCAAAGAAGCCAGGCACAAAATTCTACATATTGTATGATTTTTTTTACAATATTCCCTCGTATAATATTACAACAGACCCCCCTACCTTACCTACAGGAGAAAAATTCCAAGATCCCCACAGTGGATGTCTGGAAGCATGGATAGTACTGAACGCCACATAAACTATGTGTATTTCCTACTATACATACACAAGTTTAATTCTTTTTCCATCTTAATCTAAAGCATTATTGCACACTGTGGTTATTAACATACAGTTTGATATGCAAAACTAGCAAAAATTCATTTTCCCTTCAAAAGAAATTTTACAGATAGAATGTCGATTATTAACCATAGATCTTAGCATCACAACATTCAAAATTTTTCTTTATTATATTCAGAATTTCCTCCTTTTCACTCCAAAAATCACATTACGGATTCTTTATGAAATACCTAAACTGCCAGCATAACACTCTGTTGGACCCATTTTAAGTACAGTAGAGTTTAACGGAACACATCCACTGTAATATTGGGACAGCTGGTCTAACAATCAAGAGGGCTACTAACTAATTAACAGGTGGACAGTTTATACTACATAGATAAAGCAGTCAAAGGAATAATTTATATCCTGAAGAGAAAGGCAAAAGATTCATCACACTACATGGCATGCAATTTAAAATTCATGTATTATTTTATTTCTGAAATTTGCCATTAAATATTTTTGAATTGCAAGTATGGTACATAGTTAAAACCATGGAATGTGAAATCACAGATATGATTACTATGTAAAAATTTCCCTTAAAAGACAAAGTTAAAAGTTAAGTCAGGTGTAGAGACACATGCCTGTAATTCCAAAGGCTCAGGAGGCTGAGGCTGGGGGATTCCAAGTTCAAAGCCAGCCTTAGCAATTCAGCAACTCACAAGACCTCCTCTCTAAAAAAAAGTATTTAAAAAGGGCTGGGGATATGACCCCCTTGGTTCAATCCCCGGTACCAAAAAAAAAAAAGAAAGACAAAGTGGTAACAAGGGACTAGAGAAAGGGAAAAAACTCTCTCTAACTGGGCCCAAAAAACTTAGAGTGACAGTAAAAATCTTACATAATTAACATTTGTCAAAATTCATTTAAATCATATATACTTAGATTGATAAGTTTGTTGTATATAATATATACTTCAGTAAAACTAATAAAAAAGTTATTTTTTAAAGAGTAAAGTGATGTACATCAAGCTTGAACCTTAAATATAGGTAGTAATTTAGTTTAAATAAATCAATATTCAACCAAACAAAGAAGCACTTTTTCACCTAACATCTGTAAAGAGACACACTACACCATAAACAATTAATTACAATTACAAAGACTTTGCACTTGGCTAAGAGAGGGTAAGTATAAGATGAGCCTGGAACATCTTGTGCCAGGAGAGCAAAGAATTGCTTTAAAAATGATGGGGACTTGGGAAAGGACAGTGTGAAAAGTCTTCTCAGAGTCAAACCTAAGGATAATGAGTAACAAAATAATAACAGTAATGAACGATAACCAGAATATAACAACCCATAAAACCATACTAAAATAGTACACCATGTAACAGAGTGCTACACAGTCATAATGAAATGTGAATACAATGGAAGTGAAGGTAGAAAATAACCATTCTGCAACCTTCACAACGACAAATGGTAACAGGCAACATCATCAATGGATCCTTAAACCTGGATGAAGTAGGCAAAGAACAGAGAATTTGTATATCAACTCCATATTAATTACAAGAGAAAAAAGTGGTAACTTTAGGAAAAATTTAGCAAGCAACACCATAACAAGATGTTAAAGGCAATATTACCAATCACTGGACAAACCACAATCATAAGCATCCTGACATGTGATGCTCCAGGAAGAGGTCACCTATGTTGTACTCTGTCAAAAGTGTATGACCTCCCCCAAACAGGCAAGCCCAAACTGAGGCATTCAACAAAATTCCTGGCCTATACACTTCAAATATATCAGTATCAAAGTCAACAGCTGGGGTTCTAGCTCAGTGGTAGAGCACTTGCCCGGCACCTAGGAGACACTTAGTTTAATCCTCAGCACCACATAAAAATAAAGGAATTGTGTCCATCAAAAAGAAAAAGAAAAACCAAGACCCCTCTCCAGATTAAAAGAAATTTAGAAAATATGACAATTTTATGTACAGTCCCAAATTTGGAACCAGGGAAAAATAAAAAAGTTCCAATAGGCATTATTACAGTAACTGGCAAAATTTAATTACAAACTATCAATTTGATAATAACATTGAGTGTTAAATATCCTAATTTTGATAGATGTCTATGGTTACATAGGAGATTATCACCCTAAAATACAAATTAAAATATTTAAGGGTAAATGCGCATAAAATATCCAGAACTTAAGATTCAAATCGTTCAAAGTAATATATATACAAAAAGAAAATACACCAAATTTTGCAAAATATATTAATGACTACTGAACTTAAAGGTAGGGGAGTTCATTATTCTTAAAATTTTCCAAATAAAAAACTCAGTAAGGAAACCTTTCAAAGGGAAAGAAAAAGTCTTTTCTACTTACTTGTGGCCACATAGCCTAGTTGTGGAACCAAATGTTCATCTGCAGAATTTTCTCGACCTGGTACTAATCTCTGATACTTAGTTGGATGAGGATTTCCATCTACATCTACCAAGAATGGTGGAGGCATAAGATGAGGAGCCTGCTGAGTTTGCTCATCTAAGACATAATTATTAGAATCTCTAATCAGTGGTCGGTAGTCAGTATGGAAGAACATCTGATCAGGAATCTAGAAAAGTAAAGTTCACAGGATGACATTTTGCTTATATGCTAAAGAAAACAAATATTCAACAATTAAAAGCATAAGGATCAAATAAGTATAGCTAAACTATTTCTAATCTCTTATAACTTTCTATATGCCATAAGAAAGCATTAAAAATGACCTTTTCATATGGTTTGCTGCATCCAAAGCCGAAAATGAGTAGATGCCCATGAGAATCTGTACAGGCAAAATGCTGTCCATCCTGTGAAAACTTACAGTCAAACACAGCTCCATGTCCTTGTCCTTCAATCTAGAAAACCCAGAAGGGGAAAAAGTTTTATGACCAATTCTACACCAGCACTTTCAGTATGTAAACTTATTTAATGTGAATAACCTGCTTCAATACATCCCTTCTGGAATTCCACCCACACCCACCAAGCCCAAGAGGTGGGGATTGAGCTCAGGCCTTGCACATGCTGGACAAGCACCCTACCATTGAGTATAATCCCTAGCATCTTCAAAAAAATAATTTATACAATTTTGCATTAAACACATACATCAATTAATATATTATCAGATTCGTTTTAGATAATACTAACCTAGGGGGGAAAAAAAATCCAAAGATCTTCTAAGTATTAGTTCTCCAAATGATCAAATGAGTACTTGTAAACTAATCCAAACTTCTACCAGTGAATGGCAATTTAAATAAACTTTTATTAAAATATACAATAAAAGCAAATAACCTGCTAGGAAAATGATTATAGATTAACAAAGTTTTATGTGTTGTGAACTAAAAATCAACACTTTTCTGGAATCTAAGGAGGACTTTACCTCAACTCACTACTAAAATGATTGACAACCATGCAAAACTGTGCAATGTTATAAAGTCTCAAGAACACTAAAAATGCCTGTAACTCCTTAAACCACAGACTTCAGGAAGAATACTTGAAGTGTATCATAGTTTACTTCTTTTTTTTTTTAAGCAGTACTGGGGATTGAAGACATGGGTGCTTTACCACCAAGCCACATCCCCAGTCCTCTTTTTGACAGGTGATCTCACTAAATCGCAGAGGCTGGCCTTGAATTTGTGTTCCTCCTGCCACAGCCCCTATAGAGTTACTAGAATTACAAGCATTCCCCAACATGCACAGCTAAATACATTACTTTTAAACTGTCTTTATTCTTCCATTCCAGCTGTAAATTATATCAGTTTAACATCAATTAGGCTTTTACACAGTAACTTAAAATTTATCCTAATAATCATGTGCAAAGATATTCAAAGTGTTTTTGACACACACATTTTAGAAATCACTTAAACCCCCAACAAAAGAAAAATAACTGTGTAAGCTATTTTCTTCTGAGACAGACTGAAAAATATTTAAGGCTTTCAAATAAGGTATTCACATAAAATTAATTTTAAAAGTTCTTTTAAATTTAAGAACTATGTCCAAGGATATCAACTAATAGAAGAAATGATACCATTTGAAAATACTCAATGAATGTGAATGTTTGTATATGAAATCTGATGAGAAAAAGGCATTTGGAGTCTCAAAATGGCTCCTTTAAGTTTAGTAGAGTGATGAACACCTGTAAACCCTGGAGGCTGAGATAGAAAGATCATAAGTTCAAGGCCAGCCTGGGCAACTTATCAAAACCCTGAATCAGTGAAAAATTAAAAGGGGTGGAAATAAAGCTTGAAATATTAGAGCACTTGCCTAGCATATGTGAGCACCTGAGTTCAATCTGCAGTACTACAAGGAAAAAAAGGGGTGGGGTGGGGGCTACAATAGTTTTATACTTACAAAAGGAAAAAAAATATTTTATAGTGGAAAAATCTCACAGAAGCCTCGTTAACTTCATATTTAAAATTGTCACCACCAAGAGCAGCATAAATAAATATCACATGACTCCAAGGGATGGACGGAGGGTACAAGATCATTATTTAATTTCATCGAAAAAATGTGTAACATGAAGACTATAAGTCGAAACTGAAAGATGTTCTATAAAATAACTGTATACTCAAACACTTAAGACAAGGATAAAATAAAAACACTAGAGGGCTATTAATGATTAAATAAAACTAGAGAGATAAAACCACTTATTGAAATATATGATCTTGAGTTGGATCCCGTCTAAGAAACAAAATATAGCTTGTTTAATAGCATTCCTGGACCAACTGACAAAATTATAGATCTGGATTAAGTAATGCTATTTTTACCAATGTTAAATTTACTAATTAATAACAGCAGAATGGGTATATATGAGAAATTCTAAAAGTAAATTAAAGAATTCTCATTTGGTTCTAGAATATAACATATATATGCAAACAGAAAAAAGATGAGGAAAAATCTAATGATGCTTGAACAATTGAAACATCTAGTGCATAATGATCATAAATTTGCCAATTAAAACATACTGACACACTTCATACACAAAAAGCTAAACAAATAACTTTTGAAACTTTTCCCGCGTACAAATCAGTTATACAGAGAATTTCATGTGTATATTCATATACAGCTGTCAGATATTTATAGGTTTTACATACCCTAATTACTAGAAAAAAGAATCGCCAAAATGCTGAAATCTATTTCTGGTTAACTCTCATAATCTAAATACTCTAAACAAATGCAAGTATGCATAAAGGTGTACCTCATTTCACTTACCATATTAAAATAATGCTTCATCTTGGTACCTTTTGTAATATCCCATATAAATATGCTGCCATCATGTCCTGCAGATAACATAATTCTGGAATCAAAGGGGTGTGTCTCCAAGACAAATACTTCATCAGCATGTCCCTTTATTCAACAAAATCATAACATTAATGAGGGTTTACAAGTCTCAAGTTGCAAATTTTTTAAAAAATACATCCTGCATATTAATAATTAAGGGATTTTAAAACTGTACTAAAGACAATAATTTATATTGTTATGCATAAAAAATTCCCAATCACTTGACAAATAGAACTTATTCAATATACTACTAGAGTTTCAAACATAAGACTTGAAGAATTTTGATTTGTCATATTTATAACAACTACCTACCAGTAAATTATGAAGCAGTTGTCCAGTATAAGAATTCCAGACTTTGAGGACATGATCATTCACAGCTGTAACAACAATGCTATCATTTTGATTCCAAGCTATCATTGTTACCTTGGGTTTCATAAACCTTTCTTCTTCTGAAGATAAGTCTCTAAAAATATATATACACATACACAATGTATAAGCTTATTTGGGTGGCAAATTATACAATTTACACAATCTTCATCAATATAATAACTAAAAAAATGCACTGATACAAGTCTGTCATTCCAGCTACTGGAGAGGCCAAGGCAGGAACATCCTAAATTCAAGGCCAGCCTTGGCAAAATTAGCAAAACTGTCCCTCAAAAAATAAAAAGGGCTGGGGATGTAGATGTGATAAAACATCTGTGGGTTCAATCCTCCACACTGCATCAAAAAAAAAAAAAAAAAAGCAGCAATTAAATGTGCTTATTTTATCAGTCCTATAGAAAGTTCATCATATCTAACTACAATCATTGTCTAGAAACAGATTAGGGCAAAACCTGAGGGGTAAGGAGTAATTTAGAAGCAGTTCAAAATGAAAAAAAGCAAATAGTTGGACACCACTGCTGTACCTGGAGCAAAGTACCTTTTCCCTGCCGTTTTTCAATTATTTCCTTCTCTTAACACCCAAGCCTATTGTTCATTCTTGCTTTCAACTGCTTCTCCAGAGAAACAAATTAGGGAAGAAAATTTACCTTCACATCCCCAAATTCCAGCAAACTAGCAGAGGCAGAGACACAAATGCTCCAACAGGAATCAGACTACACTCTTCCCTTTATATTTTCCTGTTTTTATATGTCTCTTGGTAAAAGTGGTCTTGAATACACATCTGCATGTTTTTCAGCCTTTATTAAAGTGGTACATGGAGTTTCTCTGTAAACTATAGTTAGATACAACGGGAGGGAGGGGAAAGGCCTAACTGGTTCTGAAATCATTAACATTCTAAAAATCATAAGCATCTAACATTTCAATTAAGAGAGCATCTACAAGAGCAAGGAGTAAGTGCTACATAACAGCTACCTATGTAAGCATGATGGAACACACAAAAGAGTAAGTCTAAGCAGATTGGTCAGGGGAAAAAATTATACTGGGGCTAAGACAAAGATGCTAAGACTCTTTGAACTCAAAACTTTCCCAATTAACTATCATGAATTTACTAACAAACAAGTTCCATTTCACGGGGTAGATTGATTAGCCAAGATCAGAACACTAAAATAATTATTCAATTAATTCTTACAGAAGATTCTGCTTTTCAAGAAAAAGCAGTAGAATTTATATATTACCATCACAAAGGGACTTAACAAGTTCACTCCATAAATGGAGTCTGACAGCCAGAAAACTAAGCAGTTTTCATTCTCATTAAAATAGAAAGTTTTATTCAAGTTTTAACATTTATGCTCGTATTGTGTCTAATAAATAACTATTCAGGGGTCACTATGATTTCAAATTATCTTCACTCCCATTCTTCTTCATTTTATATTAACCAAGGACTGAAAGTATTTCAATAGTTTGCAAATGGATGAAACATTTTAACATTATAACAAAAATAATTTTAAAAAATTAAAAATTATTTTTAATTTCTGAGCAAAAGTTATCTAGTTCCACTATTTATTCTTTCCACCATCCACCACAGATAATTCCACAACAATATTAAGATCACATTTATTTTGAACGCACAACACAAATCTTTGGACTACCAGAAGACATTGCAAGTCATTTTTTATTATTAAAAATAAAACAAGACATGATACCTCCCTCCAACCCCCAGTACCCAGGACTAGGGGCATTCTACCACTAAGTTACATCCCCAGGACTTTTTATTTTTTATTTTGACATGGCGTCTCACTAAGTTACCAAGGCTGGCCTCAAACTTGTGTATGATCTTTCCACTTTAGCTTCCCGAGTCTCTGGGATTGCTATGATGTACCATGGCATCTAGTTAAACATGATGATTTTCTAAAAGACAAAACTGTAGGACAACATTTCCCAGATAGTATAAAAAAAAAACTGTAAAGATAAACTTTAGAAACAACTTGAAAAATAATATTTATGACCAGACTTCTATTACAGCGTACCTACAATACAAAGGTATTTACCAGAGACAAAAGAACATCCAATATACACTGCAGGTCAGGCAGTGTAATACAAACTTTTGGGGAAGCACTTCAATTTCCCAATAATGCTTCAAAAAATGAGGCCTCCTTTCCCAGATACCAAGAGAGATTTCAAAACGTTAAATGACTTTCTCAAAACAGTTATGAGTGGTATCTGAGCCAAGGTCTGACTACAAAATATATGTTACTTCCACCATCCAAACTGCCTCCTTCAAATATATGCAAACCAAAAAAGCTCTCAACTATGCAATATTCATCTCGGAAAGTGCTATTTGTCTCAAAGATGTTCAAACTATGTCTAAAACTTTGGTGGGGGCAAGGACTAATAAACAAGCCTTCAAAAACAGCCAACATTTTAGCATGCCCCATTGGAACTCAGTTTCTGTGTGTGTGTGTGTGTGTGTGTGTGTGTGTGTGTGTGTGTGTGTTATGCTAGGGATTGAACGCAGGGCCTTGTGCATGCAAAACAAGCTCTCTACCAACTGAGCTATATCCCCAGTCCTTCATTTTTATTTCAACAATAAAGTACATTTGTCTTCGTTAGTCTCAAGCATAGCTCCTAGTTAAAATTTAAAATTTCTAGAGAAAAGTAAATTTTCCACACTTGACATACTCTGTATTAATTTTATAATTTTTTTTGTGTGGTGCTGGGGATCGAACCCAGGGCCTTGTGCATGCGAGGCAAGCACTCTACCAACTGAGCTATATCACCAGTCCTCAATTATATATTTTTTTTGTTTAAATAGGAGATTTTAATCTAAATATAAAACCTAAGGAAGTCAATGCAATAATAAAGTCATATGTACTTTCCTATATTAACCTAGATATATGGGATTTAAGTGTTTATTAGACTTTATTCACTTAGACTATAGCTCTTTACAGGTGGTTAAAATCTCAACAAAATAACAAATATGGCGGGGGGAGGGGCACCACAGAAGATAAACAGAGAAGGGGAGGGAGGCACCTATGACACACTTTATGAACATCTCAACTTACCCCGAGATTCTGGTAGCCATATCCAATAAAATACTTCTCCATTCTAACTGCTCAAATCTCCAAATTCGTGCTGTTCCATCTCTGCTACCACTTAGGAACCTTAAAATATTCAGAAAAAGATCTTCTACAGACATACTTGCTACTATTAAATCACCAAGCAAAGAAAACTGTAATGTAGCTGCCCTGACAAATATAAAGGGGAAAATATGCCCTGATAAAAGGTTAATCTACAATTGTTAATTCAAAAAACAAGTTATTAAGGGCATACGAGTGAGAAAACAAATCGGTTTGCTACAAGTTGCTGGGCTCTATGAAACAAAAATTATAAATTCAACCAACAGCTTTTCAAACAGTTGAGTTTCCATAATGTAAAAGCAGTATCTGGATAGAGCGGAAAATTAAGAGCATGGAAAAATTTAATAAGAGCAAAAACTAATTTTAAGCATTGTAATACTAAGCTCTAAATAATTCATGCTTGACACTGTAAAAAAATAATATATTAACAAATGAAGGTGCAAAGACTGCAATTTAGGAAAGGAACCGGCACATAGCAGGTGACTATAAGGATATAATTTAGGTAATAATTTCAATGCAAAAAGTAAAAATACTTTCAGTGCATTTGCAGTGACTAATGAGAAAACAAACTTCATACTACTCAAAGAAGGAATGTCATCACTGAATTTTTTTTTCACGCCAGCATATCGGACATGTAGCTAAAGAACTACTTTTAGTCACAGAAGGCAATGAACACTACAATTCTAAAATTTTAATGTCATATGTTTTCTCCAATCACAAACACTTTTTACCCAGTTAATATATTTGCTGTAGACGAGTATCTGTAATATACAAAGTGACATTACTACAGTTAATAATGTATTATTTAAAAATTGCTAAGAATAGATTTTAAATCTAATCTCCAGGAAAAAAATAAGTATATGAGGTGGTAAATGCTTATTAGCTTGAGTTAATCACTCAATGATGCCAACATGAAAGCATCATATTGTACCCCATAAATATATACAATTATAGTATCAATTAAAAATAAATTTAAAATTATAATATAAAGGGGGAAATATGAAGTTATATATCTCTATACAATTATGTAACACATTGTATTTGTCTAAAACACACACAAACATAAACATACTTACCGATCACCATTGTTGCAAAATTGAATACTATCTACTTTATCCTAAAGGGGGAAAAAACAAATACACAAATTATTATCCACATAGTTTGCTAATTAAACAGTTTCAATGCCATAAGCACATATGGTTTTACAAGCAAGACACCCACACTTGTGCTGCTTAATCCAGTCATTCAAAATTATTGCACTTTTACATGCAAAGACGAAGGAGGAATCTAACAAGACAAAGTTCTCATCTCTAAGACAGGCATATCCAACAGAAAAACAGCCCTGCACATTAAAATAGTGCTGTCTTTATATCTGTTTAAAATGACTTATATGGACAGGTATAGTGATGCATGTGTGTAACCCAGTAACTTAGAAGGCTGAGGCAAAAGGACTGAAAGTTCAAAGCCAGCCTCAGTAAGGAAAGCCCTAAGCAACTTGGTAAGACCCTGTCTCAAAATAAAAAATTTTTCAAAAGGGCTGAAGATGTAGCTCAGTGATTAAGCAACCCTGGGTTCAAAAATAAAATGTGGAGCTGGGAATGTAGCTCAGTAGTAGAGTGCTTGCCCAGTATGCAAGGGGACCTGGGTTCAACTCAGTATCTCCAAGTTCAAAAAGAAAAAAAAAAAAAAAAAAAAAAGATGTATGTGAAAATGAAAAGGCATGTGTGGAAATTCATCAATATAATAACACCTTGAAACAGATGCAAACAAGGCATTTTCACTTTATGTGGAGAAAAAAAAATTTTCTCTTAAAGCAATAAAAATCTATATCAAAAAATCTCTGGATGAGGATTGCCCTCCCTAAAACTTCCTTTAGTACAAAAGATGACCTCACCTCAGCTCAGAAAACTGAGTTATCTTACTTCATATTCATAACTTCATGAGCTTGTCAGGACAAGTGAGCCCCTCTGAAAGTAGCCCATCCAGACCAACTGTCATAATCAAGATTTTAGGCTAAAAGCCAAAATAACCACTATAAAATAACACCCCTCAAGGAGCTAAAAGGAGTTGCCAATGAGATCTCTTCTGTTTATGCAATCCCTACACATAAGTTTAGAATTCACAAAAACCATCTTATACCTGAACATTTTCTTTATTATATAAAAGATAAAAAACTCTAGGGGATATAGTTCAGTGGAAGAACAATTGCCTTGCATGCATGAGGTGCTTGGTTTGATGCCCAGCGCACTGCAATACATAAATTAAACAAAAATCTCTAAATTTTAATATTTTCACAGTTCAATAGCACTCAGCAAAAATTTTCTAAGACCAGGCACAGTGGTGCACAGCTGTAATCCCAGTGGCTCAGGAGGCTGAGGTGGGGGGAAAGCAAATTCAAAATCAGCCTCAGAAAAAGCAAGGCACTTAGCAACACAGTGAAACTCTGTCTCTAAATAAAATATAAAATATGGCTGGGGTCGTGGCACAGCAGTAGAGCGCTCGCCTAGCACATGTGAGGCTGGGGGTTCGATCCTCAGCACCACATATAAATAAAGGTATGGTGTCCAACTACAACTAAAACAATAAATATTTTTTTAAATAAATAAAATATAAAATATTTTATATTTTATTTATTTACTTAAAAAATATTTATTTAAATAGTAATAAATATTATTATTATTGGGGATGTGGGGATGTGGTTCAGTGGTTGAGTGTCTCCAAGTTCAATCCCCTATACCCACCCCCAAAAAAACCTTTCTAAGAATATTACATCAATGAATTATATCAAACACAACTATGATTTCATATTTTAAAATTTTATACAACCGAAATAAAAATCTTTAAAATAGTTGGGCAAAGTGGCATGTGCCTGTAATTGCAGCTACATAGGAGGCTGAGTTATGAGGAACCTAATTTCAAGGTCAAACTGAACAACTTAGTGAAACCATGTCTCAGATTTAAAAAACAGGGCTGAAAGTGCAGCTCAGAGGCCCAGTACTTGCTAAGCATGCCCAAGCCCCATGGTTCAATGACAGTTCCCCAAAAAAGAAAAAATAGAACACTAACAATTCCCCTTATCAATAATAGGAATACTATTAACAATTATTCTATACAATTTTAAAACACAAATGCTTACAGTGTGGCTTTCAAGTTCTGCAATTTTTTCAGGTGCTTCAAAACCCAAAAAGTACATTCTGATTACATGATCAGTACTACCTGTAGCTAAAAACATACCACCTGAAATAAAAACGTAAAAGTTTAAACATCCAGCTTATAAAAAATGTCTGAACAAATCTAACTTCTACATTAAAAAGCAAGATCTTTTATTACAAAACTAATTTATCTCACTACGTTTATTTTCTAACTCATTGTATAAATAGCTTATTAAACTCTTATTTGCAACTTTAACATACAAAGTGAACCCAGTCTGGTATCCCTCTATACTGGGTATGGAGGCAAGGCCAGGGCCACGTCAGCACCAGTGCTCTACACTACTGGGACAGTAGTGTACCAGTAGAGCACCGCCATACCTAGCTCTGGAATATGTTTCCTTCTTGATGTTTATGAAATTTTCATCCTTCGGCTGGAAAAATCTTTTAACCTAACCTAAAAAAAAAAAACCTACCACAAAAGTTCATGGTGCAAGAAAAGGGGGGAAAATTTCACCAAGATACATGTGTGGGAACCAAATTTAAACTAACAAAAATATACAGTAAAACCATTAATAGAAAATCACAGGGCTGGGGATTTGGCTCAAGCAGTAACACGCTTGCCTGGCATGCTCGGGGCACTGGGATCAATCCTCAGCACCACCTAAAAATAAAATAAAGATGTGTGTCCATCGAAAACTGAAAAATAAATATATAAAAAAAAAAAGAAAATCAGAAATTTAGGCATATCACCCATAGAGGACACAACACAGGACTAGATCACAATGAATACCTAAGCCCTCCTCATTGTCACTCTCATTACTATTAGCAATCAGAACTGCTGAATCACACAGTGGAACATGCAAAAAAAGGCTGATTAAATAAACATCACAAATTAAACCTAATGAAAGGACATCAGATGTCATTTACCACCTATCTGAATAAAAATTCTTAGCAATAATGCAGAATTCTAATAAAGGCTAAAGTAAAACTAAGAAAAGGATTACCAAACAAGTTACCTTACCAACACTAAAAGAAGAACAAAGCATTTGAACACCTGGCCGAGGCTTTTCAGTGAACTTCAGGGGGCGTGGACTTAAAAAGAATAAGATGTTGCTTTAAAATACATTAGTTGAACACATTAGCACATCTGAAATACTAGTTCAATCTGGCATATCTAAATATCATAATCTTATATCTATTGTACCTTCTCATAGGCCAAACATTACTACTACCCGTAGCTAAAATCATACCACCTAAAATAAAACATAAAAGTTTAAACATCCAGGTTTAAACATTCTTAGGTGAGGTGAGTAAAACTCAAAGAGTGTAATCTTTTATCAAGGCTGCAAAGAAGAATACAGTAACACCATATTATAGCACAAGACAAAAGAAATGGAATGCAAGTCAGTCTGAGTAGCCATATTTTTGGAAAATAAAAAGCTAAACACGGTGGCGCAGGCCCATGGTCCCAGCTACTCTTAAGGCTCAGGCAGGATTATCACTTGAACCTGGGAGGCAGGAATATCCACTGAACCCAGGAGTGCAAAGCCAGCCTGGGCAACATATAGACTCCATCCCCCAAAAAACAGAAGAGACAAAATTTTATAAATTGGATTTAACCCAATACATACAAAATATGTCAACATATTATCAATAAATATAATTTTCAATAAATACTTTATATACCAGCCACATTTGAAGCGTTCAAGTCAGTATGGTAGCTATGTGCTACCAAACTGGACAGTACTGGTCCATACCCTAGTTCTTATGATCCGCAAATGTTCCTGCCTGTATTTGATTATATACAAAATTGTGTATTTCTGATAAATGTTTCACATACATATTACTTCACTTCAATTTCACAAAAGTGTGTTCATGAAGACAAAAGGTAGGGTTCTTCAACATATCCAACTATCAAAAAAATCAACTGTATAGTAAGTAGTGAATGACACATTTGCTATATTAAATAAAATTATATTTAAAAGTAAAAGGGCAATCAAAAAATATAATTTCTCCTCAGAATCAAATTTTATTCCATTAAGCCAAATATTAACTGCATTTAAAAATAAAACTTTACATAAAGTCACTTACCTGAATTTCAGAGATTCTAAATCCCACTGCCAAAAGCAAACTGTTCCATCAGCACCAGTGGAAACCATATACCTTTGAGAGCCTTTGGCCATAGGGCTAAACTAAAAAGAAATAATATATACATCAGTCTCAAAAGCTTCTACAGTTTTAAACTTAGAATAAGTTTTCCAAGCAGTATGGAGATTCCTTGGAAAACTGGGAATGGAACCACCATTTGACCCAGCTATCCCTCTCCTCCGTCTATACCCAAAGGACTTAAAAACATCATACTACAGGGACACAGCCACATCAATGTTTATAGCAGCACAATTCACAATAGCTAAACTGTGGAACCAATCTAGATGATCCTCAGTAGATGGATTAAAAAAATGTGGCATATATACACAATGGAATATTACTCAGCAATAAAAGAATAAAATCCATGGCATTTGCAGGTAAATGGATGGTGTTAGAGAAAATAATGCTAAGTTAGCCAATCCCAAAAAAACAAATGCCAAATGTTTTCTCTGATATAAAGTGACTGACCCATAATGGGATAAGGATGGGGAGCATGGGAGGAATATCAAACTCTAGATAGGGCATAGGGATGGGAGGGGAATGAGGGGGCAGGGGGTTAGCAATGATGGTGGAATGTGATAGACATCATTATCCAAAGTACATGTATGAAGACATGAATTGGTGTCAACATACATTATATACAGAGATACGAAAAACTGTGCTCTATATGTGTAATTGCCGCAGTCTAGCTGGGCACAAAATCACTAGCCACTCACAGCTTTGTAGATTCAAACAGCAATTCATTATTCCCAAACTCACACCGACACTCTACAAAAACACGTTCTGGGGAAATCCACGTTCTCTGCCCAAAATACTCTCTGAATCCCAGGAGAACTCAACGGGAACTACAGGCCACCAAATGCCGCAGTCTGGCTGGGCACAAAATCACGAGCCACTCACAGCTTTGTAGATTCAAACGTGAGTTTGGGAATAAAGAACTGCTGTTTGAATCTACAAAGCTATGAGTGGCTCGTGATTTTGTGCCCAGCCAGACTGCGGCATGTAATAAGAATCGTAATGCATTCCACTGTCATGTATTTAAATAAAAAATATTTTAAAAATTAAGTTTTCCAAAGTTAACCTCAATTGAATTCTTTTTCTTTAAAATACTTGTTAGTTTTAGTTTCAGACTGAGCTACTACTGCGTGTTGGGGGAAGGAGTTTTTTGGGGTTTTGTTAGATTTTTGGGGGGTACCAGGGATTGAACTCGGGGCACTTAGCCACATGCCCAACCGTTTTGTATTTTATTTAGAGACAGGGTCTCACTGAGTTGCTTAGCACCTTGCTTTTTGCTGAGGCTGGCTTTGAACACATGATCCTTCTGCCTCAGCCTCTCCTGCAGCTAGGATTACCAGTGTGCACCAACCAGGTGAAGATAAGTTAAATTCACCTAATATAATTCTCACCACATTAACCACTTGAAAGTCAGCAAAATTCAGAGGAATTAACCTATATTCATAAAGCTGTTGGGCCATCACCACTACTTAGAACCACGGCTTTTGTTTCCTGAGATAAACGGAACCTGTCAAGGAGGCAAGTTCAATGGATTTCTTAAGTAAGCAAACTTTTTTTTTTTTTTTTTAATATTTATTTATTTTAGTTCTCGGAGGACACAACATCTTTGTTTGTATGTGGTGCTGAGGATCGAACCCGGGCCGCACGCATGCCAGGCGAGCGCGCTACCGCTTGAGCCACATCCCCAGCCCCATTAAGTAAGCAAACTTGAAAAATTAGAATCTTTATCTCTTCCTTTCCAATAATTACATTTTTTTTTTCTTTTTTCCCTGCTAAGAGTGCTGAAGAGGCTGCAGAGATGGTATAGTGTTAATTTTCTCCATTTAATTCTGTTTTTTTTTTTTTTTGGTTTGGGGGTTGTTGTTTTTTTTTGTTTGTTTTTTTAGTTTTAGTTGTAGATGGACACAATACCTTTATTTATTTACATGGTGTTGAGGATCCAACCCAGTGCCTCACACTTGCAAGGCAAGCACTCTACCCCTGACCTACAATCCCAGCCCCTATAATATTTTGAATCTACATTAAAGTCATGAGAAAAGTACAATGAGCACCCGTTATCAGTCATCAAGATTCACCAATGGTTAACACCTGGCCATACCTGCCTCTTGATGAACCATCAGAATCTAAACTCAGACATCCAATCACCTCACTGAAACCCTAATTTTATCTCCAAAGTACAATGACATTCTCCTACATAATACAGTTATAAAACACATGAGAAATTTAATACTGCCACACTTATTAATATATAATCCAGGGGGCTGGGGACATAGCTCAGTTGGTAGAATGCTTGCCTCGCACGCACAAGGCCCTGGGTTCAATCCACAGCACCACACACACACACACAAAAATATACACACACAAAATCCATATTCAAATTTCCTAATTTCTCATAATGTACTTTGGGGATTTTCTCTAAAACCAAATTAAGGCTCACACACTGCATTTACATTTTATACTTTCCTGGGGCTTCTTTTTTTGTTTTTTTGTTTTGGGTTTTGTTTTTTGTTTTTTGTTTTTTTTTTTAAAGAGAGACAGAGACAGAGAGAGAGAGAGAGAATTTTATTATTTATTTTTTAGTTCTCGGCAGACACAACATCTTTTTGGTATTTCTTGAAACTAAACTTTGAAGGTTATAAATTTGTTACACTGGGGGCTGGGGATGTGGCTCAAGCAGTAGCGCACTCGGCTGGCATGCGTGGGGCCCGGGTTCGATCCTCAGCACCACAAACAAAGATGTTGTGTCCTCCGAAAACTAAAAAATAAATATTAAAATTCTCTCTCTCTCTAAAAAAATAAATAAATAATAAATTCGTTACACTGGCCACAAATTTTCCTCAGTTTTTGATTTGTCTTATGGTTCCCATATGAGATTCAGTGAAACTTTTATTTTTATTTTAGTTTTTGATGGACCTTTATTTTAATCATTTATTTATATGCAATGCTGAGAATCAAACCCAATGCCTCACACATGAGAGGCAAGCGCACTACCACTGAGCCACAACCCCAGCCCAGTGAAACATTTTTGACAGAAACATTAAGGAGATAAAAAAGATTTTTAACTAGATAGTCAATGCTTTTTAATAGTTACAAGTCTATTCAGATTTTGTTTGCTTTTCCTTTTTCTTGGTACCAGTGACAGAATTCAGAGGCATTTAACCACTGAGCCACATCCCCAGCCCTTTTTGTTTTGAGAAAGGGTCTCACTAAGTTGCTTAAGGTCTCACTAAATTGCTGAGGCTGGCTTTGAACTTGGGATTACAGGTGTGCACCACTGTGTCCAGCTTTAATAAGTTGTTTATTTCTGAGTATTTAGCTTCTATTTTTACCAAGTTATTTACAATACCCTCTAATATTTGAAGGATATGTAGTAATACTTGTTTTTCAAATCCAATTACTTTTAACAATTCTTTTTGGTCCCATAATTAATCTAATTGGGGGGTGGAGTGTAGGGGGTATCAGGAATTGAACTCAGGGGAACTCAACCACTGGGCCATATCCCCAGCCCTATTGTGTATGTTATTAGACAGAGTCTCAATGAGTAGCTTTGTGCCTCGATTTTGCTAAGGCTGGCTTGGAATTTTCAATCCCCACACCCAGATTAATTATTTCACCAGCATAGTTTTTCCAAAAACCATTCAACTTTGTTGATCCTTTCTACTGATACCTTCTTTCCATTATTAGTACCAGTACTTCTCTTCATAAATCCTTATTTCTCTATTGCTTGTCTTCTAATTTCTCAAAAATACACTTTGGGGCTGGGATTGTGGTTCAGTGGTAGAGCACTCGCCTAGCACATATGGGACCCTGGATTCGATCCTCAGCACCACATAAAAATAAATGAATGGAACAAAGGTATTGTGTCCAACTACAACTAAAAAATAAAAATATTTTTAAAAATACACTTGGATCACTAAATTTCAACTTTTAAAGAAACAAGTCTCTGCTGCCCAAGCTGCTCTCAAACTCCTGGTCTCAAGTGATCCTCCTGCTTCAGTCTTCTGAGTAGCTGGGACTAGGCCTGGACCAGTGGGCCTGGCTTTTCTCCTTCTTTTTCAACATAAATGCATCGAGTGCTATAAATCTTTTTCAGCACAACTTCAGCTGTGTATTAAATATATACCAAGATATAGCAAATCAACCCAAAATTAAACTGCCCAAAACAACAATATCTATTATCAGGAGTTCAGTCAGCTATCTCTGGCTCAGCTTGAAGGCTGTAGTCAATACACTGACCTTGCTACAGCGACAAGAAAACTTACCTGGGACAGAGGATCTGTTTCCAAAATGGCCTGCTCACATGACTGAGTGGGAGACTTCAGCTTCTACCCAAAAAATCTTCACATAAGGCTACTAAAAATGAGTGAGTCTCCATAGTACAGACACTGTCATGTCTGTACTACCCAGCACTAAAAGTCACACTACAGTAGGCGTAGTGGCGCACACCTGTAATCCCAGATATTCAGGAGGCTGAGGTAGGAAGATCGTGAGTTCAAAGTCACACTCAGCAAAAGTGAGGCGATAAGCAACTCAGTGAGACCGGGTCTCTACATAAAATACAAAATAGGGCTGGGGATGTGGCTCAGTGGACTAGTTCCCCTTAGTTCAATCCCCAATACCAAAAACAAAAGTCATACTACATTATTTTTCCAATACCCTTTAAGTAATATAGGTCAATCCTACTCAATAGGGGAAATACAGAGAGGGCTGAGAACCAGAGGCAAGAATCACAAAGTAACACACTCTGGAGGTTGGTTCCCAAACAGTACCTCTTGCTAGTTTTAATTAGTAATATTTTCATTACTAGCCAGGTCAAAACATTCTTAAATGTGTACTGTGATTTCTTCATTGGTGTTTGAGTAATTTTATTACTTAATTTATAAATTAAAGATTGCTCTATTAACAATTCCGGTTGTTGGTAATTTGTCTTAATTATAGATATCTTCTGACAACAATATAATTACTACAGTATTTTTAAATCTGTTGAGACTGACATTTGCTGCTCAAAACATGGGGATAATATTTACATAATAAACACCCTATTTGTGACCAAAAAGTTGTGGTATAAATATTAAATGCAAGGTTCTAAATGTGTAATGGTACAAGCCTATTACTTACATAGTCAGATCTATTTTAATTTTTTTTTTTTTTGGTAGTTGAAGACAGCATGCCTTTATTTATTTTTGTATGCGGTGCTAAGGATTGAACCCAGTGCCTCACACATGCTAGGCAAGCGCTCTGCCACTGAGCCCCAGCCCCAGCCCTCAAATCTATATTCTTTTTTTTTTTTTTTTTTTTTTTTTGAGAAAGAGAGAGAGAGAGAATTTTTTTCTTTAATATTTATTTTTTAGTTTTCGGTAGACAACATCTTTGTATGTGGTGCTGAGGATCGAACCCGGGCCACACGTATGTCAGGCGAGCGCACTACTGCTTGAGACACATCCCCAGTCCTCAAATCTATATTCTTAATGAAAGATTCTTTCTTTTACTAACAGACAAAGGCATTCAAATTTCCCTGTTATGATTATGAAGGTCAATTTCTCGCTAAGGATCTATTTTTTTTTTGAGAGAGAGAATTTTTTTAATATTTATTTTTTAGTTATCGGCGGACACAACATCTTTGTATGTGGTGCTGAGGATCGAACCCGGGCTGCACGCATGCCAGGCGAGCGTGCTACCACTTGAGCCACATCCCCAGCCCTAAGGATCTATTTTTGCTTTATGTATTTTGAGGATATACTACAAATTAAGAACTCTTATTTAATAAAAAGCTTAATCACTATCATTTTGTTTTGTTTTTGGGGTGCTGGGAATTGAACCCCAGGGCCTTCTGCATGTGAGGCAAGCAGTCTACCAATTGATCTATATTCCTAGCCCCAGTATTTGATCACAATTGATTATCTCTCTTTCTCTCTAAAGATGTTATTTGCCTCAAAGAGTATTTATCTAATATTAGTATGACTACACCCTTATTAATGTATGCAAAAACAATTTCTCCCATCTTTTACTTTTGACCTTGTATATTCTTATATTGAAGGTAAGACATATAGTTGGATTTCATTTTTTAACCAAGTCTGAAGTCTCTGCCTCTTATGTGGACCATTTAATTCATTTACTACTAATGGAATTATACTCATACTGACATTTAATGACCTCCTTGTATACTTTCTCTCCCATACTTTTTTTTTCTTTTTTTTTTTTTTTTTTTTTTGCAGGGGGCGGGGTGGTACCAGGGATTGAACTCAGGGGCACTCAACCACTGAGCCACATTACCAGCTCTATATTGTATTTTATTTAAAGACAGGTCTCACTGAGTTGCTTAGCACCTTGCTTTTGCTTTGAACTCACAATCCTCCTGTCTCAACCTCCCAAGCCTCTGGGATTATAGGCATGCACTATATCATGCCCAGCTCTTTCCTTTTTTCTTGCTTTCTTTTTTACAAGACTTATTTCCAGTCTCTGGTAGCTTAGTAGTTTACACTTTTTTTTTTTTTTTTGGTACAGGGGATTGAACCCATAGGCACTTTACCACTGAGCCACAAAAAAGCTAAGTTGCTGGCCTTGAACTTGTGATCCTCCTGTCTCAGCCTCCTGAGATATTGGGATTACAGGCATGTACCACCACACCTGGTTTACACATTCTATTACTATTCTTTTGGCTGTTAGTCTAGAGTTTGACAAAAAATGCCTTTTTACCATAAAATCTAACAAACTTCTATTTTCCACTTCTCAAAACAATGGAAAAACTTTAGAATACTAAATCTATGGCCTCATGCTATGCATGTTATTATTTAATCTCATATAGATTTTATAACCTAGAATATACTTCTTTATACTATTAACAATGTTTATTTCACACTTACCAATTGTTTTTAAACTCTTCATTTCTTCTTCCATTTCCATTCTTCCAGGATCACATTCCCTCTCTAAATATTATTTGAAATTCCATTCAATGCTATTCCAATGCCAAGAAATTCTCATTTTTTCTAAACTGTATTTATTATACCTTGTCTTCAATACTTTCAATAGCTTCAGAATTCTTAACTGTGTGAAATTTTCTATTCATACTTTAAAAATATTACTCCTTTTACTCCTTTACCAACTTCCATTGCTTCTATTGAGAGGCTGGTAGCATCTCTCTTTTTTAACTCTGGTAAAAAGATTTCTAATTATCTTTTGTTTCTATAGTTTTATTGTTTTTTTTGTTTGTTTGTTTTTGTTTTTTGTACCAGTGATTGAACCCAGGAACATTTAACCACTGAGCCATATCTCCAGCCCCCTTTTCCCCCATTTAAGACAGGATCTTGTTAAGTTGCTTAGGTTCTTACTAAATTGCTAAGGCTGACCTTGAACTTGCAATACTCGTGCCTCTGCCTCCCAAATTGCTGGGAGACAGGTGTGCATCACCACTCCATGAAGTTAAGTCTTCTCCCTCTTACAATGTTCTTTCCTGTGTACTATAACCTATTCGCTGCTCTATGCTTCAATCCTACTTATTTTCTTTGACCTCATTCCCAGTTCACTAATTCTCCAATATCTTCATTGTGTCTATATGCTGTTAAAATCATCCGCTAGGGCTGGGGACGTGGCTTAGTTGTAGAGCACTTGCCTGGCATGTGTGAGGCACAGGGTTCGATTCTCAGCACCACATATAAATAAATAAAGATCCATTGACAACTAAAAAATATTTTTAAAAAAATAAATAAATAAAAAATAAAATCATCTGCTAAATCCTTAAATTCAATTATGTATTTCAATCCTAGAGTTTCCTTTTTATTACCTTTTCATTCTCTGAGGAAATTTAATTTATTGTTTATTTGGTTTTTAGGTGAACTTATAAAACACAGATATTTCCAAGATAGTCTGAGGATCCAGGCAATAGATGTTCCAGATCTATTTCTTTCACCTGAATATTTCTTCTGTTTCTACTCATGTTTGTGTCCTTCTATAACTTATTTTTGATTTTGGTTCCTTTTTTTTGGGGGGAGGGGGGGTACCAGAGATTGAACTCAGAGACACTCAACCACTGAGCCACATCCCCAGCCCTATTTTGTATTTTATTTAGAGACAGGGTCTCACTGACTTATTTAGCGCCTCACCATTGCTGAGGCTGGATTTGAACCCATGATCCTCCTATCTCAGCCTATCTAATTGCTAGGATTACAGGCGTGTGCCACTGAGCCCGGCCGTACTTTTTCTTTTATATTCTCATACTTCATTACATTTTAGTGTCAGCATCATACACAGACAGCACAAGGCTCCAGATGTTATCTTCCTCTAATATAACTTCTGCTTCTACCTACAGGTGGATCAAGGGCCCAATAATCCCAGATTACCAATCCAGGTGAATTAAAATGACTGGAAGCCTGGCTTCAGATTCTATGAAGGTAAATTTATCTGGCTCACCCCTGCTTCCAGGATACAACTCCACTGGTTCCCAAACTCAAGATCCTGACCTCAAAGATCCTACCTACTAAGCATCCACAAGTTTGTTTCTCTGTAATTGGCCAATGCCTCTTAATAATTCCTCTCTAGGCTTTGCATATCTATGAGACTTTGACAATTTAATTTCTGATTATACTGGTACTTCAGGGTTTTTTCCACCTCTTCAGAATTTTCAGTTGTCTTTAAAAGGAAAACTAGTTTGAGTCAGCTATGTATTAAAATGTTTCATTCCTGTGGAATGTTCACAAACTACTGTTAACTTAACCAGAGGTTCTACTTGTGGCTGTTACTGGTTATACCTTTTTTTTTTTTTTTTTTTGTACCAGGGATTGAACTCAGAGGCGCTTAACCACTGATCCACATCCCCAGCCCTTTTTGTATTTTATTTAAGGAGTTGCTCAGTGCTTCACTTTTGCTGAGTCTGGCTCTGAACTTGCTATCCTCCTGCCTCAGCCTCCTGAACCACTGAGATTATAGGCAATCTCCACCGCACCCAACCATGTTATTTCTTTTGATCAGATAATGGAGGTGTCAACTTAAAGACTACTGACTTATGATGTTCTTTCCTGTGTACTGTAACCTATTCGCTCTATGCTTCAATCCTACTTATTTTCTTTGACATCATGTCTATATACTGTTAAAATCATTGTGTCTATATACTGTTAAAATCATCCACTAAATCTATGGTAGCCAGTCCACCATAAAGCATTATGTGATCACCTAATACTAATACCATATCCAATGCCTTTCCATGCCCACCTCTCACCAAGTGTTTTTTTTAAAAAAGAACCCAAAAAACACTCTTCACTCTCACGACAGCCTGCATTCTCCCTTGGCTATGTACTCCTGGCTTTTCTAAATCAACCTCATGCCTCAGTATATAACATACAGGCTGAAACTGCATTCTGTCAGGTAAGGTCCTGAGGTGAGAGATTCCCCCTCCAGGACTCCTTGGACCTCCTCCAGTGACAATAAACACACGTGGGCTCCTGTTACCAAAAGAATTCAGGAAAGACCAGGGTTCCACTTTCACAATGATGAATTCCAAATAGTTTGAAAATAAACATCCTATCAAAGTAGTTAAGATTTCTTATTTGCTGCTATTATATCTATAAGTTCTTATCAAATTATAAAATATAAACTGTGAAACCTATCTAGGATTTGAAGTTAATTTTCCAACTACAAAACTTTCTAGAGAATTATTTCTTGCCTAAAAATAAATGGACAACCAAAATTCTTCCTTATACTTTCAAAATAAAACACTATTTCATTTATAACTTCATCATACAAAGATAACTTCTGTCTTGAGAATACTAACCAGAATGTTGAGAAGTTACTTTTTCCCCCTATCTTAAATCAATCTCTCTTGAAGTCTCAACTATCACTACTCCTAGACTCAAGTGATCCTCCCTCTCAATCTCCTCAGTAACTAGGACTACAGATACCACTCCACATCCAGTCAAGTCACCTTTTAGCACAGAACTTCACACCAATAATGTATAGCCTAAAGAAACCTATACATAAAAACTAAACCTCTCCCATAGTTTTAACCAACTTCAAATCAGACCCAAACATGCCTTGAAAAGTCTTACAAATCGGGCTGCGGCTGTAACTCAGTTTTGGAGCGCCCGCCTCGCACGTGTGAGGCACTGGGTTCAATCCTCAGCACCACATAAAAATAAAGATACGGTGTCCAACTACAACTAAAATAAAATATATATATATATATATATATATATATATACACACACACACACACACACACACACATACATACACGTCTTACAAATCACCTAACAAAATGTAATTTTCAAAAAATGGCAGAATAGCACCAATGAATATACCACAGAGATATCACCAGATATTTTGCTCCTTTTGACGGAAAAATTTACATCTCAGTGTGACCAATTCTCAATGAACATCTAGAATCTTGCAATATAATTGTTGACATAAACACACACACGTATCTTGCAATATAACTGTAAATTCATAGGCTCCATCCCAGACATTTTAATTCAGAATCCTAGCAAGCTGTTTTAAAACAAGCTATTTTTAAGCAAGCCCTCCAGGTGACTTTCATGCACATTGAAGGTAACTATTGCTCTCCATACAACCATCAACTTAAGAGAAATACAGGACCATATTAAACTCCAAAATGATTCAACTGTTAACATCCAAACTATGGGTAAACTACAATCAACAACCCTAGGTTCCTTCAACAAAGAAACACTGGCAAAGGGGATAAAAATTATGGTTTAACTATCTTAATCTACAGCAACCACCTGTGAAATCCAGTCTCTGTTCTACTCCTGATTAAGTAAATAAAATCATGCCATTCATAAAGTAACTATAAATGTGAACATCAACAAATAGTGTGTAATGATAGTTTTCAAAAACAAATCTTTGGGGCTGGGGCTTGGTCTCACCAGTAGCACACTTGCCTGGCATGTGTGAGGCACTGGGTTCAATTCTCAGCACCATATATGAATAAATAAGGTCTATCAACAACTAAAAAAAATATTAAAAAAAAAAAAAAAAAAAAAAACACAAATCCTTGTCTTTTAGAAATACATACTGAAGGGACTGGGGATGTGGCTCAAGCGGTAGCATGCTCGCCTGGCATGCATGCGGCCTGGGTTCGATCCCCAGCACCACATACAAACAAAGATGTTGTGTCCACCGAAAACTAAAAAATAAATATTAAAATTAAAAAAAAAAAAAAAGAAATACATACTGAATTGTTTGCAGAATATCAAATCTAGACTTTAAGCACAAAGCAAAATGGCTAAGAATAGCCATATTAACATTAACAGGTCCATAGGGGTGTGTGACTCCATTTTGTAAAAAGGTTCAAGATAATCCTTCACTTATTGTGGAAAATTTCTTTTAATATTTCAACAAATCTAATCAACTTATCAAAATTCACAAGTTTTAAAAATATTTGAGGGGGCTGGGATTGTGGCTCAGTGGTAGAGCACTCACCTAGCACGGGCGGGACCCAGGTTCAATCCTCAGCACCACATAAAAATAAAATGCACTGTGTTGTGTCCATCTATACCAAAAAATAAACATTATTAAAAAAAAAAAAGAAAGAAAGAAAAGAAACCCAGGCTTAAAAAAAAAAAAAAAATTGGGTGCAGTGGCACATGCCTTTAATCCCACATACTTGTTACGAGTTCAACCTAGGTAACTTAGCAAGACTGTCTCAAAAAATAAAAAGGGCTGGGTTGTAGCTCAGTAGTAAAAATCCCCTGGATTCCATCTCCAGTACTGAAAATAAAATAAAAAATAAAGAGGGCAGGGGATGCAGCTCAATGGTAGAGCATTTGCCCAACATCCCTTTTAGGCCATGGGTTCAATTCCCAGTACTGCCAAAACCAGAGAATCCATCCTTTTTTTTTTTTTTTTTTTTTTTTTTTAATTACGTATATATGACAGCAGAATGCATTTTGATTCATTGTATATCAGTTTTTAATTGACATTCATCCAGATCAATAACCAGGTTCAAAGAGGCAATAAGTCACCCATGAAGCTTTCTGATACAGTTCTGCTACACTTGATTTTTATCTTACTCCTTCCATGATTAGTTGAAGTAAAAATGATAATTTTCTCTTAATTACCTAACTTTAAAACACACCATGGAGCTGGGGATATAGCTCAGTTGGAAGAGTGCTTGCCTCAAATGCACAAGGCCCCGGGTTTAAACCGCAGCACCACCAAAAAAAAAAAAAAAAAAAAAAAAAAAAACCACACACCATATAATCACTAAGCACCTTCATATTTTTCTATTCCAAAGAGAAAGAGTTTTGAAGGTAAAGGCGGTAACATCCACATGTTCAGGGAGTTAGTTTACCTGTAAAGATGTAATTGATCCTGTGTGTCCTTGGAGCACTGCAACAGGAGCACAGGTTCTCAAGCACCACACTCTGATGATTTTATCACAGCTCCCTGCAGCAATCATAGTGTTCTCATAGTTCACTGCCATATCTGAAATTTCTGCAGAATGACCTCTTAATGTGGATAACAGGCGGCCATTATGTGTTGACCAAATCTTTACCAAACAATCATCTGAACCCTAAGAAAAAATACACCAAACACATATATCAGTTCAGCAAATCTTCTGAATCATTTATTAGAGTACTTTTTACATACTGCACAAATCAAATATCTGACTCTTCCTCCCTTCCAATTGTAGAATACTCCATCATGGTTCTTACAGTCAAAACACATAAGGAAATGTATTTTTCTTCGAAGGAAAAGCCTAAAGATACTGTGAACTTATCATTTCTATGAGTCAGATCACATTATAAATACTACTTACCCCAAAATTCTCTACCAACTAATACACCCAACTAGAAGTTCCTTCTCAACTGTATTGGTTAACAATGGCTACGTATTAGATCAGCTCACCAAGTTAAATAAGACAATAAATGTTAAGACAGATCTAGACTTCTTAGCTTGAACAAGACTAAGTGACAATTCCGCCACCACCACCCCCCAAAAAGTGGGAAAAGCATCCTTATTTCAAATAACCAAACAACAAAGTCTCAAATACACAATACCATCCAGCATCCATCATTCATCACACAATGATTATGTACTCTGAATCTCACACCTGCAATTAAGTTAAGCTTCTCACCCATTCTAATCTTCCCTTAAAAACATTAAAAATGTTAAATTCCAAATATTTCTGTACAGCTTTTCAATAACTACTTGAACTCAGAAATGCTATCTATAATCAATCCATTTTCCAGAATTAACAGTTAATCAATGTATGAATATTTCTAACAACTTGGAGATTTGTTCCTGGATTTGGGGTTAATTTACATTTAGATTAAGTACAGAGTGACAATTCAATAAGTTCAAAATGAACTACAGTATTAGATGTGTATTTGTTTTTTTTGGGGGGGGGTGCAGGGGGGGTACTAGAGATTGAACCAAGGGGCACTGAACCACATCCCCAGCCTGTTTTTGTTCATTTGTTCACATTTTTTTTTAATTCAGAAACAGGATCTCACTAAATTGCTTACAGCCACACCCAATAAATTGCTGAAACTGGCTTTGAATTTGCAATCCTTCTGCCTCAGCCTCCCAAGCAGCAGGGATTACAGGCCACTATACCAGCCTACACAGGCATAAATTTCAACCATCCTTAATGATCATGCTTAAGAACCACTGCTCTAAGTCATTATCTCTCAAAACAGCACATAGGACTATTTGTCGATAAATCACTTGAGGTACTTATTTAAAATACAAATTCATGGGCCCAGACCTACTTGGTTGAAATCTCTGAAGATTGGAAATAAAGAATCTACAAATTTTATAAGATTTCCTAAATGATGCTGAAGCACACTAAAGTGCTGCAGGCAGTACCCAATTTAGTAGAAAATGTTAACTCACTGTAAAGATTCTATGTCCTGTCCTATCAAATGCTACACAGTAAACAGCAGATAGATGTCCGAGAATCCTTCTGTGCATTTTTATATGCTGATACATAGCTCCTGGAAATGCTGTGCTAAAAGTGGAACACCCTGTGAGCTGTTTTCCTCGATGTATCTCCACTAGGAAATAAAAACAATGAAAATGGTTAAGAGGAAAGCAAATATTTTTGTGAAAAACTAAATAAATTTGTTTGGGAAATCCTAAGGACACAAATTTCTTTCCAATTCTGTTCTACCATAATCACTAATGCAGGCGTTTTTGTTCCCCACCCGCCCCCAGTACCAAGGGTCGAACCCAAGGGCACTTAACCACTGAGCCACATCCCCAGCCCTTTTTTATATTTTATTTAGAGACAAGGTCTCACTGAGTTGCTTAGGGCTAAATTGCTGAGGCTGACTTTGCACTTGGGAACCTCCTGCCTCAGCCTACCAAGCTGCTGGGATTATAGATGTGCACCACCTTGCCCAGCTCAGACTTCTTAATATAATGATTGTTTTCATTAATTTTATTAATTATTTTAAGAAAACAGTAGTTTGAAATTTGATATGTATTACTACTTAAAAAACAACCCTGCCAGTATTTCCTTTTTAAATTTGACATTTACAAATTTTATCAAGAAATTAAAAGAACTTTAGGCATCACCAAGGCCCACCTCACTTACCAAGATTTGGAGGAGAGCCGTAGTTCACGGGCATTTCAGGAGGTCTTCCTCTATGAAGAGCAGCAAAGGCAGAGCCCTTCCACACTGTGTGCCTGCAGTCTTTAAAATGAATTTTAGATACACATAAAATCTTGAAAGTTAACCCCAAGAAAGATTTTATAGAATACTTACGTATATTGTAATAAACTGTTTATTCAAAGTTTTACCAACTATAATATACTTTAACAGAAAAGCCCTGGAGGTTTATTAGACTATTTCTGAAGGGGAAAAAAAAAAAAAAAAAAAAAAAACTTAGGACATCTCAGATACAGCAGCAACAACAACTAACATTTGTGTAGCACTTTACAGTTCACAAAGTGCTTTCCACATACATTATCTCATTAAACCCTCACAACAACCCTGTGAGGTAGGTATTTTCGCCAATTTACAAGTGAGGTAACTGAGGCTCAAAGATTTCAGGACCTTTAAAGAGATCCACCACAAATGATTAGTAACAACGGGCCATAAAACCAGATCTTTTTTCAAGTCCCATTTAATGCCAAATAAGTGTCAATTTTTCAATGTAGAATTATACAATACAATATTAAAGACCTTAATCACAACTGGTCCAACTTTTCAAAAATTGAAAATTGAGAAAAATTTTA
The DNA here is from genome assembly GCF_048772815.1 of Callospermophilus lateralis. Taxonomy (NCBI): domain Eukaryota; kingdom Metazoa; phylum Chordata; class Mammalia; order Rodentia; family Sciuridae; genus Callospermophilus; species Callospermophilus lateralis. Next base: position 5,614,974 of record NC_135314.1, on the reverse strand, counting down.
ATTTCTTTCACATATAAAAATCCTTGACTTGTTTAGTCTTAAAATTAATTTGGCCAATACTGCCATGACTTTGGTCTCTTTAGGAAGTATTGACAACTTAAATAGCTTTCCCTTTATTTTAGGATCACAGATAATCCTTTACAGAAGGGCATATAAGTAGGATCTGTGAGTCTGAACATTAACTCAAAAAGCCCCATCCCTCCCTGACCTACAAGAAAAGAACTGAAGAAAAAAATGTCTTTCCTCCTAGGAGACAGCAGCAGAACACAAGTCATGGGCAGTCTGCTGTGCTGAAGTTTAGCTACCTCACAACTCAAAGACAAGGGAGGGATGGCAGCATACTTAACCTCCATGAGCCTCGGGTGCCCCAAACTAACAGGCATATAGAGTTTTACATGAATGGATCCATTACCACTATCATGACCAAAGAGCAGTTACCAGGCATCCTCTCATGGCACCAGTACAAAACAATAGAGAAACAGGGCCCTACCCTATGCACTTGACCAAGTCTCTTCCAAGGTCTGCCAATTCTAAAACAGTGCTCATCACAGAACAACATTGAGCTTGACACAGAAAACAGAGGAAAACATGCTGCCCCAGTAACTACTGAGTAACTGCCTACAACAGAGCAATTACAAGTGAATAGGAACACAGAAAAGGAAGAATACCAACAGTTTCCTGATTAGAGCCAACATGTGGCATGGCTACACAGCACTAGGAAACAGCTACCTGGACAAACCAGTCTGGCAGCGAACCAAGAGGGAGGCTGTTCTTCCTCAGTCAAGCTTTATCCTCATGGTGCCTCTAAAGAGGGAGCATCCCAGCGACTGCTCTTAGAGAGTCAAGGGAGGAGCCTTAGGATGGGAGGAACCAACCATCTTGCCCCTTAGCAGTTTAGCCACATTATACATAGATCGTATCACATACATATACTTAAGTCTAAGTCATTTGTACCAAGCTAACAGGAAAATAGCAATTTCAAACATTTTACTAGCACATAATTTGCCAAAAAAATACTGTAAAAAAAAGAACCATGCAATTTTACATTTTTGGTGCTTGTTTTCAAACCGCTACCAACCTTAGAAAATCACTTCCCCTGGTAACAAAGGGCTCTCGGAATCTAAATAGCAAAGGAAATACTTCTAGCATTTTAAGAGTTTATTAGACACATATAATTACAATCAATAAGTTACGAGTGAGCTACAAAATGAAAAAATTAAGAACTCACATTGATAAAACCTCAAACACATCTCATAATAAATTCAAGCTTTTTAGCTTAACATCTGTATCTTGAGCAATTTTTTAAATGCAGAAAAACCCATTAAACACTTAGGTAATAGGATTCAATGTTCTATGCTAAATGCAGAGAATTTTATAGTCCACAGCATGATTTAGTTACATATCACCTTTCTTCCACAATACTTACATTACGTCACAATTATAGTAATTATTAAGCTATTAATACAAAGCAGAACACTTCTTCAAATTAAGGTACCTTTTGCTGTACGTAGCAAAGACTGCCTTCCTGCACCAAGTAAAGAAGTGACTCTTGAAATACTGGGTGGAATTTCTTTATCCAACATAGGGCCGATGCGCTGGCAGATTTGCAACAGATGATCAGGAGCCACATGCTTATTGGACAAGACCTGGTTGGAAAGTTAAGTTTTAATAACATTAAATAATACCAAAAAAACAATAAATGTTTAGGGATAAATTTGACAACACATATGAAACACTGAAAACTACAAAACATGCTGGGAGAAATAAGACAGCTGAAAACAAACTAAACTACCGATTCAAACCAATCCCAACCAAAATTCAAGCAAGAATTTTTTTTTATAGAAATCAACAGTATTATTCTTAAATCTGTATGAAAATAACATAAAAAATCCAAAGCAGCTTTGAAAAAGAACAAAGTGGCAGTGCTAACAACATTGGCTTCCAAGGCTTGTTATAAAACCACAGAAATCAAAACAGTCTGATATTCTTGGTATATAGATAAAGACATCAATGGAACAAATTGTCCAAAACAAGACGTATGTATACTTAGACCACTGATTTTTTTTTTTTTTTTTTAAACCAGGGATTGAACCCAGGGGCACTCAGCCACTGAGCCACATCCCCAGGCCTATTTTGTATTTTATTTAGAGACAGGAGGGTCTCACTGAGTTGCCGAGTGCCTTGCTAATTTGCTAATGGTTGACTTTGAACTTGCCATCCTTCTGCCTCAGCCTCCAAAGCTGCTGGGCTTACAGGCGTGCCACTGTGCCCAGTTAATGATTTCTAATGTGACACCTAAAAAGCACAAACCATAAATAACAAAAATGATAAACAGATTTCATCAAAACATCTTCCTTTCTTCAAAAGTAATGTTGACTGCTAAAGGCTGAAGGAAAATATTTGCAAAGCATGTATCTCACCATGGACCTATATCCAGAATAAAGAACTCAAAAAGAATTCCCAACAATATTCAACTCAACAATACTCGACATTCAAAATTCAACAGTAACAACCCATTTTAAATAGAGTAAAAAGTTTGAACAGACATGTCACCAAATAAGGTAAAACAAATAGCAAATCAACATGTGAAGGTGACTGACATTATTTAGTAAAATACACATTAAGATTTTAAGGAGATACTACCACACACCTGTGAGGATGGCTAAAATGAAAAGGACTGACCAGCCCAAACGTTGCAAGAATGTGGAGAAACTGCTGATGGAAATATACACTACCACAAATTTTGAAAATAGTTTAACAGTTTCTTTAAAAATTACACATAAGGGCTGGGATGCAGCTCAGTGGCAAAGCATCTGCCTTGCATTCGCAAAGCCCTGGGTTCAACCCCCAGTTCCAAAAAAGATAAAAAAAAAAAAAAGAACCCCACCAAAAAAAAAATAAGATTGAAAAAAAAATTACACATAAGCTGAGCACAGGGACATACACCTGTAATCTCAGCCACTCAGGAGATTGAGGCAAGAACACATCCAGTCTGAGGCCAATGTAGGTAACTTAAATTTAAATAAAAATAAAAATAAAGACTGGGGATGTACCTCTAAGGTAAAATCCTCGTGTTCAATCCTCAGTATCCCCGCCCAAAAAAAAAAAAAGTACACATACACCCCTGTCGTATAATCCAGCTATTTCATTTCTAGACTTGATTTTTTTTTTTTTTTTTAATACTGGGGGTTGAGTCCAAGGGCACTTTATCACTGAGATATATCCCCTGTCCTTTTTTATTTTGAAACAGGGTCTTGCTAAGCTGCTTAGAGTCCCACTAGATTTCTGAGTCTGGGCTTGAACTTGAGATCCTCCTGCCTCAGCCTCCAGGGTTCCTAGGATTACAGGTATGTGATACCAAGCTAAGTTCCACTCCTAGGTATTTAAGCATCGGGGAAAAAAAAAACTCACAGACACGAAAAGGTTTGCGTATTAATGTTAGCAGCTTTCTCTCCAATAGAAAAAAAGAATACAACAAAAATGTCCACTAACTGATGAATAAATGAATAATACACTGTGATGTATCTGTACAATAGAATACAGTTAGGCAATAAAAAGAAATGAACTGATAGTTCAAAAATTCATCTGTTGTGTTCTATCTTGAAAGCCAGGAAACAAATATATAACTGCATAATTTCACTTACATTAACTTCTAGAAAATACAAACTACATATAGTCACAGAGGACGTATCAAAAGGCTGGATGACGAGGTAGTGCCAGAGGACAGGGAGGAATTTCCAAGGAGTGAAAGGAGAGTTCTGGAAGTGAGACATGCTCACCATCTTCACTACTGTGATGGGTTCATGGCTGTAACATATGCCAGTATTTATCAATTTGGACACTCTAAAATTTTAGTTCATGTGCATTTTATGTTAATTATACATAAGAAAAATAAACCACAAAAACAGTAAAGTATGTAATTTTAACTCATGTATGTACAATGTTACCTGATATGAATGCAACTGGCATAAAATTTAATGGTGCATCCCTAAGGGATCTCAATCATAACATCACCAGCATTCAAGGAATGACTAAGGGCTGGACCTTTAAAGAGATCCACCGCAAATAATCAGTAACAACGGGCCATAAAACCAGATCTTTTTTCAAATCCTATTTAATGCCAAATAAGTGTTAATTTTTCAAAGTAGAATATTATACAATATTAAAGATTAAAGACATTAATCACAACTGGTCCAACTTTTCAAAAATTGAAAATTGAGAAAACATCACCGTGCAGGACTAACCCACACATGCAGACCTAAGTGTCCTCAGCCCCCATCCACTAATGTCAGCAGCACTTCCAAGGCACTGCAACATCAACACGCTCCATGTTTCAAACTGAGAAACACTGCTCTAAAGAAAATCTCAAACACATAATTATAGATCTATACCATAGTTATAACCCTGTATCGAACTATTGGTAAACATCACTTTTTAGGGCTGAGGATTTAGCTCAGTTGGTAGAGTGCTTGCCTTACATGCACAAGAGCCTGGGTTCAATCCCCAGCACCACTTAAAAAAAAAAAGCACTTTTGAGATCACTTTTGTCACTTTTTGTTCTTCATCATTAATCCAAATATAAAATAATCCTGGACTCAATATAAAAGTTTTTATTCATCAGCCCTGGTGACAACAAGAGCTTGATAAAATACCTTTGATTTCCCAATCGGACTCATGTTCCCCACCTCCTGGCAGATATACCAACACAAAACTGAAAAGTATCAAAACCAGGTAGACCTCAGAAGCTTCTTAATAGTAATTAGCACTTTGTGCTTCAAATGTCAGTACCTAACCTCCCAAACACTGCTGCAAGTAATCAGCACAGCACACAGGAACAGGAGATGAGTGGAGCCAGAAAAGTAATTCCAACAGAATCAAAAAAAAATCACAGGCTTAAGAATCTGTCAATCAAAGCCAGGCACAGTGGCGGTATACACCTATAATTTCAACAAGTTGGGACACTTAGGAAGATCCCAAGATCAAAGCCAGCCTCGGCAACTTAGCAAGGCCCTGAGCAACTTGGTGAGATCTGCTCTCAAAATAAAGAAATAAAATAAAAAGAGCTGGGGAGGAAGCTCAGTGGTTACATGCCTCTGGATTCAAACCCCAGAACCAAAAAAAAAAAAAAAATTTTTTTTTTTTTTAAGAGCAACTGGTGCATGATCTTCCTCTCTTTAAATCAAAAATGTCACTAACACTCAGAAAGACAAGATTAAAACACTAGATTTCACTGTGCCTTTCCAATACAGCTAGCTATATCCTCCATTAAAAGTTTGGGGTTTTTTTCTTGCATTTCACCATGGGGAAAAAACTGATGCCCAGTCCCACCATAAAGACTGATTTAACTGGTTTGCAGCCCACTTTGGACATCTGGAACATACAAAGCTCCCAGATAACTCTAACCAAAATTGAGAACCATTGAGAAAATGGAATAACTTCAAGAAGAAACAATGACATATCCAGAATAAGGCAAATATCTGTCTCTTCAGTAATAGCGTAGGAAAATGATGATTCATAATTTTATATAATCAATGCCATTTTTCCCCCCTGTACTGGGGACTGAACCCAAGGGCACTTAAACATTGAGCCACATCCCAAGCCCTTTGTATTTTTTTGAGACAAGGTCTTCCTAAGTTGTTTAGGGCCTTGCTGAACTTCTAAAGTTTGCCTTGAACTTGTGATCCTTCCATTTCAGGCTCCAGAGACACTGAGATTTCAGGAGTGCCTCACACCTGGCATGGACCTGAATTTGAACTAAACATAAAGACACTTGGGGAAGCCAGATGTGGTGGAGCACATCTATAATCCCAGCAATTCAGGAGGCTGAGGAGGCCCTAAGAAACTTAGGGATATCCTATCTGAAATAAAAAGGGCTGGGGATGTGGCTCATTAGTTAAGTGTCCCTGGGTTCCATCCACAGTTCAAAAAAGAAAGGAGCCTTTTTTCATTGTGGTCCTAGAGATCCAATCCAGTGTCTTGTACTGTGCATGCTAAGTACATGCTCTACCACTGAATAGGCCTTTACAGAGATGCAGTCCAAACAATTTGCTTTAAAATACTCCAGCATATTAACCAATGAAATAAATGGCTATCTGAAGCCAGACACAGTGGCACATGCCTGTTAATCCCACCTACCCAGAAACTTAGGCAGAAGGATTGAAAGTTTGAAGCTAGCCTGAGCTAGCAAGACCCTGGGTCAAAATTAAAATGTTTAAAGGGCTGGGATGTAACTCAGTAACAGTAGGCTTGCCTATCATGCTAAGGACCTGGGTTCAGTCCCCAGTACTGCAAAAAAATAACAAAAAAAAAAATGAATGGCTATCTGGAATCTGCTTAAAAACAACACGGTGACGGTGAGGCAGAGATTAGCAGATGCAACATTTTTTGATTAATCACTAAGGCTGGATAAAGGGTACCTGGTGGTGGGTTTCTTATTTATTTGCTTATTTATTTTGTTACTAGAGACTAAACCTCAGGTGCGTCTTACCACCTAGTAACATCCCTACCTCTTTTAAGAAGTTTGCCCAGGCTGGCCTCAAACTTTCAATCCTACAGCCTCGGTCTCCTAAGTTACTGAAACTACAGGAATGTGCCACCATAGCCCACTAGTCTATTTTTTTTTTATTTAATTAACACTTTATATTAAAAATGACTACCTCAAGTAGAAACCAAAGTAAACAGCAAATTGCCAACAAATTCAAATCTGTTAATGGTATATAGGGGATCATTACATTCTCATTTAGGTACATTTGAATTACTTAATTTAAAAAAAAAAAAAATATTAAAGAGCCAGGTGCAGTCATGCCTATAATCCCAGCAGCTTGGGAGGCTTGAGGCAGGAGGATGAGAGTTCCAAGACAGCCTCAGCAACTCAGCCAGGCTCTAAGCAACCCATGAAGACCCTGTCTAAACACAAAAAAGAGCTGGGGATATGGTTCAGTGGTTAAGTACCCCTGGGTTCAATCCCCAGTACCAAAAAAAATAAAAATAAAAATATTAAAGAATGAAGACTTCTTATAGCCCCTGTGTTTCGGACTTCACAGCCTCTAGGGCTGTGAGCCAAATAAACATGCATTATTTATTTAAAAAAAAAAAAAAAAAGAAGAATGAAGACTTCAGAGATCTACAACCTACACATTTTTTTATAATTTTAATTTAAATTATATTAAATTTAATATATTTGATTTTTAAAGTACATAGGAGATATGCTGTCCATCACTTGGTGAGTGGGGGACAGAGATAAAAGAAGAGGATACCCTCTAATCAGTAAACCACCCAGATGAGATGAAATCTTCCATAACCAGATAGACATTTTAAACAATTTTAAACAAAATTACATCAAGGAGGGTTTTAAGCGTTTTTTGTTTTTTTGTTTTTTTTGGGAAAAAAAAAAAAACTTGTTTCTGTTTAAACTTAAACCTGTTTTTTAAAAGTAATTTTCCCAATAGTTACAGCATGACCCTAGTGTCATATCAACAATGCTTTTCTGCTTCACGGATAATGCCATTTTACAAATTCCAACCCCCCAAAATATATAATATATGTATAAAACATACATTTAATACTTACTGTTCATACATGCATATAACAAATCCCCTGGCTAATTCTTTTACATTTTTTATTTTTTATTATTTATTTTTAGTTGTAGTGGGACACAATACTTTTATTTATTTTTATGTGTTGCTGAGGCTGGAACTCAGTGCCCTGCTAGTGCTAGAGGAGGGCTCTACCGCTGAGCCACAACCCCAGTCCCCCCTTTTACTTTTAATACAAGAATGTTAAGATTTCACCACCTTAGAACCGTGATAGAAATTGAGACGTTTCTTTTTCCCCCATTATTTTCCTTACTCATGATACTGAACGTGTCCTGGTAACCAAAAATATGTTTTACCCCAATATACAGATTTCCAAAAATATTTCCCAAGAAGATGTTTATTCCACCAAGGACAAATGAATCCTTGCATTACTGACTGGAGAAAACCTAATTATATCTTAAGAATAGAAAAAAAAAATTTATAAAGTATAAACGTATTCACGTTAACATTGCTTAAAAAATAAAAAATTTACTAATTCAAAGCCTATGTTTTTTATACACAGAGAGATCAACTATAAAATTAAATAAATCAACTTCCTAAGGCATTCAAAAATTGTACTGTTCAGAACAGCAATAGCATTGGAGTGAAATATTCACGCATCAGCAATACTTTTCTCACGCTGCAAAGAGGAAAAAAAAAAAAAAAACAAAAAACCTCCAAGGAAACCTTTCGCCACCTTCGGAGACCAAGGACTCTATTCCTAGGGAACAAGTGGTCGGAAGACCTGGGCGGGGCAGAGGAGCAGCGACCAATCAGAGCTCGCCTTACGCGCCGGGCCAAGGTAGCAGGCGATGAGAGCGCCCCACTGAGTGGCTGGCGGGCGCACGCCGCCCCCGAAGGCAGCCGCACCTGGAGGCTCGGCCCAACCCCGAGCTCGCGGCACCCCCTCCACCGCCCCCGGAGGCCGCTTCCTGCCAAAACAAACCCCGCCGCCTCCAAAGCAAAACAAACCCTGGTCGGGGACAGGCCCTCCGTCACGGCCGCACGCCCAGCGCTCCCGTCGCGGGGAGCCGGGGCGAGGGCAGGGGCGGCGCAGAGGACGCGGGCGGAAACGTCCGGTGCTCACCAATTCCTCGTAGCTCCTGTTGTGCTCGTTGCCCTCCCAGTCCAACCTCTTCGGCAACAGCTGGAAAGACACGAAACGCGCCCGCGTGACCACCGCTCCGGCGCGGGGCCGCGGGGGCGCGGGCGGGGCCCTCCCGGGGCCGGGGGCGGGACGCGCGGGGACGGCGGCACCGACCTGGTACTGCTCCAGCTCCTGCACCAGCACCTGCGGCAGAGACGCACCGTCAGTGGCGGGCCCGGCGCGCCGCCACCCCCCGCCCCCCGCGGCTGCCCGCGCTCACCTGGGCGGCTCTGCGGCACGGGCCGGCCGATAGGTACCGAGCGATAAGGAAGTACAGTTCTGCGGAGGGAAGACGGGAGTCGGTCAGGGCGGCGCGGGGAGCGGGGCCCGGGGGGTGCGGCGCCGCGTCTTACCCGACTCGATGAGCGGCACCGGACGTCGGGCGGGCGCGGGCTCCGCCATGGCCGGGCGCGGGGCGGGGAGCAAGCGGGCGAGCGAAGCGTGTAGGCCGTGCCGAGGCCTCACCGCGCCGGCGTCCCCTCTCCTCAGGCGCGCGCCGCCGCCGCCATGCCGTGCGCGCCGCCAGCGCCCGACGCCTCCGCGGGGGAGGAAGTAGCCCCGCCGCGGGGACGCAAAGTAGTCCCTCCGGAGACTACGCGACGCGAGCCTCGGGGCCGCGCCGAGGGAGCGCGCCCGCCTCTTGTGGCTTCCTGCGGCTGGGGGGCGCGGGCGGGGGCGGCAGGCAGGGGCCTGGACCGGGCCGGGCGGGGCGCGCGCGTGGCCCCGGATCCCTGCGCGGTGAGGCGGCGCCGGCCTTTGTGCGGCGGCGGCGGCGGCGGCGGCGGCGGCGGCGGCGGCCCGACTGCTGGAGGGCGGGAGCCGGGGGCGGAGGTCGGGCTGCGGGCGGACGGGCGTGGGCGGGGCGCGGGAGGGGCGGGGCTGCGCGGCAGACGCTGCCGCCCACTCTGCTGGTCGCCGCTCGGAAGGGACGAGTCACGGGCGGTCACCCGAGGCCAGCGTGTCTGCCCTCCGCCAGAGAGCCGTCGCTCGAAGGACGCGAAGCTTTGCCCGACCGGGGTCCCCGAACGCTGCCCCTCTTGGCCGCAGCGCGTGGCAAACAGCTCCCAGTCTGCGTCACCACGAGCGGCGCTGCAGAAAGGAAGAATCAATAAGACCCAGCCGCAGTCCCCCGCCTGCTATCCCGCGGGGAGGTTAATAAGATGCAGCGCGCCGCGGAGGGTGTCCGCGTGGGGAGGCGGCCGGGCGGCGATGACTTAGCCGGATTCTCAAAGGACGGCCGGACGGGGGAAGGGCAGTGCAAGCAGCAGCCCGTTCCGAGGAGGAGGATCAGGAAACGGGATGGAGGGTCATTTGTATCCTCTGGGAAGACACTGATAGGATTTGAGGTCGGAGAGGTGGACAAGGGCCAGGAAAGCCCTTAATTGTGCTGGGCTTCTGACCTACGTGGATTCGTGCCTTTAGCACGTTCAGTGTGCCCTTTTAGTCATTAGTACAGCAGTGAGTGTGAGTACCATTCTCTTTCCTGCTCAGGGTGAGAACCTGCACAGTATGTGGTTGGGATCAGACCCTGGACTCACCTGGACCGCTCCCTGGTTCCACTAACTTTTAGTTGTGTACCTTGAGCAAGACGCTGAATCTTTGGGTCTCAATTTTCCTCAACTGTAAACAGTAGCTAGTATTTTTCTTTACATCATAGGCGTAAGAGCATAGGCCTGTGAGTTGATAGAGTTTCTAGCACACAGTAGGCACCATATTGGAGCTAACAACCCCATGCTGGGGATTGAACTCAGGCATAAGCTACCATTGAGTTATTTCCCCATCCCTTTTTTTATTTTGAGACTGGTTCTCACTAAATTGCCCAGACAAGCCTGGAACTTTGATCCTCCTGCCTCAGCCTACTGAGTAACTGGGATTCCAGGCCAGTGCAACCATGCCCAGCTGACTTGTGTTATTAACATTAAGTAGCTGGAGTTTTTTTCTAACAATCCAAACATGTTCAGGGTGGTGCTCAATTAATGCAGCAAACACAATCAAATCATGGGTTAAAAAAAAGAAAGACCACATTTTGCCATTACAAAGATTTTTTAGCATATTGGGGAAAATGTGAAAAATAACGACAAGGTTTGGGGCAAAGGTAGAAGGGACATGTTCTTGCCTGAGCTAGAGGAAATGGGAAAGTTTGGGTCATCCAGACTACAATTTGTGGGAAAGGATTATAGGCATATGAACAACAACAGGACAAGACAAATAGCATTTTAGTCGTCCCAATGGCCCATGCCTGTAATCCCAGAGGCTGAAGCAGGGGGATTGTAAGTTCAAAGTCAGCCTCAGCAATTTAGTGAGACCCTGTCTGTAAAATTAAAAAAAAAAAAAAAAGGTGGGGATATGGCCAGAAGCATCTGAATAGTGGTTATAAGGATAGGAAAAGATGGCAGTATTGAGGTGGAATAAAAAGAAAAGAGTCCTGGGCTTAGGAGTGCAGCTCAGTGTTAGCACACTTGCCTAGCATGCAAGAGGCCCTGGGTTCAGTCCCCTGTAGTGGGGGCATAATCGCAAAACTCTTAGGGTTTGGTGGGTTAAAGTTGTGCCACCAACTGCAATGGGGCATTCAAGCTGTAGCTAAATTGTTAAGAAGTACAACTTCTTGGAAGAAGTTGATTATATGAATTTACAACTGTCCCTGTGGGACAGTGTGGTCTAATGCAACCTCCCAAAAAAATGTTACAGGAGTTTATATCCCAAATGCCTGTCATTGTCTGGAGTTATAATTCTGGAGTAGGCAACATTGTGTTAATGTGAGATCAGAAATGATGGCATGAATCTTTGCAAGAGCCCTGATAGTCCTTTTACAGCTTAGTCTGACACCTATCACAAATGCTCATCCAGGATTACACTCAAAGAGGCATAACCTCCCCATTCAACTCCCAAGTATCAGAGACTCAGATAGGACTCATATAGGCCTACCAAGAAGAAGAAAGGGGAACACACTGTCCACCAGCAACTAGGTAATGGGTGCCTGCCAGAAGTGCCCTCCTACATACCTGGCTGGACTCAGGTATGTAACTCTCATACATTTGAGTCGCAGCTGTCCTAAGTGTGCATGCTAAAGTTTGCTTTTGAGTAAGTGGAAGTAACTTGAAATTACATAGAGAACTAAATTATCAGAAAATTGGTTGGTAGGGACTGGGGATATAGTTCAGTTGGTAGAGTACCTGCCTTGCATGCACAAGGCCGTGGGTTCAATCCCCAGCACCTCAAAAAAAAGAAGAAAACCAGTTAGTAAACAAGGGTCAGAAAATCTTAACTGGTGATGTTAAGCTATAATATGGTCATCCCTCTTCACTATAGGGTTACATCTTCAAGGAAAAAACACTGTGATTAAGCTTTTGGCCAGCAATTCCTCTCCAAAATAAACTTACTTGTCCTGAAAGTAGCTCTTGGTTATCTACAGTGCTCACTTCAGTAGAAGCCCAGTGAGACTGAGAAAGGCCTGAGGGCACATAGCTAGTAAACAGCCCCCAGCTGAAGTCTGGGTATGACAGCCCTGCCTTAGAACACAAGCACTACAGAAGTCTTTCTCCCCTTGCTGTTTCACAAAGGAGGGAAACCAGACCTGGAAAGTAGGAGATTGACACAAGGTTGCACAGCCAGTACCTGGGAGAGCTGGAATTTGAAAATCCATGTGATAAGTACGCACATGAGCTCATGTATCACAAACAACTCTTAGTTCTGGTTCTTCTCATTTTAAGGATGAAGAAATTGAGGTTTAGAAAGTTTTTAGAAAGAATTTGCCTAAGAATGGAGAACTTAGCAACAACAACAAAAAAAACAGGCCTTCCTATTAGCACAAAAGAGGACCCAAAGTTGAAGTGTGAAAAGCTTATGTGGAAAATGATGCACAAACCAGTCTGCCTCCAAGGATGGTCAGAAAGAGGACTTAGGCAAAAATGTGGATTAGGGCAATTGTGAAAGACTGAAGAATGGGGTAAGGCCAGGCAAAGTGGCACAAGCCTGTAATCCCAGCTACTCTGGAGGCTGAGGCAGGATCACAAGGTCAGGGCCAACCTGGGCAATTTAGCAAGAGATACCATGTCTCTAAAAAGGGTAGGGTGTAGCTCAGTGGTAGAGCACTTGCCCAGCATGTGTGAGGGCCTGGGATCCAATGCCAGCAGTGCAGACCTCACAAAGAAATTAGATAATTAAAGTCTAGGCTGGGAAGTAGCTCAGTGGCAAAGCATCTTCCTTGCATTCACAAAGCCCTGGGTTTTTTGGAACCCCCAGTTCCAAAAAAGACCAAAAAAAAAAAAAAAAGAACCCCACCAAAGTCTAATGATGTGCTGATGTGGCCTTATGTTAGCTGAATTCAGGTTTATTCAGGAGGCACTGATGATTCTGCATCACATCAGCAGAGCTTCTAGAGACGTGAAGTAGATGTGATACTGAGCCTACTTATGGAGCCTTTGTAGCACAAACAGGAGTCCACACATGGGGAGAAACGGAGTGCACAGAAAACTCCGACCATTTCTTTCATTCAACAGAACTGAAAGCCTGCTCTGAGTTCCCCTGGGATAAGTCCCCTAGTTAACTTCCTGACAGGTTTACAGAGAACTGAGAAGGGACCATGAGGCATCTGATCTCTGGCCTGGCCCCTTTGTCACTTGCAGATCTTGTCTCTAATTCCTGAGGCCCCTTTCCACCCGCTGTGGGTGTCATCTTTCCCTTGGGATCTTTTCTCCCCTTTAAGTCTGTCCCAGCCAGCTGTCCCCTTACTGACTTGTCCCTGCCTCCCTCAGCAAATTGTTTCCACATTTATCTGCTCCCTCTCCAAATTCTGCCTCTCCCTGTCACTGGCGTCTGTCCCTGTTTGTTCCTGGCTCATAGGCATCAGCCCATATCTGTCTCCCAAGTCTTACCAGTTCTCACTTTGAAATTCTTCTCACAACACCAGGAGCACAGTGTGGTTGGAGACCATCTGGGGAATGTGGGGGCTGGGTCCAGAACGTCTGTGCTCAGATGGCAGAGTTCAGCAACCTCCATGGCCCAGGAATAATCTTTAAAGTGAGGAGAACACTGACAGATAACATTTGTGGAATGTTTTTATGTCGTGGACACTGCTAAGCCATCTGTGGTGCTCATGAGATGGCTAGAATACACAGGTTGTGAGCATTTCCAGAGGGTGCCTGTGAAGCTCTTTGATGCCTAACTCTCAACATGAAGCATTTATATGAAAATAATTTTTCCCATGCATTTCCACTTAGTTTAGGCCCTCAAGCCTCAAAGCCAGTCCTGTCACTACTTTATGTGTGTATGTGTGTGTGTGTGTGTTTACTGAAGATTAAACCCAGAGCACTTTACCACTGAGCCACATCCCCCCAGTCTTTTTACATTTTTGATACAGCATCTCTCAGTTGCTCAGGGCCTCACTAAATTGCTGAGACTGGTCTCGAACTTGTGATCCTCTGCTTCAGCCTCCCAAACTGCTGGGACTATAGCCATGCATCACCATGCCCAGCTCTTTGAAAATCTTAATGCTGTCTCCATTTTACACATGCAAGCCAACAATAATACTTCCAATGCGGCTACCTTCAAAATGTCTCTAAGAGGCTAGGGTGAAGCTGTAACTCATGGTAGAGCCCTTCCCTAGCAAGTGCAAGATCCTGAGTTCCATCCCCAACACTGCAAAGAAAAAAAGAGTGTGTGTGTGACTGTGTCTAACTGCTTCTCACCACCCTGAGTACAACCTCCTACAGATCACTCTGCTTCTACCTTTATCTTGTTCCTATCTGTTCTCAAAAGGCAGCTGCAGGGAGCCTGTTGAAACCTAGGTCAGCTCAGTCCCTCCTCTCTCAAAATTCACCAATGGCTCCCAAGTGAGCCCAGGCCCCACAAAGAGCCCTATGATATGGCCTTTCACTCCCCAGACCCCTCTCCCGCTTTTCTCCCTCTCATGCTATGCTCCAGGCACACTGGCTGTGAGGTTCCCCAGGCACATCTGGAATGCAGTTGCCTTGGGGACTTTGCACTTACTGCTCTTGCACAGGAATGCTTCTTCCCCTGGGAATCCCACATGGTTCTGTCCCTCCCTGCTTCAAGTCTTGGCCCAAAGTTCACTTTTCAGCTAGATCTTTCCTACCGTCAATAAAACTAACCCTCCCTGTCACTCTGCACCCCCACTTCCCTTTTCTCCTTCCTGCTTTCTTTTCCTCCATAGCACCTTTGACCTCACCCACTGTAAAATTTGCTCACCTCTCACTTATTGCATATCCCCTCCCACTCTATGAAGGCAGGCCAGGGTTTGTGCCTGTTTTGCTCACCAGTACATCTCCAGAGCTGCTGTAAAGCCTGACATATAGTAGGCACATGTTAGAAATGTACTGGATACTTCATGAAAATCTCTCAGTCCTCAAATGTGAGGTAGTCAGCTCTCAGCTTCACTCGCCAGCCTCCTGGCCGCCAGTGTAGTGGTTAGACTCGAAGACAGCTCACAAAAACATGAGCCCCCAACATACCTGGTGACTTGCCCCACAGGAATCTCCATTGCTACCATGAAAACAGGGAGCATTTTCAGGTGCAGTAACAGAAGCTGCCTGGGGGAGAGGATTCCAGTGCTAGGAGGACAGGCAGTCTGTCAGTGCATTTCCCAGGACTGGGCCTGGCCTCCTGGCACACAGCATTCCTGCCTCCTCCTGACAACCTTGCTTCACCTCCACTGCTAGCTGCCTCTTTCATAGGTTTCCAACCTCCCAGGCTCCATTACCCCAGCCTCTCCCCTAAGCAGACATAGTGCCCTCTGGTTTCCCCAGGGGCCACTGACCCTAAAGCTTAGGAGACAGGAATCTGGCCTTGTCTGCCCCAAAGGTGAGCCTTTGGAGTTGCAGTGAGGGGAGGGAGAATCCCAGCAGGCACAAAGCAAGTCTAAAGAGGGAAGAACAGAAGGGGGAAGGAAGAGCTAAGTGGAGAGGCTGGAGGGATCATCATTAATTGTTGCTAGAAGGCTTGTCTGTATGCTGGTGGTGACCATTGAATACCATTGAATACTGCGGAACCTTTGAAGATGTTTATTTGAGTTTGTTGTTGTTGTTGTTTTTTACCAGGGATTGAACCCAGGGGCACTGCTTAACCACTGAGCCTCATCCCCAGCCCTTTAATTTTTATTTAGAGACAGGGACTTGCTAAGTTGCTTATGGCCTCGCTAATTTGCTAAGGCTGACTTTGAACTTGTGATCCTCCTTGCCTTAGCCTCCCTAGACGCTGGGATGACAGGCATACACTAGGATAAATCTCCCAGCTTATTTGAGCCTTTGATGATGTTTATTTGCAGGAATAACTCTCCACTTGGTAACTGGAGAAAGATTCCTGGTCCCTCCTTTTACTTATAGAGTACTTCTGGCCTCGAGCAGGGTAAAGAAACCACAGTCTAACCCCAAATCACCTTAGTTTTGAAGAACCAAACCTTCCAAAGCTGTAAGATATGAATATCAGTATGAAATGAGGTTGAGATGATTTTTGACTGCAGAATCCAGAATCTCAAATATTGTCTTTAACTACCCACTTTGCAGCAAAGGTCTTCAATGGCAATACATGCATAGAAGATACTGGCTGCAGAAAGTTCTTCATCAACCCTGAGCCTATTTTCTTGTGAGCTAGACTCCATGTGTAAACAGTTATTTGTTCAGGTCATGCAGTCTCTGAAGACTGACCAAAACCACCCAGAAATGGCAACATCTTAACAGCTGGTATGTGCACCCCAGGCTTGAGAGCCCCATCGCTGTCAAGGCTAGGACTTCTAGAGGCCTGGTTTTTGTGCCCCACATTTGTCTTTTCAGATGCATGAAAGCAAAACACTTGAGATGAACCTCTCCTCACAGAGCCCCGCCTCTGCTCCAGAAGCACTAGACTTTGCATATGGTTAGATATGGGTTGGTTGGTTTTCAATAAATTTTCAAGACCACAGAATCCAGCACATTGATCAGCCTATATATTCATATTAAACAAAGGAAATAAAAGAACAAAATTCATGCAATCAAAGTTAGCTGAGAATCATCAACAAATGGGTTTGTTCATTAACATTTTTGAGTAGGTTAATTTTTCCATACAACTTAATGATATAATTTCCTAATACAATCCTACAAGACAAGCTTTGCCAAAATCTAACCTCACGAAGGTTACACATTCCACAGAATTTAATTATAAAGCCTTTGCAAAGAACAGATTACTACAATAGAACATTTTGTTCTTTGCAGTAAATAAACAAATCAGAAACTCTGTTCATGCTCAAAAAGAAATGAGTATACACAGACTTGCCCTGAATTACATCCTGGTCCCACAAGGCTCATGTTTTCTCATTAGTATTTTCAGAATTTCAAAATACAAGTTTTTCAACATTCTTTTTTATCACTCTAGCAAAGAGTAATGACCAGCCCACTACTTTGAGTTATCTACGATCTTACAATGTTTCAAGGATTCCAGTTGCATGGTTGTCTGAACAAAAGAGGGATGGATTGACAGGTAATTATGAATCTTCTCTAGCTGCCTAGAACACAGACAGCTACATAAGCAGGAGGCAGACAATCCACCCACTTGTTCCCAATCAAACCATTTTCCAGAGTCTCCTGGATTCCTTGCAAGACCCCCCAGGCTGTAGAATATACCACTCACTCAGGGGTAGTGATAACCAGGAGATGGGGACAAGGATAAAGGGAAGGTATCAAATGACAGGGATGATCCCGGAGCAGGACAGTATTACCCCCAGATGGGGATGGGGTGGGGTTGGTGGAGTTCTGGTTGTGTGCTGTTTCTTTTTTTGTTTTTTTCTTTTTTAATTGTAGTTGAACACAATACCTTATTTTATTTATTTTACTTTTTAAAAATATTTTTTAGTTGTAGTTGGACACAATACCTCCATTTTATTTATTTATTTGTATGTGATGCTGAGAATCGAACCCAGCGCCTCACTTGTGCTAGGCGGGTGCTCTTCCACTGAGCCACACCCCCAGCCCTGTTCTGTTTCTTAATCTGAGATGCATTCACCTGGCAGATAGATCTCCTATAAAAGGACACCTGTGTTTGTCAATTTACACAGAAAGGGTGTGCATCATTCTACCACTGTGCTTTTTCTGAGAAGCCCTTTGTCCCTTGAATGGCCTACCTCACAAAGCTTCTGCCTTCTTCCTCCCTTTCTTTGTTCTCCTCCACCCCTTTCCCTGTCTTCCCACCTCTCTTTGGTGCTGGGAATTAAACACAAGGTTTATACACTCTAAACAAGTGATCTACCACTGAGTTACAGCCCCAGCTGCTCTGCTGATTAGTAATCATCATACAATTTTTTTTTTCAATTTTGAATTTTAAAATAATTTTAAACTCAAAAAAAAAAATCGATTCAAGAATAGCAGAAAGAGAGGGGCTGGGGATGTGGCTCAAGCGGTAACGTGCTCACCTGGCATGCGTGAGGCACTGGGTTCCATCCTCAGCACCACATAAAAATAAAATAAAGATATTGTGTCCACCTATAACTAAAAAATAAATATTAAAAAAGAACAGCAGAAAGAGGCCAGGCATGGTAGCCTGTGTCCCTAATCCCACTGACTCAGGAGACTAAAGCAGGAGGATTGTAATTTTGAGGCCAGCTTTGGCAATTTGGCAAGCTAACCCTAACCTCAATCTGTCTCAAAATAAAAGGTTTGGGGATGTAGCTCAGGGGTATAGCACCCTGGGTTTGATTCCCAGTATGGGGTTGGGCGGAACTAGCAGAAAGTACCCCATACCCCCAACTGTTAAAAACTCCACATGTAGTTTCAGCAGTGCTTCTGCTGAATACATTTGTGTCATTTCTTCTGTGCTTCTACTGTAAGAAGAGCTTTGGTTCTCCCTAATTTCCTTTTTGTTTGCTTGGGTGCCTGCTTTTCACTGAGTCAGGGTCCCTTAGGAACACTGCTGGGAAGTTCCTACAGTAGCTAACTAAGTGCATCCTCTGTGGTCCAGGAAGCGCACTTGGCAGCCCTGCCTCTGTTCCCTAGGTGATGTGCATAGTTGGTCCACTTTCTGTTACTGGTAAAAGAATACAACAGACTGGGTTAAAAAAAAAAAGAAGAAAAAATATTGAACCCAGGGGTACTTTACCACTGAGCCACATCCCCAGCCCTTCTTTGTGTTTTATTTTGAGACAGGGTCTCAAAATAAGCCCTAAGTTGCTTAGGGCTTCAGTAAATCCTTGAGGCTGACCTCAAACTTGAATCATCCAGCCTCAGCCTCCCGAGTCAAGAGTCACTGGGCTCTGGAGTCAGAGTCACTGGGATTACAGGAGTGAGCCACTATTCCTGGACCAGGTAAAATATTTTTAAAACAGGTTTATTGGACTTAAGGTTCTGGAGTTCCAAAGTTGAGGAGACCATCTGGCGAGGCCTTCTTAGTGATAGAGACTCTCCAGAGTCCCAAGGTGGCACAGGGCGTCATCTAGCATCTCCCTCTTCTAATAAAGCTGCTAATGCCATCCCGGGGCCTCTCCACTGACTTCTTCTAACCTTCTCTCTCAAAGGTCCCATCTCCAGATACCACAGGTGGATTAAATTTCGGTCCTCTTAATAACTCATTGCTGGGATCACAATTCAACATGAGAGCTGGGAGGCTGGCCAGCTCCTCTGGAGGCTGGGCAAGGAGGTCATGAGACTGGGGCCAGCCTTGGCAATTTAGCACGAACTTGTCTTAAATTAAAAAGGGCTGGGACGCGGTTTAGTTGTAAGAATGCCCTGAGTTCAATCCCCAGTACTGGGTGGGGGTGGGGAACACCACCTCAAAATGAGGTTCTGGGGTGACAAGCCATTTTCAGACCGCAGTAAGCCCCAAACTGGAATTTACCACATGCCCATCACAAGGAGATCAATAGGAAGGAAAGTGCACAGACACTTTCATGAGCAAAATAATTGAGCAAAAAATGCTAGATCCAGAAGGGTGCATGCTGTGGCGCTCAGTGTCCATGTGGTTCTGAGTGGTCTGCAGAGCTGGAAGCCAGGACATGATCAACCTTCCCATGGGAGTGGAGCAAGGGTGTGTCAATAACATTCATGAAATAATATTATCCAGTACTGGGGATTTGAACTAGGAGTTTTCTACTACCCACTTACATCCCCAGTCATAATAATTTTTTATTTTGGCGGGGGGGGGGGGGGTAATTGGGGATTGAACTCAGGGGCACTCCACAACTGAGCCACACCCCACCAGCCCCTATTTTGTATTTTATTTTATTTTTAAGAGAGAGAGAGAATTTTAATATTTATTTTTTAGTTTTCGGCAGACACAACATCTTTGTTTGTATGTGGTGCTGAGGATCGAACCCGGGCCGCATGCATGCCAGGCGAGCGCGCTACCGCTTGAGCCACATCCCCAGCCCCTTTTGTATTTTATTTAGAGATAGAGTCTCACTGAGTTGCTTAGTGCTTCACTTTTGGTGAGGCTAGCTTTGAACTCGAGATCCTCCTGCCTCAGCCTTCCAAGCCAGTAGGATTACAGGCATGGGCCACCGCACCTGGCCGTTTTTTATTTGTTATTTGTTCATTTTTATTTTGAGATAATGCTGAGTTGCTGAAGCTGGCCTCAAACTTGTGCTCCTTCTGCCTCAGCCTCCTCAGTCACTGGAATTAAAGGCAGGCCCAGTTACTACTTGGCCTTTGAGACTGGGGGTGTCCTGCTGCAGGAGAAGCTGATATCCTTTGTCAAAGAGCTAAATCATACCTGGCCAGGAAGTCAGACGCCTCAGGGAAATCTTGGAGAGGAAGAGGAACGCAGGGAAGCTTCAGGCCAGCTGCTGGCCCAGGCCGATGTGAGCCACTTGACAAATGTGCCCTTGGTATCCACTAGTGCCAGGGCCTTGCCTTGGGATGCTGAGCAGAGGAGAGCAGTCTGCTTCTTGCTTTTCTTCTGCCTTCCCAAGGGTGCAGAAAGTGTGGCATAACCGGCTCACAAGTTGACACCTCACAGATCCTCTACCTGGCTTATTAGTTAGGCACCGTCCTTCATCTCATTTGAAATGTGAATGACAATCACCTATGAAAGGACAGGAGAATTAAATGTGTTGTAGCCTAGAATATAACACTCCAATTTTGTTGAGTGAGTTGATTCCTTTACTAAATTAGATGATCAAGAATGTGCTTTTTGGGCTGGGAATGTGGCTCAAGTGGTAGCGCGTTCGCCTGGCATGCGTGCGGCCTGAGTTCGATTCTCAGCACCATATACAAGCAAAGATGTTGTGTCCGCTGATAACTAAAAAATAAATATTAAAAATTTCTCTCTCTCTCTCCTCTCTCTCTCTCTCTTTAAAAAAAAAAAAAAGAATGTGCTTTTTGGGTGAGCTGGGGCTGGGGCTCAGCAGTAGAGCGCCCGCCTAGCCTGTGTGAGGCCCTGGGTTCGATCCTCAGTGTCAGATCAGGTGAGGCAGGTATTGACCAAAAGAGGCAGATTTAAAAAGACAGCTGAACGAGGCTTTATTTGAGACTAACTCGATCAGACCCACAGAGTGGACAGGAGGAGGATCTGAGGAGAAACCACGTGGGAGCTTGACTGGACTGGACTTTTATGGGGCTCACAGCAGGAAGGGAGGGGCTTGGGACAGGAAAAGGTGTTCTTAGGGTCCCTTGTACCCTTGGAGTTGGTCAGAGGAGTTGGCTAACTCCAGGATTGGCCAGGGGGTCCTGCTGATTGACAGGCATTTCCACAGGCACGTGACTGCTTTGTTTTAAGTCGCCACCAAGACGCCACCACCGACCTAACACTCTGCACCACATAAAAATAAATTTAAAAAATAAAGGTATTGACGACTACAGCTAAAAAATAAATATTAAAAAAAAAATGTGCTTTTTCGGGCTGGGGTTGTGGCTCAGTGGTAGAGCACTTGCCTGGCATGTGCAAGGCACTGGGCTTGATCTTCAGCACCACATAAAAATAAATAAGTAAAATAATGCTATTGTGTCCAAAAAAAGAATGTGCTTTTGGTTTGAACTCAACAAAGATCATTAGTCCTTTAAAATGTGAAAGGAAAGAAATGAAAGAAAGAAAAACCGGGAGAAATGAAAGATGGAGACCAGGCAGAGATACACAGAAGAGTTTGTCAGAAGTGAAAAATAAAGGCACATCTCTCCCTAGATAAAGAGAGGCAAGACCAGTTTGGGGTTAGGGACTTTTATGGGGCAGACTTAGGGATTAGAGCCTGGTAGGCCTTAATTCTGGCAGTTAAGGGTGGAGTTGTTAAGATAGAGTGGTGAGCCTTTCTCAGAAATGCCCTTGGGTGGGAAAGCAAAATTTTTCTTAAAATGGCGCCTGCCACTTAAGATGGCCATCCAGATGCTAAGCAAGGACTTTACAAAATGTTAAGAATAATTACATGAGGGGCTGGGGGTGTGGCTCAAGCGGTAGCGCGCTCGCCTGGCATGCGTGCGGCCTGGGTTCGATCCTCAGCACCACATACAAGCAAAGATGTTGTGCCTGCCGAAAAACTAAAAAATAAATAAAATTAAGGAATTTAAAAAAAAAAAGAATAATTACATGAAAATCTAGGATCAAGTAATAAAATTATAAATCTTTTATCCATTTCTGTAGATCAAAAAGCTTGATGCTATAAGTTCCCATATTTAAATTTCATCTTCTCATAACTGCTTTTTAAAAAGCAGGTTATAGGGCCTGGGGATGTAGCTCAAGCGGTAGCGCGCTTGCCTGGCATGCGTGTGGCCCCGGTTCGATCCTCAGGACCACATACAAACAAAGATGTTGTGTCCACCGAGAACTAAAAATAAATATTAAAAGAAGAAAAAAATCTCTTGGTTACACATCCACATTTTAAAAAAAAAGTTTACAAAGTAGAATTCAAAATGTGGTTCCATTTTTTTTTTTTTTTTTTTTTTTTAATTTTTTTAATATTTATTTTTTAGTTCTCGGCGGACACAACATCTTTGTTTGTACATGGTGCTGAGAATTGAACCCGGGCCGCACGCATGCCAGGCGAGCACGCTACAACTTGAGCCACATCCCCAGCCCCTTGAGCCACATCCCCAGCCCCTTGAGCCACATCCCCAGCCCCGATTCCATTTTTGTAAAAATTATTTTATACAAAATGGCCCTCTGATCAAACACCTGGGTTTGTCTTTGGGCTCTACCTGTGCTAGTGATATGTGCAAATTAGAGGGACACATCAACTGTTTTATTTAATAAAAGAGGAGAGTGATGGTTCTTACCACCAGAATTTGGCATGAGTATCTACTGAGAAAATGTGAGTGACTTTTTAAAATAGAACCTGTCAGGTGGGCACTATGATGCAGGCCTGTAATCCCAATGACTTGAGAGGCTGAGGCAGGAGGACCGCAAGTTCCAGACCAGCCTCAGCAATTTAGTAAGGCACTAAGCAACTTAGATTCTCCCTCAAAATAAACAATAAAAAGTGTCCTGGGGGCTATTCCCAGTACCAAAAAAAAAAAAAAAAAAAAAACACAAAGGAACCTGTCATGTGCTAACATGTGGTAAGTACACAATAAATGTTTGTTGCCATTTTTATTAGCAGTGAGTCAAAAACAACCTAGAATTACTTACAGACATGGCTAGCCTGCTTGGTGGGAGGTCAGGTGGGTTATATTCTTTTGTGCTGTTCTGTGTCTTCAAAATTATCTACTATGTTGGTCAGTGCTCCATCACTGAGAGAAAATCATTAACTGTGAAAGAGGAAAGGTTTCTTAGACTCATGGTTTTATTGTCCAAAGCTCGGTCCTTGTCCCAATGCTAAATCAGTAACAAGGACACAGTTTTGAGAAAAAGAGAAGTTTTATTGCTTTGCTAGCAAAGGAGAAGCACAGGGACTCTTGTCCAAGAGTCTGTGATTCTGCCTATCAGCAGGAGCAGGGTAGTTTTCAAGAAGTGACTCAAGGGCTATATTCCTCGTGTTCTCTGTTGGAGTTGTAATCACTTGTTAATTTGGGAGATAGTCATTTCTGAGATCTTCTGGTGCCATCCCAGAAGTCTGGATTACTACATTCCTATGGTGGGTGTGTGTTCAGGGACAGATAATTCTGTTTAGGGTGGGGAAGAAAGGTGACCCGTCCCCCTTGAGATTAGGGAGGGGGAAGGTTAGGGAGGGAGAGAGGTTGGGGCGGGGGGAGAGAGAGAGAAAAAAAACACGTCCATTTTAAAAATCAGTTGCAGTAACAGAGCAGCACGGCTAAGTCAAAGCATAAAGTGGACCATTATTACATGCTCATATATGCTAGGCAAGCCCTATAGCCCAAGCTGCACCCTAGCCTAACAGGCTCATTCCCTGACTCCATTCAAAGTCCTCATTCTACTCCTTTGCAGATGAACAAATATTTAATCACATCCTGTCTCTCTGTTCCCAAAACAAAATACTGGTCTCACCCCCTCTGTCCTTTGTTCTCTTCTTTCCATATTCTTGGCCCCCATACTCCTCCATTCCACAAGAGTGACAACCTCTGCCCTAACTCCTCTTCGGTAAATGACAAACAAACGTTCTGAGCAGTTGTTCTGTGAAATCCAAATAAGATCAGCAGGGGAACATGTTCTTCTAGCTGTAAGGCAGGCAAACCCTGCCAAAACAAGCTCAGTCATTTAAACCTCTGATTCCAGGGGCAAATATTTCTCCATAGCTACTCTGCAATCCAAATTTAGATACCTCAGCAAAAGAATCAACATTTTTGTAAATGCTTATTTCAAGATTCCAAATAAATGAAATGGCTATTTTAGCAAGAGCGAAGCACAGACTGACAGTGTCTTCGGGAGCCCTCGAGAGCTTTCCATGTGGCTTTGCTTTTCTCCTCCACTTAGAACTTATTTACCTATTTATTTATTTTTCTGGTACAGGAGATTGAGCCCAGGGGTGCTCTACCACTCGACTATATCCCCAGCCCTTTTGTATTTTATTTTGAGATAAGGTCTTGCTGAATTGCTTAGAGCCTCACTGAGTTGCCTAGGCTGGCAAGTTGCGATCCTCCTGCCTCAGCCTCCGAGCCCCTGGGATCACAGGCCTGCGCCAACATGTCTGGCTCAGCTGAAGTCATCTTGACACACACATTCCAGCCATGTCATCACAATGGAGACAGGATATTTCAATCAGATCCTGAAAGTTCCCTCACGGGAACAGTGGTCCACTTTATGCTTTGAATCAGAGACAACGACAGAGCTTTAGGCAACTTTACCACTTTGTGGTCATCCTCTTAGCCCCTGGCAGCCACTGATCTGTTCTCTGTCCTTATAATTGTGCCTTTGTAAAAACATACCATATATAGAATCATCAAATATATAGCCTCTCATATCTGGCTTTTTTTCTCTTAGCACAATACTTCATCCATTTTGTGAATATCATCAGTTCTTTTCCTTTTTATTATGGAGCAGTATTGTGTCATGTGAATGAACCACAATTTCTTTATCTATTTGCATGTTGAGGGACACTTGGGATGTTCCCATTCTTTAATTATTTCATGACAAAGATCCTTATACATATTTACTATATAGTTTTTTTGTTAGAAGATATATTTCCATCTAGTCATGAAATATGGATCCACTCTTCTGGTGGTCCCATGGAGTTTAGGTGGTTCCCAAGACACCTGAGATGTTTCCTCAGGCTTGATGATTTGCCAGAAGGACTCACAGCATTCAGAAGAGCTGTCAATCTCATGCTTATGGTTTATTATAGTGAATGGTGCAGACTAACATCAGCAAAGGGAAAATCTGTCAAGTGGTGTCTGAAAGACACAAGGCTCAGGCTCCCAGCTATCCTCTCCCAGTGGAGTCTTGCAGGCAGCCCTCATTCCTCGGATGTGGCCAACGAGGTGCCCACCTGACTTCTCATGCCCAAGATTTTTACTGGGTGGTCTATTATGCATGCCTGCAGCATTCCTCAGATGCCAGCTCCAAAGAAGCAGCCAGTATACCCTTGCTGTCAGGAGACTCCAAGGTCTCAGGGGCTGTCTCAGAAGCTGACCAAGGGCCAGCCCTGCAGACCTGGGGAATATGGGAGAGCTGAGCAATCCTACCCTGCACTTGAGTAAGGGTCTGTTTAACTTAAAACTGCTAAACTGTTTTTCTTCCTTTTTTAAAGAAAAAAAAAAAAAAAGTTTCAGGGATTGAACCCAGGCACTCTTTACCTTTACCATCAAGCTGCATTCCCAGTCCTTTTTATCATCTGTTTAGAGACAGGCTCTTGCTGAGGTGCCAGGCTGGCCTGCACCCCACCATCATACCATGGTGCGAGATGTCCTATGCTTTTTATGACCTTTCCTGGCCAGCACTGACCCACCTTGGTCACCTTGCCTTGCTCCATATGGGATTCACTAGTAAGGCATCCAATTTTGTTTTCCATGCAGTAAAATATGCAGAACATAAAATTTACCCTTTTGATCACTTTTAGCATACAATTCAGTGGCACTCAGGCTATCACTGTTCTTGAAATAGTGAGATTGTATTGAGATTGAAGAATTTAGCTGGCATAATTAAGATTTCTCCTGCAAATTTTATGTCCATAATGTGTTTCATTTGCCACAATTTCATTTATTTAAGAAAAGGGGGGTGGCTGGGGTTGTGGCTTATGGGGCTGGGGTTGTGGCTTAGTGGTAGAATGCTCGCCTTGCACATGCAAGGCCCTGGGTTCAATCCTCAGCACCACATAAAAATAAATAATAAAAAGTAAAAAAAGGCTAGGGGTATAGCTCTGTGGTAGAGTGCTCCAAGTTTCTATCCCTAGTAGCAAAAAAAAAAAAAAAAAAATCTTAATGGTATTTATTGAGAATGAGGATACAAGTTCTTATGTTCATGTTTTTTTCCCCCCAAATGTGAACCAAACCATTAACTTACCAATGGTTAGTAATACTAAAGGTATACCAAAACATTAAAGGTTTTAGGCCTAACAATTTTTTTGAGGAGGACGTTCCAGGGTTTGAACTCAGGGGCACTTGACCACTAAGCCACATCCCCAGCCTTATTTTTTATTTTACAGACAGGGTATTTGTACTTAGAGACAGGGCCTCACTGAGTTGCTTAGCGTCTCACTTTTTGCAGAGACTGGTTTTGAATTCATGATTCTCCTGTCTCAGCCTCCCAAGCTGTGCGCGCCACTATGCCTAGCAGGCCTAAGAATTTGATAATGTTAATTTCAAACTAATTTCATTTGTCAACTGTTGAGATGGTTGGACTTCTTTCAGTTTCCACCATTACAAACAATTCTGCCATTAACATTTTTGTCTCCATCTCTTTGTGCTGTTTTGGACTTCTTTAGGATAGGTGCTGGAAAATGCACTGCAAGGACAGCAAATTCCTCTGTTAATTCTTTTTTTTTAAAATTTGTTTTGAGAGAGAGAGAGAGAGAGAGAGAGAAAGAGAGAAATTTTTAATATTTATTTTTAGTTTTTGGCAGACACAACATCTTTGTTTGTATGTGGTGCTGAGGATCGAACCCGGGTCGCACGCGGGCCAGGCGAGCGTGCTACCACTTGAGCTACATCCCCAGCCCCTCTGTTAATTCTTAAAACTTCCAAAACTGTCGCCACAAGAGCCCAAGAGCTCATTTCCCAGAAGCTCTAAGAGCATGCTTGGGCAGGTAGCCTAGAGGTGCGATTCAGGCCACATCTCTGAACACCCCTTAGGTGCTGGAGCTCTGGCGCCCTGAGGATGAAGAGGTGGAAAGAGCTCGCCTGACTGGCTCAGAGCCTGTGCTCCTGGAGCGGTGGCCATGGTCAGTGGCCGAACACTTGCCTCGTCTGTGTGAGGCACTTGGGTTTGATTCTCAGCACTGCACATAAATAGATGAATAAATAAAACAAAGACCCATCAACAACTAAAAATATATATAAAAAAAATTTTAAAAGTGTGCACTCTTGCTTTTGGAGATGTGTCCCTCTCTGGAGCATCTGATCCACGACACAATTCCAGCACGCCCCACAACTCCAACACGCCCATATTCACGCTGATATTACTGGGAACAACATAGCCTTTCTTGGTTTACTGGTTGTAACAAATAGTTTTCCCATCAGTAGAAGCAAACTTGTTAACTGTCTAAAAATATCATCTTCAATATAGTCCATGATAAGAGAATCCCAGAAGCTCAAAATTGTACCATCTTTATCAGAGATAAATAAAAGCATGTTTAAAAAACAATACAAAACTTTGCACCAGAATATTCATGAAGCTTTAGTCCTAGTACCAAAAAAAAAAAAAAAAAAAACAGGTGTGGGGGGGATGGCAATGGCCTGGGTGCCCAGCTGTAAAAGAACAAATTGTGGTATGTCCATACAGGAGTGTGGATGCATCTCAAAAACCTTACTCTGAAAAGAGTGTATGCTCTGATTATGTTTATATGATGCTCTAAAACAGGCAAACTGACCTATGGTGGAAAAATGAAAGCCAGTAGGAAGCGAGGACTGAATGTAAGTGGGCATGAGGACCCTCTGGGGTGAGGGTGATTTTCTGTTGTCTGAATGGGGCTTGGGGGACACAGGTGTATCTCATCAGACAGGAAGCTTGAACTCTGTACATCTCATCAGATGCAAATTTTACCTCCAAAGGGAAAAAAATAGAATTATATACAAATATTCAACCTCAATAACAGATGTGCTGAAGTTTTTTGGGGAGTGTACTGAAGCTTATCATTTAATTTGAAATAACCCAAAACCAAACTAGGATTGATGATGAGCGGGGGAAGGAGCGGATGGATAGAAAGACCAACTGCAGTGGCTCACGCTTACAACTCCAGACATGGGAGTATGGAAAGTTCGAAGCTAGCTTCAACAACTTAGCAAGACCCTGTCTCAAGATAAAAATGGCAGGGCTGGGGATGTGGCTCAAGCATGCGTGCGGCCCAGGTTCAATTCCTCAGCACCACATACAAAGATGTTGTGTCCGCTGAAAAACTAAAAAATAAATATTAAAAAAAAAAAAATTCTCTCTTAAAAAAAAAAAGATAAAAATGGCTGGGGGTAAGCTCAATAATCAAGTGCAGTTGGGTTCAATCCCCATAACAACAATGAAACAAAAAAAGACACACAAAATGAAACTAGTAACACAAATTGTAGAAACTTGACTAACCTTTTACTGAAAATATTTGGCCAGATAAAATCAAGTTCCGATTCTAGACATGTGGCTTTCTGTTGGTCAGACCGAGTTTGCTACCATTCTTCCATGTACAACATGAAGATGCTTCTTCTCTAGTAGGATTATCTGACACTCAAATGAGGTGAACTATTTTTTAAGGTGCCTGTGGCCTACCGGGAACATAACAGGTGAGCAAGGAAGGGGAGCTTTCAAACTCTTAGTGACTATAATGAGAGAGGAATTCAGCAGTACACCTGGGTGTGAACCAAGAAAATCTAAGGAAGCTTCATGGAAGACTGTCATTTTATATTTTTGTTATGGGGATTGAACTCAGGGACACTTAACCACTGAGCCACATCGTCAGCCCTTTTCTGTATTTTATTTAGAGACAGGGTCTCTTAGTGACAGAGTCACTTAGGCCCTCGCTAAATTGCTAAGGCTAGCTTTGAACTTGCCATCCTTTTGACTCAGGCTCCTGATCCACTGGGATTTCAGGCGTATGCCCAGCAAGAGATGTCATTTTAAAACAGTTTAGACAGAAGAAATTGAAAGCACTCCCAGAGGGAGAAAAAGCTGAAGGAAAGGCCTTGAAACAAAAGTGAGGACATGTAGGCAGGTTTGGTGAAAGGAGGGGCCCCTCAAGTTTGTTTCTCAAGATGAAGAAAAGGTCTGTGCACTGGGACCCCACAGGGAGACTGCCAGGCAAATTGAGTATGCCCCATGGGCTATCTAAACACCTGAATGAGTGAACAGTCAGACTCTGTACTTACCCCTGATACCCACATCAGTTGTTGATAGAACCCCCACATATAAACCTTGTCCATGCAACGCGAGGGGGAACTGGAGAGTCAGGCATATCAGGTTACTTTTATTTCTTGTGCTTCCTGGAGAACCTGAGGATAAACCAGCAAGGAGTCCCAAAGCCAAAGCCACAGCCATACACACCTGTAATCCTAGTCACAAATTCGAGGCCAGCCTGGAACAACTTGGCAAGACTCTGTCTCCAAACAATAACGGTTGGGGGTGTAGTTCAGAGGTACAGCACCTTGGGTTCAACCCCTATTATCACTCCCCTGAAAAAAATGTACAAGAAACCCCAAAGCCTGTATTGAACTAAAAACCAAGACCCCCATCCAAATTCTCAAAGACCTCACCACCTCCTCAGTCAGGCTAAATCCTTCCCCACTCTGATCACCCCAAGTGGACAAAGTCCTCTCTGTAAACACTTCTTCCAGAGGTAAAGAGGGAGAGCATAAGACAGTGAAAAGGTAGGAGCCTCTCCTAGAGGCACTCTGTCTCCTCCAAAGCCCTCACTCACCTGACCCCTCCCAAGGTGGCAGATGTGGGAAGATCCTCCCAGGGGGGCTTTGCAGACAAAGCACAGGGTGAGTATGCAGAGTGTGTCTTGGGTGCCCTCTGCCCGTGTACTGTTTTGACATGCTGTTCCTTTGCTGCCACGGCATGGATCTTCAAGATCAGACTGCAAGATGTTTTCCAGAACCTTTTCAATAGATTATTATTCATGCCCCTGCATACTCCGCAACTGCATGCAAGTGTTCCAAGTTGGGGATCCTACTCCTTAGCCTCTGATTCTTGGCAAGCTTGGGGATTAAAGTTACTGGGGCGGTTCAGATTATCTCAGAGAAGCTCCAAACTCCAGATTTGTTCAGGGCCTTGCACACTAAGGGATGTGTCCAAGTTGCCCTCACAGGGCAACTCTAAACTCTGGGGATCAAATCCATGACCTTGAGCATGTCAGGCAAGTGCTCTAACCACTGAGCGATGTTCCCTGGGAAGTCCCTTAAGAATCTCTAGCTCAACTATAAACAGACATAAGCTGATCCCAACCTGAATTTTTTTCTTCCTGTGGTTTGATGCCCAAGGGATTGAATTCAGAGGCTCACAGATGCTAGGCAAATGCTCTACCACTAAGTCACATCCCCAGCCCTGGTTTCAAAATTTTGAAGTAATTATATGCTTGTTTTAAAAAACTCAAAAGCATACAGACAAATGTATTAAAAAGCTTAAATTCCCTTCCTACCCTGGGAATGGCCATGGCTACCCACTGCAAAAGTGGCTTCAGACAGCTTTACAGACAGACATATGAACCTGACAATGGATTCTTTTGCGGAGAAAATATTATTAGGTCAAATATTTGGCTTTTTTCTTGTTCTTTATGATCCTCTTGCATCAAGTCTCCAGTCGCTGGGACTACAGGTGTGCTACCCTGAAGTTGGCTGCATTACCTTTTTAGGTAGAACTGACCCCTTAATGATTCTTCCTAGAAATGTTGTGTGCATCTCATTTACTCAGATCTTTTATGTCAAAGATTCTAATCATGGTTTTTCTTTGTAGAGATAAATGCTCATTTTTGATGGTGACCAAGAACTATGTTGAGACCTGCATAAGGGAGACAGCATGCACTCCTTCACCAGAGTACCAGGCTTATCAGCTCAAATAAGTCTGTCGAATTCCTACTTCACAATGGTTTCAGATAAACAAAATAAGAAGTAGAAAGTGAGAATTCATGTAACGGCTGTCTTTAAATATTTTATATCCTTGGCTGGGATTGTGGCTCAGTGGTAGAATGCTTGCCTAGTTTGATACTCAGCACCACATGAAAATAAACAAAACAAAGGTACTGTGTCCAAAAAAAGTTTCTGAAAACCCAAATCATCATCAGTGGAAATGAGTCTTGCACATTTTAATATGCATCCAAGCATGCAGGGCTTCCAATTTTTCTTCTCAATCAATCACGCATAACAGATTTTTAGTGTATTTTTAAGTTGAACTTAATGTCATTAGTTTAACTTTTTGGTTTTGGTACCAAGGATTGAACTCAGGGGTACTCAATCACTGAGCCACAACCCCAGCCCAAATTTTTTTTTAGACAGGCTCTTGTTTAGCACCTTGTAATTGCTGAAGCTGGCTTTGAACTCCCAATCCTCCGGGTTCAGCAACCCCAAGCACTGGGTTATTTATTCTAAGACTCTGGCTGGGAATGTGGCTCAGCAATCAGGCGCTTGGCTTTGTACATGAGGCCGTGAGGCCCTGGGTTTGATCCTCAGCACCACATAAAAAAATAAAAGTATTGTGATCAACTACAACTAGAAAATAAACATTAAAAAAAAGGAGGGGGGGGTCTCTCCAAGTTGCTGAGGTTGGCTTTTAAAAAATTTTTTAGGTGTAGATGGACACAAAACAATGCCTTTGTTTTTTATCTGGTGCTGAGGATTGAACCCAGGTCCTACTTGTGCTAGGCAAGGGCTCTACCGCTGAGCCACAATCCCAGCCCTGAGGCTGGCTTTTAATTTGGCAATCCCTCTTGCCTCAGCCTTCCAAATCGCTGGGATTACAGGCATGTGCCATGGCATCTTGCTTAACTGTAATTTTCCAAAGGTAAATAAATGCTTTCAGTGATAAAATTTAAGATTAGTATAATTTGCACTTATATATTAAGGATGTTGCTTAGGGCTTTGCAAAGTTGCAGAGGCTGGTCTTGAATTTGTGATCCTCCTGCCTTACCTCCCAAATCCTTGACAGGTGTTGTGCCACCATACCTGGTAGTCACATAATAAACTATTAGTCGAGTATTTAAAAATCTTACAATTAAAGAACTTTAAACACTTATTTGTATTTTTCAGTCCTTTTTAAAAAATGTAATCCTAATTTTCATTATCTTAAAACCAGTTGTTACTGAGCTACTTCTGTTTAGTAACTTTCAACTATCTCTTTTTTTGCAAATCCACAAAGTGGAGATTGTGACACATCTTTGGCTGTGGATTAAAAGAATGAGGTGCAGGGATTGAACCACTATACTTGTTTGTATATGTGTGTGTGTGGGGGGGGGGGGGGGCGGGGAGTCTAAATGTCTGCTATATCATGTTCTAGAAATAAATACTACCTAGCACTGGTAAATGCTACAGAAGGGTATTCATTGACATCGGGAGAAAATTAACAAGTGTGAGGAAGAGGCCTACAGTCCCAGCCAACCAGAAGGCTGAGGCATGAACAACATGATGAACTGGTCTTTAAAAAAATGAACAATAGAAACCTTATTATACTTAGTTGGAGCCTGTTCTGTACTTATAATCCTGCCTTATGTGAAGGAGGAATTAACAACTCTGGACTGTTTACCATTATTAATTCAAAAGAAACATCTTTGGCTGGGGTTGTAGCTCAGGGGCACAGTGCTTGTCTTGCACGTTTGAAGAAGTGGGTTTGATCCTCAGCACCACATAAAAATAAAGTTATTGTGTCCATCTACCCCTAAAGACATTTAAAAGTCAAATATCTTCTAAGTACACAGACTCTCCAAATAAAATTCAAAACATTTTTGTGTTTGAGATTTTATTGGCTGTATTGAGAATCAGTACACAGACACTTCACTTTGTACACAATTCTTAACACACGTACCGGAAATCTAAAAAGCTTTATACTGTGATTCTTTTTCAGTTATTCCAGTGACTTTCCAGCTTTTAATTTGGAGGCAATTTTTTCTTAATAGAATATCAAGTACCAGTATCTCTGAATGCTGTTATTACTTAGGTCCCACTAATTCAAAACTTTGTCACACACAACATACTCAAATTTTTTCATCTTTCACAGCACATTAAAAATATTAGGAAAACTAGACTTCCACAACCAAAGATGTTATAGAGTACATACGATTCTGACCGCAATGATCCAGTAGTGGTCTTCTTTAGGAAACAATTCTACTAAAAAACACAGGAATAGAAGTAATTTAAAATATTCAAGACATTAAATGCAATACTGTGACTCCAAACTGCCATTTAATATGCTTTGTATTGTAGGATATAAAACTAACCCCCCACCTATGGAATGTTAAGCTGACACCAAAGACAGTCCAAGCCTCCCATAATTCAATATCCCACTATTTTCTGGTTGTACCCAAAAATAAACAACCAGCAAATGATTTCACTTCTAAAAAAAAATCATTTACACTTAAAAAATGGGATGAGGTGGGATTCCCTCCTTTTTAAAAATGTTTCTAGAGCTACTAAAAAACTTGCATTTACAAAATAGTTGATAAAAATATTCCTCTGGATTGTACAAGAAGGGAGACGGGACCACTGAAAAGACATGGTGTATGATTAATCAGACTTGGCTTCTTTCTCTTCTGCTTCATCAGAGGCTGGACTCTGTAAATCAAAGAAAAGCAATTAAACATCTGATTTCTGGGGCATCTTTGAGATCTTCACATAAGTTTTAAATTAACCATCACTTTGTCTAAGTGATGTCTAGTTAGTGTTGCTAAATCCGAGAAGGCTGTGATGTGCCTTACAGAGAAAAGCTGTGGATAGCTTCACCATCCAGGCATGATTTATAAAATACAATACACACAAAACAAAGTAATGTACACATCAGTTGAAAAAATGTTGCAGTTCTACAATTGCAACTACAATTTCAGGAACCTAACTCTGTATTTCCCCAGGTGTGATGGTCTGGCATTTGAGAAAACTTCATTAAAAAAATACTGAAAATAAAGAGAATTAACTATACTTGCTAACACGTACCAGAAGGTCAACTTTATTCCTTTATAACGAAGACTAGATTAATAATGTCATTTTAAATGTAATTAACAATGAGATTTTTGGGGTTGGGGTTGTAGCTTAGTGGTTGAACACTTGCCTTGCATGTGTGAGGCACTGGGTTCAATCCTCAGCACCACATAAAAAAATAAACAAAACAAAGATTAAAAAAAAAAAAAAAAGAGATTTTCATGTAATACTTGACATGGTTAGAATCAGGAAGTTAAAAAAAACTAAAACCCAGCTAATTTAGAAATATTTGATCACTAAGAATTTATCTGTAAAAATCAGTCTAAAAGCTGGTAACTAAACAATTTACCTTTTTTTGGTATGAGGGATTGAACTCAGGGGCACTTGACCACTGAGCCACATTCCCAGCCCTATTTTGTATTTTATTTAGAGACAAGGACTCCCTGGGGTGCTTGGCTCCTGCCTGGCCATTTTTGAGGCAGGCTTTGCTGGCAATTCTCCTGGCTCTCAGACTCCAGAGCCACTAGGATTACAGGCATGCACCACTGCACCCGGCAGTAATTTACCTTTTCCAGTTTAGTCAATGTAACTAACATAAAGGCATACAAAAATCAAAATACTTAAAAAAAAAAAAAAAAAACTTCAAGCAAGATTCATAGTACTAAAACAAAACAAACAAAAACAGTTACTGGCAATGCAGTTTAAGGAGTGCTTGCCTAGCATGTCGCAAGAACAACAAAACCAAACCAAAGCTGGGAACAGTGACATGTCTGATATACTACTTCCAGCTATTTGGGAAGATAAGGCAGGAGCCCCGTGCAGTGGCACATGTTGATAATCCCAGCAATTTGTGAGGCTGAGGAGGATCACGAGTTCAAACCCAAGCCTTAGCAATCTCAGCAATGGCAAGGCACTAAGCAACTCAGTGAGACCCTGTCTATAAATAAATAAAACACAAAATAGGGCTGGGGATGTAGCTCAGTGGTGGAGTACCCTGAGCTCAATCCTCAGTACAACCTCCCCTTAAAAAAAAAAAAAAGAGGTAGGACTCAAGAAATTGAGGACAGCCCAGTCAACAAATACCCAAGATTCAAGCATGTCCTAGTCAACACGACAGATCTGTACACAATTTGAAAACAAGAAACTGCATACCTATATAAGGTACATGTTCATTGGAAAGAAATTAAGCTGCATAGCATTTTGTAAATTCTTTCCTAAAATTTTTTATACCAAGAATTATGAATGAATTCTCTGTATGACTTAGATGGTAAACAAATACAGTACTGATGATACCGAGTACTTTAAAATATTGTGTTCGCTTGTTTATATATATATATATATATATATATACTTTCAAATAGTATCTAATTTATAAAGAAAACCTATCATTCAGAGTAAAAAAATCAATGCCAAACACAACACTTCTGACCTCCTCGTTTTTCGTTTCTCCATTTTCTGCAGGTAAATCTTCTTTAGTTTCCTGGTTAGCCACTTCAGCCTGTTTTCCCTTTGCTCCCCTTTTCCCTTTTTGAACTTTTTTGTCTGATGATTTATCCTAAAACAGATTAGGAGAATAGAAAATAAGTATAAACTTCATACTTCCACTGTCTGACTCAATACGGATTACATCCATGGTAACCACTATAACAATGCTAAGCACACATCAACCTGAGTTACCTCATCCACAAGGTAACTTAAGATCCACCCCCCAGTAATGAAGACAAAATATGCTAAGGAGATTTATAAGAGTGTTTGCACATCAAGTCTCATTAGCCATAGGATTAAAACTAGAGCCTGTGCTTCACTTTTTCAGCCACCATTACCCCTACCCTCTTAGTTCTACATGACAAAACAAGCAGAAGAGCTTTAAGAATGTCTTCCCAGTATAACCCTACCAACCCACAATTTTCTTTTAAGCCTGAATAATAATCCATCTGGTAGATAATCACTGTCCTGACAAGACTGTTACCCTCACACAAAGACCATTCACCTGGAAAAAGCACCATGTTGTATGGTCATGTTGACTATTCTGCTACAGTTAATCCCTTGATATCTTTTAATGAGTAGCTATAAAAGGATCAATTTTATCTTTTTCATTTAGGTGTTTGAAGAATCTGAAAAGCACAGGTATTAGTATGATATTGTAAACCGAAATACTAGTGTAAAGCAATATAAAACAGTATTTTTGGATATCATCTACCAATGAGGAAGCAGCAGCTTATAAAAACTTCACACAGTTCCCTGTAAATAAAAACTGTAATAATCGTTAAGTTAGGTCACCAGTAGGTTGTATAAAAGATTCCTATGAGTACTGACCAATTACTTAAGTTAAATGGCCACAAGACATGCATGCAGATTTCACATCTTCATATCTAAGTGGGGGAAAAAAAATCACTGCCAGGTATTCTGTGCCAGTGGTGGCCTTTCATATATAGACACCATGATGACTATTAATCCTACAAATATATTTATAAACAGATACATGTGGAATAACATGGCTGTACATTGTTACCATGAAGTGTTATAATTACTTCTATACTTAAGAACTTCTTTGTAATCTGATTTCTATAAATGTCATTAATTTCAGAACCACTGTCCCAATAATGTACAAATGTAAAGTCTTAAAAAAAATGAAGTAAAATACACATTATCATTGACTTGAAATAATAATGTTTTTAACCATTGATAGCTAAGTGGGGAATAGGGCTGTACCTCAGCAGCAGAGAGCCGCCTAGCAATGAGAAGGCTCTGGGTCCAAAAACCAGTACCAAAAATAAACCAAATTTTCCTAACTATGATGTTTTAGCTTTTGAAATATTTACTCCTAAAGAAATGATACAAGTCAGAAGCTCACACTAGAAGTAACTTAGTGTATGCGTTATACAGTTTGATAATCAATGCACCAAGTACTGCTTACTCCACATTACTGAATAGAGCTGGACTGTATTCAAAAACTAAACAAAGAAACTCTTCTCCCATTTTTCCTTTGAGAAAACTTAATCGCAAGTTTTTTCCTCAAATAGGGACAGTTAGACTTACCTTGAGAAGGGGGGAAAAGATTACATCTGCTGTCCCAAACCCACTGGGGGTAAAACTGTTTGCATCTAAAATTTTTTACAGGTAAATCAAGATATAGATAAACAAAGGGAAGAAAAAAAATAGAGTGAAACAAGCAAGTATTTTAGCTAATCTGGAAAAGCGGATAATCAAAAAGGTGGGTAATAACGATACTTATACCAACATTTTATAAAAACATTCACTTTTTTTCAGGTACTCATGAAAAGTTTCTATGGTACTGTGTGAATGGAGAACTACTTAATTGCCTGCTGGAGTGATGTATTACACTTATTACTTCCTTGCACATTTATCTTTAAAAAGATTACAAAAACATGCCTTTCATTTTTACGTTCAATTCTATACAATGCTTGAAAAAACTCAAAGCCTAAAATACAAACCAGCTTGCCTCTTCTGACAATCATGCAGTGCCAACCTTCCATCTACACTTTTGGGAATGGAACATAGGCGTTATTTTCAAACATCCCCACCATCACTCCCATCATCAGATTGACATACACCTAAGAATAGCCTGTATTCTGAAAACTTGCAAACCACAATCTGAATGGTGCGTCATAAATTTATTCTGGAGCAATAAATCATCCCGTTGACTCAAAGGCTGTTAGGACAGCAACTGCACTGGCAATAAAATACTTCTCAGAGAACACCCTTATGATCTGCCCGCATCCAGGGTGAAAAGAGGGGATCTCGGCTTGGAAACCGTGCACAAACCTACCCGCCCTTCCTGCCGGCCGGAGTGCCCAGCTGGCCGTGTCCCTACCAGGCCGTGTCCCTGGGAGTGGGAACGTGAGGTGCAGGAGCGAACCAGTACCTATCGCACCGCCCAGCTTTCCTCTGAAGCTGAAGCCAACGCCTCCAGCTCAGACTTCCTAAGTGCTGGCGGCCTTAATGGGACACGCCACTCCCCTTACCCCGCGCGAAGATCCACGCGCAGCCCCACCACCGACCGGAGACCCACCGCGCAGGCGCCGCACCCACCTTGCCCGCCGCCTTCCGGGGCTTGGCGTCCGCCTTGGCAGGAGCAGGCTTCTGAAAGGCAAAAGCAGCGCTCAGCCGGCGGCCGCGCGCGCCGCAGCCACCCCACGGCCTCGGGGCGCGCCATACTTACAGCCGACAGGCGGGCCGACCTCCGCTTGGGCTGCGGAAGAGAAAGGGCGTCAGCGAGCGCGGCGGCGCGCGACCCCGCCCCCCGCCCCGGGCGCGCGCTCACCTCCTCCTTCGCCGCGCCTTCGGCCGAGCTGACCTGTGGAGGAAGCACACCGAGTGGGCGCCGCCCGCCGCGCCTGCGCCCGCGCCCCGCGCCCGAGAACAATGCCCGGCCGCGTGACGTCAGCGCTCCCGCCGCCGCGGCCGCGCCCCCCCCCCCCCCACAAAACCCTCCAGGACGCCCCCCCAG
This sequence comes from Callospermophilus lateralis, assembly GCF_048772815.1. Taxonomy (NCBI): domain Eukaryota; kingdom Metazoa; phylum Chordata; class Mammalia; order Rodentia; family Sciuridae; genus Callospermophilus; species Callospermophilus lateralis. Next base: position 5,576,229 of record NC_135314.1, on the reverse strand, counting down.
GCTCCGCGCGCCCGCCCGCGCGCCGCCCGGCCCGGCGCGCCCGCCGTGGGTGCGGCGGGGCCGGGCCGGGGCCGGGCCGGGGCCTGGCGCAGCCGGCGGGGCCTCTGGGGCTCGGCGCGCCGCAGCCGCGCTCACCTTCCTCTTGGGCATCCTAGCGGCGCGCGGGGCACGTGCGAGTGCTGCGAGCCGCGGCGCGCGGAAGCCTTCCGAAGCTGCGCTGCCTAGCTGCTGCTGCTGCTGCTGCTGCTGCTGCTGCTGCTCCCGCCGCCTGAGCTGCTGCGACCCGCGGAGGGGGCGGTGGGAGAACCGGATGGAACCGGATTGGGAGCCCGCCCCCTCCTCCCCCCGCGCCCCCGCCGGCCGGGCCGCCCCCCACCCCCATTGGCTGCGGCGCCTATCGCACCGCGCGCGCGCCTCGGCCCGCGCCGGGAATAGGTGAGGCCGGCCGTCACTCGACCCCGCCGCCCCGCCCCCGCCCCGGGCGCCCCCACCCGGGCCGGCGTCTCGCGGGGCCCCAGACCCAGACGGAGGGGGGAGGACCCAGAGGCCGCTCGGCCTTGCCGTAGTTCGTTTGAAGCCGAGCCGCAAAGTGCGGTCTTCGCCCCGATTAGCGGAAGCTTGTCACGTGACTGCGGGTGCCCCCACCCACAATGCTCCTGGACACCTGAGGTTTGCAGGTCCTGAAATCCACGAGCGTGGAGCCTTCGCTTTCTGTGTAGCTCGATTCGGAATTTCATAAGTGGTTTCCTAGACTGGAAAGGCAGAGGGAAAACGGCTTCACGAACGAGCAACTGTCCCCTACGTTAGTCGGCAAGAAAGGCTAATCAGGCCTACGGGGTGGGCGTCGTGCGCAGGCGCTGGCGCGGGTCGTGGGAAGACTTAACCCGCATGAGCTGTTATGCAGGCGCCGTACCTCGTGCTTCTCCCCTTCCTGCGTGGTTGCTTTGATCTGATTTTCTGTTTAATATTGAATATTTAATACTGAATCTTTGGTCCTCCCGTGCCTACTGCTATAATAGCGTGGGTTCTGGGTCTGGAGCCGGATAGTTCTAGGGATCTAGCTTTTCCATCTTTGCTGAAGGAGCACGCCGTCTCTTTTAAACTCGGTGCTTGCCTAAGCTCAGTTTTAAGCGAAAATGGCTTTAGGCCTGGCGTCTGAGCTGGTAACCCTGGATTGCACGCTACTGGTGTTTTGTTGTTGTTGTTTTTTATTTTTTTTTTTAATTTTTAGATTTTTTTTTAATTTTTAGATTTTTTTTAAAGAGAGAAAGAATTTTAATATTTATTTTTTAGTTTTCGGTGGACACAACATCTTTATTTGTATGTGGTGCTGAGGATCGAACCCGGGCCACACGCATGCCTGGCCAGCGCGCTACGGCTTGAGCCACATCCCCAGCCCTGTTGTTGTTGTTTTTTAATGAAGACATTTAAGAAGCCTGGTTTAGTTGGTTTACCGTAGGGGGAAAAATTTAATTGAAAATTGTCAGCTGGAATTTTTGGGAGGGAAGTTCTTTGAGTAAAATATTAGAAGTATGCCAAATGTCCATCGTTTGGTAGCAATTAGGTAAGCTATGGCGCCTTCTCAGCAACTGCAAAAAGAAAGAGGGGCAGAGCTCCCCTGAAGTTGATTTTTTTAATTTTTTTTTTTTCAGTTATTCGTGGACACAAATTTTTGGCAAGGCAGGCACTCCACCACTGAGCCACAACCCCAACCCCGAAGTGTATTTTTAAAACCATAAGTTAGACCTTTTGACTCCTGATCAAAAACTCTTGCTCTTTTTTTTTTTTTTTTTAATGTTTTTATTAGATGTTGATGGACTTTTATTGTATTATATGCAGTGCTGAAAATTGAATCCAGTGCCTCACATAGGCTAAGCAAGTGCTCTACCACCGAGCCATAACCCCAGCCCTATACCTTGCTTTTTCACAAGACTACTTTTCCTCAAGAGTAGTTTATTTTTTGTTTATTTTTTTAATATTTATTTTTCAGTTTTTGGCGGACACAACATCTTTGTTTGTATGTGGTGCTGAAAATTGAACCCGGCGGTGCGCATGCCAGGCAAGCATGCCAACGCTTGAGCCACATCCCCAGCCCTCAAGAGTAGTTTATAAAAGCTCTTGCAGTTTCATCCAGCTTAAGTCCACGACTTTGATCCCTCCTCACCTCTTTCACCTTCTGCCCCTCCAACAGGCCAGGCACTCCCTGATAATGGGCATTATCACCTGCCCTCTTTCTACCTGGAATGCACTGCCTCAGAGGTTCCCTAACTTGCAGGATATTAACTTGTCAATGGGCCTTTCCTGCTACTCACCATTTATTCTCAGCCTTTGGGGGCGCTGGGGAGGGGTGCAGTGGGACATACAAATACACACTCCTCATATATTCAAAGAAAGTGGTATCAGTTACTCTGTGGAGGGTGGAAATAAAATTTACCTTTTCTCTTGTCTAATGGCGCTTTCTCCCATTACCTTAAAAAAAATTTGAGCATCAAAGAGTGCCTGAGTTTGTGCACAAATTTGGTCCAAGCACTTGCCCTGTGACAGCCCTTTATCTTATCATTGGGGCTTGTACTTTACCAAGGATTGAGGAAAGGGAAGTCACAGGCAGGGGTGACAGCATTTTTCAGTGCATGCAAATTAGCTAGAGCCTGGCAGCTTTCCAGAACCTTCAAAATGGCAGGAATGGTGTGGAAAATGCCCACATTTAGATCAGGAAAAGGCCAAGTGCAGTGGTGCATGCCTGTAATTCCAGTGGCACAGGAGGCTGAGACAGGAGGATCACAAGTTCAAAGCCAGCCTCAGCAACTTAGACTAAGCAACTCAGTGAGATCCTGTCTCTAAATAAAATAGAAAATAGGGCTGGGGATGTAGGTCAGTGGTTGAGTGCCCCTGAATTCAATTCCTGGTACCTGGTACCAAAAAAAAAAAAAAAGAGAGAGAGAAAGAAAAAAGATCAGGAAAAGGCTGAGGATGTAACTCGGGTAAGGTGCTTGCGTAGCATGTATGAGACTATATTCAATCCCCAGTGCCACAAAAACAAGACAAATCAGGAAAGGGACAAAAGAGGAAGGCTGCCTGTGAAAGGAGTAAGGAGTTTGATATTATCCTGGAATTGGGGATGTTGCAAAGGATTAAGGGCATGCCATGCTGAAATTTAAACTTACCTCATGAAGCTCTTCTCTTCCATAAACTGAAGACGCAGTAGGCCAGAGATAACAACCTGCAGCCCATGATTGTTGGTTTTGGCCCAGGTTGGTTTTGTTTTGTTTTGCTTTTGGAGTTGTCAACAGAAGCATTTGGAGCCACTAGAAGTTAGTTAAAAAACCATTTGGCAGTGCCTTTCAAAGGTAAACAGACACTCTGTGACCCTAATTCAACTCCTTGAAATGTACTCAATAAAAATGCTTATACCCTTTCACCACAAAACATGAAGGTATCATATTCATAGCTGAACTATTTGTCAGAAGCCCAAATAGAGCAACCTAAATACCTGTCAACAGAAAGATGGATAAACAAAAGGAACTCTATTGGCATTGAGAATGAGCCATCTGCAACCACACTCAACCACATGGATGCATCTTACACATACAATATAAGGAGAAAGACGCCAGGTCTAAGAGTACATATCATGTGAACTAGTCTCTTAAGAGTCAGAGAGCTGAGGGCTGGGGGCTCAAGCCATAGCACACTCGCCTGGCATGCGTGGGGTACGCTGGGTTCGATCCTCACAACCACATAAAAATAAAATATGTTCTGTCCACTGAAAACTAAAAAAAAAAAAGAGAGAGGCCTGGGTTTGTGGCTCAATGTAGAGCAAATTTCCTAGCATGTGTGAGGTGAGGCACTGGGTTCTATCCCCAGCACCACATTAAAAAGAACTAACAAAAGTATTGTGTCCATCTACAACTAAAAAAATAGAAGAGTCAGGGTAGAGATTCTTGACTGGCATGAGGTAGGGAGGTAGTGACTGGAGGAGAGAGCAATAGAGAACTTTAGGAAGCAGGTCATAGATTTTGTTCTATTCTTTTCTCCCCCCTATTTTGCACACTGTTTGAATATTTCCTTTCTTCACTTAACAGAGGAGAGTGTTTCCTATCAGTCCTTAAAAGACCCGTCCTTCTTTTTTGTTGACTGCATTGCATTCCATTGTAGAGATGTACTATTGTTTAAAGCTTTTAGTAAAACACATATTAGCTATCTTGCCATCTTTAATGTATAGAAAAAAAGAATGAAAAAAGTAAAAGAAGCTTATGGAACTTATAGGACACCTGCTGGGAGCCATTAGCCAAGTAGGTATAACAATTTCCTTGCCAGCGTACCCCATGTTGCTTAGTGGAAGGACTCGTGGAAATAGGACATTTTGCAGTGACATTGCATGTAAGGTGACCTTGCTCTAGGACCAGGGCGGATCCGGGTTTAGGGCGTTCTGGTTTAGGACAATCCGGGTTTAGGGCATTCCAGTTTAGGAAGGTTATTCCTGCTGGGAATAGGGTGTATCCTGCTGCCTGAGTTCCTCTTGAGTTCTCACGGGATTCAGACAGTATTTTGGGGAGACAGAAGCCCAGTGGAGGTGTGGATTTGGGCAGAGAACGTGGATTTCCCCAGAACATGTTTGTAAAGGGCCGGTGTGAGTTCGGGAATAAAGAATTGCTGTTTGAATCTACAAAACTGTGAGTGGCTCGTGACTTTGTGCCCAGCCAGACTGCGGCAGACACCATCAGTCATATTTTGTGTGTTCTAAAAGAAGCATGGAAAGAAACAGGTTATTTAAAGAAAGAATGATAAGCCTACTCAAATATGAAAAGAGAAATATCCAGATCCATAATGCTTAAAGAACTCAGTTGACCATAAAGAGATCTTCACTGATGCAGGTTGTAATCAAATTGTCAAGTCATTAAATATAGGGAATTCTGAAAGCAGTAAGAGAAAAATCGTCACTCAATTCCAGGAGAGCTGCCATTGTCTTACTGTATGAGTGGATTTCCCAGTGGGAAGCTTGCAGGCCAGGAGGGAGTAGCATGGCGCGTTCCAAGTGCTGAAGGAAAGAGTGCCAACCATGAACACTACATCTATCCAAGTTGTTCTTCAGAAATGAAAGAGAGAGAGACTTTTCCAGAAAAACAAGCTGAGGAGTTTATCACCATTAGATCTACTTTTCAGGAAATGCTAGAGGGATTCTTTGAGCTGAAATGAAAGGACATTAGCAAATGACTTACAAAGGTATAAAACTCACTGGTAAAGGTAAGTACATAATAAAAATCAAGGTAATATAAAATAAAGGTAAGTACATAATACTGTGACGTGGTATGTAAATCACTTTAGTATAAACATAAAACACAAAGGTATGAATACTTTGTTAATGACTTAATGATTCAAAAGATGTAAACTGGGGCTGGGGATGTGGCTCAAGCGGTAGCATGCTCGCTTGGCATGCGTGTGGCCCAGGTTCGATCCTCAGCACCATATACAAACAAAGATGTTGTGTCTGCCTAAAACTAAAAAATAAATATTAAAAATTCTCTCACTCTCTCTTAAAAAAAGAAAAAGATGTAAACTATGATATCGATGGCATAAATGGGAGGGATAAGTATAAGTGCAGTTTTTATGTGCAACTGAAACTAAGCTGTCAGACTCTCATGATGATAAGATGTGCATATGGAAATTTAAAAAGACCTGTAGCAAATATATAAGTGTACACAGGAATAAAAACATACTACCAAAATATATGTACCCAAAACATAACACCACAAAGAATGTAGCAAGAGAGGATGAAGGAAGCAAAGAAACTACAAAACAGTTAACAACAAGGCAGTAATAAATCCTTAAACAACAATTTAAATAAGTCAAAAAGCAGAGAGTCCTGGATTAAAAAAGAGCATGCACCTATATGCTACTGACGGTATGCTCCCTTTTGCATGGATACCTTTTCTCCACCTCTGCATTTACACCTATCCACATTGTGGTTGTAAATGAAGAGGTGAGAAAAGATAGTCCATGCAAAAGTAACCAAAAGGGAGTAGGGGTGGTTATACTTTTATTAGCGAAATATATTTCTTGTGTCAAAAATAGTCACAAGAAACAAAGGAGAAAATTTTACAAAGGGGTTGTGATTCATTAAGAGGATATGAAAACTATTGATATAGCACCCAACATCAATGATGTAAATATAAAAGTGAATACAGAATGAAGGGAGAAATAGTGATAAAACAATAGTATGGATGTTCAGTACCCACTTACCATAATGAACAGAGCATACAGACAAAAGATCAGTAAAGGAGTGAAGAGTTGTGGCTCTGTGGTAGAGCTCTTGCCTCGCATGCGTGAGGCACTGGATTTGACCCCAGCGCCACATAAAAGTATTGTGTCCATCTACAACTAAAATACATAAATATCTTTTTTAAAAGATCAATAAGGAAGAGCAGACTTGAAAACACTATAAACTAAAAGGACCTTACAAACACAGGACATTCCATACACATTCTTCTGAAGTACACGGGGAACATTCTTTGGGATAGATCACATATCAGGCCACAAAGCAAGGTTTAACAAATTTAGGAAGATTAAAATAATTCCAAGTATCTTTTCCAAATACAATGGGAGAAGCTAGAAATCAATAACAGGAGAAAAAATCACTAATTTGTGAAAATTAAGGAGCATACTTGTGAACAACCAAGAAATCAAAGTAAAAGTCTTAAGCTGGGCACAATGACACATGCCTATCATCCCAGTGACTTGAGAGGCTGAGCCAGGAGGAAGGCAAGTATGAGGACAGCCTGGGCCACTTAGATAGACCCTGCCTCAGAGAGAGAAAGATCTTAAGACAAATGATTAAGTGGAAACTCAACATACCAAAATTTATGGGATGCAGTAACAGCAGTTATAAGAGGAACTAAAGTAGCAGTAAGTGGGATAAAAAAAAAAAAAAAAAGACCTCAAACAACCTAAGTTTATACATCAGAGAACAAGAAATGGAAGAACAAACTAAGCCCAAATTAGCAGTGAGGATGAAAGAAATATTAGAACTTAAATAAATAGAGAATAGAAAATACAACAGACAGATGAAACTAAGTTGGTTTTTAAAAACGTTTCCAGCAAATCAGGAGATAATTGCAGGTTTAAAGCCAACCTGGGGGTGGGGGATAGGGAAGAATGAAGGAACTCTGGTTTGTGTAGAGGGGAGTGAGGGGAGGGGTGGAGCTGTGGGTATGGGAAGGATGGTAGAAAGAGATAGACATTATTACCCTATATACATGCATGATTACCCTACCAGTGTGACTCTAAACCATGTACAGCCAGAGGAAGGAGAAGTCATGCTCCATTTGTATACAATATGTCAAAATGCATTCTACTGTCATGTATAACTAATTTGAACAAATTGAAAAAAAAAAATAGAAAGAATACCAGTAGAATAGAAGAAGGGGATCAGGGTAGATACTGAGCGGTGAAATTGATCAAATTATACTGTTTTATTGTGTGCATGTATGAATATAACAAATCCCACTGTTATGCATAATTATAATGCGCCAATAAAAAGGAAGGAAAAAAAGCCAGCTTCAGCAACTTTGTGAGGCTCTAAGCAGCTTGTCTCAAAAAAATAAGGGCTGGTGATGTGGCTCAGTGGTTAAGTGCCCCTGGGTTCGATCCCTGGTATAAGAAGAAGAAAAAAAAAAAAAAAGCAAAAATTGACAAAACTTTATTTAGAATAAATAAAAATAAATGAAAGAAGAGGCAATAAAACGTGTGCCACAGAAATACAAAGGATCATAAGAGTCTAGTGTGAACAAGAATATGCCAAAAATTGGATAACCTAGAAGAAATGGATAAATTCCTAGATACAAAAAACATACAAAGAACAAATAGAAAATCTAAAGAGATCAATATTAGTAAGGAGATTGGATCAGTAATTAAAAAAAGAAAAAAAAACTTTTAAAAATTTGAAAAGGAAACACTTCCAAACTAATTTTACAAGGCCAGTATATCCTGATGCCAAAGCAAGACAAGGACACTACAAGAAATATATATATGCATGCTAGTGTGTTTGATGAACATAGGTGCAAAAGTTTCAACAAAATTCTAACAAATTTAACAGCACATTACAGGAATCATATACTATGATCAAGTGGGATTTATCCCTGAGACCCAAGGATGGTTTGATATATTCAAATCAACTGTGATATAAGACATCAACAGAATGAAGGATAAAAGTTTTGTAATTATCTCAATAGCTGCAGAAAAATACATTTGACATATTTCAAAGAAGAGATTGTGCAGGTGAGAGTTGAAAGCCCAGACGTGGATAGTCAAGTAGGATTGTAACATGCCCATGACCCATATACTGAAAGCAGTTTCAGTGAGTGGCAGGGCAGAATCCAGACCAAAGTCAGAGAGGAAGGGAAGAAATGGAAACAATTCTAGACTGCTGTGCTGTACTGTATGATATAGTGTCCCCTAAAGCCCAGCCTGGGAGCCAGTTTGTCCCGTGGTGAAGATGGGAGATAAATGAGGGTAGGTGTGGTACAAGGCTGTGAGTGAAAGAGAAGGTATGGGGACGTGACAGAGCACTTGAATACTTAGTTCACTGCTGCATCTGGTATCTGCACTGTTTCCGAAGCATGAGGAGCAAGGGATGCAAACAAGGGAAAATATAGGAGCTGTCTGTTGCCACTATGATGAATGAGTTGTCTGGAAACACCAGAATGCAAAGGAAGAGCCCAGGCATGAGCAACAGACACAGAACTCAACATGCAGCATATTTCTAATCTTCTCAAAATTTTATGGGTATATGACTATAAAGTTAATTGCCATTAATAAAATTACTGGAATTTCTATTATTACAAACTTTCCCCTCTAGGAGTCCATAGCATTGATTGTTATTTTAGAAAGAACACCAAGCCAGCTGGAGATTGGTCAGATCATTCTCATGCGCAGGAGTGAAGCATGGCTTTCCAAACATCAAAAGAAAGGACTGCTTGCTTCTCCTCCAGATTGCTCAGCTACTGTAGCTTCAGGTAAGAAGTACTCTCTCAAGGGACAACTACTTAATAGTCAAGAATTGAATAAAAGGTATTTATTGCATTGAGGGCTGGGGTTGTAGCTCAGTGGGAGAGCGCTTGCCTCATGTGTGAGGCATGGGTTTTGATCCTCAGCACCACATAAAAATAAATAAATAAAATAAAGGTATTGTGCCCATCTACAACTAAAAATATGTTTTAAAAAATATTTACTGCATTGAAAAGGGGCACTTGTTCTGACTGTTGAGATCACATTAAGAAGTTAAAGATTTCCCAGCTTATGTGGATCCTAAAATCAGAGGCAATGGCATAGAAGTGTGTACCTGACATGTCTTGAGGTAAACCGGTTCATAAACCTAGAGGAGGATATAATCTTAGGTTTGATTAACCCACATCTGTAGTTTGCAGTGTTGGTGAGAGTAACTATCAAAATTGAAAAAAAATGATCTCTTTATGGTACTCTTTTTTAAGAGTAACTCTTTTTAAAGAGTCTTTTTAAAATAAAAAAAGATTCTTTTCTGAATTAGTAAAAGCATTGTAACTAATGAAGATGTCATTTAACTTTCTTAAGGACAAAACAGGAAAAAAAACAATGTGACCTTTCATTATAATCAAATGATATAAAATATTATTTCTATCTGAATGTCATTTTCTCTTTTCTGAGAAATCAAATGCAGCTTGACAAAAATTGATGAGTCAGATATATTTTTCCCTGTTTCTTGAACATAACTACAATGTAGTTTAATTTGTGATTTAAAATCTTTATTATCACGTGGTTCTTCAATGTCTTCCTGCTGTTTATACTGATATTTTCACACATTGCAAAATGTTCTTTCAATGGCATCATGCTATGTGGTCAGCTCACTGTTCTTAACTGTGTATGGAATATCAGACATTTATGTTTGAGCTAAAATGGGCTTTCTTATTATCTAAATGAATAACTTTGGGCCTGCAAAGTTACTTTTTCCTTAGTAGCTCTAAGTGAGACGACAGATCTCACATTGTAGATTCATCTGTTTCACTTGTTGGTCTTGAGTATGTTCAGATTCTTTGTGAAACTTGGTGTGAAACAGTCCAGTGTTCTTTCTAATTTCTGAGCCAACCTCAAGGGAACAGAGAATTGCCTCTTCAGAGTGTCACTAGTGAGTTCTGGTCTTGTGGGATGCAAGACGATCAGAAAGTTGATTTTCTTGTTTTCTTTTGGAATTTTCTAACATAGGTCCATTGAATTAGTGCAGTGTACTTTTCCATGAGAGTGAGGCAAAAAGAATGAAGTATAGGAAAGCCTTGTTGACCCTCATGCTCAACCCTCACTTTAGATAAGGCCTCCTATATTTTATAGTGACCCATGCTTTTTTTTTGGAAAATATCTTAAATGATGCATCCACCCTTATTTCATGCACAACCCTCCTTCACATTATATTATTTACTGACAACAACGTAATGAGCACCCACAAGCCTACAACATGGAACCAGGACATGGACAATTACCTACTTAAATCTATGTATCCTTTCAGAACACTTTGCATGCCAGTAATTATTTACAGGACTTACAGTTATTTGTTTAGTTAAGCTCCAAGTGAACAAGGACTGGAGGCATTTGATTCATCATCATCATCATCTCTGTGTGTGTGTGTGTGTGTGTGTGTGTGTGTGTGTATATATATATATATATATATATATATATATGTATATATTGGTACTGGGGATTAAACCCAGGGGAGCTTAACTACTGAACCAGTGAGCCACATCCTCAGACCACCCCCCTTTTTTTATTTTATTGAGAGACAGGATCTCACTGAGTTGCTTAGGGCCTTGCTAAGTTGCTGAGGCTTGCATTGAATTCATGATCCTGTCTCAGCTTCCTGAGCCTCTGGGATTACAGATGTGCACTCGGCTCATCATCATATTTTATCTGCAGTTGGTAAAATATCTGATACACAGAATAATGTAATACATATCTATATCTGTATCTATATCTATATCTATATATATATGGGCATGATAGCATTTGCCTGTAATTCTAGCCACTTGGGAGTCTAAGGAAGGAGGATCACAAGTTTGAGGCCAGCTTCAGCAATTTAGCAAAAACCTGTATCAAAATAATATAAGAAAGGGTTTGGGATGTAGCTCGGTATTTGTCTTGCATGTGCTATGCCCTGGGTTCAATTCCTAAGAGCTCCTTGCCTGCAAATTTTTTTCAAATATTTATTTTTTAGTTTTTTAGGTGGACACAATATCTTTATTTTTATTTTTATATGGTGTTGAGGATCGAACCCAGTGCCCCAGACATGCCAGGTGAGCGCACTACCACTTGAGCCACATCCCCAGCCCCCCATTTTTTTTAAATTTCTGGTAAAAAAATTCATATATGGCAAATTTATGGTATAATATTTCTCCAGTTTGAAATTTTGATTTCATTAAACTAAAAGGTGAGCCAAATGTGTACTACTAATCTTATTAAACTTATTTATCTGACATATGTGAGACAGTCCATTGTCCATTTAAAAATATTCTTCCTTTTGCTGGAGTGGTAGTGCATGCCTATAATCCCAGTGACTTGGGAGCCTGAGACAGACAGATCCAATTTCAAGGCCAGCCTCAGTGACTTGGCAAGATTCTCAGTGATTTGCAAGACCCTGTGTCAAAAAATAACTAAGGAGGTTGAGTTTGTGGCTCAGTGGTAGAGCATTTGCTTAGCATGTGTGAGGCACTGGGTTCGATTCTCAGTACAAAATAAACCAGTCATATAAATAAATTAATATCCATCAACAACTAATAAAATAATTTAAAAAATAAATAAAAAGAATTGGGGATGTAGCTCAGTGGTAAAGCACCTCTGGGTTCAATCCTCAGTGGTCCTCCCATTCCTAGTTTTTTTTTCCAAGCCTCTTCATTGAAAGACAAAACAAGGAAAACCTCTGAAACAACAAAAATTTTTATTATATTGCATAAATGCTAGATGCAAACTTCTGATGTAAATTTATTCATTGTCAAGTCCAGTGATGAAGTGGGAGGCATAGATGTTCACAGATGTTGGTAATAGAATTTGCGATTGTAGTTTTTGTGTGTGTGTGTGGGGGGGTGACTGGGGAATGAACTCAGAGGCACTCAACCACTGAAACACATCCCCTGCCCTATTTTGTATTTTATTTAGAGACAGGGTCTCACTAAGTTGCTTAGCACCTCACTTTTTTGCTGAGGCCGGATTTGAACTTTTGATCCTCTTGTCTCAGCCTCATAAGCCACTGGGATTACAGGCGTGGGCCTCCATGCCTGGCTATTGTAAATATTTTATACTGTATTGTTCAGTAGTGTCATGTATGTTTGCATTGTTGTGCACCAGGTTCAGAACTTTTTCACCTTGCAAACTTGAAACTCAGCACCCATTTAACAATGACTACCTGTCTCCCCCTCCCTCTAGTCCATGTTTTGGAGGGTTTGACTACTTTAGAGATCTAATTGGAGTGGAATTGAGTATTATTTGTCATTTTATACACACACACACACACACACACACACATTTAGTTGTGGATGAACCTTTATTTATTTTTATGTGGTGCTGAGAATGGAACCCAGTGCCTCACACATGCTAGGAAGGCACAACCCCAGCTCTCATGCATGATTTGTGTTTTTGTGACTGGTTTATTTTGTTTGCCATAATGTCCTCAAGTAACAGGGGCGATGGCCAGCATCACTTGAGGGGGGTTCTTCTTCCTGCCCAGGAGAATGTAAGCCACCCTAAAACTTAAAGTCTCAAATAATTAGTGAATGACAAAACACAAATAGCCAGAAATATATTTACAGAAGCAAAGCCCCTGATATACCTAGTCCACATGGGCACTGGAACTAGTCAAAGATAAGATGGCTCTGGTGGTTTATTTAAGGGAGTGCGTCAAAGGCAGGGATAAGGTTTCAAGGGCGGAGTCTTGCTTCCTGGTGACTTGCAGTCAGCAGGTTGATTGGCATCTTCTCAGGTCATACCTATCTCAGGTGCTGTGTGGGATCTTTGGCAGAGTTTGAGGGGGAAGTTCACTTGCATCAGGTGGTCAATCACTGTGGGAGTCCAACAGGAGGTTCCCAATGCCAGACTATCCCCTCACGAGGCTATGACACGCAACGTAGTCCACACACAGCCCACGGATGGCTCATGACACTCAAGAATATTATTTTAGCCCAGTGAGATGCATTTCAGATTTCTGAATTGTTAGATAATAAATGAATGCATTTTAAGCTACTAATTTTGTGGTAGCTTGTGATTGCAGAATCAAAAAATTAACAGTCATTCTATGAGCTTCTGTAACCACTGTAACCTGTACCAGATCTAGACTGACTGATTCAGATTCACATTGAGATGTGCCCGCTTTTCTACTTTCTTTCCACAAATTAGTAGAATTCAACCTTTTATTGCTACTGCTTTTTTTTTTTTTAAGAGTTACCCAAATGAAGTAACAGCAGAGCCAAGATTTTAAAATTGAGTCACCTCTAAAGGCCATGCAGCACTGGGCCTCTCTCACCTCTGCTGCATCAGTCTAGGGCATTCTCCAGTGTTCTTTTCTCAGAATTTTTGTTCACTAGGAATGGAGGGGGTCTTTCTCCTGGGAATATGTGACAGCAGCATGGGCTGTGGGTAGGGGTGGGGAACATCAGATGCTTTCCTCTTCAGCCTGAAAAGCAGAAGTTGTGTTATGGCACCTCTCCTCCACAGAAAATCTAAATTAAGCTTTTCAAAAGACTCTCACCAAACTGTTCTTAGACTCTGAGCAAGAATTTTTGTAAAAAAAAAAAAAAAGTTTTCAGGTGGGAAATATGTTTACAGAAGCAGACTGCGATAAGGGAGACTAACTCAAGGCCTCTATTGGCCTGGAGCCTTCACAGAGGCGTTTGCCTTTCAAAGGACAGTAGTTGGGTCCTAGGGAAAATCCTTTACAGTCCCAAAGATAGGAGTAAATGGTACAAATGAGGAGAAGGTAAATTTCCCTTTCCCGGGCACTGATTTTCTTAAGAGAGTGTCCTTGATTTATTTTCCAGGTCTGGGTTGATTGTTCAGAACAGTAGGAAAAAAACAAAACAAAACAAAACAAAAACCCTACTTTTATGTGGACTTCTGCAGATGGTGAGCCTCTTAGTGCCCTCTCCCCCTACACACTGGGCATAAAATTCTAAACATTTCTGAACTTGGGATGGGAGGAATGAATTGATTTAGGCAAAAGCCTTCCTCTGGACCTAGCTGCAGCCAATAAACCTGATTCCTAATTCCTCGGTGTTCAGCTGGGGTTGATTGAAGGAGGGGGAGGCATGGCCATGGATCGAAGTCTCATGGGATTGGGGGACTCTGGAGCCTGGCTGCAGTTTTGGGGGGGGTCCAGCTGGAGGGGAAGGTTATGGGGAGAGGCCCCAAGCTTGTTTTGTTTTGGTTAGTTTAGCAGTCACCTATCAGCTTAATATGCTTTTTCGTGGAAATAATTCATTCTACTGCTATTGAATAGCTGTGCTTCACGTGTTTTCTGGAAACAAATTTGTAGAATCACAAATTCTTGCACTATTTTTGGATAGGAATTAGTTCTCAGAATCATGACAGAAAAGACAACAAAAGATCTTTTGCTTTATACACTACACAGATATGAGTTGTGATTCTTTTGTTGCAAAACCTGATCTTCACCTAAATTTTATTATTAGATTGGTTGTAAATTATTTTGTTTTGGTGCTGGAGATTGAACCCAGAGCATGGTGCCTGCTAGGCAAGCCCCTACCACTGAATACGTCTCCAGCGTCTGAACATTGTCTTCTGATACATGAACTTATTTTTCAAGCATGCGATTTTATACATCATTTAGATTTATTAGTGTTTAGTTTATGAAATGTACACTCAAGACATTTTACATATAAAAACTGCTGAGAAAACATTTTTTAATTACCTGTCACCATAAAGTAGTTTTTGTTTAACCAAAGGCTTATTTTAAAGTAAGTTTATTTAGGAACAAAAGTGGGTCAATTTAAATAAAGTATTAATAACACAAATGGTTTGTATATATGACCAAAATGCAGTTGCGACGATGACTCAACAGGAATTTTGGAAGACTGGTTACCCCAGGTAGCGGGATGGGTAGGACACCACTACTGAACCCAGGAAGGCCAGGGGAAGGTCAGCATATCCTGCGCTCCACCGGGACTGGGAGGAAACGTCGATCCCGCCTCTTCCCCAAGGCGGCGCAGTGCGCAGGCGTACGGACACGCCGCAGCACGGCCGGTGGGACACGTTGCGCAGGCGCGGGCGCGCCCGCCGGCTTGGTCCCTATGGAGCTTCCGTAGCGGCGGGGAGCGTCCGGGATGAGTGCGGCCGAGGCCGATCGCTGGGCGTGGCTGCTGGTGCTCTGTTTCGTGTTTGGGTGCAATGTCCTGCGGATCCTCCTTCCGTCCTTGTCCTCCTTCGTAAGTGCTGCCTCCTTTCCCGGGCCGGTGGGGATGCCGCCACAGGGCCCTCTGGCGCGCTCGGGGGTCCCAGGCCGGCCGCCCGGGGGCCGCAGCGCCGTGCCGGCCGCCGTCGTGAGGTGATTTTGGTTTTTGGTTCGCAGCATCTGAAGGCGCAGAGTCTTCCCTCCGCAGCCGGTTCCCGAGCGGGGAGGCCCCGCGGCCCCTGGTCGGCTTTCACGTGGCCGGAGCCTTCCCGCCGTGGGTGGCGGCGGCGACCGGAGAAGGTGCCCGGCGCGCGGCTGCCAGCCCCGCGGTCCGGTTAGCCCTGGTCCCTGGCCTCAAGCGGCCCTGGCTGCAGGGACCGGGCCGCCCGAGTCCTCGCTGCATGGTCCGCGTGCCAGGTCCCGGAGCGACGGAGCCCAGCTGCAGGGGCCCGCATTTTGGGACGAGCCGGGCGGGGAGACTGGTGAAGAGAGAATCCCAGTACAGTGTGAGGCTTTGGGGGTTTGAGGGGGCAACGGTACGTGTCGCCCGGGAGTGAGTGCCTCAGCCTGGCGGCCAGGTGTCCCGGCTGCTGTGAGAGGGGGATGTCTCAACGTCTCTCACCTCCCGGGGGAGGAGGCCAGGTAGGAGTTTAGTAGTTGCACTAAGTCATCCCCCTAGTGACTGCTGGGTGGAGGTTGGAGCGTTGCCTGTGCTTCTTCCAGTTCTGCACTCCTGCCTACCGGAGCCTAGTAAGGGATTTGTAGGACAGGGGCTCGGGCAGCGGGGCACCCTCTCTTTGCTCACAGCAAAAGTGAGGGCTGTCTGACTCAGACTGAGACTTCAGACTAGAAACAGCTCTTCTCTCCTAATAAAAATTGGTGGTGGTGGCATATTTAAGACCAGGCAGGGGGGCTGGGGATGTGGCTCAAGCGGTAGCGCTCGCCTGGCATGCGTGCGGCCCGGGTTCGATCCCCAGCACCCAGCACCACATACAAACGAAGATGTTGTGTCTGCCGAAAACTAAAAAATAAATATTAAAATATTCTCTCTCTCTCTCTCCCCCTCCCTCCCTCCCTCCCTCCCTCCCTCTCCCCCTCCCTCTCCCTCCCTCCTCACTCTTTTAAAAAAAAAAAAAAAGACTAGGCAGGACTTCTGCTTCTTTGCTTTATTTTACTAGGATTGGTTGAGTATCTGTTTTGGGAAAAACTGTATTCTAGGGCCTTAACCCCTTACCCTGAAGTATAGATGATTTTCTGTTAACCCCTGCTCCCCTTCAGAATCTTTCCTGATGTCACCTGATGATTAAGAGAATATCCTAGGCTCTAAGCTTTGCACTAAAGACTGCTGAAGAGCTGTCTTTTGCTTTTTGTTATGGTTTAGCTCATGTGTGAGATGATGCAAGAAAGTTTAGAGGTAAAATGATCGGGTGTTGAGAACCTTTACCTCATCAGTGCCTTATTCACTGGAAGGATTAAGTGGGTGATAGTTGCAGGCAGGTAGGGTGTGACTGGAAGAGGTGGGTCCCTGGGGTTATGCCTTTGGAGTATATATTTTGTCCCCCCCCCCCCCAACAGAGCTCTTTGTTTCCTAATTGCCATGTCCTAAGCTACTTTCTTTGGCCATGATGGTCTGCCTCATCTTAGGCCCAGAACAATGGAGTTGGCCATCTATGGACTGAGACTTCTGAAACTGTGAGCCCCAAACCAACTTTTCGTCATCTGAAATTGTTCTTGTCAGGTTTTTGGTCACAGCAGTGGAAAAGCTGACTAAAACATTTATCTTTTTTCTTTTCGTTGTAAAGTACACATAACATAGAATTCATCATCATCATCCTCGTCATCTTTAGCTGTACAGTTCAGTGGCAGGAGGACATTCTCATTGTTTTGCAGACTACTCTATCCCTATCCCAGAATCTTTTATCAGCCTTTAGCTGAGACTCTTGCAATTTACAAAATAGCTCTGTTCTTTTCCCTCAGTCCCTGACAATCACCATTCTGCTGTCTCAGTTTGGCTACTCTAGGAGCCTCATGTAAGTGGAACCACAGCTTTTTTTCCTTTGTCTTATTTCACTTAGCATACTATCTCATCCATGTTGTAGCATATGTCAGAATTTCCTTCCTTTTTAAAGACTGAATAATATTCCACTGTATATTGGTACCACATTTTGTTTATCCATTTATCTTTTTTTTTTTTTTTTTGGTACTAGGAATTAAACCCTGGGGTGCTCTACCACTAAGCCACATTCCCAGTTCTTTTTATTTTTTATTTTGAGACAGGGTCTCACTTGTTTAGGTCTTAGTTGCTTAGGGCCTTGCTAAAGTGCTGAGTCTCCTGAGTTGCTGGGATTACATGTGTGCACCTGTTTATTTATCCTTTCATCTGTTTATAGACACTTGGGTTATTTCTTCCTTTTGGCTATTATAAGTGAAGCTACTAGAAGTGGATGTATTAATCTGTGTTTGAGTTCTTGCTTTCTTGCTTTCAATTCTTTTTTTTTTTAATATTTAATTTTTTTTAGTTTTAGGTGGATACAATATCTTTATTTTATTTTTATGTGGTGCTGAGGATCGAACCCAGTGCCTCACATGATCTAGTCGAGCACTCCACCACTTGAACCCCAACCCTAACCCGAGTTGCTTTCAACTCTTTTGAGTATAATCACAGGTGAAATCGCTAGAGCTGGGCATGGTGGTGAGTGCTTGTAATCCCAGCAACTCGGGAGCTGAGGCAGGGAAATTGCAATTTCGATGCAAGCCTTGGCAGCTTAGTGAGAACATGACTCCAGATTAAAAAGGGGGGTGCTGAGAGAGTGTGGCTCAGTGTCAGAGTGCCCCTGCTTTCAATCCCCAGTAAAAGTGGAATTGCTGGATCAGATGGGAATTCTGTTTGGTTAGTTTTGCTGAGAAGCTGCCACACTGGTTGCACAGTGGCCAGGCCATTTGCATTCCCACTCAGTACACTTGTTATTTTTTGTTATTGTTGTTTTTAACCAGTTGCCATCCTGATAGACGAGTGGTCTATCACTGTAGTTTTGACTTGCATTTCCCAGCATCTCTCCATGTGCTTATGGAAGTCTGTGGCATTATGATTTATTCATTTTGTTTTTTTGTTTGTGGCTCCTGGCTCATAACATCCATGAATGTTATTTTGGAATGGCTTCAGAGCAATGAAGATTAAAGACCTTTTTTTTTTTTTTTTTAATTTTAAATAATTTGGGGGCACTGTAGGCCTCAGAAAGCAAATTCTGTGTCTCTCAATTTTCTCCCATCCTCCTTTCACCTGCCTTTTCTCCCCAAGGCAGGCCATAGGAATCAAGATTCTCTTTCCTGAGACAGGTCATAGAAACCAAAAATATAATCTTCTTCCACATTTCTGTCTAGAGCTGAGCACAAAGAAATTTCTCAGCTCATTAGCAGTAGGCCTTACTCTTTATGTCCACTTCCATTCCTGTGTGGCTGTCCATTCATCAGTTTTGCTTGTGTAGTGAGATCTCCCAAAGGAAAGGTGTGGCACCTTCTGGCCAGCCTAAGGTGAAGGCTCACAGAAGAGTGAACAGGAACTCATCTATGTGCTGAGAGGGTCCTCCTCAACTGGGGATGGGGTGCCCATGCTTAGATTCTTCCAGACCTCCCTTTTCATATCTCTTGGCTGCTTATCTGTATCCTTTAACATATCCTTTGTAAAATCGGCAAGTGTTTCCCTGAGTTCTGCCAGCTGGACTAGCAATTTTTTTTTTTTTTCTTTTTTCTTTTTGCAGGCTGGGGCTTGAGCTTAGGGCCTCTTGCATGCTAGGCAAGTCCTCTACCATTGAGCTATACTCCCAGGCCTTGGTCTAGCAAATTAATGGAACCTAAAGAGCGACTCATGGAAACTCTAATTTGTAGTTGTCTGCCAGAAATTCCAGAGGCTGGAACTTGCAACCAGTGTTTGAGGTGAGGATTGTCCTGTGGGACTAAGCCCTATACCTATGGGATCTGACACTATTTCTTGGTAGATAGTGTCAGAGTTTAATGAATTAGAGGACACATCGCTGGTATGGAGTTGATTGCTGCTTGCTGGTCAGAACTCCCTGTGCATTTTGGTATCACAGCGGCACCTGCATTGTGAGTGTGCAGTAAGAGAAACCATCTTTATTCTCACAGCTGCATATTTTCTTTGGAGGCTGTCTGGGCAAGTCTTTTGCCCTTTTAGTCCACTTTGTTGATTTGCTGTGTAGGTGCAGGAGACTCATACTATGGGTAGCTCCTGGGGCCTGGTGTGGCAGAGGCTGGGGTGAGGGTCCTGGCGAGCCACAGGCACTGTGTAGGTGGATACCTAGCTTTGTGGACAGTTGGGTATGGTGCAGGCCGCCTCTGGGTTAGGTTTGTGGGGCCTACCACTGTTTTATAGCCCTAGCATTTTCAAAATCATCCTTCACTTTTTGCTCTCCCTTTGCACTAGAGGATTGAGGGAGAGGTGGACACTGCAGGATCTCTGTGGGTGGCATGTTTCTTCTTCTTTTTTTTTTTTTTTTTTTTTTTTTTGAGGATTTTAATATTTACTTTTTAGTTTTCAGTGGACACAACATCTTTGTTTGTATGTGGTGCTGAGGATTGAACCCCGGGCCGCACGCATGCCAGGCGAGCGCGCTACCGCTTGAGTCACATCCCCAGCCCAAGTGGCATATTTCTTAGACATCTCCTTTCCAAAGCAGTCAGGCTCTCAGCGAGTCCCTGCTGTGAGTCTCCAAGTGTTAGGACACAGCCGACTCACAGAACCTGTCTGGGGTGCTCTTATGAGGGGACCAGTGTCCTAGGGAGGGGCAGCTGCAGGCCTGGAGTTCTGCTAGTGCTCAGGTTCCAGCTGGTGGTGCTGGCCCTGGTGGAGAAGTGCAACTGGGCTTTTCAGGGTCTGGAGCTCTGCAGGGGCCTTGGTCCCTTCCCTAGATGGAAGAACATCCATCCTGTGTCCAGGGATGTTCCCATGCTTGTCCCCAGAAGTCCTGGAGGGAGGAGCCAGGCAGCTTGTGTCATCCTCCCACCAGCTGATTTTCAGATGGGACTGAGCATCAGGGCCATGCTTGCTGGTTTTGTTCAGTGTCAGCCTGGCTCTCTCAGGAGGGGTGCTGTGTTCTCATTGCTTCTCGTCCACTGGCACAGGATTTCCATTTTGGGATGTTTGCTCATTACACCGGGCAGGTTGCTGGAGGCCAGTGCTCCCCCACCAGGACCTCTCTGCCTCAGTGTGCCCTTGCAGTGCTCTGATCCAGGCCCATCTTGAACAGTTGGTGGGCGCCACCTGGCGGCCACTGTCATCTCATCCTCATGTTCCTGGCCCACTGGCATAGGTATATGGGAGGGGGAGAGGCCTTTGGGTGGCAGTCAGTCTAGGTGAGCTACAATTCCATACAGGATTCCTCTGCCCGTGGAGTCCTCTGGGTCTTGCTGGGGAGAGTACTTTTTCTCAAACCATGAGTTCATATCCATATTTCCAGTTCTAAGTTCTAGTTCTCTCCCAATACCCATTTCTGTCTTTTTCTGACAGAAGACCGACTCTCCTTACCTTTAATGCTTATGTAATGTCCTTGCACATAATCTCCCATCTCCTCTGTCACCTGTACCCAGTGTGGATGGCTGCTTCATTCCTGCTTGGCTTCTGATGCCATGTTTAGTGGGGTTCCTGTTTTCTGACTTGCCATCTGTATTCCTCACCTATTCAGATTCTGACTCCCTGTCTGGCAGCGCTGTCTTGGGGGTCCTCTATCACTATGCTTGGCCCTGATCTGCCTTGATCAGGTGCCCCTGTGTGGGAAGACCCTCCCCACTGGGCTCTGACACTCTGCTCTAGGCCTCTACCTCATCACTGATGCCCTGCACCCCCACCTTCTCAGCCCCATCTAATGTGGGACTCAGTTCTTCAGGACGGGGACAGGATTATGTTCCCTGTCACTTAAATGGCTGCTGTGATGATGGAATTGATTTTTATTTTATGATGCTAATTGGATTCTTATAAGTAAAAAATACACACATTTGTACTGTAGTAATCCATGGACATATCTGTAGAAGGAAAAATGTCATTTGTATAGTCATTCAAATTCAAGGGAATTTGGGGCTTTCTCTTTTAAAAATTTTTTTTTTCCTAGTTGTAGATGGACACATGTCTTTATTTTTAGTTATTTATTTTTATATGGTGCTGAGGATAGAACCCAGGGCCTCATGTGTGAGAGGCAAGCGCTCTGCCACTGAGTGTCAACCTCAGCTCAGAGTTTTGGGCTTTCTTTGTGCTGTTGGAAAGGCTAGGAAAATGCCACAGCCTGGCCATGTAGGTCATGGGCAGCTTGAAAGGCACAGCAATATGATGTTGGTTTGTCCTGTCCAGCCAAACATGGCCAGAATCACCCCAAAAGCCATGGCAGGGGGGTTCCCTCAAGAGGCTGTTCCAAACCATCTGAAGACAGGGCTGGGTGGGATTCCAAAGAAAGAAGCTCTAAACGCTGGGATAACCTGTGCAGAGCTTTTCTCAGGGGAATTAACATAGCCATCCTTATGACAGTGAGAAAGAAATAAGATGTTTTTCCCAGGTATGTCCTCCACAAAGGGGTTGGATTACAGAGTTTATGTGGGTGTTTTTTAAAAAATATTTATTTATTTATTTATGTATCTTTAGTTTTAGATGGACATATTATTTTGTTTTTATGTGCTGCTGAGGATCAAACCCAGTGCCTCATGAATGCTAGGCGAGCTCTCTACCACTGAGCCACAACCCCAGCCCCCATTATGTGGGTGTTTGAGTGGCTTTTCTGAGGGTGGCTGGTTTCTACATGTCGAGCAACAAAGCTAATCACCCAGTGTTTTCCAGCAACAGCCTGACCCATGTAAGGATCTGGGAATGTTCAAAGCCACATCTTGGGTTCAAGCCTGCAAGGAAAATAGGCAGCTGGCTGGGTCACAGTAGAAAGCACACTGTGTTTCTCAGTCAGAACATATAAGGAAAGGGGAGGGCTGCGGAGCCATTCTCTACCCCACATGGGAAGATACTGATCTCAGCCTTCCACCCTGCCAGATGTCCAGGGTGCTGCAGAAGGATGCAGAGCAGGAGTCGCAGATGAGGGCAGAGATCCAGGACATGAAGCAAGAGCTCTCCACAGTCAACATGATGGACGAGTTTGCCAGATACGCCAGGCTGGAAAGGAAGATCAACAAGATGACGGACAAGCTCAAGACTCATGGTATTGCAGTGAGTGGCACCTGGAAAGTGTCGCGAGAGCTGGTTAATAGAGAATTCTCTATATATGGATTCGTAGGACACAGGCTTTGCTTCTTAGGCATTCTAAATGTTGATAGAAATTTTTATGTTGTCTGGAAGAAACCCAGTAATAAATATTACTTTCTCCTGATTTGCTGGTGAACCTTTGCATTCTAAACACAGAAACATTTATGAATCCTTTTAGATTTTCTTTGGAGTCAATATATCTTTGTAGGTTTTCATTTTCTTTTTTCTTAAAGAGAGAGAATTTTTAATATTTATTTTTTAGTTTTCGGCGGACACAACATCTTTATTTGTATGTGGTGCTGAGGATCAAACCCGGGCCGCACGCATGCCAGGCGAGTGCGCTACCGCTTGAGCCACATCCCCAGCCCATTTTCTTTTTTAAATATTTATTTTTTAGTTGTAGTTGGACACAATACCTTTATTTATTTTTATGTGGTATTGAGGATCAAACCCCGGGCCTTGCACATGCTAGGCGAGTGCTCTACAGCTGAGCCACGACCCCAGCCCTAGGGTTTCATTTTCAAATTCAGCATTTTTCTGAAGGAATCCTAGAAAAAGATATTGTAGTGGGTTCTCAGGGCTTTTGGTTCTGCTCTCTGGAAAATGCCCAAAACCATCATGATCTGAGTGAAGGACAGCCATGTGCTGAAGGCCCTGCTGGCCTGTGCGTGGTGAGAGAGCTGTCTTCAAGGTACGGAAGGCACATCTTTAGGCTAGGGACCATCTAGACTCCTGCTTGGGGTTTCTGTGTGATGTAGACCAGGAAGTAGGGAAGAGAATTTATTACTGTTGACAAGGCATTATAAAAAAAACCTCTGGTGGAGGTGAATAATTTTGAGGGTTCTCAAAAATGAAGCTGTCCTGACCTCACAATCTGAGTGATTTTTAAGAAGTTCCGTCTTATATTTCTAAATGTCTCAGGTGATTGTTCTGTCTGTACCTGGAGGTACTTCCTGAGGCAGAGTGTCTGTGGTCGAAGTGTCTTCTCTTGTTGTCAGGACTGCATCACGGTTTATCCTGCTTCTCTTTTTCCTTTCAGTGAAAGCACGGACAGCTCAACTAGCCAAGATAAAATGGGTGATGAGTGTTGCTTTCTACATATTGCAAGTAAGTGTATTGTCACCAGGGCCTTTGTAACTTGTCTCCACATGCTGTGGCCTGTGGAACTTGGGCCTAAGAACACTAAGCTGCCATGTCATGGGATCCTCCAGCATGTGACTCTGACACCTGTGAATTTCTTTTCTTTTTTTTTTGACTGATTTTTTTTTTTTTTTTTTTTTTTTTTAAAGAGAGAGAGAATTTTTTAATATTTATTTTTTAGTTTTTGGCGGACACAACATCTTTATTTGTATGTGGGACTAAGGATCGAACCCAGCGCTGTGCGCATGCCAGGCAAGCATGCTACCGCTTGAGCCACATCCCCAGCCCCACCTGTGAATTTTTAATTACACTGATAGAGAGCCTTTCTCTGGGGCCGAGTTGTTAGAGGTTGGGACTTTGGCAAATGAACCCTGAAGTGACCTCTTGGGAGTTCCCACCTTGCCTCTGTTCCAATACAGTTTTAAGGGCCCGGGGATGTTGTAAGAAGTTTACAAGACTTGTATTTTCTAATATCTGCAGTCATTTTGGATAGTACTTGTTCCCTGGTGTGCACAGACAGCACTCCGAGGCCCCAGCTTCTTAGCTGCAGACTTCTGCTGTGAGGCTTCCCTTGGCGCTCCCACCTCTGTTGCTGCTTGTATGAGGCTGTGGCTGTGCTGCTGACAGGGCAGGCCTCTGGCTGTTTGAGAGGAGTTTAACATTATGTATGGTCTTTGCTGAGCTGAAGTATTCAAAAACCTACCTTGCAAAGTCCAGGTTTTGGGGTACACTGAAGTGAAATGATCTGAGGCACTGTATTTGATGCCACATTGGTTCAGAGACACAGGGGTTACCCCAGTGCCCCTTTTAATTTTCATGGCATATTCAAGATCATGAATGGGACAGAAAGCCACTCTTCAGTTTTCCACTCAACTTTGAAACTTGGGGTTCACTTGTGCACTCCTACACTGACACAGCTGTTGGGGGCATTAGCTCATTTTTTCAAGGGTCTTAGAGGCAAGGGTATGCTTCTGTCTTTCTCTGTTGTATTCAGCTGTAGTTCAGCTAGTCAGAGACAGGCAGTGGGAACAGAACACCTGTCTTATGCGAGGACTTGGTCAGCTTATCTGCTAACTTACATTGTGTATATGTGGATTCATAACGAAATAGTAAGATGCCAGTTCCTGGGAGAGCTCTCAGCTGTTTGTTGGCAGCATATTCTGGACATGCTTATGAGCTCTCCTCAACTAGATGTTCCTTCTCGAGGCTGCAGCCCTGGACAGCAGAGCTGGTATGTCTGTTCTGTTGGCTTTGAGGACTGGGTTGACAGAGCTTGGGCTGTTAGTGTCTCAGTGTTCATTACATTTCTGCCTTCTTCCCTGTGATTATCTGTGTGATGACACATGGTCTTTACTCACTGGAAGTGTCTTTCCAGGCAGCCTTGATGATCTCGCTCATTTGGAAGTATTATTCTGTCCCCGTGGCTGTTGTGCCGAGTAAATGGATAACACCGCTAGACCGCCTGGTAGCCTTCCCTACCAGAGTAGCAGGTAAGAACTTTTTGGAAAACACAGTGGAAGACCCTGCAGAGGTGTGTGGTGGGAGATTGAGTTACCTGACATCGTCCTCACTCACCATCTGTTGGCGAGCTGTGGTTTGTCTCAGCTTTGTACGAGGCTTGCAGTCAAGAAACTAAAGTCCAAAGAAGCTCTTTGACTTGTCCATGGTCACTTCAGTGTTAAAGAACAGACTCGAATCAGCTGGGGTCTGCTTCTAGGAACCAGGCCCAGCTTGGGGATTCTGATGCACCCTTCATTAAACACTACCTCTTGTTCCCAAGTTCTGTCTTTTCAGTCTGTAGTAAGATTGCCCTTTCTGCACACTTGCTGCTGTCAACCCTTCTTTTACTTTTGAAAGATAACCTCTATTGAATGTTAAAAGTAGTACATGTCTGGGCTGGGCTGGGGCTCAGTGGTGGAGCACTTACCTCTCATGCATGGAGCACTAGGTTTGATCCTTAGCATAAATAAATAAAATAAAGGTATTGTGTCCATCTACAACTAAATATTAAAAAGAAATTTAAAAAATAGTAACATGTTATTGAAGAATGATTAGAAATACAGGAACACTGATGATGTACAAAAAATTGAATGATCTTCCAAATCAGTCATCTGCAATTATCAGTATTTGTCTTACTGAATACATTGTTTCCTAAGTAGTCCTAATACAGGAGTTAATTTATTTAAAAAAAAAAAAAGAAAGAAAGAAAAAGAAATACAGGAACAATTGAAAACCCAAGCTGCCCAAGCTGGTCATTGTAGTATGCACCTGTAATCCCAGCGACTGGGGTTCTGTCCTTGGTACCCCCAAAAAACCAACCAAACAAAAACAACCAAACAACCCATTAGTTATTGATAACACCTCTTATAGAAGTGTATTTTTTTCCATGTATCTGATGTAGCTAAGAACATCTGGTACATATCATCCTACTATTCTGTTTCCTGGAGGCTGGAAGTCCAAGATCAAGGTGCTTCAGGTTCTGTGTCTGATGAGGGTGCTTTTTTTTCTTGGGGATTGAACTCAGGGACACTCAACACTGAGCCACATCCCCAGCCCTGTTTTGTGTTTTATTTATTAGAGGCAGTGTCTCACTGAGTTGCCCAGAGCCTTGCCATTGCTGAGGTTGGCTTTGAGCTCGAAATCCTCCTGTCTCAGCCTCCCCAGCTGCTGGGATTATAGGTGTGCACCACTGTGCCTGGCTTGAGGGTGCATTTTCTGGTTCATAGGTGGCTCCTTCTTGCCTATCCTCAGGTGTTGTAATGAATACAAGAATGAGTTTTCAGGTCTCAGAACCCCAAAGGTCCCCCTTCCTACACTGTCACTGGAGTTAGGGTTTCAGCATGTGGTTTGGGGGGTACAAACATGTAGATCATGGCACTGTATCAATTCACTTTTTACTAGTGAATTTTCTTTACTAATCAGAGTTCTTCCAGTCTGTTGTTATAATATATAGTAATGCATCTTTCTGGCAGGAAAGGGAACTCAAACCAGGGCCTGTGTTCAGTGTAATTTCTGCTTAGTAATGATGTTGCCCTGTGGATCTGTGTAAGTCTGACAGTTCAACCCAGGAACTTAGCCTTTCTTCACCCCGCACTGCTCAGAAGGAATTGCAGTCCTGTAATTAAGTTGAAGGTGACAGGCAGGAAGTGTGGCGAGCCTGTCTGCATGCTCTCATGTTCAATCTCTTTTATTTTCAGGTGGTGTTGGAGTTACCTGTTGGATTTTAGTTTGTAACAAGGTTGTGGCGATCGTACTTCACCCTTTCAGCTGAAGAGGAGATGAACACTGCTGGGGGACTGTCTTGTTGTCCTAGGAGTTGAACTCGGGGCTCCTTACCCCTGAGCCCCAACTCCAGCCTTTTTTATTTTTAATTTTGAGACAGGGTCTCGCTAAGTTGCCCAGGCTGACCTCAAACTCCTGCCTCTGCCTTCCCGAGCTGCTGGGATTACAAGTGTGCCCCACCACACCTGGCCTAGCTGTATGACTTACAAAAATAATTCTCTTATTAGGTTAAAAGTCTGATTGCCACTTAAAAAAACAAAAACAACAACAAAAAAAACCCCAGAGTACACAGGGTAGTTTTTTTGTTGAATATGTTCTTGGGCTTTTTGTGAGATTCTTGTGAGAATCCTAGTGTTCTGCAGTTGGGGACGTGTGCATCAACCACCTAACGCTGGCTTTAAAATACTGATTTGGTCTCTTGGCACATTATTTTGTTGCCAACTGGAAAGTCAAAATTTTCTAACAATTTAAGTACTTTTTAATCCAGTTTAGAAAGTAGCTTAATCTTATTATCACTACTAGAACTTGAACATTTATTTTTTTTGCCTCATGTAGTATAACTGAAAGAATAACACTAATTGACATTGCTTGTTCTTTTTCTGTCTAAATGTTGTTTGTTGGATAAACATTTGCATAGTGTATATTATCTACTTATTTGGAGCTGTTAGTTTTCATTACAGTGCTTTATAAATGTACTGATGAGACCATAATGAATTGTTTTGTATTTAAGCATTTCAAATTAAGTATGTTTTGTAAGCATTTAATATTTATGCTTAGTAGAATGGAACAAAATTAAAACACAAAGTAGGGAGTCTGATTAAATTAATCTGAACTGATACTTGTTTGACCTCTAAAGTATAATTCTGCTAAATCTATTTTTTGAGGCACATTTTCTAATTAAAATATTTGCAAGTGCTGGCGTTACTTACTTCCTTGTCACCACTTACTTGCTGTAAACAATTTGTAACTGACAAGTGGTGAGAGGCTTGGCTGTTAACTTGGTGTGTAACCATAGCACAGTACAGCTAAATTCTGTCACTGGTTTTCAAAAGATCATATTCTTTTTTAGTGGAGTGGGTACTGGGGATTGAACTCAGGGGCACTTGACCACTGAGCCACATCCCAGCCCTATTTTGTATTTTATTTAGAGACAGGGTCTCACTGAGTGGCTGACTGCCTCGCCGCTGCTGAGGCTGCTTTGAACTTGCAATCCTCCTGTCTCAGCTTCCCAAGCTGCTGGGATTATAGGTGTGCACCACTGCCCCCTGCCCAAAGTTCATATTCTTAATTCTTGTGTTTCTCATGATCTAATAAGTAGATCATTATTATTTTAATTGATTATAGTGTGAAAAGACAAAGTGCTTTGGTCCTTTAGTTTATTGTCATATTGAGGCCCACCAGGGTGGGTTTGAGGTTCCACTAACTTAAACTCACAAGACACTGCAGACTTTCCCAGCCACCCACCTTACTTCATGACGTGTGCAGACCTGGAAATGCAGCAGTGCTCATAGCAGATAGGATCAGGAGGACCTGATGGCAGCTCTGGAGTCTCACACCACACAGGAGATGCTTCTGCTGTAAAGGAGGAGGAGCCCACAGGAGAGGAGCACAGAGTGGCCCAGGAGGTCGCCGAGAGTGTGGCAGCCTCCACGGAGTTTAGCACAGGGAGGCTCCTGCCTCCCTCCCCTTCCCAGCAAGCTACAGCCTCAAGTATGGTCATACAAAAATCAGTGGGGAGCCAGGTGCAGCACGCCAGGGCGTCCGTGGACCACCAATCAGTGTGAAGTGCCCCAACAAAACCCTCTGCCTTCCAGTTGATGCTGCCGGAATTGTGGCAAGTCTCACTGAGGAAAGACTGAGAGTTCGTGAAGGGTCTGGGGAGATTACGTGGGGAAATAGAAACGTCCTTTATGTTGCACATCATTTTTTTTTTCAAAAGTGTATATGTTTTTAAGTAAATAATAAGTATGGGGTTGAATTAAAAAGATAACAAAGGGATACCATCTTGTTATGCAATTTCTCAGAGTTCTCATGTTATCAGTTTCTTAAGATATCCATGTGTTTATGAATACTGATGTATGTGCTTGTAAAGTAACTTTTTTAAGTTATAAAAGTAAAACTTGAAAAAAAAATTCTTGTTTTATTCATTTATTTTTGTCAATGAACCTTTATTTTATTTATTTATATATGGTGCTGAGAATCGAACCCAGGGCCTCACACATGCTAGGCAAGTGCTCTATACCACAACCCCAGCCCTGTTTATCTTTAAAAATGTAACTTGGAAAGTACAGAAAAAGAATGAGAAAGCACAGCCTCTGATTCCATGGGACTAGGATTGCTGAATTTTGCTTTTTCCTATATGTGGTGTGTATCATATTTATGGGGTTTTTATTCAAAATATTTTGTATATATCTGGAAATATAAACAAAGTGTTTATTAAAATTACATATTTTAAAACAGCTTTACATAAAAACAGACACCTCTGATTCAAAATATACTTCAAACTCTCTTCTTACCAGTTTGATAGTAAACTTGTGTTATACCAGCTGGGAAACCTCTGCATGACAAACCGACAGTCACTCTCCTGTGGTTCCTCTCTTGCCACCACAAGGAACAGTGTTGGTGGGACTGGGTTTCCCTTCCCTGCGCTTTTGGGCTCTGGCCTTGCGTGGTTTTTCCTGTGCTGGGTGTGTGTGTCGGGGGGCTGTGGGAACCCACTGCCCCCAGCCTGGACTTGAAACACCAGGGAGCTGCTTCTGTGACTTCTCCCACTCCCTGACATCAGATCTGTGCGGTTTTGTGTTAACCAGTGATGTCTGTTGTGCACTTTTGTTGCGTATGTTTTAGATCATGTTTTTTTAGTAATGTCTACTTTCTTTTATATATATATATATATATATATATATATATATATATATATATTTTAGTTATAGGTGGACACAATATCTTATTTTTTTATGTGGTGCCGAGGATGGAACCCAGTGCCTCACGCATGCTAGGTGAGCACTCTACCTCTCAGCCACAGCTCCAGCCCATAAAAGATTTCCTTTCTAGTGATGCCCTACGTGCCGTCAGGGCTAGAGACAGTTTCTTAGACTGTGTTGGCCCTCCCATCATATTTAGGTCAGGAATATTTAACTGAAAGAAAAAAAATCATGCAGTGATTTTCTACCAGGACCATAAGACATATAAAAAGTGCGTTTTCTTCATGGTTGAGGTGATACCAGTTAACTGTCAGAATTTTCCAGGGTGCGACGTTTGAGGCAACCTCCAGGCCAGACCATTCCTGCTGCCTTTGGGGGTGTGGGTGTTTGTGGGACAGATTTTCTGCTTGCATGTTTGGGGCCTAATGATTCGTCTCTCAACCTTGACGGTGCTCTCTTTTCCAAGGAGTTCAGTCTTGAATGACTATTGTGAGATTTTTGACAATATTGTGGTTAAAGACATTGGATTCTATTATTCTTTCATGTTCACTAAATTTTCTTCCTGATCTTTTTTTTTTTTTTTCCTCATGGTACTGGTGATTGAACCCAGGGGTGTTCTACCACTGAGCCACATCCCCAGCCCCCTGTTTGTGGCTTTTTGCCATTACAGACAGTGCTGTCATAGCGTTCTCAGCCAGGTCTTGTGGCAGGTGTTGTGCTAGAGCTTCTCCAGGGCATATGCCCAGGACTCAAATTGCTGCCTCATAGGTTATAGGTCTATTTAATTTTGCTAAGTAATGCCAAAATGTTTTCCAAAGTGGGGGAACCAATATATATGCTCTCCTGTTGGTGTACAAAAAAATTCCACTTGATCCATACTGTTGCCAAGGCTTGATACTGGCCTCCTTTTGCCGCTGCCCGGCTGGCTGGGCAAAATAACCGGGGGGTGACGAATGACTTGTGTACATTGATGCAGCAGGAATGAGAGCCGTTTATTGTAAAATAACAGAGGTATTTATACATTTTGCACAGCTTATCTTAATTAGCATAAACTAGATACAGCAGTCAACCAATCAGGAATCTCCATACTTTTGCTCGCTTTTGTTACTTTACAAACCACTCCCTCTGGCATTTTGCCAGGCGCCATCCAGACTTGTTTACAGACTCTAACATCCTTTTTCACTTTTTTTTTTTTTTTTTTTTTTGAGGGGGGTTACCAGGGATTGAACTCAGGGGCACTCAACCACTAAGCCACATCCTGGCCCCATTTTGTATTTTATTTAGAGATGGGGTCTCACTGAGTTGCTTATTAGTGCCTCACTTTTGCTGAGGCTGCCTTTGAAATCATGATCCTCCTGCCTCAGCCTCCCAAGCTGCTGGGATTACAGGGGAGCACCACCATGCCCAGCCCCTCCTTTTTTACTTTTGTTGAGAGGTTTTATTCGTGTTTACTGACTACTAACAAGATATAGTGTCTAATCCTGTTCTTGAAATTCCTGATCCTGGTTGCCTGTTTCTTAGACTGACCTTTCTTACTGATTTAATTCCTTATATATTATGAATACTAAGCTGTATTCACTAGCGTGAAGCAAGTCTTCTGCACGTTTGGGTCTTCTCTTTTCTCTTTGTTTATAGATCATCTGTTGAACAGATATCATTCATAACCTATCCTTTTCCTTTGTGATTCATACTTTTGTATCTTAAGGATCTTGACCTAGCCAAAGATCATAAAGTGATCTTTTCCCTATGTGTCTTGTAAAATTAGTACTATTCGAATTTTCATAGTTACATTCAAAGCAAACTTTTCATTTTAATATGATTTCAGGTTTACAAAAATAGCACAAATAATTCTTGCATAGCCTTCATCTAGTTTCCACAAATGTTTTAACACCTTAACTATAAAACCACTATCAAATCAGGAGATAAAATAGAATTAACCTCTAGGTCTTACTGAATTGTGTGCATTGCCCCACAAGTCTTTGTGATCCAGGATCCAGTCCAGGAATCCACATTACATTTGCTGCTTATGTCTCCTGAATCTCTTCCAACCTGGGATAGGTTTTCAGTCTTTTTCCTGCAAGATTTTTGGCAGTTTTGAAGATTGCTGGCTAGTTATTTTATAGAAAAACCTCAATTTGAATTGGTCTGATGTGCATTCACGATTGAATTCAGGTTAGGCATTTTGACAAGAAGACCACCTTGCTAATGCAGTACATTGATGTATCTCACAGTGGTAATGATGTTAACTTTGATTACTTGGTTAATGATGGGGGCCTGTTGAAAGGTCATGGGAACCCACTTGAAAAAGCTCCCAATGGCCTAGTCTGGAACAACTTGAGAACAAAATAAGTAAGGATTATAATTCATAAAATAAAATACCTAAAAGTTCATGTTAGTATAAAGATCTGCTAAAGATTTCCATTAATGAATGTAGAAGGAAGGATGGCCAGATGGTATGCTACAATGTATGGATGGAAATGTACCAGCAAGGTATTTGCATTGTCTCATGACCTCTCCATAAAATACTTATGCACAGAGAAAAAAGAGTGACTTTAAGTGGGGAAACTGCGCAGAGTTGAGTTTTTTTGTTTTTTTTTAAAGGGGCGTTTAATCACTGAGCCACATCCCCAGCCCCTTTTTTTTGTAGTTGTAGATGGACATAATATCTTTATTTTATTTGTTTATTGTATGTGGTGCCAGGATCGAACCCAGTGCCTCACGCATACCAGGAAAGTGCTCTCCCACTGAGCCACAGCCACAGCCCCTCCAGCCCTTTTTTTGTATGTTTTATTTTGTAACTTTTTTGGTTTGTTTTAGTTGTAGTTCAACACAATGCTTTTATTTTATTTTTATGTGGTGCTGAGGATCGGACCCAGTGTCCGGTATGTGGTAGGTGAGCACTCTACCGCTGAGCCCCAGCCCCATTAACTTTTTTTTTTTTTTTAAAGAAAGAGTGAGAGAGAGTGAGAAAGAGGGAGAGGGAGAGAGAGAATTTTAATATTTATTTTTTACTATTTGGCGGACATAACATCTTTGTATGTGGTGCTGAGGATTGAACCCGGGCCGCACGCATGCCAGGCGAGCGCACTACCGCTTGAGCCACATCCCCAACCCCAACTTTTTTTATTAATTTTTTTTGTGTGTGTGGGCTGGGGTGGGGCTCAGCGGTAGAGTACTCGCTTCGCATGTTCAAGACCCTGGGTTCTATCCTCAGCACCACATAAAAATAAATGAATAAAATAAAGGTATTGTGTCCAACTACAACTAAAAAATAACATTTTTTTTATAGTTGTAGATGGACAACATGCCTTTATTTTTGCGCGGTGCTAAGGATCAAACCCAGTGCCTCACACGTGCTAGGCCAACACTCTGCCACTGAGCTACAGCCCCAGCCCCAGCCCCAGTCTATTTTGAGACAGGGTCTGATAAGTTGCTGAGGCTGGCTTTGAACTCATGTTCCTCCTGCCTCAGCCTTCCAGGTCGCTGGGATTACAGGTGTGTGCTACCACACCTGGTTAGAGTTGAGCCTTTAATCCACCTGGAATTGATTTTTGCATGTGGTGAGCTTGGGATCCATTTCTTCCTCTCTCACCCACCACGCTAGTGCCCACCTGGCAAGCCCCAGAGCTCTAGGATTTCCTAAGGCCTAGGTTCCTCCAGAGAGGATTTGCATTTCTATTGCCATGGGGTAGTGCCAGCCTGCAGTTCTAGGTATACAGACCCTGGGGTGATCCAGTTTCAAGCTGTCCCAGAAGATGAGGGATGACTTTGGCCACAAAATCTCAGCATCTTTATACACACGGGTTGTAGTTTGCTGAGACTGCAGACCCCCTGGAGGGAGTGTCAGGATTAGGTGGGGAAGGGACCCGACTTGGCTGCCCAGGTGGGCCCTGGATGTCTGCCTGATGCTCAGGTTCTCAGGTTTTGGTGGACGCTGGCTGCAGAGCCTCCCTCCCCTCCCTGCTTGGGGCTCGCCCCCACCTGTCTGCGGCTGACCCGTTGACTTCTGGCCTCTTCTGTGGATTTGGTTGAACTGCATCTTTAGCTTCCTCTTCCCCCCGCCCCCCCCTTTTTTTTTTCTTTTACAGCAAGAGTGTCCGAGTACCTTCTCTATCAGAAGGTAGATATGCATCCTCAGGTGATGAATCTGTTTTTATTTAAAAAATCATTTTTTCTTGATTGTAAAGTTTTATTCATGACAGAAAACATATGAAAGCCAACGTAGAAAACACTAAAAAAATTTTAAAGTTGACCACAATTTTATTCCTCAGAGATTAAAAGTAGCATTCTAATGTTTCCTTATAACTTTCTGTACTCACACAATGACCAGAGGGCAGCAGCCAGGAGTCCATGGGATACTATGTAATAAACCCGGCCTCAAAAAATGTTAGAAAAAAAGATGTAAATTTGTATTTAAAATGTTACCTACCATTGGATGATATACAATGGATTTTAAAAATTAGCAAGAAAGCAACAGCCTACTTATCTAAGGTCAATTTAAGTACTAACACACACAACCTCTCCTGTTAGAAATGGTGAGATTAGAAGCACATGAGCAGCAGTATATGAAATAAGCATGTATCAGGATATTGACTGATTATACTTAATCACTTTTCTTTTTCCTTCTGTAGGTGAAGATGACTGGATAGAATCGACCACAGTCAGGTTAGAATCTCTGAAAGTGTTGCCTGCTGAGGCCTGACCCTCGGGAGGCACGTGGTGTGCCGCCTTGTTTTTCAGAGCTTCCTCGGATCTGTCCACAGCAGCTGGACTGATCTGGTCATTTTTTAAGACACAGCCTGACCCAAAGAGCTCTTCCATGAGGTTGCTCTTCTTCTCTTTGAAGCTTGTGTCTTTGGCTTTCGCTCTGGAGGACTTTCCGAAGGAGGGCTCGTACCTGCTCACGAGCTTCCCGTCCTCTGTGCCGCCCTGGTGTCGGCTGGAGCTGTGCCCGCACCGCGTGCTGCCCGTGTCCGCGTGCCCACCCACCGCGGGCAGCCCCTGGTGCAGGTTTTCGGTGGCCTCGGTGAAGGAGTAGTGCTTCCGCTGTCTGCAGGCCAGCTTGGAGCTGGGAGGGGCGCACTTGCACCTCTCGGGCGGCTGGTCGGCCGTTTGCAGGACTTGCACGCTGTCCTGCGTCCGCACGCTGTCTTCGAACTTGTCCTTCACCGGCTCACCTCTCGGACTGCTTTCTCTTTCAGGATGAATTACTGGGATTCTTTTTGTTGGTAATTCTTGTTCTTGCAAAATGGTTTTCTTTTCTTGATCTTCCTTTTTCTCTTTCTGTCTTCCAGTATTCTCCAGAGGCGCTTGTATTTCCAAATGTTCCTCTTCCTTTGGTAAATCTGTATTGGAAAAGCAGACAAGGCAGTGCTCTTTAAAATCAGTGGATTCTTTTTTCAAGATGTGTGTTGGTGCACTGACCCTTCCTGACAAGCACACTGGCACCATGGCAGAGGGAAGAAAACAGATCCTACAACACAGAAAGGTGGTGTCTTCTATTGACCCCCTTGAAAAGTCTTACTTTCCTGTGAGATCCCAAATAAATGGAAATCATGAAACCAAAATTAAAATGATATTCATAGACAAAATTTGCTGACAAGTTACTAACAGATGTTTGACAATACTAGCTGGAAGCGGTGCCAGTTTAAACAAGGAGAACACTTTTCACACATCCAGTTACATGTGATTTCCAGTTGGCGGGGGTGTCATTGGTAGAGCTTCACTGGACAGCAACTTGGCAGTGTCCAGTGACATTCCTAGTGCACATACTCATAGGCCTGACCACTTCTAGGACCAAGCCTACAGAAATGCACAATAGTAGGTAGAGAGATGTTGACTGCGACACGGTTTAGACACTTGTCAGAGGAGTGGTGGTTAATCAAGCCTGTCGTGCGTCTGTGGATTCTGGGCTACTGTGAAGAATGAGGCGCTGATGTGAGCTGACAGGGAAAGTGGTTCCCACGCCACAGTGAGAGCACCGCAGGGCAGTGTGTTTATCTTTTTCTCCTTTGGATGCTGGGTGTTGCACCCAGGGCCCCCTGCGCACTCAGCACCGGCTGCACCGCTGGCCTGCACCGCTGGCCTGGGGCTGGGCCTTTCGCATTTGTTCGCTGCTCTCTTCCCAGTGGCTGGACCAGTGCCAGGCACGTACTATAGGCCCAAATAGAATCTGTCAATTGAATGAATAAACTTTCTAGGACAATATGAATTACACATATAAATTTAAAAAATAAACGCAAGACGTTAGTAGAGCATGACCACAGTGAAAGTGCAGATGACGATCAGTGTCCACCACACTGCAGAGAGGGACTGACAAACTGTGTGATTTAAACCTTCTTTAGCCCCACAACTAAGGTGTGAGCCTTGCAGGGTCTGCGGAGTGCCTGATGTGTTGAGCAAGGGCTCTCCACTCTGAGGGAGCCCCGAGTGGTCTCTGCAAATAGTTCACTGTTCTTTCCCCAGAAATTATTTTTGCCCAGCCTTGCAGAATTTCAGCCAGATAGCATGTTAGCAGTGATGTAAAGCAAAAGCAAGGGAGTAATGTTCTCAAAATTCAAAAAGAAAATGATCTCCAGCCTGGAATGTTCTTTCCAAGTGATTATTAATCAAATATACTCATGGAATAATGACATTTCCTGATGAAAGGAACGGGTTTACCTTCCACCCACCCATCCTCAAGGAGCTGTGGAGGCTGGGCTGTGCTCTTTAACACACAATGGGGTTCACTGAGGAGGAGGGGGACCTGGTTTGAGAAACAGAAGATCTAGTAGAGAAGGTGGTGACAGAAGCCTGCAGGAAATCATGGAGATCCCAGCCATGCACCCAGAGGCAGAGATAGACCAGGACCCCGCTCCATGCTGTCCCCAGGGCCCAGTGCCAGGTATGTCAGGGTCTTGGCCTGCCTCTTCCATGGCTGATGAGTGCTGCACTTGCCACTGTCCCCTGCAGCCTGCGGCCTCTCCTTGCACCCACAGAAGCATTCTCCTTTGGCCGCCTCCTGAAAGCTGGAGGTAAGCTTTGGTGATCTTAGGGCTGGACCCTCTGAGCAGCCCATTCCCTCGCCCCTCTGGCCCTTACCTGTCCAGGTTAGAGGACATCGCCCCATGGCTTTCACCTCACCTGTCCTGGCAGAGGCTCTTCCTCTGATGGCTTTTCTGTCTCCAAGAACAATTCATGCCCTCGCCTGCTTATGGAGCCCCTGTTCATTCTGGGGAGCTGAAGCTGGGGCTCTGTTCAGCTCATCTTTTCTTGGAAATATTGCCCTTTAATCAGCTAGATTGGGACTCAGTTGTTCAAAGCTGAATACTTCTGTTTGGAAGGATATATTGTTATGGGTTGAAGATTATATTTCCCCTTATCTACCAATTTCATACGCTGCAGCCCCAACCTCTAGTAGGACTATATCTGACATGAAGCTCCCTGCCCACCCCTTCCCCAAAGACTGGGGTGTGATACATACTAGGCAAGCACACCTCCATTGAGCTGTATCCCCATCCCTGAGGGGGCTTTTAAGGAATAATTAAGATTAAATAAAGTACTAAGGATGGGGCAGGCCTGGTGTTGGGATTATGACCTAAGAAGCAGCCCAGGGCCTTGGCGCTCTTCCTGGCCTCCTCCAGTCAGGCGCTGAGCAGAGAACATATGGAGATGTGGTAAGAAGATGGCTCTGCAGGCCAGGAACCAAGTGGTCAGAACTTTCCGTTTGGACTTCTTAGCCTCGAGAACTGTGAGAAATAAATGTCTGTTGTTCAAGCCACCAGTTGATGGTACTTTCTCTGGCAACCCAAGTGGATTAACAGACACACGCAGCACAGGGAGCTGAGAGAGATTGCAAGGAAATGACCCAAGGTACCGGTCCTTTGTGGTGGGCGGGCAAGGGTTTAGGTTGTGAAGGGCCAGTGGGGTGTTCTAAGAAGTGCCAATGTTCTCTTTTCTTTCTTTTCTTTTCTTTTTTTTTTTTTGGTGCTGTGACTTGAACCCAAGGCCTCGTGGCATACCTTTTACCACCAAGCTATATTTTCTCAACCCTCTTCTATACTTAACCAATGTACTGAGTATAAGGTGCTCCTTGGATTGATTCTGTAAACTCTTTTTGTTGTGTGTGTGCCTCTATACACATCTGTAGTAATTTACAGTTCAAAAAACAATCAAGTAAGAATAAAGGAGACTTTTATTTTTAGTACTTGGGATCATCAAACCCAGGGCCTCACATATGCTGGGCAAGCAAGTACTCTACCACTGAGCTAGACCCACCGCCCTAAGCAGGACCTGTTAAAGTTGTTAAAATTACCTTCATTTTTCCTCTTAGAATCCTCTTGCTTTGGTAGTTTATTAACATGGTGAGCAATTTCATGGTTTATTTCAATTGATTTTTCTTTATGACTGATGTTTCCTGTTGCCATTTTACCCTACAATTTCAAAAACCAACAAAAATACAGTTTTGGGAGTCTAGATGAGTTTGAATTGTATTTTATTCTAAAGAATACAAGTACTTTTGAATAGAACAAGTGACTGTTTTGTAGCTTCCTATGCTTTTTATTAAGACATTTTATTAAAATAGTGTAAAAGTAACAGAATAAAAAAATCAACACCCATAAATCAATTGCATTCCTATACACCAATGATGAATTGGCTGAAAGAGAAGTTAGAAAAACTACCCCATTCACAATAGCCTCAAAATAATATTATACTAAAAAAAAATAATAATATTATACTTGGAAATCCATCTAACAAAAGAGGTGAAAGACCTCTACAATGGAAATTACAGAACACTAAAGAAATAAGTTGAAGAAGACCTCCCATAGATGATGGAAAGACCTTCCATGTTCTTGGGTAGGTAGGATCAGTGTAGTCAAAATGGCCATACTGGGGCTGGGGTTGTGGCTCAGTGGCAGAGCTTGCCTCACACATGGGAAGCACTGGGTTCAATCCTCAGCACCACACAAAAATAAATAAACAAAATAAAGACATTGTGTCCATGTATAACATATATGGCCAAACTACCAAAATCCCTATACAGATTTAATGTAATTCCTATTAAAATTCCAATGATTTCTCCATAAAAATAGAAAAAGCAGGGCTGGGGCTGTAGCTCAGTGGCAGAGCACTTACCTTGTATGTGTGAGGCACTGGGTTAGATCCTTAGCACCACATTAAAGAAAAAAAAAAAAAGCAAACAAATAAAATAAGGGCATGCTATCCATCTACAATTACAAAAAAAAAATTAAAAATAGAAAAAGCAGTCATAAAATTCATTTGGAAAAATAAAATGGCAGAATAGACAAAGCAATCCTCAGAGAGAAAAGTGAAAGGGGAGGCATCACAATCTCCCTCATCCTGCACAATACTCAACTCAAAGTGGATCAAGGACCCAGGCATTAGACCAGAGACCCTAAGCCCCTAGAAGAAAATGTAGTTCCAACTCTCTATCATGTCGACTTAGGAACCAACTTCCTCAACAAGACTTCTAAAATGCAAGAAGTAAAATCAAGAATCAATCAGTGTGCTGGGGTTGTGGCTCAGTGGTAGTACACTTGCCTGGCATGTGTGAGGTACTAGGTTCGATTCTCAGCCTTGTGCATGTAAGGCAAGCACTCTACCAACTGAGCTATATCCCAGCCCCTTGGTATATATCTAAACAAATAAATGTCCATTGACAACTTAAAAAAAATCAGTAAATGGGATGGTATCAAACTAAAAAGCTTTTTCACTGCAAAGGAAAGAATCAAGAGTGTAAAGAGAGAGCCTACAGAATCAAAGAAAATCTTTGCCACCTGCCATTTAGAGCATTAATCTCCAGGATATATAAAGAACTCAAAAAAACACTAAAAACCAAATAACCTAACCCATAAGGAACTGAACAGTCACTTAACAGAAGAAATACTAATGGTGAACAGATATATTAAAAAATGTTCAACATCTCTAGAAATTAGAGAAATGTAAATTAAAACTACACTGATATTTCATCTCACTCCAGTCAGAATGGCAACAATCAAAATTACAAGTAACAATAAATGTTTCTGAGGATGTGGGTAAAAGGTACACCCATATATTGCTGGTGGGATTGCAAATTTGTGCAACCATTCTGGAAAGCCGTATGGACATTCCTCAGAAAACTTAGAATGGAACCACCATTTGATCCAGTTATACCAATCCTTGGTATATATCTTTGTGTGTGTGTGTGTGGTGCTGGGGATTGAACCCAAGGCTTTGTGCATGTAAGGCAAGCACTCTACCAACTGCTATATCCCAGCCCCTTGGTATATATCTAAAGGAATTAAAATTAGCAATGGTGATGCAGCCCCATCAATGTTTACAGTAGCTCAGTTTACAATAGCTAGGCTATGGAACCAACCTAGGTGTCCTTCAACAGATGAATGGACAAAGAAAACGTGGTATATATACACAATGGAATGTTACTCAGCCATAAAAAGAATGACATTTTTCTGGTAAATGCATGGATCTGGAGACTATCATGCTAAGTGAAATAAGCCAATCCACCAAAATCCAAAGTTCAAATGTTCTCTCTGATGTGTGGATGTTAATACACAATAAGTTCTACGGGGGAAGAACAGAAGTTCATTGGATTAGACAAAGGGGAATTAAGGGAAGGGAAGGGGATGAAAAATAGGAAAGACAGTGGAATGAGTCCATCCTAACTTCTATGTTCATATATGAATACATGACCAGTGGAACTCCACATCACGTACAACCACAAGAATGGGAAGTTATGCTCCATGTATGTGTAATATATCAAAATACATTCTACTGTCGTGTGTATCTAAAAAGAACTCTTAAAAATTCTAATCCCCAAGTGAAAAAATTAAAAAATACAGAAAAAAAGGACACTGTAATACAAATTTGCTATACCTTAGTTGTCAAAGACGGAACATCTTCTGATTTTTGGGTTTCCTGGTGACTCATACATGTAAATGACACACTCTTTCTGTCTGCTTGAACTGATTTTGTTGAAGAAACTATAGGATAGGTAAGACACATACTTTACATTTGGAGGCAATATTGATTTAAACATAAAATACCATTGAAATATGCAATGTAATAATAAAT
Organism: Callospermophilus lateralis; assembly: GCF_048772815.1. Taxonomy (NCBI): domain Eukaryota; kingdom Metazoa; phylum Chordata; class Mammalia; order Rodentia; family Sciuridae; genus Callospermophilus; species Callospermophilus lateralis. The sequence continues at coordinate 5,535,152 of NC_135314.1, read as the reverse complement.
CACAGTATATTAGGTATTTTCTAAACATTCAATTGAAGTATAACATTTACTAATTTCCTCTTCTTTTTCCTGCCATTTCGCCTTATTTTGGGTGACAGGGGTCACAGGCATCATGGTGTGGAGTGAAAAGAGGTCGGTGCTGGGGTAAGAGAGCATTCTGGCCCTGGTGGGAGGGGTTCAGAACTGCAGATGGGCACTGCGCACTGGAGTGGCCCAGCCCCTGCAGCCTCCTGCCGGAGGGCCTGTGCGCAGGTGCACTGCCCGTGCTGGAGTACCTAGACCTAGACGCTTTTTCATCTCCACTCCCTGGCTGTTCATCGTCTTCTCTGGGGGCTGTTATTCTGGATTATAAACTAGAACAAACAAAGAGAGGCAAGGAAATCGTAGGTGTTGCCTTTGAAAGTAAATGTGTAGTTACTTTTTCTGCCAAAATAGAGGTGCGTGTTCCTGTTGAACCTCCCTTGAGCAGAATCTTATGCTGGGAGATGGTGGTGGGAGGGTGAGTATGTACTTTCGTCCAGGAAAAATACTACTCAGCCGTACAAAGGTCCAAGCTCATGATAGTAGCGTCAACATGGATGAATCTCAGACACGCTATGCTGAACAGGAGAAGCAGAGTCAGAGGAGAACATACGTGCTCTGAGATTCTACTGGTGTCAAATTCTAGAACAGGCACACTAACTATTGTGAGAGGGAGATGGAAGGTGGCTTGGGCCAGGAGTGGGGACTGCTGACTGCAGAGGGGCCTGAGGAAGCTTCCTGGGGAGTTGGGATCTTGATCAGAGTGTGGCTACGTGAGTATGAGCATCTGCCCAAATGCACTAAGCTGAGAAGCTAAAACAGGTGCATTTTATTGATGTAGAGTATACCTCAATAAAAGTTAATTGTCAGAGACCGTACACTGACTAACAGATGTAGAAAGTTGGGGTTTTGGCAGATTTTGCTTCAAGCTGAAAAGTTATCCTTTTCTTCCACCTTAAGACATAAAATACTGAGCTGAAAATGAGAAAACAGGAAGGCATTTTCTTTCTTTTTTTTTTTTTTTTTTTGTAGCTCAACAATATCACAGTTTTTTTATTCCAAAATCATAAAATGGTTTTCAGTAACTAATAAGATGCTTTTTAACATGTCCATTATTTGGGGACTGGAATGTGGCTCAGTGATAGAGCACTTGCCTAGTACACACAAGGCCTCCGGTGCAATCCCCAGCAACACACGCGTGCGCGCGCGCGCGCACGCGCGCGCGCGCGCACACACACACACACACATACACAAATCCATTATTTGATTATATAAATTAGAAAAATATAACTATAGTTAAAATATATTTTGAGAAAAGTTTAATAAAGCATACCTTTTGGGTAATCGTCTAATTCATGTAAATTTTTAAGTATTCGATTGGTATAGATGTTTTTAATTTCAAGCTCACGATCCTTCTCCTAAAAAGAATCACAATACCATTTTTTTCTATGACCCATCTGCTTTTGTAAGAAGATATTTTTAGTCTTAGGTGGACACAAATCCTTTATTTTTATGGGGTGCTGAGGATCGAACCCAGTGTCGCACATGTGCTAGGCAAGTGCTCTACCACTGAGCTACAACCTCAGCCCCAACCATTTGCTTTTATTAACTTTGATTTCTTCTAAAAAATAATGAGGTTTGTCTGCTCTGAACAAAATTTATAGGTCCTAGAAGAAACAAATGGGCCATATATCCCATTCTGGACAGCAAAAAGCACTCCTTTTTGACAAAGTGGCGCATTATGGCAATGAGGACCATAATTTTGAAGAACCTTGCAAGTGAACTTCTTTCCCTGTCTTCTTTCTGTGCCTGGTCTTGTGTCCTGAAGTTTATTGTTCCTCTGCACTGTCCACTCTAGTACACACTGGTCACATATTGTGATTTAAATTGATTAAAATGAGATAAAATCTAAGATTCAGGGCTGGGGATGTGGCTCAAGCGGTAGCGCGCTCGCCTGGGATGCGTGCGGCCCGGGTTCGATCCTCAGCACCACATACAAACAAAGATGTTGTGTCCGCCGAAAAACTGAAAAATAAATATTAAAAAATTCTCTCTCTCTCTTTAAAAAAAAAAATTAAATTATTAAAAAAAAAAAATCTAAGATTCAACCCTCAGCCACATGACCCCTATTTCAGGTGCTCAGCTGCTTGTGACTCGTGACCACAAGTGAGCTGCAGTGATAGAACAGTCCCATCACCCCAGAAAGTTCCATCAGACGGCTGCGTTGATACAAGGGCAGGTTGGTGTACTGATGGAATCAGTACAGGGATGGAGCCGGGCATTCTGTATCTTATTTACAGACAGGTCTCACTGAGTGCTTAGTGCCTCATTTTTGCTGAGGCTGGCTTTGTACTCGCAACCCTCCTGCCTCAGCCTCCTGAGTTGCTGGGATTACAGGCGTGCATCACCACGACCAGCAAGGAAACGGATTTTAATTGGAGGAGACTGAGTTAAGTTTTTCTCCATTTGTCTACCTCCATTCCCACTCTAATTTGTAGGAATGGGGTTCATAGGGAAGAGTAATTCAGTTATAGAAAATAAAGAACATTATATACATCTGTACATATGAATTGTAGAATACAGACTTGGTTCTTATTTTAAAGATACCTTGTATTTATTTTTTAAATATTTATTTTTTTTAGTTGTAGTTAGACACAATAACTTTATTTATTTATATGCTGAGGATTGAACCCAGGGCCTTGCATTGTGAGGTGAGCGCTCTACCACTGAGCCATAACCCCAGCCTCTTGGCTCTTATTTTAATATTAAAATTAGTTTATTATGAGATATGCATACATGGATAAAACATAAGAATACTAATCTATTCTAAAATTTAAGTTTCTAGAAGCAAAAACGCTGCAGTCTTCTCCCTTTTACTTCCTTCTAATTGTAGTGACATTTTGCTCAAAGATGGGAAATATCGACAGTTCCGCATGGTGAAAAGCTGATCGAGGATCTTCTGGATATTATGTTGAAGAGGAGGGATACAGTACAAGGATTTTCAGAATGATTTTTCACTCATGCTGGTTAAGACAAAGATCTTGACATTTAGAGGGGCAAATTTTGATTATCTGGAAAATTCACATGCATATCTTGGTTTGGTCTCGCACTCAGGAGGAGTATGTGGTTCAGGGGCAGAGAGCAGGAAGGAGCAGGTCATGGGCTGTTTCTGATGGAATCACTACAGGGATGGTGGGGGTCATTAGGAAGCTATATGAAGGACAGTCATTCAGGACTGGAACAGAGGTTCAAGTCAGCTACCTACTACAGAGCTGGACCAAAAATCTAAAACAACAGGTTTGGTACGCAATCCAGAATACTTGGATGTTGTTCAATTCATTAATTAAGTGAATAAGAAAGAAAACCCACAGTTAGGAATGCTCATGGATTCTTGTGGAATGCCCATAGGAAAGACTATTCACAAGTTCAAAGGCTATCAGGTCGGACTTAAAAGGGAAGTTAGGTCATGGTGTGGGACCATGGTAAGGTTCGTGTAGATGGCTTACAAAAATTGGACAGGAAGCAGTGTTTCAGTAGACACCATCCCTTGGCCAGGAGTAAGGTGGTAGTCAGCGTGTAAGCTGGGCTGCAGTGCCTCATTTGGGAGCTGAGTAAGGCTGACATCTGTCTTCTTACTTTGGTCCATACTCCCAAAGTGGGCCTAGACTTGGTAGAGGATGACTTTGAAAATGAGTTTTAAGGTACAGAGATAGATATTTCGATCTTTGGGACGGGACCCTCCCAAGCTCAAACAATAATGGCTCATGTTGATGTGGCAGGTTGTATTTTCTTAAAATCGTCATAATAATATTTCTGTTCTCTATGCTCTAACAGAACCTGTGACTCCACAGGAGGTGGAGTCTCCTGCTTTGGGCTGCCTGGCACGTGGAGCGAGGAGGAGACGGTGCTGCATGACTGGTGGGGCTAGGCCATAGGGGCAACATGGCCCTCCCCCTCCCTCTCTCCCCATCCCTAAGTGGAAGCTCACACCACTTGGACAGGCCAAGGGGGAATTCTGGCCAATAACCCAGCTAAGCCCTCAGCTGTCAGCTGGCACCAACTGCAGCGATGAGTAAGACTCCAGATAATTCCAGCCTCTTTCTACCGTCAGAGCTGAGGATGAGAGGGGCAGAGACCAGCGGTCCTAAACTGTAGATTTGTGACCAAAATCAGTGTCATTTCTGTTTGGAGTAATTTCAGTGCAGCATTGTAACAGGAATAGATTCTAAAACATCTGTAAAGTTTCTATTTCTCCCTACTTGGATTACTGCTAGCAATGACCTTGGAGAGGCCTACAGGACAATCTTAGTTTTCCAGTGGATAGCATTGGTGGGAGGTGGGAGTGTATCCTGACTGCAGGAAGAAACCCCAGGTGACAGGCTAGGGGTTTAATGAGTGAAGTATGAGAAGTGAGGTATGAATGAATTTTTTAAAAATTATTTTGTGCAACATATTCTCTGCGTGTGTTGCTTTTTTCTTTGTGCTTCTGGGGTCTGAACCCAGGGCCTCACACATCTAGGCAAGCACTCCCTCAATGAGCTACACCCAGCCCTATATATTTTCAGAAAGGGCCCCACCAAGTTGCACAGGCTGGCCCTGAATTTATGATCTTCTGCCTCAGAGGGGTCACTGGGAATTCATAGGTTTGTGTTATCAAACCTGGCTTTTATTTTCTTCTGGGTATTTTTCATCTCTTTGACCTCTGGTTCTTTTTAGGGGGATTTTCTCAATATTGTTAGGTTTGTTTGTTTCCTAGTTCTTCTGCTGACTTTTGCATCCAGGCATAGTTGAAGTTTTACTCATCTCCTATTGTTCATTGTCGGAACATCGTATTTTACGTATATTTTATCATGTTCTCTCCTAGGGTGTTAAACTGGACTCCAGGTCGCTGCCCTGCTTGTTTTCCTATGCTTTCTTTCATGCGCTGGTCCCTCTAGAGATCTGCTGGCCTGAACACAGGTGAGAGTGTGGGCCTGGGTTATCTTATGTCCTGCTGGACTGTGTGGCAACGTGCTTCTCTAGCTTCTTTCTGAATGGGAAGGAAGGTGCTGACTGACAGGCCTCACTGTGAGGTGAGTCATTCACTGAGTTCCTCCTGGGTTCCAGACTCCAGTCGTGAAGGACTTCGCTGGGACCCAAGTTTCTTGCCAGTACCCCATTTCTTGTGGAGCAGTGTACTCACTCCTCAGCACTCTGCCGCTGGTGAATGCTGCTCCAGGCTATGCAGGCCGTGGAGGCGGCTGTGCAGGTCACCCCCTGCGCGTTCTCACTCTTGTCCTCCTCACCTGCCTGCTGCGAGGCCAGTAGCTCTCAGGACGCCCCACTGCAGGAAGGCTGCTGATGGCAGAGGGTGGGGCAGGCAGGCGGTGGACTTTCCCCCCAGAGCCTTCATGAGCTCCACTTAGTCCTCTCATTCACTCTGTGGATTCTGAGTTTGGGGTTTCTTTCCATGTCCTGTTGTCACCTCTTTAGGATTTTAGCTACATGCATTTTAGGTTGTCATTGTCTGTCTGGTGTCTCCATCAATCTGAAAACACCTGCTTTTTATCATCTTGAAGTTCTTTGGTGGCTCTGGTACAATCATGGTATCCTTTTTGGGATGAATTACTACTTTAAAAATAAATTTTCTGTTATTTCCATAGAGCTTTGGCAGGAAGGGACAAAAAGCAGCCTTTTTTATTTTTTATTTTTTTAGTTGTCAATGGACCTTTATTTTTCACTTTTTTTTTAAAGAGAGAGAGAATTTTTTTTTAATATTTATTTTTTTTTTAGTTTTTGGCGGACACAACATCTTTATTTGTATGTGGTGCTGAGGATCGAACCCAGCGCCCCGCGCATGCCAGGCAAGCGCGCTACCGCTTGAGCCACATCCCCAGTCCTGGACCTTTATTTTTGTCTATGCAGTGCTGAGAATTGAACCCACTGCCTCACACATACTAGGCAGGTGCTCCACCACCAACCCCAGCCCCAGCCCCGCAGCCTTTTTGTTCTAACCATTTTTACCCATTCTGTAGGTACACAAATATAATTTTCTTATTTTTTTTTTTCCTTTTGAAAACTTTTTTTTTGTGTGTGTGTGGTGCTGGGGATTGAACCCAGGCCTTGTGCATATGAAGCAAGCACTCTGCCAACTGAGGTGTATCCCCAGCCCTGAAAACTTTTTATTATGAGAATGTCACAAATATGAAATATAGAGAGAGCAGTTCAGTGGCTCCACCAACTCCTATCCTGGTGTCAGTAGTGAGCAACCCACGGCCTCTTGCCTGCCACACCACTCTTCCTGACCCCATGACTTGGCCCTGAGTTATTTAAGCAAATCCTAGGTATTGTAATTTAATCTGTCAATATTTCAGCATCTATTGAAGAGAAGAGCATGTCTTTTAAAACCTAATCACAGTATCATTCCACCCTCCAAAATCAATAGTAAACCTTAATATCATCCAATATCCACTTTGTTTCACGTTTTTCCTATCATCCCATTATATTTTTTTTCTACAGTACATTATAATTACGTATTTGTACATGCTCATAACTTGGTGGATTTCACTCCCTACGAACTCCCCTTCCCCTCCCCTTTTCTCTCCCTCTGGTTCCCTTACTCTCCTCCACTGGTTTCCCTTCTGTTTCTCTTCCACTTTAATGTGAGGGTCTTTTTAGGGCACAGCCTTTTCTTGGTGAAACGCTCTGGGATATCAGTCTCAGGTAAATTGTTGGATATATTTCCAGGTGGGTTTTGTAGTAGTTTCCCTGCTGGTTCTTTGGTGATGATTAGTGTTCTTTGATATAGTATCTATTGCATCAGAACTTGAGGATCTCACTTTCCCCATAGGTCTGGAGTAGGGTCCTTCTAGAGGGCTGGGTATTTTGCTGAACACAGCAGGGATTTTACGGTACACCTTCTATGATTGCTCATCTAGACTTGACAACTGTGTGTGTTCTGAAAAGGTGTGGGAGTGAGTGAGATTGAGGAACCTTCTAGGTGTGGTGTCCTTGGTCTTTTGTGTTATTTATTTATTTATTTATTTATTTTTGAGAGAGAGAGAGAGAAAGAGAGAGAATGAATTTTATTTATTTTTTAGTTTTTTTTTCAGCAGACACAACATCTTTTTTTGTATTGAGGATCGAACCCGGGCCGCACACATGCCAGGCGAGCGCGCTACCGCTTGAGCCACATCCCCATCCCCCTTTTGTTATTTTGCCCTGCTGTTACTGTACGAGTAGGTGTCCATGAGTGGGACCTGAGGCCCCTCCCTAGCCATTTATTCTTTGGGACTGGCCGTCAGATAAGGGCTTTTTCTCTCCTCTATTCTTTCTATTAAACTATTGCTGAAGTTTGACAGGATTGAACTGCATGTGGAGCAAGGCTGCTGTTTCTTAGTTGAGCTGGGGGTGTAGCTCAGCGTATTTACCCCGTGAACTCACAGTACCCCACCAGATTCCCAGCATCTTGCAGAAAATGGTGGAGAGAACAGTAACAACAGCAGTGAATAATAGACAACATCAAAAAAACTACCATGGGCCTACTCTGACATTCATGACTAATACAACCACAAAAATAGGAGTCCTGGGGTCAACAACTAACACCACCAGCAGCAACAAACAACTGAGAGCTAGATAAATGGCATTGAAGTTTAACACCAGGTTTCAACTATGACAGCCACAGCACTAATACCTGCAGTGGCATGAATGGTGGGGGCAGAAATTATATGAACTAAATACTTCTAAAACTGGTAAAAATATAGTTCATTAAGAAAATAGGGTAGGAGAGCAAGAGAAAGTTTTGAATATTCAAAAGATGAAAAGAGAGAAAGAAAGAAGAAGGGAGGTAGCAAATGAAGGCCATAAAAACGGAGAACAAATAAGAGAAATGGGGAGGAGAAGGAGCGAAATGAATTTGCTAGTTGGAGGGAAAAGAGGAGAAAAAGAGTAGTAAGAGAAACAAACAAACAAAACAAAAAATAAACACTCTGACCCTCAAAAAACAAACCAAAGTAAAATAACAAAAGGATAATAAAAAAACAAAAAAAGATGAAGACAGAAAAAACTGTGTGTATATATATATAAATATATATATAAATATGCATATACATGAACCAATTAGAAATACAAGAATAATACAAAAAATATTAAAAATATTTTAGCTGTAGATGGACACAAATAAAGGTATTGTGTCCATATGGTACTGAGGATGGAACCCAGTGCCTCACACATGTAAGGCAAGCGCTCCCCTGCTGAGCCACAACCCCAGCCCAACAAAAATTTTCTTTTTTTAAAGAGAGAGAGAGAGGGATAGAAGAGAGAGAGAAAAAAATTAATATTTATTTTTCAGTTTTCGGTGGACACATCTTTATTTTATTTTTATGTGATGCTGAGGATCGAACCCAGTGCCCTGTGCATGCCAGGTAAGTACATTACCGCTTGAGCCACATCCCCAGCCCCCAACAAAAATTTTTTAAAGAAAATTGAAAGTGGGGCTGGGGTTGTGGCTCAGTGGTAGAGCGCTTGCCTAGCATTCATGAGGCCCTGGAGTCGATCCTCAGCACCACATATAAATAAATAAATAAGATAAAATAAAATAAAGGTATTGTGTCCATCTACAATAAAAATTATTTAAAAAAGTGTTGTCTCCACTGAGGTAGCTGAAAGCATGGACAGTGGTGGGTGTTCAAAGTCTATGCCAGAGTCTCGTCTCGGGCTGTACACCCCGTAGAGCAAGAGCTGGGATTGGCAAACCTTTCCTCCTCTTGTGTCACTTGCCAAGCTGCCAATGGAGTGTCTGGGTTCGAAGCTGGTTGGGATGGCTCTCAGCTTCCCTTCTCACCAGTGCAAAGCAGGATGGAAGGGCCATGGCTGTTCATAGGAGTTTTGTCTGGACAGACTAGATTGATGCACTTCCAGGGCGGGGCCTATACAGAGTTCTAAATGGGAAGTTCTTGTGGATGGGATCTGGCTCTGATTAGAATTTTGGAACTTTGTCAGGTGAGAGAGAGGAAGAGTTCAGTATAGGAAAGGTCAAAAATAGTTAACCTTAGTTAATTTAGTTTACCTTTTCTTGCTTTTGTGTTTTCTTTCTTACATCCTCAAATCCTAGTTCTCAATGATACCAACATAATTCATCATGCTCCATAGGGATTAATACTACATTCTCAAAATACCAATATCAACACTATCACTACTAAAAACAGTGATTTTTTTTTGACCTTACAGTGCATCTCAGTGTATTTAATTGCATGCAATAAATCACATACAATATATAATACAATGTTTGATTATAATATAATACAATTCATGTATTTATGTGATACAGTATTCATACAATAAATGAAATCACTTGGAATTGTTTTTCTCCATGACATTATGCCATCAAAGGAGTATAAATTTGAGTTCATTTTATTTTTTCATCTTACTTTGGAGTCGGGGGATAGGTTTTTAGTTTTTTTTTTTTTTTTTTTTTTAACATTTAGTTCTGCTTTATAATTTTGCAAAATATTAGTATGGTTGTAAAGTCAAATTTGCCAAAAATATATTCAAGAAATCTAGATTCTATGACTGTTTCTTCTATCCCATCCTCTCTGCCTTTTCTATTCTTATCATTCTTTTTCTCCTTAAAATATAAGCAAATATATGGGAAATCTGTATTGCCTCCCCTTTCTAAAGTGGTAGCTGTTTTAGTCAGCATTTTTTGCTTCTGTGACTAAAAAACCCAACAAGAACAATTTTAGAGGAGGAAAAGTTTATTTGGGGACCGCGTCTTTAGAGGTCCTAGTCCACAGACAGCAGGCTCTATTCCTTTGGACTTGAGGGAACATTGTAGCAGAAGAGTGTGGTGGAGGGAGTGGCTTATGTGATGATCAGTAAGTCTCCACCCCAGTGCCCACCTCCTCCAGTCACACCCAACACGCCTTCAATTACCCCTCAGTTAATCCAGCAGAGGATTAATGCACCAGAATTGGGTTTGGGCTCTCATAACCCAATCATGTCTCCTCTAAACCTTGCGTTGTTTCACATAAAAGCTTTTGGGGGACACCTCAAATCCAGGCCATCACATTTTACCTCCAAAAGCTCGTGACCTTCTTACAATGCAAAATACGTTTAGTCCATTCCAAGATCCCCAAACAGTTCCAAGATTGCCCCAAAATTCAAGTCCAGAGTTTCCTCGGGACTAAGGGCAAACTCAGCTGTGAGTTCTGTGAAAATCAAAAACAATTTACAAGTATCCAGTTATGAAGATACAGAGTGAACATTTCCATTCAGAAAAATGGGGGCATAGAAAGAAGGATGCTGAGACCAAAACAGAGCAAAACCCAGCTGGGCAGACAAGTCCTGCAGCTCACTGGCATCTGGAGCTCATGGCATCATGGTGTTCTGTCCAAAGGGCTCCTATAGATCTGTCCCCGTGGCCTTGTTGGTTGCAGCCCACTTGGCCTCTATGTTGGCTTGTCTCTGCCCAATTGCTGTAGCTTTCCTAGGATGATGTCCTACATTACTGGCATTTCTTAATTTTGGGGTCTCCATTGCAACTTCAGCTTCCTCTTCACATCTCCATGGACTGCCCTCTCAGTGGGGGGACTCACCTGAAGGGACTCTGACCCTGCTGCACTTTGCCTGACTTCCCAGGACTTCCTTTGAAATCATGGTGGAAGCCCCCAGCACCCTTCATTCCTGCAGAACTAGTACCACATGGTTTACGTCAAGGTCTGCTGCCATCTCCAGCAGTAGCCTCTGAGTACCTGGGTAGCTGAGCATGTTGAAAAACCTTCATAGGTCCCCTTGTGTGAGAAGGGTACCCTACTGGTCTCTTTTCAAGAAAATGTTCACCTTTACTCCCTTGAGTTTGAGATGGGTGTGGTCTTGCCAGCTCCTGAGATAGTCTCAAGCCATCTTTCTTATTGCCTCTGGGCAAAGTCTTTAGAATTTCTTTAGTGGCAATAATGTCTTTAATAATTCAATTTCCTTAGCCCCAGTTTTACTCCCACCTTTGAAGTCCAAGTTTTTCAAGTCTTTCTACTCCTGAATAACACAATAAACTTGGTTAAAAGCCACCAACATCATGCTATGCTGCCTAGAAATTTCTCCTTCCAGATTAAGAAGTCCATTACTTCAAAATCAGCCTCACAGAAAGTCTCAGGATATGGGAAAAATGCAGACAACATCTCAGCCAGAACATAACATGAATGGCCTCTAGTCCAATTTCCAATAAAGTCCTCCTTGTCTGAACCTTCTGGAGCCCTGGCTTCACTGTCTGTAGTCTTATTGACATTCTGGTCTTCTGAGCTCCCACCAGAATCTGCTATTAAGCTCAATTTACAACAATCTAAAGCATTTCCAGTTGAATGACTAAGCAAATTCCATAAAGCTCCAAAAGCTTCTGGTACCAATTTCTGTTTTAGTCAATTTGTCATGGCTGTGACTAACAGACCAAGAACAATTTTAAAGGAGGAAATGTTTATTTGGGGGCTCATAGTTTCAGAGGTCTCAGTTCATAGATAACCAGCTCCATTGATCTGGGCCTGAGGTGAGGCAGAACATCATGGCAGAAGGGTGTGGTGGAGGGAAGCAGCTCAGAACATGGCCATCAGAAAGCAGAGAGATCCCTTGCCAGATAAAAAATATATGCCCCAAAGGCATGCATGCCCCTACTGACCCACCTCCTCCCGCCACACCTTGCCTACTTTCTGTTACCAACAGTTAATCCCATAATGGGATTAATTAACTGATTAGGTTAAGAGTCTCATAACCCAATAATTTCTCCTCTAAATCATCTTGCATTGTCTCACACGTGAGTTTTTTGGGGACACCTCACATCCAAACCATAATGGTAGCACGCTGCAACTTTCCTCTTTTTTTTACTTACCCATATACCCTGGAGATCACTTCATAACAGTACATAAGGATTCTTTTTTTTTTTTTGGCAGTGCTGGGGATCAAACCTAGGACCTTGGGCATTCTAGGCAAGTGCTTACCACTGAGCTACATTCCCAAACCTCTTCCTTTTCACAGATGCATTGAAATACATTATGCAGGATACATTTACTTTCCTTTTTAAATATTAATTTGGATCTTATTATATAGAATTTTGTGGTTTTCTTTTCACTAAGCATCTCAGTAAGTACTAAGAATTTCTCCTGTCAGAAAGGGTTTTTAGTGCATATTATTTATATTCATATAGCTGTATAAGGAAGCACGCAATTTATTTAAAAATCCCCTGATTATGTCTCCATATGTATGTTTGCCTTGACCAGTGTGTCCTGAAGCCTCTCTGCCAGACTTCTGAGCTGGTTGTTTCAGCCATGTCCATTTTCTGGCACATTCTTTCTTAAGTTTCCTGAAACTACAGAGAGGAAAAAAAAAAAGAGCAGAAAAACTCTTCTCTAGTTTACAAAGGAGAATTTATGTCTACAAGCCCTCTTCCTTCCCTGTCTCTGGGTGTTCCCACCTAAGGCTCCCAGGAAGTCAAAATTCCCTACTTGCCTATAAAGGCCAAACATCCTTGTCCCAAAGAGTGAAGCTTAACTTTTATTAGTGGAGGTTCAAAATAGGTATTTCTTCCTTGTCTTCTCTAGCTTTTCCAAATCATTGGACATTTTAGAAATCTTGAAGGCAGAGAGATAGCAAACTGTAAAAAGAAATATTTTAAAAATTCTTGAGGCTAGCTGCAGATGTAGTTTTGTGGTAGAGCACTTGACTAGCAGGTGTGAGGCCCCACAGGAATTTTTTTTTTTTTAAATCTTATTTTTAAAGCATTGTGCAGACTTCAAAAGATAGTTTTGCAAAGGTCTTTGCAAGTGAGACCTTAAATAAATTTATGGATCATTAACATGAACCCTTAATACTATGATATTATAAGTTATTTTTTTTAATTTAAAGACTTATTTTGAACTACATTAAAATGTTAACAAAATGCAATAATATTACTTAATGTGATGAAATGAAAATGATAACAATTAGTCTTATGAGTGAATGGAACAGGGCTTTAATTTTTCTAATTGCAGTACATATTCACCAGGATGTAAGCTCATTCTAACAGCTGTAGATCTGTCTGACCAAGATCTTAAGGCTGAGCGCAATGGCGCACACCTGTAATACTTCATGAATATGATTGTGAGTTCAAAGCCAGACTCAGCAACTTAGGGAGGCCCTGTCTCTAAATAAAATATAAAAAAGTAGTTGGAGATATGGCTCAATCCCTGGTACCAAAAAAAAAAAAAAAAAAAAAAAAAAAGGAAAGAAAGAAAGATCTTAGGAAACACATGATATTAAACAATCTGAAGGCATAATAAATACAAATGGCTCTGATATTTTGGGACACAGAATTTCACAGTGTTCTAATGTGTTGTTTTGAAAGACATACCTTGAGTTTTTGCTGCAGGCGTTTGACTTCCATCTGCAGAGTCTTTGTGGCTGCAAAAGCTGCTAAAGTCTTCCGATTTTCGATAGCCAGCTGCCGATTGAAGGTTCGATTGTTCAACCTCAGCTGTTTTTCCAAGCTCTGAAAGCAGTATATATTTCAACTATTCTGTAACCAATTTGGCATTATGAAAAACTTCAATTACAATGGAACTAAGTACATTTATGAGAAGTTGCAAATTTTTAATACAATTTAGCAAATGGCTTGTTTAGCAGGCACAGATTAAAACCAATTAACACCCCGGCCCTCCTCCAAATTCTCAGATCTCATTTCTAGAGAAATAAATATCATGCTTTGAGTTCAATGTCCCAGTGGTTCTTTTTTTTTTTTTTTTTTAATCATTCTGGAATTTGGCAAAAATTTGGACATATCCTGAAAAATCAATAAATATCATGTCATACTTTAGATATAAACCTAAGCTGTGCTGCCTAACTGAACTACTCTGCCTCTCTGCATGGGGTCCTCTCTCAGAGCCTCTCTACCTTTCTGACAGGGGGATCAGCTCAGCACAGACTGTGGGTCTCAGCCATTCGCAGAAACCAGATGCTACAAGGTGTAAGGGGGACTCACCGTGTGTCCACACAGATGGATAACAGCAAGGTCACCTGGTCACCATCTACACGTGGATTCACGGGCTTCCTGCCACTGTTTTACTAGAGAACTGTTCTGAACTTTTGATAGAAGGCTTGGCCGAAGGGCTTTTTCTTTTTTACATGAAATGGGGTCCTCCCATTATGACAATGATACTTTTCCATTAAAGAAGAGTGGAAAACAGAAAGCTCAAAAGATGAAATCACACTAAAAATCCCACTCTCTAAAATACTGATAGTTAAAAAATATCTACATGTTTTGATTCACAGAAATTTCTCCTCCACTAAATGCCCTGTGACCAAACCAAAATTTCCCACATTATCATGTGCTTCTGATAGCCAAGAAGTAGCTGATTCTGAAGTTTGCTTTGCTTTTGTCTATAGGTATAAAAATAAACTACTTAAACGTTTATATATAAAATATGTAGATAAGATAAAAATACATTTACTTTTACATGAAAGACATATGCTAAGATGGATCTAATATTAGCCAAAAGGCAAAATATATGACTTTGGTATACAATAGTGAAACAGAGATTTCTCACTAGTTATTATACCTCGTACATCAATTTTATTGAGACAATTCTCTTTGGAAGTAGAGAATTTTAAAAAGGAAGAAATAACTGAGATTAAAAAAAACATGGATGGAATGAATTTGATATTTACTTACTTCAAGATCATGGAAAATGTTTGTCTCTTGCCATCAAATATCAAAGAATTAAACAGTATATGAATTCCACTTATGTCCATAGAAACCCAAACTTCCTTCAATGTAACATGGCAGGACACTTCTCTACATGATCAGGGCCCTCTCCCAACTCTTTCCTTCTAATGTACCCAGGCTTCTGACAACTTAGGGCTGTTGAAGAAGTCAATTCACTCATCAGTTATTTTAATTCCTTTTTCTTTCCTGTTCCAGGGAGAATTCTGGGAAAAGTTCCTATTTAAAAAAACAACTAGAAATGTCTATTTGGTAATGATGGGCCAAACTGATGAGGGAGAAGACAAGAAAATGGGCTGAATGGGTGCCGCATTCAGATTTTGGTGGGGCAGACTTTTAATAACAGTTCACAAAGGTTGATTTGAAAGGGAGGTTTTGCACAAGGCGGGTCAGACTTTCTACACTCGCCAAGTCTTCCTCCTGCATGGGGCCAGCCTGGTTTTCAGTTATATCAGTCTAGCTCCAGAGTGAACTCGCGTTCCCTGCAATGGGGCAGCAGACCTCTCCAATCGGAGCTTTTCCTGTTTCTCTTTAAGCCTCTCCCTTTCCCTGGCCTCCACCAGACACCATCTGCAGCATGCTAAGCTGAGCAGTTGGTGATGCTCTGTAACAGGGGCCAACATGATCAATGTGTGCTCTCTGTATTAATTGTGAGGACTTAACATTTCTAGGCTTCTGAAATACAGACCTGTATTTTTTTGTCATTTGCCTCCATTTTTGTCGTAAGAGCAGATAATCTTTGAGTCAATTCTTCCCTTTCTGCAAGATTTTTGTCTTCGGAAAGTTTCTGTAGAGCCTGCAAGTTATCTCTGGTCTTTAATAACTCACCATCCGTTTCTCTGAGTTTCCTGGATACAGCTCTTTCCTTCTCCTGGGATTTCCTAAGTAATTGCCTTAAATTTCTTACTTCATTCTGGTGTTTGATTGTGAGTTGAGGCAGATTGTTTTGTGAATTCTCATATTTTCCTATAGCTTTCAAGTGCCTAAGCTGAAGTTGTTTCAAAAAATGATTTTCTATAATGATGGCTTCCAATTTCCGATGCATATCAGCTAATTCATTTTTTAGCTCTTTAATCTTGTGAAGCCTGGCTGAGAGTATTCGATGGGCAATGGCATCTCTTCTCTGGCCAATCATATTGACTTGAGAATTAAAAACAGATGAATTATGCTTTTTTTCGACTGAGATTTCTTTCCGGCCTGTGTAAGCAGACAATCCAGTTTATTACTAGTAATATGTGTAGATATGCAAATATATACATATGTGTACCCCCCACAATATACATGCATAAACATAAGCATAACTAGAAGGGGAAAGAGCTAATATCTAATAAGTATATATGCTTTTAGCCTATATATTTTTTTGTGTGTGTGTGTGTGTGTCCGAGTGTGTGTGTGTGTGTGTATATCATTAATGCCAGCAGCTCAGGAGGCTGAGGCAGGAGGATCACAAGTTCAAAGCCAGCCTCAGCAAATGTGAGGTGCTGAGCAACTCAGTGAGACTCTGTCTCTGGGGATGTGGCTCAGTGGCTGAGTGTCCCTGGCACCTCCCCCTGCCAAATCATTAATGCAATTTTGTCCCAAGTCCTTTTTATTTTTTATTTGGAGACAGGGTCTCACTGAGTTGCTCAGCACTGTGGTGAGAACCCACAGTCTACATGCCCGTGCTTCTGCCCCAGGGGCACGTGGACTTATATGTGTATGCATCCAAGTACCCCTGTATATGTAAATATGTTTGCATTTGTATACCTGTAAACATATTCATATTCTGAAGAAGGGAAATTGGAAATGGATTCTAAAATCTAAAATAACCTGGTCCTCTTTCTGGAGAGGGAAGGGTACTTAGTGGCCGGGGTCATGGAGTCCTAACCTGAAGCTATTGGCACACACAGGGACACACTGAGACATGGTTACTGTGTTTGGCCTGGGTGGCAGGACGGACAGTTCTGCCTGTGATGGAAGTCAACTGGCAGACACAAAGCCTGCTTTCTGAGGAGATTCATAGCAATCACAGCATTGATATCCTATCAATAACTGATGGACTGTCTGCAGCAGTGCCTTTGAGGCACCTGTTTTCTCACTGGGAAGCGGCTGTGGCTAAATATTCGAGTGTTTTAGAGTCGGTTTAGAGCACATTAAAAAGTAGAAAAGAGCACAGGCAGCCTCTGGGACCCTGCTAGGAGGATGGTGTCTGTGCTGTGTGGAGGCCACATGCTTTAGTACCCTGGGCAGAGACAAGGGGAGTCCCAGACCAAGGCGGTGTGGATCAGGCTGGATTAAAACAGGGTGGACGGGGCGACACACCCTGTGCCAGCATGACCACACTTGCCCCCAGCTTGTCATGTCTTCCAGTTCTTGGGCAGCCAGAGGAGTCCCTGAGACGAGGAGGAGGGCAGTGCACTCCGTGGGCAGTGGGGGTTCGTGCCCCCTTCCACGCCACCTTAATGACTGGGGGGTAGAAGAAGAATGTGAGAGGGCCTGGGGACTGCTCCCCACGGCCATGGGGACTGCGGCCCAGGCCCCAGGAGTCAAGATGTGCACAGGGTGAGGGACGGAGACGGCAGACCAGAGGCCCTGCCTTCCCCATGTGCTCCTGTCTGTCAGCGGCCCTCAGGTACCACTTGCATTCGGTGGTATACAGCAAGTTCATACTGCACATACATGGCACACACTTGTTGACTACAGAGGTTATGGAAAACTGAAATACGGTTTGATCTTTAATGGTTTTATATCAAATTATTATTGACTACACATAATAAGAATGGTTTGATATACAGTTTTGTTTGATTTTGTGGTGCTGAGGTTTGAACCCACGGCCTTGTGCACAAGAGGCAAGCACTCTACCAACTGAGCTATATCCCTAGCCCAGTTTCTTTTTAAGACTTTTTTTTTTTTTTTTTTTTTAGTTGCAGATGGGTACAATACTTTTATTTATTTATGTGATGCTGAGGATAGAACCCATGCCTCACGCATGTGAGACAAGCTCTCTACCGCTGAGCCACACTCCAGCCCTGATACATAGTTTTGATCCTATTTCACACAATGAGGCACATTGAACCAAATATACTACTCTTAGGATAACTGATTCTTAAACCGCTGAGCTAAAACACTCACTCACATTAATTTAATGCACAAAAATACATACATTAGCCCAAAGGCACTTCACGTTACTTACAGTGGGCTCCAACACCTTGCCCCCAAGCTGCCTCTCTGCTCTTGCTGGAGTCTTTCCCAAGCCCTTCCTTGGGTCGCCTGGCCCAGCCTCTCTTTGTAAAGTGCTGCTGTCCTCCTGTACTCTGCTGGGGCCACTCTTTTGTCTTCCTTGGTCCCTCTCCCTTTCGTCACTCTGACCCCTGCAGCCCCATGGCCCCCACACCTTTGCTGTTCTGGTATCTTGAATCACATTCCCATTCTCCTGGGCTGGCTGGGGCCTTATTTAGGCTCTTCTCTCCCTCTTCCTGATCTACACTATATTTCCCCTTACAAAAGGATGGGTCCACTTCCTCCGGGGACCAGGGATGCAGAAGTTCAAAGGGAGGGCCTCTCCCCTGTCGTCCTGTGCAGTTCTGTCTTCAGCCTGAGAGGGGTCTTTCCCACAGATCCTGCTCTTCCACTCTGCCTGGCCAAGGACCACGGGGCAGAGGGGTCTTGTCAGGACAGTGCCCAAATGTGTGACTGTCATTCAAATCATTGGTATGCCAAAAAAGGGACTACTGCACTAAATTGCTCAAGACCCCTCTGCCCTGTGGTCCATTGATAGGAAGCAATTTTCTAATTAACAGGATATGTTGATTGCACAGATTTTGGAAGTACATTTTTCTACAAAAGAAGGAAACAGTTTTTGAATAGCAAACTGTGGAAATATGTTTCTTGCTGTTACAATGATTTAAGTAAATCTCTAGTGTTTGACCAAAGCAAAAATCCTATCAAACTGAAATCCTCGCTTCATTCTCAAGATTTTATCTAAGAAATTGTTTTTATGCCATGAAATCTGCTTTTCTCAATTTTCTTATTTGGGAATTGAAACCACTCTCTAATGTTACTGTTCTTTAGTGAATCCTGGGTCTCTATTGATGATTCTAATCCTATGTTACCACCCCTCAAGACTCAGAGATCTACTTTTAATATCAGAAAACTTAAAAGACACTGAAAATTCACTGGGAAGAGACCACATTGACTAATAATACATTAAGCCTCTCTTTGCTTTCGGTTAGAATTGTATTACCCTAGAGTGGAACAAATTACTTGCTATTTAAGTTACTTCAGTAAACACTTGTAAAACACAAGCTGTATGGGAATAGAAAAATAAAAGAAACCACCAAAAAATAATTTATCGCTCTGACAAAACTTTAAGTTACAATTAGTGTTTCAGGTTCTTTATATACTGGTGCAAGGGTCCTCAAGATGCACACAAGATTTGTTTAAAATAATAACTGAATATCAAATAAACATGCAATGATGCCCAAGTAAGAGTCAATCTTTTGCTCTTCTGGATAATGGAATTTACGACTCTAGTCTCCTGAGAAGTGACTGAATTAATTCGGGTTGCTTTCAGTTTATGAATTGGTATCTTGAGCATAATGTACTCAATAGATATTTGTAGAATAAATAAACAAGAAACCAGTTTCAAAAAGCTAAATTATAAGGTGCAGTTTCTTATAGAAATACTCTTATGGATGCCAACAGCATTCTTAAATAGTTCCTTAAAAGCTTAGAATTGATGTAAAATATAATGTATATATCTAGGATCCCTTATCATAAGCCCTGGGACAGGCATTTTAGATTTTTTTTTTTTTTTTTTTGAGACAAGGTCTCACTGTGTTGCACGGGATGGTCCCTAACTCCTGGGCTTGCTCTATCTATCTTATTTTTTGGTACTAGGGCTTGAACCCAAGTGTGCTCTACCACTGAGCTATATCATCAATCCTTTTTTATTTTTTATTTTGAGTCAGGGTCTTGCTAAACTGTAGAGGCTGGCCTCAAACTTGCTATCCTTCTGCCTCAGCCTCCTGAGTGACTGGGATTACAGACAACTGCCACCATGCTTAGCTCAAACAATATTTTTATGGCAAGATATATAACTATTCACTAAATAAGATAAATGAAGATCACTTTCATGTAAATTCAATCAATTTTTTTTTCCAAATAAATATTTTTTCTAGAGGTTGGGTTTTTAGAGATTTGAAATTTCAGATGTGGATAAGGGTTGTATAACGGCAGGACCCAGCAGGTGTTCTGTTGTGCTCTCTTTTCCAAATGCCATAGCAGACTTCTTGGACAGAGCCACACCATGAGTGGGAAGCAGACTTTTCCTCTTCTGCCCAGAGCCTTGTGATGGGCCTTGAAGGCCCATTCCCTCATCTTGGAAAGGGACTTTTAACCTCTTGGGTGTCTGGAGAAACACTTCTCCCTATAAAAGACAACAAATGCCTGAAGATTAAAAAAAAAAAAAAAGATTATTGAAGAACCTCTGCTCTGTAGCTAGGAAGAAGGATGATTTTTATTTGGAGACAGGGTCTCCAGTCTGGATGTCCCAGAAGTAGCTCAGAGGATCCAGGACACACCTGGTCACAGCAGCTGGGGAGGAAAGGCCCTGGGTAAGCGAGGCAGGGCAGGTGAGCCCCCCAAGGGTAGGCTCTCAAGCATGTCCAGCTGTTGGCCAGGGTGCACTGATGGCCAGAGTGACAAAGTCCCAGCTGCTCCTACAGGAGGAATGCAAGCTGGGACAGGGAGGCAGGAGGGAGGGGTCAGTCACAAGGCTGATTCCAACTGGGACAGGCAGGAGTTGGTGGAGTTGGTAGTTATTGACAACAGCCTTTGGAACAGCCTTTGGAACCTTTCTTGTTCAGAAGGTTGCTTTGCCAATGTGCCTCACCAGTCTTGGCGACCGTCCTCTTGGGGTGTTGAGACAGGCATTTGTATTTCATTGGCAGTTCAAACCTTGGTTCTTCAGCTGAGATGAAAGGCAAGAAGCCAGTGAAATCCAAGTTCTGTGGTACTCTGTAACAAGGCCACCTGTTAACTGAAAATGGAACCAGCCTCACTAGGTGGCTCCATTTGGGTAAGCCATGTGAGGAGCAGACTTCATGTTTTAAACCTTATTATCATTATTATTTGATATCAGAAATTGAACCCAGAGGGTGGTTAACCACTGACCCCTTCTTATTTTTTATTTTTTTTTAATTTTTGAGACAGGGTCTCACTAAGTTGCTTAGGGCCTAAGTTGCTAAGGCTGGCTTTGAACTTGCCATCTTCCTGCCTCACCCTCCCTGCTGCTGGGATTACAGGCATGCACCACTGTGCCCGGCTAAAACTTTCTATTATTTTGTAATTATCCTTAATTCTTTGCTTCCCATTTCCTTCCATAAAAGTTTACCTACAATACACATTTATAATATGGAAAGTTAGCAAAACACAACATGGACTGCTTCAAAATACTAGTTTGTTAAATAATAACATCATTATAACCAGGAATCCAGCCTTGGCTGAGAAATATTGCCTCTTACCTGTAGGCTGGGCGGTTTTAGAAGCAGTATACTTTTTATTCTCTTCTTTCTTTTCTGTTGCCATAGGTTGCCCTAAAAAATTCCTGCTGGCAGCTACTTCTGAACATTCAGAGACAAAGTCTTCTGAATAGTCGTAGTGGGAGCTCAGGCTCCTGCAGGAGCACTGAGACCTGCTGTAGTCGACACTCCCACTGGAAGCCCTGCTGTTCCTTGACAAGCCGTCAGGGCCTGGGCTTCTGCATTCTGCAGGCCTCCTGCTGTCTTCCAGGGCCATGCTGGCGAGGTGCTCTTCTGTATGCACTTTTGTTGTTCCAGCCAGAGACACACAGTAGGCAACCTAGTAATAGAAAGGTATTTTTGAATTTGACTATTGACTTTCAAATGAACCATGCTTTGCTATGTTTTATGTAACTATATGAGTAATTATGAACATGAAACAAGGCATTATTCTGGAGTATTTTCCAGAAGAATTTCAGTTTAGTTTTCATGTTATTTCTACATAAAATATAAGATTTATAAGATTGCTGAGACCAAGCTTTTTTTTTTTTTTTTTTTTTTTTAGTTTTACAAGGACAAAATATCTTTGTTTATTAATTTTTATGTGGTGCTTAGGATCAAACCCAGTTCCTCACATATGCAAAGCAAGCTCTCTGCTACTGAGCCACAACCCCAGGCCTGAGACCAAGCTTTGGTACCATATACAAGTGATATGAGATAGAATCATACTGGGTAATAATATTGACAATTGTTTATGAATTAGTGGATGACATCCTTATTTCTAAAGACTGGTTATTTGTTGGGTATTTTTGCCTTCATTAGAACTGAAGAAAATGACAGTTCTCAGTAAGTTTGGCTAACTGGTATGAAATGCAGCTCATGACATTCAGACATATTCATGAAGATGTTCACTTTCATTTAATAATGGTAAGATCACACAGTTTTGAGATTAAACATGTAGAGCACAATGTAACTAATCTTCTAGTTTTATAGAGCCAGTATTTGCTATAAAATCAAGAGTGATAGTGTTCCAGTGACATAAACTTTATCTACTGGTCATAAGATTATATGTTTTAATTCAGGAAATTTGCTTTTCTGTCTATGCCTAATTTAACTATCATAGCATGAATATGATTTCCATGATTATATACCACAAAATGACAAAGAAAGCAATTCAGGAAAACATGCATATCTTCAGGGGAAGATCATCTAGGAGTTAGAACTCCTGGGAAGGAAGTGCACAAATGGAAAACGACCTTTCTCTAACATGGAACTGAGAGTGCTGGGCGCAGCAGTAGCCTACACCTATCATCCCAGCAGCTCAGGAGGATGAGGCAGGAGGATCTCAAGTTTAAAACTAGCCTCAGTAAAAGCAAGGCACTAAGCAACTAGGTGAGACACTGTCTCTAAATAAAATACAAAATAGGGATGGGGATGTGGCTCAGTGGTCAAGTGCCCCTGAGTTCAATCCCCATACCAAAAAACAAAACAAAACAACAACAAAAAGAACTGAGCATGTTTTCATCTGCACCAAAACGAAGCTTATATAAATAATGGGTTTGGGAAAATCAAAATGAACTTTTTATGTGAAAACTCAAAATCTAATTTGGGAATTAAATAGTAAAGTAGACTTCAAAGAAAATGAATAAAATTTGATGGTATAATAAGGAGCATATGTTACCACATAGTTAAAGGTCCTTGTAACCAAAGGCCATGACTAAAAAATTAATTCAGACCTACCTACCGTCCTGCTTCTTTCACTTAGGGTGGACTCATTTCAAATTGAGTACAATTTAAATTGGTTTAAACACAGTGTTTTAGTCAGCTTTTTCATTGCTGGGACTAAAGGACCCGACCAAAACAATTGTAGAGGAGGAAGAGTTTATTTATTTACAGTTTCGGAGGTCTCAATCCATAGAGAGTAGACTCCGTTCCTCGGGGCTGAGGTGAGGCAGAATGTCATGGCAGGAGAGTGTGGCAGAGGGAAGCAGCTCACACGGCCATCAGGAGGCAGAGAGAGAGGGCTCCACTTGCCAGATATAAATGTATACCCCAAAGCCACGCCCCAAGTCCCACCAGCTCCAGCCACACCCCACCTGCCTTCAGTTACCACTCAGTTAATCCCTATTGGGAGATTAATTCACTGATTGGGTTAAGACTCTCACAACCCAATCATTTCTCC
Organism: Callospermophilus lateralis; assembly: GCF_048772815.1. Lineage (NCBI taxonomy): Eukaryota > Metazoa > Chordata > Mammalia > Rodentia > Sciuridae > Callospermophilus > Callospermophilus lateralis. The sequence goes on along the minus strand of NC_135314.1, from coordinate 5,511,730 downwards.
GCTGAACCCTCTGGCATGGTCTCACACTGAGCTTTTGGGGGACACCTCACATCTAAACCATAACAGTAGCAGTTCTTCATTTGTGGATTCACAATGTTTTGGTTCAGCAAATGATTCCCCAAAGCAGCTCTCACAGGTGGCTCCAGGATTCCATGGAGCTGAAGCAACTCCTCAGCTTTTCACTGCTGGGATTCTAGCATTCCATGGAGAAAGATTTTGACATTACTTCTTGACACTGGTTGAATTAAATCATCCGCATGGCACACAGGTTGGGGGCACTGTCCCTCCTGTTGGTTCACACACTCTCCCAAACATGTCCCCTAGGCCTGGCTGCTCTCGACAGCCCTGGTGGTCTACATGCTCCCTAACAACCCAAAGGTTTCTCATGAAAGTCGTCTCCCTAAAGAACACCAAGTCCAGCTCCCACCTGGCTCAAGACAGCTGTTCCTAGCAGCAGGGGCCCTGTCCCCGATGATCGGGAGAGCAGGTAGCAGAGGACACAAGCTTGTGATACTTTCCATACACTCTCTTAGTTGTCTAAGTGAGGATCTAAAATGGAAGGCAGAGGAAGTCACCCAGAAGGAGGTTACCTTTAGTTAAACAACAGGATTCTGCACGTCTTCATAACGCTCTCGCACTAGGGCATGGTAATGCCACTGGCAGGTCATAGCAACTAGCTCAACAGCAGACAGAAACAGACAAATCCATCTTCTGGGACTTTGAAAGGATTATCTTTTCATTTAATTCTCAATTCTCCTGTTTCATCAAGGAAGCAAAAGAGAAATTAGCCTTTCCAACAGAAATTTAATCTCACTCTTTCAACTAGGAGATTTTTTTCCTAAATCACATTCTGCTTGACTTGTCTTCTCTGCAGATGAAACACATTGGGCAGTTCACAGTCTCAAAGAATCTCAGCCCAAATCTCTTATCTGTAACACTAGCCTGAGCTTCACGTCTCACAGGTGCTTATACTCTGTGCAAACTGCTTTCACATCACCCAGTCCTCGCAGCACAGAGGGAGGAAGCTCAGGCAAGATCAAAGGTTGAGTGACTGTCCAGGCTGTCTAGGGCCAGGGCCAATGCTTTTCCATTCATCAGTGGACAGCACACTGGGGACCACCGCACAGCCCTAACTCAGAGAAGTCCTCTTTCTAGCCAACACTCTGCCATGTGGGCAGAGGTAGAGGCAAGGACCCTGATTCATGGACCTTTGCATCTGGAATAAGAAGAATCAGAAGTTAGTACCCTAAGGAACTAAAAACGCCCACTCTAGCCCCCACAGCCTTGCCTGGCCTTGTCCCTGGAAGCTGTTCTCCCCCACCCCTCCTGCTCACGATCTTAACCCCGTGTTCCTTTCTATCTTGAAAAATCCAAGTTTTCCGAACACTTGTTGGTAATCTGCAAGAAGCATTTGGTTTTGGGCCACTTGTTTCTGACATGAGCTAGTCTTGGCAAAAGCCCCGTGAAGGTTCCCTCCTCCTTCCTCAGAAACTCTTCTTGGACCTGGGATGAGGCTCAGGGGTAGAGCACATAGTTAACATTCAGAAGGCTCTGGCTTCAATCCCCAGCATCACACACACACACACACACACACACACAGTCTTTTCACACCAGCATTTTAAGATTAAGTCTTATTAATTCAAGATAGTTTTTCGTGCTATACTCACAAACTGCCCAATAGCTAAAATCGTGGTGGGGAGTATGATGGAGTCGAAGATGGTAGATGACATAAAGGCAGGCAGACTTGGGTTGAACCTGGGTCTGTCTGTCACATAAGGGCTTTGGCCATCTGTAAAATGTTTCTTACACCACCAAATTCACAGGGTCATCACAGAGCGAAGTGAGAGTGTGGTTGTGAAAATACCCACATAGGGCAAGCATCAACAAGTACTTCCCCTGTTGGAAGAGAATTCTGGGACAAACACAAGGGCTGCCAAGGTCATTGCTGGTGTCTTCACGTGAGATTTGCAACCAAGACTCAGCCTGCTTTCCCATCAATTGTGGTACCAAGGATGGCTGCTGGAACAACCCCATTGTCTTGTCTCTGTGTGCTTCAGACCTACTGTCGTGCTGTTATAATATTTCTGCATGCCTAGCAGAAGTTTCACACTCATTAGCTTACCTAATCATGATGAGGTCGGTCCTTTTTTGTTTGTTTGTTTTTTGGTACTGGGGATTGAACCCAAAGGCGCCTATCCACAGAGCTACATCCCCAGCCCTTTTAATTTTGAGACAGGGTCTTGCTAAGTCGCTTAAGGCCTTGTTAAGTTGCTGAGGCTGGCCTCAAACTTGCAATTCTCCTGCCTCAGCCTTCCGAGTTGCTGGGATTTCAGGCATGTGCCACCACACCTAAGGTATTGTTAACTCTATAGATGAGGAATATAAGGCTTGGAAAGTCAGCTAACTTGTACAAAGTCACAAAGCCAGTAAAGCTTGATTCTCTGAGCTTTGAACCCAGGTCTCTTTGCCCTTAAAGCTCTTTTTGCTGCACCATATTTCTGGCCTCCCCCAAACTGCATATTTGACCCAACAAATTTGCTTGCTGCAGCCTTAAAATGTAAACCAAGTAATATTTGTGATGAGCTTAAGGAAAATACCAATGATTATGCTCTTCCTTAGTTTATCTCTCCACTCTAGTGTTCAAAATTCTAGACTAAGGGGAGGAGGGAAGAAGGTTTGGGGACAGGAAAGATGGTGGAATGCAATGAACATTATTACACTAGGTACATGTATGACTGTACATGTAGTGCAACGCTACATTGTATACAATCAGAGAAAAGTTGTGCTGCAATTGTGAACAATGAATCAAAATGCATTCTGCTGTCATTTATACCTAATTAAAATAAATAAATTTATTAAAAAAAAAATTCTAGACTATCCTGAATACAATCCCTCTCCCTTCATCTTTTAGGTTTATCAGTGTAACTCTGAATTTCACATGGTAGGAGCGGGAGATGATGGATGTCACCAGTTAGGGTAGAGGGGGTTCACTTCATTCCTAGATGAGTACATGGAGGTCTGAGTTGACTGTATCCCACAACTATCTTTTTTTTTTTTTTTTTTAAAGTTTTTTTGTAGTTATAGATGGACTGTTTTTAAAAGGATTCCCTCTGAATCACATGCTCTCTGACAGACAAGATAAGTTTGGTTGCTCCACGTTCAACCACAGTAAAGAGCTAGCCTTCCTAGTCTCTCTGTCTACTAAAAACTGGTAGAATGGGGAGGAAAGGAAAATATTCCAATGGAAATACATCAGAGTTAACAAACATAAGACTTAATAAACAAGACTCCATAAACAACCTCACTCCTCATCCATGTGAAAAGGTACCCTAGTGCAGGCCTTTGTGACTTATCTAGAATTCGGGGGTGGGCTGAAGGTGTTACTGCCCTCCCCACGTGGATTTGCAGCCAGAAGCCTCTGTGGATGTCCCGGTAGGTACTGTCTCCTGTGGGTCTCTGCATTTTGCAGGATCTGCACAGTAAGAAGTTGGTAACTGAAGCCTCTTAAAATACTCAAAAAAAAAAAAATCATACAATTAAAAATATTCCAACAAGGAAATATTTAGCAATATTGTCCTCAGCCTTTCTGGCACACTTTACCTAATGCTATAAGTAGTTTCCTCAAGATGAGCCAAAAAAGAGTCTTACTATAAAGTCATTTCCTTTTCTTTCATAAGATGGGTGGTGGTAGAGAATCCTATTTCCACTGTTGGCCTGGTTTCATTAAATTTCTAAAACATGGTAGGAGGCAGTTATTCTGCTGTTGATCACTATTATAACCTAATCTATCTCATGCCATAAGCAACTTGAAATTAATCGCTGTGTACACTGATCTATCACTCTGTTATAATGAAATGGCACAAATATTTAAAAATCAAAACCTATAATTTCAATTCACATCATAAGAAATTGTACTTTGGGGAACTTACTAAACTTAGAGTTAACATAATTGCTTTAGATAGCATATTGACATACTGTATTGTTTTGAAAGAATGTATTTCAGGTATTTTGAAAGAATGTGTACTTGGTAATAATAGCGTGTGGCCGGCTGGCCCCTGGGATTTAACAGAACTTATTAACATTAGTGTCACTAAAACCAGATTTTTAGGTAAATTTATTGTGCCTCTTTTTGCTAGAACAATAGAGAGACCATTGTTCTTACTACTAATAGCATAGTCTTTGACAAGATGAGATCATAAGAAAAATGAGGACCAACTGGCTTCACAGTAAGCAGTTCAATGACAATGATTTCAACACTTAAGTGAATGTAGTAGGTGAATCACCAACATTTGATAACTTTTTATATATTCAACAGGTCAATTTCTTTGGCTTACTAAGGATACACATTTTATATGAAAACTAATTCTTAAGTCTTTGGGATGAAATTATTATTTTTTTAATTGAAAAAGGCTCCCTCTTTTATTGAGGTATGAATGAAATTTACTAACTGCACATATTGAGAGTGCACGATTTAAACTAGACATTATCATATTAGACATTGTGCATGGGTACACACAGGGGCACACTTACACACCATGAAGCTATCCCCACCACCGAGATGGTGGCTTATCCATGACCCCCCAGCTTCCCTGGACCTTTCTGTGACTCCTCTCTGCTGTCTCTCCCAGCTCCTCGTCCCCATCCCAGGAAACTGGGATGTTTGTATAGGTCGGTTTACATTTTCTAGTTTTATATAAATTAAATCTTACAATATGTACTTTTATTTGGTTTCTTTAACTCCGCCAACTAGAGAGTCAACCACATTACTATGGGTATCAACACTTTATTTTTTGCTTTGTGGTGGTGAACACCTGAATTCCAGCAATTTGGGAGGCTGAGGCAGGAGGATTGCAACTTCTAGGCCAGCCTTGTCAACCTACCAAGGCTCTAAACAACTTAATGAGGCCCTGTCTCAAAATAGAGACTAAAGGACAGGGATGTAGTTCAGTGTGTAAAGTACTCCTGGGTTCAATTCCCAGTAGTGAAAAAAAAATCATGTTTTAAAACTGCTCAGTAATATCCAGTTGTATGCATAAACCCTGATTGGTTTATCTATATGCCCATGTACAGACATTTCAGCTATTTATGGTTTTGGGGTATTAAAAACCATTCACATACAAGTTTTGTGTATGGATGCTATAGTCTGGATATTGAATCCTAGCCCCTTCCTTCCTGTCTCCCTTTGCTTCCTGGAAGCCCTGAGGTGAGCAGCTTCCCCCATAATGTTCTGCCTTCCCCCAGGCCCAAGAGCAACAGGACAACCAACCAGAGACTGAAATCTCCAGAGTAAATAAACCTTTCCTCCTTAAAAGTTATGATCTCAGGTATTTTGTCACAGTGGCAGAAAGCTGACCACCTCCATGGATGTAGACTTTTCCCCAGGGTTGATACCTGGGAGTATAATGGCTGTATGGTAGCATAGGTGTATGTTTAACTTTTTATAAAACTGTAGCTGTACCATGCTACATTCCCACCATTAGCGCCTGAGTTCCGGCTGCTCTACATTACTGCTAGCACTTGATATGATAGTACTTTAGTCTTTCTAACAGGTTTGTGCAGTTATAATATGGCTTTGCCTTTGCCAAGTAACTGATGACGCTGAACATCTTTTTGTGTGCTTATTTGCCATCTGTTTTATTGAGCTTTTTTGGTCACTGTGGCCAAAATACCTGACAAGAATAACTGAGGAGGTAGAAAAGTTCATCTGGGACTCGGGGTTTCAGAGGTCTCTGTCTGTAGAAGGCTGACTCCATTGCTCTGGGCCCAGTGTGAGGCAGCACACCAGGGGGAAGGATCCAGTGGAGGAAAGATGCTCAGCTTTTAGTGAAGCCAGGAACCAGAGAGGTACAGCAAAGGGGGAAAGGGTCACAGGGAGGATGCAGCCTTCCAGGGCCGGCTCTGAGTGACCCACCTCCTCCAGCCACACCCCAACTCCTACAGTTATCACTCAGTTCATTCAAACCAGGATGGACTGATTAGCTCTCACAATCCAATCCAATGCAGTCATCTCATCTCTGAATATCCCTGCGTTAACTCAGGAGCTTTCAGGGTACACCTCACACCCAAACCATAATAATCTCCTTATATCTTCTTCAGTGAGATGTTTGCACATTTAAAAAATTGGGTTGTTAATTTTCAGAGTTGTTCGTAAATTATTTGCTTTGCAAATAATTTCTGAGACTTGCTTTTTCATTATCTTAAAAGTATATTTTGAAGAGCAGATATTTAAAATTTTTTCATGAACCCCGTTTTCAATTTGTTCTTCTAAGAATGGTCCTTTTGGTATTGTACCTAGGAAGACTTTGCACAACCTGAGGTCACAAAGACTTTTTTCCTTGCTGTCTAATACAAGTTTTATAGTTTTAAGTTTTACTTTAAGTCTTGTTATTCACTTTGAGTTAATTTTTATTGTTTTTTTTTTTTTTTAGATGGGTTTTACTGTTGGCCAGGCTGGCCTTGAACTCCGGGGCTCAAGAGATCCTCTTGCCTCAGCTGGGATTATAGGCATGTGATGCCAAATACAGTCTAAGTTCTTTTTTTTTTTTTTGGTACTAAGGATTGAACCCAGAGGCACTTAACCACTGAGCCACATCCCCAGCCCTATTTTATATTTTATTTAGAGACAGGGTCTCACTGAGTTGCTTAGTGCCTCACCATTGCTGAGGTTGGCTTTCAACTCGTGATCCTCCTGTCTCAGCCTCCTGAGCTGCTGAAATTATGGGTGTGCCCCACTGTGCCAGGCCAAACTTCACTTTTTTTGATATATGTACATATGAATTCAATTGCACTGATCTATTTCTCTAGTTTTTGGTTAGTGTAGCTTTATAAACCTCAAAGTGAGGCAATATTAGTTTTCTAACTCTGTTCTTCCTCTTCAAAGTTGTTTTGGCTATTTTAGGACCTTTTGAATTTCTATCTGAATAGTAGAATAAGTTTTTCAATTCCTAAAAAAATCCAATACAATTGCGGTTGGGACTGTGCTCAATCTGTAGATAAATTTAGGGAGAACTCACACCCTGTCAATATTGAGGATTCTGATTTATGAATACACTACATCTCCAATTTATTAGATCTCTTTGGATTTCTTTCAGCAATGTCTTGCAGTTTTAGTGTAAAAGTCTTAAATAACTTTTGTCATATTTATCCCCAAGTGTTCTATATTTTTGGTGTTAATTAATATTGCTGTTGTAAGTGGTATTTTTTAAAATTTATTTTCAATTTCTGATTGGTGCTAGGATATAGAAATCTGATTGGTATTTGCATATTAACCTTGGACCCTACAACCTTGCTAAACTTGCTTATTAGTTCTAGTAGGTTTTTTTTGTAGCTTCAATCAGACTTTTATACTTGATGATGTCATCCGTGAGTAAAGAGACTTTGGTTTTCTTTTTCACATTTCATTGCTTTGTGTGATGGCTCTGGCAGAATCTCCAGGACAATGTTGACTAGGAGCGGGGGTGAGAATGATGTCCTTGTGCTGCTTTGGCTCTTAGAGGAAAGCACTCTGTCTCTAACATTCAGGATGATGCTGATATGGCTTTTTCCTACTGTTCTTCACCAGGCTGAGGAAGTGGCCTTCTATTCATGGTTTATTTAGAGGAAGTAGGGTGAATCCTAGGAAAAAGTGGGTAATAAGAAGACTTCAAGATGGAGAGGGAACAGAGAAGAGGGAAGAGAACCAAGAAAGAAGCAAAGTCATTGGGGCACCTGGTGAAGGCCTAGAGAATGCCCACCTGGAAGTCCCTTTCTCTGGCAGCTGTGGCAGTGGACATTCCCACGGCACGGGATGAGGAGGAGCCACAGGAAGAACAAATGATGCTTTACTTTCTCAAGCCTGTTTTATTTCTGATTCTTGCTGAAACTACATAGAACTCTCTTGAACTCTCTGCTGAGTTTAGGAAAGGGTGATAGACACTGTCTGGAAAACCAGAAGGCCTCCAAGCTGTTTACCAAAGGGGTTAAAAATCAAATTGAAGCTGGTGTGGTGGTGCATGCTTGTAATCTCAGTGACTCCAGATCCTGAGGTAGGAGGGTTGTAAGTTCGAGGCCAGCCTTAGCAATTTAGTGAGATCTTGTCTCAAAAAAATTTAAAAAGAGGGCTGGGATGTAGCTCAGTGATAGAGGGCTCCTGGGTTCAATCCCCAGGAATGGGCCGGGGTTGTTAGGGTGACTGAAGCACATGAGAAATTTTAAAGTTTATTTATGTAAACATCAATTCATGAATCAAGCAGAACCCAAACTGCTTTGGGTTTGGGGGCACTGCTAAAGGGGCTCTAAGAAAAGCCTTTTATAAAGTGAATGAGGAAACAACAGAAAAAATAGAAGGTTAGTTATGTAGTTGTCTTATTTGGACTATTCAGTTGGAAAGGTCCTACTTAAGTAAGTAGAGGTTGGGTGGCCGTTTGTAATTGGTTAAAGTTGTTCATTTCTCTCTATATTTGTCGATTATGAGAAATGCACCTGAGGTAGGCTTTGGTTTGCTTGGGTAGCAACCCAGGGCATTAGCCACTCCAGTCTGATGGCCTTCTAGCTGATCATTTTAACAAGCAGCAGAAGCAACACCCCACCAATGGCTTGTGGGTGGCGAGGGTCACCTGGTGTCCATTCCGCTTCTATTCGGTCAGGTCATTTTTCCTTCCCTCAGGTTTTGGGCAGTCCAGCACCTCCAGTCCAGGGAGAAAGAGCCAAGTCGTGGTACAAGTCACATTGGCTTCATTCTTCTGATACTGCTGGTAGAATGCACACTGTGTGTAGGTACCTTTGAAGGTAGCTCCCAACTGCCCTCATTTCTTGTTTACATGCCCATGTGTGTCCCTCCTCCCCTTGATTTGATTTGGATGTCACTTCTAAGATTAGGCAATTAAAAGACTCATTGCTGCTGTTTTGGTACCCGGGATTGAACTCAGGGGCACTCGGTCACAGAGCCACATCCCCAGTCCCATTTTGTATTTTATTTAGAGACAGGGTCTCACTGAGTTGCTTAGCAACTCACTAAGTTGCTGAGGCTGGCTTTGAACTCATGATCCTCCTGTCTCAGCCTCCACATCCACTGGGATTACAGGTGTGCACCACTGCATATGGCTTCATTACTGTCTTAATTACCTTCTTTTCCTCTCATCTGCTCACACTGATGGAAGCCAAATACCATATGGTGAGCTGACTCATGGACACAGGGCAAGAAACACAGGCTTCAGCCAAAAGCCAGTGAGGAGCTGAGTCTCAGTCTAACAGCCTATGAAGAATGGAATCCTGCCAGCAACCATTCCAGTGGGCACAAAGCTTGGATCTTCTCCCAGATGAGTCTTCAGATAACTGCAGCCCCCACTGATTCTTGATTTCAGTCTTAAAAGACATCCTGAGAGGAGGAATCAGCGGTGCTTGTGACCCATGGCGTAATAAATGCTTGTTGTTTTCCAGGCAGGAAATATTAATTTGAAAACTGGAGAGAGACTTGCAGAATAGAAGACTTCTGTGTGGACTATGGGAGGGTATGGTTAGCAGTGATCTTTCAGAAAAATGGAAGAACAAAAGACTTAGTTCACTTATAATAGGCGCTTTCTAGAATGTTTACTTACCTAACTTTGAAAACAACCTAAGTGATGCTATAGTTTCTTCATCTCTGATCCATTAATTTTAACAATGATCTTATCAAAACATTTTTTGACTGATGGCCAACCACACTATTGGTTTAAGTTTTGGGATAACTATCATATGGGCATAGATGATAGTGTTGTAGTTGGACATTTGTTTATTTATTTATTTGTATGTGGTGCTGAGGATCGAACCCGGGGCCTCTCACGTGTTCGGCAAGTGCTCTACCACTGAGTTACAAAACCCGCCCCCCCCAGCCCCATGGATCTTTAAAAAAAATATACAGATATATTAAAATATATATATATTAATATATATATATATATGTTGTAATTGGACACAATATCTTTATTTATTTATTTTTGTGTGGTGCTGAGGATTGAACCCAGCGCTTTGCTTCAAACATGCTAAGTGAGCACTCTACCGCTGAGCCACAACCCAGCCACGCCCCCTGCCAGGTGGATCTTATTAGGGTACTTAAGTTTCCAAAATAAAAAAATTTGAATGCCTCTGACTGATAATGGTTGAATTCACATTTTTTTTAACTTTAAGGTGGCCTGTAATCTACATGCATTCAGCATAAACTGTATTTGGAATTCTAACCTTTTTTTAATATTTATTTTTTAGTTTTAGGTGCATACAATATCTTTATTTTTACGTGGTGCTGAAAATCGAACCCAGTGCCTCACGCATGCTAGGTGAGCGTGCCACCACTTGAGCCACATCCCCAGCCCTGGAATTCTAGTCTTTTTGTGGGTTACATACTCTCACAGCACTGGGCAGAGAGTTGCAGCTCCTGCTGCAACATGCAAATGCCCAGTACTCTACAGTCTTACCATCAATTTTTTTTTGATACAAGTATTCAATAAATCACATAAGTTATTCAAAAACCTCATTGTAAAATAGGTTCTGTTAGATGATTTGCCCTACTGCAGGCCAATGTAAGTAGTATTCTGTGCACATTTAAGGTAGGCTGGGCTAGGCTAGGTCAGGTGTATTAAATGCATTTTTGGGTTTATTGGAACACAACTGTACTTGACCTTAACATAAATTAGACCTGCCAAAAAAACAATACCTTTAGCTTTCTGGAATTCCTGGGACCCTAAGATTGTTCTAAAATTTCTACCTGTATCCTGAACTTGGGTCTTTTTGGGTTCTCCTGGATATACCACAAGAGTTCATTCTTATTCATGGAACTCAGCCTGAGACATATTATCTGCTGTATAAACCAAAGAAAAACCAAGTTTGTTTTTGGCTGTGACCACAGTTAGCAATGAGAAGTAACCTGAATACGTATACAAAGTAGCTCTCTAGAATATTCAACTTATTAAATACCAGTTTTCTCACTGATCTGCTAAAAATTGATTGATGACTAGCATCAGGCCTATTCTATTAATGCTTTTAAGGTAACTAAACTGTTTTAGAGTGTCTTTGTGTTACTATAGATCAGAATACTTGCTATTGTTATCAATAAAAATGCCTGCAATTACACATATATGGAGTTCTGATAATGCAGCACATAATGGAAAAATCTAGGTCTTGGGCTAACCACTGAATGTTTTTAGTTAACTAATCAATTAATTAACATGTTTTATTGAAGAACATTTATTTAGTGTCTGCTGAGTACTGACTGGGTAATGAAGGCAAACTTCTGCCTTCAAGATATTAAAATGAGGTCCGTTTCTCCATTGTTCTAATGTGACCTGGTTGATGATGTGTTTTTCTGGAATGCACCATGATGAAAGGAGGGATGCTGAAGAGAAAGTAAGCTTCGGTGTTATTAAAGAACAGGAAAGAAGAATGTTCTAGATCAAGGGGTACATCTGAATCATCTTTGAATACTACAGTCAGGTTTTCCATCCTTAATTCCATCCTTTGAATTAAGGCTGACAAAAGAAAGCATCTGCTAAAATGTTTTAAAATGAGTTCCCGTGTATCTGGTTTTTTAAAAATATATTTTTAGTTGTAGATGGACACACAATATCTTTATTTTTATGTGGTGCTGAGGATCAAACCCAATGCCTCACACATGAGAGGCAAGTGCTGTACCACTGAGCTACAGCCCCAGTCCTGTACCTGTTGTTCTTAATCAAACTTCCCTAAGATATCTGAGGATAAACTCTATATTCCGAGCAGTGGGTTCGTCACACTGTAGAATTTAGAAAGTTTTCATGGTAGAGTTTTTTTAAATATCTTAGTCTCTAATTATTTCAAAAATTCTAAAATGTTATTACAAAAGTACTACTATCTCACAAAGAACATATAAGAACAAAAGTTTTGAACAAATATTAATTTATATATATTCATCTGCATTATGGATTGTTGTACACTTCATACCAAGGCAGTTCAGACTTCTGACCTCCATAATTATAAGAGAATAAATATATTTTATTTTGAGGCGCTGAGTTTGTGATGATTTGTTATAGCAACAACAGGAAACTAATAATACAGGTGCTTTGAAAAACATCATGAATTAAAATGGCTAAAAGCAGGCTATTAAGATATAAGCGAACTACACTATTCTAAGAAGTTAAAGAAGAAGGTAATTAAAATGCTTTGGGACAATATCATTTTTTTTTTTTTTTTTGGTAATGGGGATTGAACCCAGAGGCACTTTACCACTGAGCTACGTCCCTACCCCTTTTTATTTTTCACTTTTTGAGACAGAGTCTCACTAAAGTTGCTTAGGGCCTTGCTAAATTGATGAACCTGTGATCCTCCTGCCTCAGCTTCCTGAGTCACAGGGATTACAGGCATGTGCCACTGCGCCCTGGCTTGGTACAGTATCTTAATGTTTCTAGAATTTCTCTTGCTCTACTGCATCTGTACTATATCCAGGAAAAAAAATGTGTTCAACCCCAGGAAGTTGATGGGATTGTTTACTTGGGAAAACTAGCAAAAGATAACATCCGACTCTCTTATAGACACTCAAGATGGATAGTTTAAAAAAAAAAATGCAAGGAGAAGGCCCCTGTGAAGAGGCAATGGTGGAAGGGTACCTGGAGTCTCAGAAAGCAGGATGTGGGGCTGGAGTTGTGGTTCAGTGGTAGAGCACTTGCCTAACATGTTGAGGCCCTGAGTTTGATCTTGGCACTGCATATAAATAAAATAAAGGTCCATCAACAACTTAAAATATATTTACAAAAAGAAAGCAGGGTGGGCAGGGCAGAGGCAGTAAGGGGGAGGGGTGACAAAAGATATCAAGTAGCTGGCAAGGTGAAGAAATGAAATACACAGAGAATAAGTTAACTTAGGAAATAAGTGGATATATTTTGAATTATGGAAAACAAGCTTCTTATTTCCCAAAAGGCTTACGTAGAAAGGGGTAGGGCTGGAAAGAACCCTGGGATGTTTGATTACAATTGGAAATTTGGAGTTAATATATATTTTATATTGTATATAATATACACACATTTATACACAGGAATATATAGTTTTGTATATATATAGCTATAGACATATGTGCATAAGTATCTATAAAATGTGTATATCCCCCAACTCTGCTTTCTAAAACAATGGCACTTCAGTAACAATGAGTGCTGGGCTCCATTCTCCACAAGGAATCAGGGTACCTTGGAGAAATTGGGGCATCTTGGACAATTCCAAGCCTAGGTCAGGCAAAGTACAAGATAAAGCTTCGTGTGTGTCAAAAAGACACAGGAGCAGCTTGAAATTCTCACTAGTCAAATCTAGGACAGTTTGAACATTCAATAAAGAGGATAGAGGATCACAGCTCACTGATTAAAACAGAGTCCACACTGACATAAAAGAATAAATGACAAAGCTCTGTCTTATGCTACAGTAAAACTGATAGGTGTGCAGGAGTGGTGGAAAGAGAATCGCTACTTGACAACTTCCACAGAGGAAGCTCACGCAGGCAGGGGTTGCCAATGAATGCTAAAGGTTAGTGAATGTGAGCTGACAAGGAGCAGGATTTGCCACAACATTAGAACATCTCTTCCCCCAGCACTAGTAAAATACAGAGGGAACACAGGTGATGTTGTGGAGACCAGGAGACACCTGCGGAAACAGGTGATCAAGGTCAGTGTCAGCAGGGGGTGGTCATGTCTCTGGGTACTGAGAAGGGCACTGACATTTCTGTGGCCTCCCCACCAGGAGCAGGCCTGAGTCTGGGCAGGGGCAACATCAACCAGAACAAAGTTTGGGGCTCTCCTAGAGAAGGAGACCGGGACTCCTTCACGTGCACTCTCTGATACACAATCGGGCAGAATGTTGAAAGGACAGAAAGCGCTTCCTTCAGCTTACGAACTCGGTACTTTGCAGGCAAGACCATCAGCACCTTAGAGTTTTCAAGGACACCATGTCAAACACTATCTACTTCTAAGATTATGTGTCCTAGTTTTTGCTTCAGAACCTTGGTCATTCTGGAAGTCAAAAGAGGAAGTTTGGAATTATTGGTCAGGACAGGAGGCATGGGGCTTGTGACACGAGGGATCTGCATTCTCTTCCCAGCTCTACCAGTGAAACAAGCTATTTGGCCTCAAGTAGCGAAGGTGAGAAATCAGCTGACTGCCCAGGGACCTCTAAGGCCCAGTCTAGCACTCAAATCCTCAAGTGAAACCGACCTGGATCTACCAGCAATTTCAAGCTGACAATATGAAAATGTATCATGTTTAACAACTGGATGGTTATAGACTAGTTGTGTGGGTTTTGGTCACTTAATAATTTCAGACATTTTATTTTTGACAAAAATCCTGAATTCATTACCAGATTGACATCCTGAAGCTGCGCCTTTAGGAAGAGAGACTGTGCCTCTCTACTTCCCCCAAGTGGTGACAAAGGCAATGGACTCTTCCGCCCAAAGGAAAATTTAATGTGGGTTTTACCAGGGCCTATTTTTAGCTCCCCTGTGACCACACTTAAAAATTTTCAATGTTTACCTATTTTCTAAACTAGAATTTTCATCTATTTCAATAAATTATATTAAAATACTAGAAATTTAATATTTCTTACACATGTTTCCACACCTTTGAGTGCTCACTGTGCCAGGAACTGTGAGTTCAGGGAATCCATGATGAAAACAAACACCAGTGCTGCTGTTTCTTAGGAACTTGTGTGTTGGCAAGCTAATGACAGGAGTGACTTCTGTTTTAGAGGAGGTGCAGTTCTGTCAGGCTTTATAACAAACAGACTGCATCCTGACAAGTGCCCCGCTGGAAGCACTGAGGGGAGACAGGAGGTCAGTGGGCTGTAACTAGGGAGGGAGATGAGGGGCAGACAGAAAACAGTGCCAAGGCCTGAAGGGTGCAGGAGCCCATGTGGCTAAGGTCCAGTGGAAGGGCCAGTGGGTCCTGATGACTCTGGAGAGGTGGGTGGGGTGAGCGGCTGCAGGGCCGTGGGAAGGCCACGTGTCAGAATGTGAAGGAAGCTGGCAGTGAACTAGAGGAGTGCTGGGAGGGTTGGCCTAACCAGTCCTGCCTCGGGAAGAGGCTGGCTGAGTGTGAAGAACAGAACGAAGTCAGAAGGATGTGGGGACCAGACAGCAGGGCCTGAAACAGGCCGACTCAAGGCTAGCCCCAAAGGCTCCCGGGTTCAAGGCTTGGTCTCCAGCCCCTGTTACTGGAGGTGGTGGGAACTGTAAGAGGCAGGGCCTCGTGGGAGGATTCAAGTCACTGGGGTGTGCCCTGAAGGGGATTGCTGGACCCTGGTCTCCTCCTCTTTTATGATTCTGGCTAGGAGGGAAGAGGCTGTGCTCCACCATGCCCTCCCTGCCAGGACATGCTGCCTTGCCACAGGCCCCCAAATAGGTCAACCAACAATAAACTAGAGCCTCCAACAACTGAGAGCCCAAATAAACCTTTCTCTACATACTTTTTAGTTATGGAAAGCTGACACAAGGGAGCGGGTTGGACTCAGGTGCTGCTTATGATGAAGGCATGTGAGAGGCGCCTTCAGGAGAGCGCTGGCCTGGGGCTCAGTGGCAGAGTGCTTTTCTAGCATGCATGACGCACTGGGTTCAATCCTCAGCACCACACTAAAATAAATAAATAAATAGAGGTATTTAAAAAAATGCCCAGGGGACATCACCAGGACTGCATGGTTTACTGGATGGCGGGGTAAAGAGAAAGGCCAAGGAAGAACCCCAACTTACAATGGAAGAGATTCCAGTTAGGGCTGCTTGGTGGGACACTGTTTGGTCTCATGGCTATTGAACTGGAAGTGTATGAGTGATATTAAGAAGCAATATCATGGGAGGCTGGAGTTGGGGCTCAGTGGCAGAGCGCTTGCCTAGCATGTGTGAGGCACTGGGTTCAATCCTCAGCACCACATAAAAAACTAAACAAATAAAGGCATACTGTCCATCTACAACTATTAAAAAATTAAAAAAAAGAAGCAATATCATTCAGCTAGCTGGACATATTGGTCTAGCTCAGAAGAGGACACTGTGAAGAAAGCTGGGTGCCAAGTACATACCTAGCATTTAAAGCCATAGGCATGGATGTATGACTAGTCTCAAAGACTAGGGGGAACAGGGAGAAAAAGGGAGAACAGACATGGAGCTACAAATAACTCCAATATTATGGAGCCTGGAAGAGGAGAGGGAGCCAGAATGGCAGCAAGAAGAGCAGAGGAGCAGGGGAAAAGAAGCACTGCAGAGGCCAGAGGAAGTGTGTTTCAAGAGTGAGGTGGGGCAGCAGTGTCAAATGTTGCTCAGAGACTGAGCCTGCAAATATCTCATTAGAGGTCGTTTTTTTTTTTTTTTTTCTGCATAAGGACAGGATGGAAGCCACACTGAGACTTGAAGGGGTTGAGGAAAGAGATACAGAACAGATGTATTGAAATATGGCAACTCTTTAAATAGTGGACCTATCCAAGGGTATAAAGGATTAAACAATAACTGGAAATTGAAGGGGAATGGGGGATAAAGGATTTTTCTCTTTCTTTTGTGATAGTAGACTTGCATATTTAAAAGCCCTGTGTGAGGGCATGGGGTGGGGGTGAGTAAACACAGCAAAAAGATGGAGGAGGCGATTATATTAGAGAGAATGGATACCTGATACCATCCTCCTTTTTCTCACTTGTAAGAAGGGTTGGGGGGTCTTTTGTTCTTCCCTGCAGTCCATTTTAAAGGTCTTACCAGGGCTTTTTAAAGTTCTGTTCCAGGGACACTCATATTTATTCCTTTAAGAAAGCTAAAGGGCATCTTTCAATTTGTAGCTTATTAACAGTATAGTTCTTATCTAGTCTTGTCTATCTGGCTAAACAGCTGCAATTCTCTAAGTGTGTACTAAAGAATTTATTTTTTATCTATGGGAAGTAAAAAACTCATATAATCCTTAAAAAAAAAAAAAAAAACTGTTTCCATAAAATAACCAAGAAAAGGAAACTAACATGACTGCCTATGCTCAAGTGGGGAAAGGCAGAAGCCAGGAAACCAGTTCAGAGGTTACTGAAATAATGCAAGCACCAGATGATGGTGGCCTGGATCAGGGTGGTGACAGTGGGGGGTTGGAGAAATGGTGGAACTGTGACTCTTCTGGGTACATCTTGGAGGATGTGCAGACAGAATAGAAAGCACCAAGGCTTGGGCAACCTGAAGAATGGAGTTTCTTCAGGTTGAGGGTCTGGCTTAAGAGCAGGGTTGGGGAGTGATCAGGAGTTGTCTTGGACGCAACAGCCTCTGGGATGCCTTAGTCACGTACCTAGGGTCGCGGTAGGCTGCTGGGTGCACCAGTGTCACGTTCAGGGGAAGGGCTGGGGTGGACGTAGGCATTCGGGGCTCACTGGCATTGACATGGAGAGCCCATGAGACTGGATGCAGTCATCTAGGGAGTGTACACGGAAAACAGGTTCAAGGTCGTGTTCAGCCCGTGGGAAGCTGCCTGGAAGCATCAACTCTTGGCGTAACTGTGGCAACGAAACGTCAACGCCTCAAGGGAACCTATGCACAAAGAGCCCGGAGGCTGAGAGGACTATTCAAAGGGTGCGGAGCCTGGGGCAACGTCAGCGACCAGGTCGGAAGGGAGCCGCAGCAAGCGAGGGCGCGCGCAGGAGGGCGAAGGCCAGCGGGTCGGGCCCAGCTGCCCGGGCTCCCTGGGGGCCGTGCCCCACCTACTGCCTGAGCAGCCCCGCCGCTCTGCGGCTGCACTCGCGCTGCGGGCGCTGGTCGCTCTGTCCTGGCAGGGCGGCTGCCGCTCACCTGCCGCGCTTGGCAAAAAGGAAACTTCGGCGCCGGGCTACGTTACCAGCGGAGCGGCGCTCGAGGCCCGCCCGACAGGGACCCGGGAAGAGCTCAGCAGGCGCCTCGGGCGGGCGACAGGCTGCGGCGGCGGGCCGTTGCCAGCTCCCCGCGGCTCAAGCGGCTGCACCAACCCGGCCTCTCTGGGGTGCCGGCGCGTCGCCGTGGAAACCACGCGGTGCCCGCTGGGACCACGGGGCCGGCAGGCAGGTGCGCGCATGCGCACTAGCGCCCGCCGACGCCGCGGCGGGGAGGGGCGTCGCGGGCTCGGCGGCGGGAGCTCGCGAGTTCTTCTGGGCCAGCAGTTAGCAGGGAGGTGGCGCCGGCAGCCCCCCCGCCCCGGCGCGGCGCTCGGGCCTGCGTCCCGCCTGACTGGGAGCGAGCTGGCGGGCCCGGCGTCCGTTCTCACGCTGCGGCCTCTCCCGCTCGCCGCCGGGTTGGAACCTGGGTTCAGCGCGAGGCTCCCGCCGGTGTGGACGCCTTTGCCCTGCGGAAGCGGGTGACCCGAGAGCGGTGTCCTTACAGCTTCTTTGATACGCATGGGTGTTTCCACAGTCTGATCACAGAAGGGTGCATTTTGGTGTAGAAAATTGAGATATGGACAGACAAGGAAGGACAAGGAGAAATTTAAAATCACCCAGTGATGATTTTTTTGGAGGGCGTGACACAAGCGGTTATTAGTGACTCAGTCTGAGGCGAAGTTAGATTCCATCAAACCTATTTTATTGGTGCTCGCTACACTTCAGACACGTCCTAATTCTAAGTCCTAACTGAGTCTACACCCAGGGGTCCCAGATGCTCACCTGTGACGTGTCTTTAAGTCCAGGTCTGGTGAAGGGGGATAACAGCGACGGGTCTCTCTGTCCGGGTCCTGTTAGTCCCATCGCCCCCCCAGAAGTCTGGGTTTTTAAACCCTAGTTCAGGTGTGCTTGTAGCTGATATCACTGAGTGAGGTCTGGGGTGTATCCCCGGGTGTAGACTACATCACTAACAAGTCTAGTTCTGCAGTTAGTAGCCAAGTTTTGCAGTTCACATTACATTATGGGCACATAAAGTCTTATCCAACACACACACTAATTAATAGAATCAACAGTCAATAATCTTATAGTATTTCTGGTACTCATATCAGGGGTACCAGAAATTGAACTCAGGTTCACTCAGCCACTGAGCCACATCCCCAGCCCTATTTTGTATTTTATTTAGAGACAGGGTCTCACGGAGTTGTTTAGAGCCTCACTTTTGCTGAGGCTGGCTTTGAACTCATGATCCTCCTGCCTGAACCTCACCAGCCGCTGGGATTACAGGCGTGCACCCTGCCCCCCAACCCCGGCTACAGTTGATTTTTAATGACTGCTCATTTTATCAGTTATTGACATTTTTAATTGTATTCACTTCTTTGTTAGTAGAAAGGATAGTTTTTATTTTTTTTTTAATTGTGCTTTATTGATTTGCCTCTGTCCCCGCCCCCCCTTTTTTAAGTCTGGCTCTCCCAAAATTGCCCAGGCTGGCCTGTAACTCCTGGCCTCAAGGGATCCTCTTGCTTCAGCCTTCACAGTAGCTGTGACTACTGGCATGGGCCTCCATGTTCAGGACTTTTGCCCATTTTTAGACTGAAATTTAGTGTAAATGTAATACTGACTTGGAAGAACTTTAGATGTACGAAAACTCCTTCTGTGATATGTGTGGTGAATATTTCCTCCAGTGTCAATTACCTTTAACTTTGTTTGCAATGTATTTTGGTATTTAGGAGTCAAATACATCACATTTTCCCCTTAGAATTTCTGCCTCTGGTTTTTATGTGAGAGGAGCAGTGCATATTTCCTTTTCACACAGGCTGTTTAATTCCAATTTCGTGGGCATAGACTGGGACAAAGCTTATCTCCATGACACCATCCCTTTCTCTGTCCACTATTGAAGAGTGCCCACCTTCAATTCTAGAAGCTTAGGTAATGAGTTATCTGTAGATGATGGGTGATGGTGGGTTTTGATGGTAGTGGTGAGCTGGGCAGCATCCCCAGGTGGACAGACAAGCGTCACCTCAGATGTGATAGTTACAGAAAGATGGGCCAATCCTTGATGGTTGGTGGAGCTCACAGGACAGTATTTGGAGCAAGTTTCTCATGAAGAGAACATCCCATTCCTTGCTCAGAACTGGAGAATGTGGAAGATGGAGAGAGTCTTCAGAGCTGCCTTTCCCGTCGGAGGGGTCCCCTCTCTTTCCTGGAGTGCTCTGAAAATCGTCATTTGAATCTTTCTGTCTCAGAATGAATAGCCTTTGCTTCCTGCTTTTAGAGGAGGTCTTCTTTCCCCTGGAGGTATTGGTGAAGCAGCGGCCTTTTAATTATTACGCTGCTCATCTCCATCAGGCTGCACAAAAAACTTGTGCCTTTATTTCTGTGTATTTCTAGGGATACTATAGCACATCCCCACAGACTTGGTGGCTTAGAACTATAGAGATTCATCTCATAATTCTAGAGGCCAGAAGTTTTAAATCAAGGTGTCTGAAAATTCATGCTGCCTCCAAAGGCTCTTAGGGAAAATCCTTCCTTTCCCAGCTCTGGCGGTTCCTGGTGTTCTTTGACTTACGCAGCATTACTGATTTCCATCTCTGTCCTCTCGTCTGTTCTTTCTGTCTTTCTGTGCACCTTCTCTTCTGGTAAGGATGATTTCACCACAAGATCCCCAACTCATTAGTCTACAAAGACCCTATTTCCAAATAAGGTCACATGCTGAGGTTTTGGGTGAACATGAATTTTTCATCGCATTATATTTACTATGACAACCCCTTTCATCATTCCACAGAAAAACATATGTCTATATTTGTCATTTTGGTTTACCCATAAAGTAAATTGAAACACAATATTTGGTATTATCATAAGATCATTTGAGGATCTCTATGAAGTTTGTAGCCAATACCTCATAATTTTATAATCAAAATTAGGTCTGATCACAGAGTGTACTAGAAACGTTGAACCGCTAGCTCTCTGCATGCTTAGGATTACACAGCTCCTCTGAAGTGGTTTTGTAAATCAGAGACTTAAAGAGCTTTAGGACTTCTGTGGAATGTTTGGTGTTCCTACTAATTAACTTGAATTGGTGTCAATGTAATAAATTAGAAGAGATATGGCAATTAGAGTTTTCAAATTTCTAATTTTCACATTTTCATTCATTTTAAAAAGATAAACATAATTTATTGTGAAGAGAGGGAGCACTAGGAATTTGCGGGTGGCATCTTGGAAGCTGCTCTAGTGTAGTGTAGAGAGAACCATGTTGGGCCCAAGTCTGAAATATACCATTACTCTTCCCATTTGATAGACCCAGCCTGATTTTCTCTTAAAATTGGGAGCCATCTCGCCACAAAGCTATGAAAGCTAATTTTGGCTTTCCTATAAATTACTGCAAATTCTGAACCTGCTTGGAATGCCTGCCGAGCCTTGAACTCACCCATGCCTGGCTCTCTGACCAGATAGCAGCCCTCTCTGAAACTTTAGTGATGCCTCACAAATCTTGGCCTTCCCTGGCCAGATAATGACTCTCTCTGAGGCTCTAATGACCTTCATAAATTCTGATGTTGGGACCAGCAAAAATGTAAACTAGCATTTGTGTTATGCTCGTCAGAGTTCTGTCATCTGTAACTCCCCCCACTTTGTGTAACTTTTTGGGCTATAAAGCTGGGCTGCAGGAAAGCTGCGGCTGCTGCCTTGTTCCCGTGGTTTTGGGTAGGAGAGGCAGCCCGGCTGGTCGAAATAATAAGCTTGCTTTAATCTGATTTTAATTGGAGTCAGTGGTCTTTTCTTGCGTCCTGGTCTAACACCATTGTCTCTAGATGTGTAATCCTATGAGTAGGATAATAATGGAAAGCAGTTTTAGGGCTTAAGGGTGTGATTTATGCAAAGTAATTTGAGCAGATCTGGCACACAGTCAGAACCTAAATATTGATAGCTGTTTTTGGAGATAAGGAATGGGTCTTGTTCCCTGGTGTTGAAGAGTGAAACACCTGAGAAACGCACAGAGAGCAAGTTTTATTTTATTTTATTAAATTATTTATTTATTCTATTTTGTTACACAAGATGGCAGAAGGCAATTCATTTCATATTACACATATAGAGCACAATTTTTCAAGTCACTGATTGTACCAAAATGTTTTCACATCATTCATGTCTTCATGTACTTAGGGTAATGATGTCTAACTCATTCCACCATCATTCCACCCCCTTGCCCCTCCCTCCCCCTTCCTCTCCTTTTCCCTATCTAAAGTTCCTCTGTTCCCCCCATGCCCCCCTCCCCCATTGCCATTATGAGTCAGCATCCTCATATCAAAGAAAACATTTGGTCTTTGGTTTTTTTGGGATTGGCTAACTTCATTTAGCATTATATTCTCTAACTCCCATCTATTTACCTGCAAATGTTATGATTTTTTAAATTTTCTTTTAATGCTGAGTAATGTTCCATTATATATATACATAATGGAACATTATGTATATATATACCAATTTCAGAAGGAAATTTATTTTTCCCTAAGCCTCGCAGATGACAGATGGAGGGGTGTTATTACTGAAGGCACTTTTACCCAATATGAGCAGGAGATATATATTCTTTAGAGAAGGAGAATAGTTTACATTACTAATAGCTTACAGTTACTAATACTAACCATAGTTTATGTTGGGAAAACATATAACGGCAGCAGCACCCCAGAGAAAAACCCCAGCATGGCGTCTAACGACCCTCTTTCTCCTCTTTGTTTCTTTCACTGGCGCGAAACATTCCCACCGGCGCCAATGTTCAAACCCTGCTGGTGGGAAGCCTTAGCCCCAATTAGAATTAACTTCTTGGGCTCCGGAACTGACATATGGAAGAGCTTGCCAATAAACGGGCGACCTGTTATCTACCTCAGCCCTGAGACCTCTCCTTAGACCTATATAAACACACAGCCTTTTGTAATAAAGCAGAAACCTGGTGGCGTCTTCCAGTCTTCCAGTTTACATTACTAATTTACATGACCATTAGGAAACAAACCTAACTTACTACTTTCTTAATAAACTTGGAAGAATTACCATGTTCATATGATAGACTTTAAGGTATGAATACCTGGAATTTTTTGTGTGCATGGAAAAAATAGTAGATACTGTAGAAATTTGGAAAACATAGAAAAGTAAAAATGATCTATAATCTTTGGTAGAATTTAAGATAAAGTTTATATTTCTAGAGACTTAAGTTGGAGAATTCATTGATCATTTTCACCAAAGACCTAATTTTTGGAGTAGTTAACTTTGCATGTTGAAGCCAAAGTTAAGTCTTGTTAGAATTACCTCAAAGATTGCCTGTGGTGGAAATCATTCTGGGCAGGATTCCAGGGCCTAGGGTCGTTGCTGATCCCAGGCTCCTACCTGAGGGGAGGGGAGCAGGCCCCAGGTCCTCTGGGACTGTGGGGGGCAGGCGCGGAAGCAGGGCCTGCCTTCCTGCTCCTGGTCAGGGCCTCCTCCTCCACCAGGAGCAGCAGGGCTTTGGAAACGGGTGAATACCCCCGCTGCCTCCTGAAAGATGAGCACTTCGTCCCTAATGAACTTAATCTTGATTTTGAAACTCATCAAAAGCGTTTGGGCCACTAACCTGGGCTTCTTCACTAGCTTTTGTATTTTTCTGATTTTTAACAAAATCCAAATTATCCTCGTAAATAAGGTGGTATAGAGCCTGTAGTAAACAGATTACTTATTGTTTTTCCTCAAAGTCTTTAACACAGGGAAGGTAATTTGCTGCTGACAAGCCAGCCTCCGCATGTCAGGAAACCTTACGAGGCCAAACAGGTGGTGACGGGAGAGAGCTGTAAAGGAGCCATTCATGGAGTTTCTACTATGTGACAATTTATTGAGTTTTTTAAAAATCTGCCAGAAAAATCTTAAAATAGGGAAGCTGCTTTTTATTTACAGGGCTCTGTGACTATTCTGACCCTTCTGGTTGGTTTGTTTGCCAAAAGCCTGGTGAGCCCAGCCTCCTCCTGGGCGGAGATGGAGCGAGTTTTCAGAGCTTTTCTGGTGGCTCCAAAGAGCTCCTCCCTTGCTTCTGTCCTCCCCGGCTCTCCAGTTCCTGGCCCCCACCCTCTCCCCCCAGGCATTTCTCTACTGGTCTCTGATTGGTGCAGGGCACAGCCTGACCTTTTAGGGACTGTTGTCTGGCCTGGCTGCTTTTATCAACCAATCAAACATTTTCTTGACAGATCCCAAAATATTCCTAGGCCAATGGAGGGGGAAGCCCTAGAGCTTGTCTGCTCTTCTGGGAGGCAGAGCCTCTTGGGGGAGGGAGGGCAGAAGGGGAGTCCTGGGCAGTCGCCAGCTGGACCTGGCACTTGCTCCTCCTTGTCACTGTCAGGATTTGTCTAGCGACGGTTCCCTGACAGGGGTGTGTTGGAGGGAGTCCTCTTTCTGACTGTCGAAATGGTTATCAAAGTGTTTGTTGCCACATCTTCTGGGTCCATAGCGGTAGGTGTCCGGTGGGACCTGTGGGGTGTGCTTCTTTCTGTACCATTTTCTGGATAAATCAGGGTTGGAATTAGAAGGAGCTGGTATGGACGAGCATTGGCCTTAAATTCTTTTTTGCGTGTAAGTCAACTGCATTCTGCATTGAGGGCCGATGGCTTTCTGTGTGTGTTTTTGTAGTGTTGAAAATAGTGTGTAAAATGTGTGATCCAGATAGGTGTGGGGATTCCAGGAAGGAGGAGCCCTGGATGCTAGAATTGGTGACATGGTCTAAGTGCGTTGCCATTGCATAGATTATAGAATCATGAGCTTTTTTTTTTTTTTTTTTTTTTTTTTTTGGAGTGTTTCTGCTATTAATTCTGCAGGACTTGGAGGAATGTAAAGTTAGAAATAATGATACTTTGTGTAACTATTTGGAGCGTCTGGTGGGCCAGATTGCTAAATCAACTCCTTGAGCATTGTTCCTTGTATATGTGAAGTTACCGCACAGAAAGTGTGGAGTTAGTGTAATACTATTATTTGAGGAAAATGATGTCATGGTGACAAGAGCAAATGTCTCCGAGGCCACAGTTTTAAATGCTCTAGGAGTTCCAGTGGCCCACATATGGGAATAGGAGCCAACCTCCCTGCCTTGGCCTGGTCTGGGTACCGAGAGTCCAGGCACCTGCCTCCCATGTGCCTTCATTCTCGGACTGTAGACCTGCCCTAAGAAACACGCGTCACCCCAGACACCTTTCTCCTTGAGAATGATTCAGGCTTTGACCGTAGGCTTGAACTGCAGTGTCTGTCTGCGACTGACCTTTCTACCAGCGTTTTAGCAGGAATTAGGCTGGGGGAAGAAATCATTTTATAGTCCCCAGAGTCAGAGCCCCAAGAGGGGGCTGTTTCCTTTTATATCTAGTTCCTGGAGGAGCTTTGGTTGCAGCTCGGATTTCTGGAGTCACAGCCCCACTCCCAACCTGGGGAATCATTGGGGTTTCAAAGAGGGTGAGAGGAAAGCAAGAGAAAAGGGCCTGCTAGCTCCCAAAGATCACTACAGTTGTTTCAGTGATGTCTGGAGCAGGTGACAGAAAAAAGAATAAAGATTACACATAGAAAGTTCCAAAAGTAACTCTTTGTCATTGATGACTGTGGAAACTTTTAGTTGATATAAAATGAGTATGGTTTTATTTGTTTTTGTGATGTTGGAGATGGAACCTGGGGCCTCACACATGCTAGGTAGGTGCTCTAACACCGAGCTATATCCCAGCCCACTCGTACATTTTGGATTATTTTGATAAAACATAATATTTGAGGAAAATGTCTTTGGTGGGCTTTAAATGTATTCATGTTCACTGCTGAAAACTTTTACCACTTAATTGCCATCATCTATATATTCTGTAGAATTGGTGTATGTGGCCCTGTGTATTATTCAAAAGACAAGGGGTAAATTTAAGGATTTCTTTAATTTTCTGAGATTATTTTTCTGGTACTGGGGACTGAACCCAGGAGTGCTCTACCACTCAGCTATATTCTGCTTCCCTCTCCCTTTTTTGGTATCACAGTTTGAACCCAGGGGCAATAGGCAGGAGGTGCCAAGTGAGTGGCAGGAAGAGGTGCCGCAGTCAGATGGCTCCAGCACGTTAACCACTGAATCACATCCCCAGCCTGTTTATATTTTATTTAGAAACAAGGTCTTGGGCTGGGGATGTGGCTCAAGTGGTAGCGTGCTCACCTGGCATGCATGCGGCCCGGGTTCGATCCTCAGCACCACGTACAAAGATGTTGTGTCCGCCGAGAACTAAAAAATAAATATTAAAAAATTCTCTCTCTCTCTCTAAAGAAAAAAAAAAAAAAAAAAAAGAAACAAGGTCTCACTGAGTTGCTTAGGGCCTTGCTAAGTTGCTGAGGCTGGCTTTGAACTCACGATCCTCCTGTTTCAGCCTCCTGAGCTGCTGGGATTACAGGTGTGTGCCACTGCAGCTGGCTCCATCCCTTTTTATTTTATTTTGAATGGGTCTCGCCAAGTTGCCCAGGCAAACTTGCCATCCTCCTGCTTCAGGGTCCTGAGTGCCTGGGATTACAGGTGTGCACCACAGCGTCCAGCTAAATTTATGAATTTCTTAGGTTTATTTGATGTCTCACATTCATGAAATTCAGCAGCATAATTTAGTTAGTTTTGGAGGACCTGGAGGAGTGCCATTCATTCCAGGATCTTGGACAAGCCAAGTGAATTCTGGGGCACCAGAGTGGCAAATGTTTCAGTGCACTTGCCACTGTGTGACCTTGGGAAAGTCATTTAACCTTGCTAAGCCTCGACTTCCTTGTCTGTTAAATGAGGATAAGAATAGTGCCCACCTCATGGCGTCAACATGAGAGCATCTGAAATAAGATGCTCCGTGCCGGGCATGGTGTCAAGTGCTCCATCAGTGCTCAAAAAGTACTGTGATTACTGGTGAATGATATCCTTACTGCTAGTTTATATTAATTACTGCTGTAATTTTTGTGATTATTAATTAATGTTAGTTAATTAGTATTACAGCTGTTATAATGATCGGTTAAGACATTTGATATTCTCCTGAAGAGTGAGAACTTGTTACCCCAGCGTAGGTGCAGCTGGACTTTTGTGGACAGGGAATTCCCCCCAACACTGCTTGGCAGGAGAGCCCGGGAGCAGTCCTTGTGCTCAGGCTGCACGTGGGCTGGGCGCTCTGCAGAGCCTGCACTCACTTCTCCCACACAGGAGTTTAAACAACGGATCTTGCCTCCCACCTAGTCAGTCAGGGCATTCTGACTTCTGCTGGATGAATGAAATAATGAAGAAGGAAAAACCAAACTGCAGTCTCTTCCAGGAATTGAATTCGTGCCACTGTGTATTAAAGCTCCATTTTAATGGTTGGTTCTAAGGAACTGTGACATGCTTTATCACATCCTGAAGGGGTTTGGGTTATGGATGATGGGGAAGCAGAAGGCGGGTGTCTTCTTGTGTGACCTCTTCTCTTGTTGAAGGTCTTGGCCTCGGTGGGGCATGGGGACAAAAGGAGAGAGGATTTTCCCTACTATTTCCAAGGTGCACAGTCCCTGGAATCATGGTCTTTAAGGGTAGATCTTCCAGGGGACTCCTGGGTTTTTTAATCTGCATCTAAATCAATAGTGCAAATACGGTGGGAGAAACACGGCTCTTGAATTAGATCGATCTGGGTGTAAACCTTGGAAAATTCATTGACTCATGGAGCCTTGGTGTGACACCTGCAGTACTCGGTGCTTTTCCATGTGTCATCTTACTAGATCCACCAGCAGCACCCCTCAAGGATTTTCCAAGTCACCCCAATTCTCAGGTCCACCATGCGGCCAGTGCATTGGTTTCATTAATGAGGTTCTTGGCATAAAAGTTAGCTAGTGAGATCAAAATAAACACACAGACTCAGTTACCTTTTTCTATGACCAGGTCCGAGACAGCTCCCCTCTCTGGTTTCCATGTTTAACTGCCCGGTAGGGCAGCAAGGATTACTCAGGGCTAGCAGGAGAGAGAGGGAGGGAGCACGCCAGGGAGTAGCCTTTTATTGGGGAACAAGAAATTCAGGGGAGAATTCCATCCAATGAAGGTTGAAGGGGGGCCGCACTCCAAGGTCAGGGTCAGTGATTGGGCCCCGGGGGTCAGTGGTCAGTCACACCCCCACACGGACGGGTTCTCTCATCAGGAGAGGGCCGGGAAAGCTCCGACACAGCCAGAAGCCTCAGACCCAAACCGGGAGTCACCCAGTCACGTGTGAGAATGGCTCCCCACACTCAGGTGAGGAAATTACAGACCTGAGTTCTTGCTTGGATAGCCACTTTCTGGTCTATCTGGGATGGCAACGCAGGCTTTTGTGACTCAAACTCAGCGGGCTTTTTACTACAGTACAGTGACCTCATTGGAAAGGCTCCTAACTGTACAAGACAATAGGCAGGAGGTGCCAAGCGAGTGGCAGGAAGAGGTGCCGCAGTCAGATGGCTCCAGCACATTAGCTGACTTGTGGTGGCAGAAGTCTTCAGGACGGAGAACAGACCTTTCTTATGAGTACATGTGACATGCTAGGAACACAGTGCTCTCAGCCTCTGCTAAAGGCTTCAAGTAATGACACTGGCCCCAGGTATCCCCGGGTCCTGAAAGCTGCTACCCAGGACAGATGGCACAGCCTGTGGAACCAGCATCGGCCCATGGTACAACTTTTTACTTTACCACACAGAGATTATCTCATCTAGAAACATTTCTTTTTCTTTTAACCTTCCATATTAAAATATATTTTCACATTTTCAATCTTTAAATATCTCTTTTCTAGCCATTACCCCTTTTTATAAATTCATATTCTGAGACAACTCATAAAATTTCTGATTTAGACTAATTACTCCACTTTAATAAGATGAAATACTTTCATGTTTTTTTATGGTACTATAATACTATAATTGAAACCCAACTGAAACTTCTTATACTCTTTGTATATAAATTACACATGATAGAATCTAACACTTAGTAACCTTGTTTCGGCAAAGACACAGACCAAAGCAATATTAAACATTTTTTTCCATTTACCAATTTATGAAAACACACATAATGTTTAAATATATTACCTTATGTAACTTAATAAGTAAAGAGTACTTGATTTCATATTTAGTGGTTGATATTTTAACACTTTAGCTTTGTAAATTAATCAGATGTCTGTAAAAACCAAGATCTTAGACAATTGTAGTAAACAGAACTAGCCATCTCTTTCTTGTTGAAGAAAAACCCTTCTACAGGATACCATGATGGTCCCACTGAAATACTTAATAACTCGTCTTTAAAAAGCCATGGGCTACATTTTTGTATTGTATCAACATATGCCTTAACTGTTCTTGGTCTTACTGGGGTGCCTCCTTCTTCTAACAATTTTTTCTTCCTCGGGGGTAAACAACTTCAAACCTTGAGTCAACCATTTTCTCCAGTTTGCCTGAGAAAGTTCTAGGAATAGGCAACTTGAAATAAAAACAAAATAAATCAAAACAAGAGCACATTGTTTTTTGAAATGGTCACCCATTCTTTTGCCTTCCCTCAGGGGCGAGAAATTTCACTTACCTCTAAGCTTCAGATGTTCCCCGTACGGGCCACCAAATGCCGCAGTCTGGCTGGGCACAAAATCACGAGCCACCACACAGCTTGTAGATTCAAATAGCAATTCTTTATTCCCGAACTCACACCGGCCTTCTACAAACACGTTCTGGGGAAATCCACGTTCTCTGCCCAAATCCACCTCCTCTGCCTCCCAAATACTCTCTGAATCCCGGGAGAATTCAAGGGGAACTCAGGCAGCAGGATACGCCCTATTCCCAGCAGGAATAATCTTAAACCTGGAACTGCCCTAAACCCGGACTGTCCTAAACCGGGAACGCCCTAAATCCAAGGAGAGCCTTAAACCCTGATCCGCCCTAAACCCGGATCCTCCCTGGTCCTTGAGTAAGGTCACCTTACATGCAATGTCACTGCAAAATGTCCAAAGCAAGTCCATTTTACCACGAGTCCTTCCTGTAAGCAACATGGGGTATGCTGGCAAGGAAATTGTCATACCTACTTGGCTAATGGCTCTCAGCACCATGGCACTCTGAAGGGTGGAGAGAAGTGGAAAGGGAGAGAGGGTCCATGGTGACAACTCTTGAACTGCTGTGCTCATGGCCCAATAGTGAGCCCCTAGAGGCAGTGATGGGGAGGAGCCCTCTGGGATGATGCTGTGCCTCTGGGGTCAGCTCAGGAGGCTGTATGAGAAGAGCCCCACTTTGGGAAGGCTGCTGGGGCTCCTCCATCAGGGACCTTCGGGGAGAGGGACCCCACCCTAGAGGCAGGGCATTGGGCTGTGGGAGACGGGACAGAGCCAGCCAGGTGGCCCCACGTGTTCCCCTTCCCCTTATCCCTCCTAGCTTGAGCTAGACCCTTCTCCAGAGGTTGCCAGCCCAGGCACAACTCCAGTGCTCCTATTAGCCTCATGAGCCAGTTTAAATGGTGTTTAGGGAGTCTGGAGCCAAACAGTTCAAGTTTCTTCTTGTTTTTGGGGGAGCGGGGACTGGGTACTAAGAAATGGCACTTAGTGCAGAGTGCTGTTTCTGCCTGTCACTTAACTTTCCTGGAGGCCCTTGCTGGTCCTGCGGAGGACAGTGAGCATGGTTGCCCCTTCATCTACTCCATGCATCGCCTTTCTTGGAGAAGTGGAAGCCAGGACTTTTGGAAATGCTTCACCTACTCAGGAATCACGGGGTAAAATATCAGGGAGATAATGTTGGCGAGGGGGTTTCAGATGAAGGGCAGGCAGGGTCTGGGTAAAGGAGATTGCCTTCTGTGTGTTTTATTAAAAGCAAACTTGCCTAAAGTGAAGACATCTCTACTTTTCAAACAGCAAAGTTATCTCTGAAAATATCTGAGGGATATTCATAAAATGGCACAATTATGGACAGGCTGGAAAGGATGTACGGAGAATATAATTAATTAAAATAATGATTTAGACTAACAACCTGTCATCAGGTCCAATGGGATTTTGTAATATCCCAAAATCCAGCTGTGAAGCCGTGGAGCTTGGAGCACAGTTTCCCTGCAGAGGAGAAGGTCAGGGTCACTGCAGCCCAGAGGCAGGTAGGGGCAGCTCCCTCCCTGTCCTTAGGGGGGTCACTCAGGAGTCTCCAGACTTCTTATACAGATAGGTTAAAAGGAATTCCTTTGTTTAACACTTTCTCTCAATTTTTTTCCATGCTTGTCCCCAACTGAAATCTACCTTGGCTCGTGTCTTAGTGCTTGTAGGTATTGTGCTGTAGCTAATAGCAGCCTTTAATTTATCAATGTAATGTTTTTAGTCCAAATATCTTTATTATGTTGATGGTACAGATATTAATGAAAAATTAAACGCAGGATTACACATATAAATGCACATTTATATGTGTAATTTATACATGACAATTTATATATAATTTGTATATGTTTACTTTCTAATAATTAAAAAATATTATTTACTATTCATCTATATTTTATATTACTATATGTAAAATCAAATGACCATCCCAAACAAATTCTGTATACAAATTATTTTATGATACTTTGTATAATTTGTTTTAGTGGTGATTTTATTCCAGGGCTTAAGCATCTATATGTGCCTTACTTTTCTTGTATTAAATAAGGAGTACACCATCCAGGAGTCATTGATAGTCCTTCATTGTTGGCAAGAAAAAATAAAATTGGTGTTTTTTTCTTTTTCTTTTTTTTTGAGGGGGGACAGGTATATAGGTCTTTAAGAAAGGATTTTGGCTTAGACAAAAACAGGTTTGGATTTACCTCATCTTTTACTTCATTTATTTCGAATCCTCCAAATTTATTCCTGCTGATAAACAACTCACATGAAGGTGATGAGGAGCCCTTGTGTCCTATAAAACAGTTTTAATGACTTGTTTTCATTATGAGATAATAGTCTATTCAGAAGACTTTTACAAAAATTCAGATATTAGATATTTTTGTGTCAAAGAAAATTCATACTTAAATGTTAATCTTCCTTTAAAAAGTGACCATATTTATGCCTCTGTAGTATCTTGAGTGTGTTCTACATCTACAGTGTACAAATTAGTTCTGTACTTTTTTTCCTCCTAAATAAGCAGTTTAAGAATCTTTTTACCAGAAGGGCTTGGCACAGCATCTTGTGCAGAGTAGAGCTGATAACTGTCAATTGATCTCCCTTGCTGGAGGTTTATGCCTGGGGTTCTTAAAATGGGGTCCACAGAGTCAGCTGTAATTTATTTACAGTGTTCATAAAAAATGGTATCGTTCATTTCTGGGAGTGACTTCTCAGACTGAAGAGAGAAATAGTCGTAATTACTTATGGGGAAGGAGCTCTGATCTTTAAAGATGGCCACATTGACAAGAAATAGCTGCTGGGAGACACAGTTATTGCACACCAGTGTTAGAGAACAGCGTGTCCCACAGGGTGGGAGAAAAGCATCACTCTTTTGCGCCACCTTTTCATGGGCTGGGAGAAACATACTCCAGCTTTTCTGTCCTGCCTTCTGCCCTCCAGCCAGCTCCACATGGGCTTTTCAATTTCTGGTATCATTTCTAATGTTACTTCCAGCTCAGTGTGACTCACACTCCTGTTTTCATAACTTTGAACGAAATGCACGTTAGTGTAGAATGTGTGATTTTGCATTTCATAGTAAATTATCTTTTTTTCCATTTTATTTTTTAAAAATAGCTTTATTTTATTCATTTATTTTTATGTGGTACTGAAGATTGAACCCAGGGCCTCACCAGTGCTAGGCAAGCGCTCTGCCACTGAGCCACCGAGCCCCCGTATTCTCTTTCCTCTTTTCCCATTCAGGTCTCTTCCTAGCTAATTTTTGTTTATGGTTTTGGCTATTTCAAGCTTTGAGTTATAAGTATTTTGAAATACAGCAAATGAGAGATATGAGAACACCTCTGTTCCGGTTAGGTTGATTAGACAATGACTTAAACATTGATGATATTAAAACCTCAATATTTAAACAGTCACCATGGATCCTTTATAATGCAGAGGTGTGATTTTTGGTTTTCCTCATTTCAATACTTTATAAAATGATTGGTGTTGTCTGGGTAGCTAGAGAAAGGATTTATTTTAGGTAAACATCATCAAAATATTTTTTAAAAAACAATTTAAAAATATTTTTCACTACTCTTGACCAGATTAGGAAGAAACAGCAAGAAGTGGTGGGCTTTTTGGAGGCGAATAAAATCGACTTTAAGGAATTAGACATAGCTGGAGACGAAGACAACAGGCGATGGATGAGAGAGAATGTTCCTGGGGAGAAAAAACCTCAGAATGGGATTCCTTTGCCTCCCCAGATCTTCAATGAAGAGCAGTATTGTGGGGTGAGTATTTGGATTTGTGGAAATCCTTCTTTGTGCGTGTTTATCAGAAATCATTCAATGGTCAACGGTCAATTCCCAATGGTCAATTCACCGTCTATTTCTACCAACCACTGCCTAGTGTCAGATCCACTGTGAACAATCCATATTTAAGACTGAGTTAGAAAATGGTAGAAACAATAGCATGCATGATGATTCAGAAGGTTTTTCGGGTTATTTTAGGTTCCTTATTTAATTTTGAAGAATTGAGGTCATTTTTTCAAACAGAATGTACATTTATTTTCTGAAGCTTTTAAAAATTTTATTTGTTCTTTTTAGATGTCCATGACAGTAGAGTGTGTTTTGATATATTATGCAAACATGGAGTGTAACTTACTCTAGGTAGGGTCCCATTCTTGTGGTTGCACATGATGTGGAGTTTCACTGGTCTTGTATTCATTTATGAACGTGGGAAAGTGATGTCCAATTCATTCTACTAAAATGTGCATTTAGTTAGAAGGAATTCTATCTTACTTTGATAAGTGTGCACTGCTGAGAGCCATAGCCAAGTAGGAATGATGCATGGCATTTTTGGTTGAAAGGTGACGCCAGCAAGCCATTGAGATGATATGATTATGTTAAGATCTGTATTCAATTGGATATTAGACCCCTGCTGTCTGCCTCAGCCTGCTACTTTGGAGCGCTAGCGGACTCCCGGAGAGTTCCCATTGGTTGGGGAAATGTGATAGGAGGGATTTCCGGAGGAGGGATTTTTCCGGTTGGTATAGTGTGGCCTGGGAGAACGCTGGGTGTGCGGTTCGGCATATTTCCCTGGAGCATGCGTGGCATTGGCGGGAGTTTCAGAAATAAAGTTTGTTCCTGCTTGAGTGACTCCTGATTTTGTGCCCAGCCAGACTGCGGCAGTGCACCCATATGCATTTTATAAAAGTTTCCACTTTTATAAAGATGGGATTTATAGAACTGCAACCTTACTGTAGGTAACAGAAAAATTTGTGTGAATATAGTTAGTTTAAAAACTGTTTGGAACATTTTGATTTTTAATAGCAATTTTATTTTATACATTAATAGTTTATTTCAGAAAATAAACTGTAATCAGAGTATACAGGTTGTGCTTAATAAATCGAATTATTGAAAAGGAACACTTAACAAATCAAAGGACTTTAGAATGTGAGGACTGGAAATTACCTCTAAGCCACCTCGGTCACTTCTTGGATGGGGACAAGGTCTGCCTAGTGGAGGAGGCTGTTCAGAGTGTGCTGCTTCTGGGAGCTGGAGCCAGGGTAGGCATCTGAACCCCTCTTCTCCTCATGCTGCATAGAGCTGCTGGTTCTTGGTGTAGGTTTTCTTTATCACGCTTTTCATCGAAACCACCTGTCATCAAGCGGGTGAGGGCCACATTCTGCCGCTGTCAGTTTCAGTAAGGGCAGTTTTGGTGGAACACATCCACAGGAATTCACTTGCCAATTGCCCACAGATGATTTCGCACCAGGACAGGTTTGCACAGCAGTGAGACAAGTGTTCATCGTCTGGCTTTTCACAGAAGGTCTTCACACCTCTGACTTGAAGCACAAATTGTTTGGTTTGTGGGGCTTATGTTAGTTTCCTGTAGCAAAGTGGCCCAAGGCTGGTGGCTTAGACAATAGAGATGTATTCCCTGCAGTTCTGGAGGCCAGGAGTTTGATCCAGATGTTGCTGCTGGTTGGTTCATTCTGCAAGTCTGCGGGACAGTCTGCCTCTGTCTCTCCCAGCTCCTGCCTTTGTGAGCAGTCCTTGTCCCTCCTTGGCTGGGGAGATGGGGCTCCCAGCCCTGCCTCCATCCTCACATCAAGTCTCCGTGAGGCCTCTGTGTCTTCAACAGCCTTCCTGTAGGGACAGCATCAGTGGAGTAGGACTTGCCCTTAATCGTGACTGATGACAACTGCAAACACGTGCGCACTTTCTGAGGTGCCGGTGGATGTGAATGTGTGGGGGATGCTGTTAGCCTGTGTGGGGCTGGATGGACTTATATACAGCTGAGCTCCTCGTCTTGTGGGCACAGGATGTTTTTAGACAGTCTTAATGTGCTCAGTGCACACTGAAGGGAATGTATGTCCAGTTCAACTTCCCTGTGGGTCTAACCTGGGGCTTCCCAGCTGCAGCACAATTCCTCCAGAGGAAGAGCCCATCTGTTCCACCTCACACCCCACCCTGCCTCTTCCTCACCTACATTTCTAGGATTGTTCCTCTTATTAGATAAGAAAGGGATAATGAGGGCTGTTTTTGGTGTGTGTGTGTGTGTGTGTGTGTGTGTGCGCGCGCGAGATAGTGGTAAACAATTTAGTTTTATTTTTTCTAAAGTAATTTCTTTTAATGATTGGAAAATCAGCACAGCACAGGCACATGCTGATAACTTAATATGGTTCAAAAGGGTCTCTAGTGAGAATGATTCCTCTGCCCTTTCTGACCATGTCACTCTAGCTGCCTTCCCCTGAGCCAGGTTGGCTCCGTAGGCTGCCATCAGCATGTCTCATGGTGCCCGTGTTCATGAAGTTCTGTGCCTGGTTTAATGCTCTGCTGCCATGTCTTGAAATTCTTAGCAAGGTTTGAACCCAGGGCCCTGAGTTTTCATTTTGTACAGGAAAATTCTCAGTGTGATCTTGCTTTGAGGCCCCAAATGTTGGCGATTTCTTGTTTGACTTTTCCAGAAATTTTCTGTGTATAGTTAACAGTTGTTGACTAGAGGTGTGATTCAGTGGTAGAGTGGTTGCCTAAAATGCTCAAGGCCCTGGATTCAATTCCCAGCACTGCAAAACAAACAAACAAACAAACAAACACCAATTGTCTATCACCTCAAAAAGGGGATATGCTATCTACACTCTGTTTTGTTCAGTTAATAACTGTACTTGGGGGTCACTGCAGAGCTGCACATGCTCCTTAGTTTTATGGCTGTAAGTTTTTCTTTATGCATGTCATAAATTTTTGGCTCAGCCCTCTAATGGAGAGCATTCGCGTTGTCTTCAGTCTTGTGCCGTTAAAAACACTTCTACAGGGCTGGGGCTGCGGCTCTGCGGTAGATGAAAAATTGGTTCTTGCTGCTTTGGTTCAGGTTTCATTCTTTTTTATATATATATATATATATATATATATATATATATATATATATTTTTTTTTTTTTTTTTTTTAGTTGTAATTGGACACAATACCTTTGTTTATTTATTTTTATGTGGTGCTGAGGATGGAACCCAGGGCCCCACATGTGCTAAGTGAGGGCTCCACCGCTGAGCCCCAGCCCCAGCCCGTCAGGTTTCATTCTTTATGGATGAAGTTGAACATCTTTTTTAATTTGTTTATCAGTTACTTGAGATTTTTCTGTGACTTTCCTGTATATATTTTTTGTCCTTTTTCTATTGCGCTATAGACTATGTGTACTAGTTTTTATAAGTTTCTTCATATATCAAGGAAAATAGCCCCTTGATTACCATAGATCTAGTGAACATTTCACTCACATTTCTTATTTATATTTTAAATAAGAAATTTTAAAGGGGCATTTTTTGTAATGCAGAACTTTTAAATGTTTCATATAGACAAATATATTATCATTTTTTTCTGTATGGGTTCCATACTTTAAATTTTGTTTAGAAAGCTTTATGTACTCTAAAATTACCAAATAAACATTTCATTTAAATTAGAAGAATTTGATGTTTTCTTCTAATACTTTCCCAGTGAAGCTAGGATTTAAAATTTCTTACTTTTGATTTTGAAATGTCCTTTAAGATTTTGACTCTTACATAGAGACATTATTGAAGCATACAACTTTCTGTCTATATTAACTACTAGGGTAAAAGTTCTGCAGTTATTCTGTGCTATAAAAATAAAATCTCAAAGACATCTCTTATCCCATTTTGCTGTGGTCTAGCATTTAAAAAGATTTAATTGTGAAGAAGAAAATTATCCCAAATAATGACTTCCATTTTTAAAATCTGTTTTCCTATTACTAATATGTATCCAGTGAGTTTGCAAATTATTTTATTCAACTTTCGTAGGTTCTTTTCAGTCCTGCCTCTGGGGAGGTCTCAGTAGCTGCTGTGATCTGCATCTGGAATGTCCCTGAGGAGCTGTGTGTTAAAGGCTTGCTCTCCAGCGTGGTGCTCTTGGGAGGTGGTAGGAACTTTAAGAGGTGGGGCCTAGTGAGGGGTCTTGAGGTCACTGGAGACACTTTGCAGGGGACAGTGGGACCCTAGCCCCTTCCTCTTCCTCTCTTTGGCTTCCTGGCCAGGAGGTGAGGGTTTTTTCCTCTGCACCACATTCCTGCCGTGATGTCTTACCTTGTCACAGACCCAAAGCAATGGGGCCAATTAGTCATGGACTAGAACCTCTAAAACTTTGCTCTTTTCTTTTCCAAGGTGGTCATTTCAGCTATTTTTGCTATAGTGATGGGAAACTAACTAACACAGTAGTTTTTCTTAAGAGAGACTTTTGTTAAGTTTGCTTTTCTGCAATATGTGGCTACTCTTAACAAAGTTAACTAATGAAGCAGAGGGCTCTGGTTTCAGAAAGTAAGTGAAAGTGATTATTTGTATTATTGGTTCACATTTTAAAAGGAGACTCAGAAGTTTCGAAGGCTATGTCAGGTTTCAAATGGCATAAATCTGGAGAGTCCGTTGATGGGTCCTTCCACATGATTGGAGTAGATACCATAAGAATAACTACTATAAGTTGTATCTCTGATTCCTGAGGATTCTTTGTCAGTCATGTGCCATGGCTGATGGTGCATCAGAGGAAGGAGACTCAGGGACAAGTGGTGGATTTCTCTGTCCCAGGGACATGTGGGGACTG
The DNA here is from genome assembly GCF_048772815.1 of Callospermophilus lateralis. Classification (NCBI taxonomy): domain Eukaryota; kingdom Metazoa; phylum Chordata; class Mammalia; order Rodentia; family Sciuridae; genus Callospermophilus; species Callospermophilus lateralis. The sequence continues at coordinate 5,473,785 of NC_135314.1, read as the reverse complement.
GATGTCAGGGAGAATCCTGAATATCATTGTGCCCTGCGTTTGAACTCCTGCTCCTCTCAGCAGAACAGATGAGGATATTTATTATCTGGGAGCTGAGGCAGACAACTGTTGTAGAAGGGGGACAGGAGGAGTTAAGCAGGCACCGTCAGGGGCAGGTCACCTTGCAGGGAGGACTGCTGTAAGTAGCAGATGTGTGTCACAATCCGCACCCTTAGTCCAGGAAAGGGCTGGTATGCCTCCCTGGCTCCAAGGCAGCCGTTGAGCTGAGAGGGGAGCATCACTGTGCATCAGGGACGTAAGGAGGACAGAAAGCATGTCCAATTAGGGTGGGGAGAGGGCTGCTCAGCATACAATTGTTACTGAACAAATGATTTTATGTTCTTAAGAATTTATTTTGAAATTTACCATCTATGATAAAAACATGTAGTTTGAAGAAAAATGAGACAGCCTGGTGTGGTGGTGCATGTCTGTAATCCCAGTGGCTCTGGAGGCTGAGGCAGGAGGATTGTGAGTTCAAAGCCAGTCTCAGCAAAAGCAAGGTGCTGGGCTGGGGTTGTGGTTCAAGTGGTAGAGCACTTGCCTAGCATGGGTGAGGCACTGGGTTCGATCCTCAGCCCACATAAAAATAAAATAAAGATATTGTGTCAAGCAACTTAACAAGACCCTGTCTCTAAATAAAATACAAAATAAGGCTGGGGATGTGGCTCAGTGGTTAAGTGCCCCTGAATTCAATTCCCGGTACCAAGAAACAGACAAAAAACAAAAAAACACATTACTCAGTTGAAATGTGATGTCATCAAAAATGTAGAGGCCCACTGAATTCCCTAGGCCCCTGGCGTTCCCCTCCCTCTGCAGATGTGGCCACTCGAGGGACTGTGTGTCTGCCTTCCCTTCCTTTCCTCTGTCTCCCAGGTGTGCACACCTAAAGGATGTATTATTTAGTTTTGAATTTTATACACACACACACACTCATACTCTGGGTGTTCTTTGGCCATTTTCTTTCCCCCACATACTTTAAAGTGCCTCTGTGTTTCTTAGTGGTTGGTTTCTTCGTTGTCTCTGCTCTGGAGAGGCTCCTGGTGTGCTTTCTAGCTTTTGGCTGTTACACCTGTTACACAAGCCTGTTCTACAGTGCTGCTGGTGACGTGTTTCTCTTGGTCCTTTAGTAGGAGTGTGTCCTCTGGGTCGTTGCTACCGCATGCTTGGCCTTGATAGATGGTTTCAGGTGTTTTCTTAGCTGGATCTGCCAGATGTGCCAGACGCACTCCCACCAGCAGTGGGTCAGAGTCACAGCACTTCATGCCTTCGCCACGGGTAGCACTGTCCAGCTTTGACATTGTTGGAAACCTGGTTGGTGTGGAGTGGCTTTGATTTCCTTGGTTACTAAGGAGTGAGCAGCCATGTGTCTTATTCCATGTCCCCTTCTGTGTAGCTTTGGTATGTTTTGACTTTCGCTTGCCACGGGCAGAGCTTCTCTGTGCAGCGTGTCTCCTGTTGCCTGTGTGCTGCACACGTCTTCTCTTTGCTCACGGCTCGCCTTTTGACTCTTTTCTAACTTGAAACCAAAATTATGTTCTCCTGGACTGTTTTCTAAATTTTGATAATTTTTGGTTTTATATTTACTTCTTCAGTGGACTTAAAATTAGTATTCTTTGTGAGTGGCATGAAGTAGAAATGTAACCGCAATTTTAAATCTGGATGACCATTTGTCTCATCCACATTTTTTTTTTTCTGTGCTGGGGAAGGAACCCAGGTCCTCTGCATGCTAGGGAAGACCCTATTACTGAGCTCTACCCCATCCTTCCCATTTCCACATTTATTAAACAATGCATCCTGGTGCTGGGAATATAGCTCAGTTGGTAAAGTGCTTGCTTTGCATGCACAAGGCCCTGGGTTCAATCCCCACCACCACCAGCAAAAAAAAGAAAAAAAAAAAAAAAAGAAAAGAAAAAAACCCACAATCCATCTATTTTTATGTATTTGCAATACTAACTTTGTCATAATCATTTTCATATTGCATATTGCCTATTCCTGAACATTATGTCTGTTTATGCTCTAATGCAATCTGTCTTGATGATCATAAATTTAAATGAGACTTGCCACCCAATTCTTCTGCCTGTCTTTGTTATTCTTAGCTCTTTGCCTTGTCATTTTAGATTATCTTGTTTGGTTCCTGCTGGAATTTTGATTGAAAAAGTATTGAATCTATACTTCAGAAGATCAATTTGAGAAGAATTGGTATTTAGGATACTTACAGACATATCCAATCCAAGGGCATGTCTATGTAGCATCACTTATTTATATCTTCTGTAATGTTGACATTTTCTCATTTTTTTTGAGGCACTTCACATTTTTTATGCCATCTCTTTTTTTTTTCAAATTACATTTTATTCCTGATTGTTGCTATATAAAAACAACATTTCAGTGAGGAGTGGTGGCACATGCCTGTAATCCCAGTGGCCGGGGAAGCTGAGACAGGAGGATTGCGAGTTCAAAGCCAGCCTCAGCAACTTAGCGAGGCCCTAAGCAACCCAGGGAGACCCTGTCTCTAGATAAAATACAAAACAGTGGCTCAGTGGTTGAATGCCCCAGGGTTCCATCTCCAGTACAAAAAAAAATTCATATTAATATTTCTATCCAGCAACCTTGCTAAACTCTTAGCTGCAATAATTCATCTGTAGATTAGTAAATACATATGTAAATAAATAAGTATATATATTATTTAAGGGCAATTTTGTTTATCTCTTTACAATTATTCCCTTCATTTCTTGGCCTACTATACTAAAGAGGGGTTTTAAAAATAATATTGAACAGAAATGATCATAATAGGACTTGTTTTTCATTTTGAAGAATGTTTTCAGTATTTCCCCATTAGGTATGATTGTTTTTTATAAAGTTTTGTATAGCTTGCCTTTATCAGATTACTTCCCTAGTGTGTTAGTCACCGTTTTATTACTGTAACAGAATACCTGAGATAATAAGCTTAAAAAGTATTTTGGTTCCGAGTTTCAGAGGTTTCAGTCCATGGCCAGTTGGCCCTGTTGCTTTTGGACCACCAGCAAAGCATCATATCATGGCAGGGAGTGCCGGTGGAGTGAACTGCTTACGTCATGGCCATGATGGGCAAGAGCCGTAGAAGAGGGGCTGGGTCACACTCTCCCCGTCAAGGGCACACCCCTAATGACTGGAAGACCTCCCTCTGGGTCCCACCTCTTAAAATTCCTACCACTTCTGGATAGTGCTGAGCTGGGGCCTAAGCCTTTACCTCCTGGTGTTTGGGGCACATTTAAGATCTAAACACTGCACTTAGTTTACTAAAACATCAACACCTACTGAGAATAGATATTCAGTCTTACTGATAGTTTTTTCTTTGTATCTAAATAGTTTATCCTTTATAATCTATAAATGGAATGAACTATACCCGTGGATTTCTGGTGTTAAATCGTTTTGTTTCTGATGAAACTCGGCTTGGTTGTAATGTGCTGACTTTCTGCATGTGGCAGGTTTGGGCTAGTAATCTAGCTCGGTTTCTTTGTCTCCGTGTTTGAAGGGAATCGTGTGCAGTCATAGTCTTTCTGATTCTGGTGTCCGGAGGAATAGGCTGGCCTCCTAACTCAGCTGGGGAATGCTGCTTCTTTTTTAATCTTGGTGGCCAGTCACTGATTTATTGATTTATTGCTTCTGTGCTCTAACTCCAAGTGTTGATCCCTCCCCTGTCATGGTGGAGCAGGATCCTCGGTGGTGTCCTCCTTTACTGTGAGCGCAGGGCCAAGCTTTGTCTTAGAGGGTGCTGGAGGGACACTGTGGGGCCAAGGTGCCCACCCAGCTCCTGGTGCCCACCCACCCATATGGTCTGCTGCTGCTACCGCTAACACAGTGACAGCAGTGTTGTGTGTGAATGTGGGTGTGTGTGTGTCTGAGTGTGTATGTGTGTGAAATGCCCTGTGCTACTCCTCCTATCATGCGATGACAACAGTGTTGTGTGTGTGTGTGTGTGTGTGTGTGTGTGTGGTGTGAGTATGGGCATAAGTGTATGAGTGTGTGGATGTATGTGATCGTGAGTGTGAGTGTAATTGTGAACATGTGAGTGTAGGTGTGTGAATAGATATGAGTGTGTGGTCTGTATCAATGAGTATGCATGTGTGAAGCGTGTGAGTGTGTGTGGGTGTGTGCAAGGGTAAGGGAGTGTGTGTGAGCGTGTCTCACACACTCCCCACCTGCTGGCTCTGGCTCCCTCCCCTCCCCCTCCCTGGTTGGCTCTGGGAAGGTGGGGCCTGCCCTTTGGGTGGTGAGCTCTGCTTATACTCTTGAATGGCTGCCATCCTTCCTTTTGTGCCAGCTCAGCAACGTATTTGTACTTTTCCCCTAAATCTGGCTTAAAAAAAGTTGTTTTCTTGAGACAGTGTTCGGGGCATCTGGTCTTCCATGTTAGCAGAACCGGAAGTCAAAGCCCTTTTACACTCAGGGTTTCCTGGTGGGCCAGCATCAAGTCAGAAGACAATACCACTTGTTCTTCATCCCCACAAAATTCTGAAGAAGTTGCATGGCCCTAAATTGAAGCAAAAGACAGTTCACTCAACCATGAGAAGACCTTACTTAGCTGCAAGCTAGAGAAGTTGTCAGATCTTCTATCTGTGGAATTTTTGGAAAATGGTATCTATTTCTTTTTCACATTTCCTTAGTACTAGTGCATTGTCTCATGTAATCTTTCCCTAAAAAAATAGAAGTGGGGTTGGGGTTGTGGCTCAGCGATAGAGCGTTCACCTGGCACCTGCAAGGTCCTAGGTTCGATCCTCAGCACCACATATAAATAAATAAATAAAATAAAGGTATGAAAAATAGGAAGTACATTTTCTTTTATATAGAAAATGAAAGCTCAAAGTATGGTTTGTTGTAGTAGCTGTGGGAAAAATGTTAACCGCTTTTCCTTTGCTGTGGTTCAAACAGCCAGTAAGAGCAGCCAGCCTTCCTTCCAATACCAGTGGGCAGACACAGGGATAGGACCAGTCTCTATACAGAAGGAATGGAGGAAAGAAATTAATTTTAAACAAAGCTAAATATTTTATTAATAAATACATTTCTTAAAAGGTAGCATCTTTGTCCTATGATCTGGGGTTAACATAGGTACCAATTTAAAAAACAGAATTTTTCTACAGGGTAATGATAGGTGTTACTGCAACAAGTTACCAAACGAAATTCTTTTTTATGTAAAAAAAAAAACCCCTAGCAACCAGAAATAAATTTTGAAAGTTGAATTTTCTATAATTACGGATATCTTAAAATAATTGAGTGACACTTCATTATAGAACACAACTCATACTATTGTTGGAATTTCAATATATTCCTGAAGAAATGGTTAAAAGAATATTTAGTATGTTAAAATGGGAACAGGGCTTACAATTCTGATTTACTGCTAAAAAGGGCAACTTCTATTTAAAACTATACTCAGTGATGGAATATACCTCAAAAACAAACATTTGGTCTGACTGTCTTTAATACTGGTGAAGAGTCTAATGATTGTTGCCAATGAAAATTATTTTCATCCAATGTGCAAAAGAAGTAAAGCTGTCGTGTTCCTCATGACAAAAATACTCAGGGTCACTCCAGGGGAGTGGGCTGCACAAAGTAACCACACAAGAGACAGAGAAACTTTTTTCTTTGGGTCCTGTGACGGCTCCTCTGACCTTAAGGATCCAAAGAAAAAGAGAGCAAGAGAGCACTTGCTGACCCCTTTTACTGAGGAGAAGCCACTCAAATGAGGCAAGTGGTCAGGGTTCAGGGGGCAGAGTCTAGCTTCATGATGTCCACTGTCAGCAGGTTGACTGACATCTAGGAAGGCCACACCCAAAGGCAGAGCAAGAGAAGGGGACACACAAAGGGCGTTTCCATGCAACATTCTATCCCAAACAGGGCAAGGGGGTAATATCACAAAGGAACAGGTGAGTGTAGCTCGATCCATGGGGTTGCAGGAAGGCGCGCCTATGCATAAAGGAAAACACATTCCGCTACCTCGAGGATGGGGCAGTCAATGTCTAGGTCACTACTAAAGTGACTGACAGAGCCTCTTCTGATCACGGGAAGGAGAATGCCAGTCATTCAGCGAGACTGCCTCCCATATACAGCTGTTTGCTTTTACTTGAAATACTTGATCTCTCTCTCTCTCTCTCTCTCTCTCTTTTTTTGGTATTGGGGATTGAACACAGGGGCACTGAGCCACATCCGCAGCCCTTTTTAAAAAAATATTTTATTTAGAGTCAGAATCTCACTGAGTTGCTTTGGGCCTTGCTAAATTGCTGAGGCTGGCTTTGAACTCGCAATCCTCCTGTCTCAGCCTCCTGAGCTGCTGGGAATACAGGTGTGCGCCACCATGCCCGGCACATCTGCTTTAGAGATGAGTCTCGGAGAGCCCAAAAGCCTGATGACATTGTTTATCTGCATAAATGCATCTGAAGAAGCGTTTCTATTCATGCCCTAATTCTGAGTCTAAACACGAATCCAATTTCAAAATCAATCAAGGGTTTTTTAGATCCAGAAAGTCTTAGAATTGTTGCACATGTGAGAATTGTGTCTCTGAGAGCCTTTTCTACCCTGCTTCTCTCTGGTCCACTCCACAGGTCCCTGCTGGGGCACAGTAGCAGTGCCCCAAGTAAGGGGGACCTAGCATCTCAGCCCCTAGACCTCCCGCATCCTGGTGGGTGTGCTCGCCTTTGGTATGTGACTGCAGCTTTCAGGGTAGACACAGGGGCCGCCAGCATGGACAGAGACCTCACAGTAGTGACAACAGTGGTTTCCAGAGGCTGGGAGGGGTGGGGGAGGTGTGGAGAAGGAGGATCATGGGTACAGGGGTGAGTTGGTCAGAAGGAATAATTTCCCGTGTTCCATAGCCAGTAGGGTAAGTACGGTTGACAGCTTAATGGCATTTTCCTTCCCTCTCTTCCCTTTTCTGTTCCCTTATTTCCCTTTTCTTTTTGATGGGGTTTTGCCATGTTGCCCATGCTGCCTTTAAACTCCTGGGCTCAAGCGATCCCCCTGTCTCAGCCTCTGAATAGCTGGGACTAGAGGCGATTGCCACTGTGCTAGTTAATGGTAGTGAGGATGTTCCCAACCAAGAAATGATGACTGTTTGAGGTGACAGATATACCAGTTATCCTGATCTGAGCATTACACGTTGTTTATATGTAATTGAAATGTCCCACTGGAACCCATAAATATGTACAATTTTTATCTGTCAGTTAAAAGTAATGTTTCCAGGCACTGGGGATTGAACCCAGGGATGCTGAACTGCTGAGCTAGATTTCCAGTTCTCTTGGTTTTTTATTTTGAGACAGGGTCTTATTGAGTTGCTCAGGTTGGCCTCAAACTTGCCATCCTCTTGCCTCAGCCTCCTGATTAGCTGAGATTCCAGTAGTGTGCCACCATGCCTGGCTTTAAAAAAAAGAGGAGAGAAAAAATGTACAAAGAAACACCTCAGTGAGGAAATTATGATTTGTTGACAAAACTATGAAAACTAGTGACGTAAAACATTGACAAGTCAAATATAACTTTGATACCATTCTGCATTTCCCAGTTGTGCCGTGTTCTTGATCGACCACCCACCAATGTTTTCTGTATCTATGGGCAGTGCTTTTATTCAGTTATTAAAACAGTTTTGATGACAGTCACATGAAATCAATTTCCTCAGCAATTACTTGGCACAGCGTGCTGGCCAGCATGGTGAGTGCAGAGGAGTTAAAAACAGAACAGCGAGCCGGGCACCGTGGTGCAGGCCTGTAATCCCAGCAGCTCCGGAGGCTGAGGCAGGAGGATCACAAGTTCAAAGCCAGCCTTGGCAATGGCGTTGAGCAACTCAGCGCTCCTTCCCCTTGTTCTAGTGACGGGCTCTTTCTGACTGCTGCTCTGCCTGGGGTTGTCCCTGGATGGCCCTGGGAACTTGCTTCTTTTCACTGAGCTTGTGGTCCCTGTGCTGTTTGGGTCAGAAGCCTTGGCAAGTGCTTCAGTGCGGGGGCCACACAGGGCTTTTCCCTCTGGACCTCTTGTCTGGTCCTGGGGCATGAGCATGGATGGCATGGAAACCACTGTGGCTTCTTCCATGCTTCCTTCCGTCTTGAGATGCTGATCAGTGGTGTCTGGGGACATGCACCACTGTCAGGTGGGCTGTCAGGTGTTCGTCCAGTGGGCTCTGGCACATTTCACAATCAGATGGCCTGTCCTCCCTGTGGAGTTTTTAAGCTTCTTCAACCTGCCTTCATCAGGAGATATCTTCCCATTTGCTCCTGAGGGTGACCAGAAAGCCAGACTGCACCTTCGGTCACTGGCTGCTATCAGGCACCTCACGTCTGCTCATCACAAGTGTCAGGGCTTGAGGGTCTGCACCCTGGGCCTGCTCATTTCAGGGCACCTTGGATTCTACGTCCTGCCTGTATCAGTGTACTTTTCTAAATCTCTTGCTTCCCAGCTCACTCTCTCTCTCTCTCTCTCTCTCTTTTTTTTTTTTTTTGGTATCAGGGATTGAACCCAGGGGTGCTGAGTTACTGATCCACATCCATTTTATATTTTATTTTGAGACAGGGTCTTTCTAAATTGCTTAGGGCCTCACTAAGTAGCTCAGACTTGTGATCCTCCTGCCTTAGCCTCCCAAGCTGCTAGGATTATAGGTGTGCACCACCATGCCTGGCTTTCCCCAGCTCTTTCAAATCACTTCCTGCCTCCTGAGCTTTGTCCCAGGACAATTTTGGTCCCCCTGGCTCTGGCGTATAGATGTCTGTGTACTCTGTCATCCTGATGTCTGGTTTCTTCCACTCTTCATCCTGGGTATCCGCAGCACCTCCAAGGGGGTGATGCATTTTGAGACAATGCTTTCTTATTGGTTGACCATCAGCACTAGACACATCATACTTCTGAGAAGAGAGTTTATTAAAAGAAAAAAACTCTGGATACAAAGAATTGAGAAGAGAGTTTATTTAAAAAACTTCTGGATACCAAGAATCTCCCCAGATAGGACAGATGATGACATCATTAATTAGTGGCTTTTTAGGCCTTGGTGTATACATGTCACTTAGGACCTCTTGGGATATACCAGGATGGAGAACATCTGTTTCCTCTTCTGAAACCCTGTCTGCCCCTCGCCTCACGGGAAGCGCTGTACATAGGCGCTGCTGAGGGTGAGAACACGTGCTCTGAACTCCATGTCATCAGCCACAACTGCAACAGCACAAAATTCTCCTTGCAGGCGTTCAGCTGTTAGTGTTTTCAGAAACAGAGTTCCACGATTACTGTCATTGTAGTTCGTGGTTCCAGACATATCAATGACAATTACATGGACAGCTAAGGCTCCTACCTTAATGCCTCAAACACCCAAATCTTCAGGTCAGAGTAACTGTAGTTGGTACATAAGCCCTGCCTCGGGCCACAGTTCCAGCCAGTGCACTCACCAGCACGCAGGTTGGGGCTTGGTGGGTGGGGCTGGAGGCCACTACGATACTCTATTCCCTTCAACCAAGAATGGAGGCAGTTCCCAAAAGTGCATTCAGTATAAAAGAATTGAGTGAGAGTGACAGCGCTTTGGAAGAGATGAATACACAGGAATATGTAACAGTTTCTTCCCTCTAACCGTGGTGGGGATTTGGCTGTAAGCTTCCTGACACACCGTAAGAGTGGGGTAGGCAAAGCTGTAGCCGAGCTGGTTGAGCCCTGTCCTGTTGGGACTTTGAGTCCTTCTGCCATGCTGCTGAGATGGCATCTCGGCCCTGATGACAAAGATGGTAGAACTAAAGCAGTCTGGAGGGTATCTTTTATGTTTTAATCACTGAAAACCTCCTCTGAGCTACTGACAATCCCATTGCTGGAGAGTAGGTGCAGGGCTGGGCCTGCGCCAAGGACTGACCCTGCTGGGGCCTGGGTGGGTGCAGCTTCACAAGCATCAGATTTCAGTCTGGGGCCAAGGGTTGGGTCTGGGCTCTCAGAGCCCCATGGTAGCAGGAGGAAAATCCTGTGTGGTCTGTCGAGACTGATTGGGGTCCAAAGCTACAAGTAAGTGAGAACTAAACCAGTTAAAGATGTAAGACTTTTGGAAAAGCCACTTACTGTATGTACTTGAATCCTGCCAGCAATTCCTGAGCATACAGTTGTGTATGTGAGTGTGTGTGTGTGTGTGTGTGTGTGTGTGTGTGTGAATTTTCACTGTGCTATATTGGCACATCTGTGTGAAAGCAGATGTAAAGTTTATGCTTAAATTTCTTAACTTTTGGGCTTAGTCATCTTTGACAAAGCAATCTGGGATAACCTTATATTTTAGTTTCTAACTAACGATAATAAATTAAAAGGACACATTTATGTCAATATATTGGCTCACAGTGTACAGTGGGTTTAAACATTTCCTTTCTTTGTTTCCAGGATTTTGACTCCTTCTTCTCTGCAAAAGAAGAGAATATTATCTATTCCTTCCTTGGCTTGGCTCCCCCTCCGGGCTCAAAGGTAAGCTTGGTCCCCTATTGGGGCTCAGTGCAGGGTATGATAAAGGAAGACAGAAATCGGCAAACAACACCGGTTAGTAAATGGTGATCTTCAAATTACAAAATCACAAAAGTTTTCCAAATTTTGTGAAATTTATGAAATGCTTCATGAATTTGCCTGTCAGCCTCCTACGGAGACCATGCTAGTCTTTTCTATATTGTTTCTGTTTGGGTATATGTGTTGCCAAAGCAAGAGCTAACATGATTGTAGCATACCATATTCTGAGAGATTCTTTCCCTTAGTGATAATGCAGAATATTTGCTAAAATGAAGTTATGCTTTTTATATTTTTGATGTTCTCACCATTTTATAGTAAATTTTATAAAACTTAAGAAACTTAAGAAATGTTAGGGCTGAGGATACAGTTCAGTGCTAGAGAGCATACCGGGCATTTGTGAGGCCCTGGGTTTGATCCAGCACTGCAAAACCAAAACCAAAACCAAAAAACAAAAAATAATCTTAAGTGTATTCATAAAATATGTGAAACTAAGAATTCATAGCTTGTGTTTATGAAATTATTTTGTCATGAATTTGCTTCTCATATAGCTTATGTTAATTTCATAATAATAGATGCCCTTAGGTTAATCATTTCTACTTAAAATGCTCTGAACTTGGGCTGGGGATGTGGCTCAAGTGGTAGTGTGCTCGCCTGGCATGTGTGCGGCCTGGGTTTGATCCTCAGCACCACATACAAACAAAGATGTTGTGTCCGCCAAAAACTAAAAAATAAATATTAAAAAATTCTCACTCTCTCTCTCTCTCTCACTCTCTCTTTAAAAAAAAAAATTGCTCTGAACTTGCTTTTTAGTGGATAAACAAGGGAAAAGCAAGAGCTAGACTCAAGCACAAGCCAGATCCTGTCCCATCAGGTTGTTTCCTTGAGTGTCGTCTCATCTTTGAACACATATAATTAAATAGGAAATCACTCTAGTGGCCACCATCTGGATGTCCTGTGTGGATTGCCCATTTCACCTGGGTGGGGGTGGCCACTGCTCCCCTGGCCTCAGCCAAGACTCATTCACTGAATTCAGTTCCCACTTGGGAAGTTCGAGAGTCCCTCTGGTGCCTGCCTGCCACCAGAACTGGCTTCCCCTCTCCTCTCTTCCTTCTAGATGGTTCTCCCTTCTCCTCTCTGCCAGGTTCTCTCTCTCAATAGCCATCTATCTCCCATATTCCCACCACTTCCCAGACTCCAGGGAGAGTCTGGTTTATGTCCAAAGGCCTGTTAGAGGGTTTTCTAAACAAAGTGACTTTGCTGTCCCAGGTCAATAATAATGTGACAAGGCCAGGCATGGTGGTGTGCATCTTTAATCCCAGTGGCTTGGGAGGCAGAGGCAGGAGGATCGTCAGTTCAAAGCCAGCTTCAACAATTTAGCAAGGCCCTAAGCAACTCAGCAAGACCCTGTCTCTAAATAAAATATAAAAGGGGTTGGGATGTGGCTCAGTGGTTAAGCGCCCCTGGGTTCAATACCTGGTACAAACAAACAAACAAAAAACAAAACAAAAAAAAAAAAAGTGGCAAAACTTTGAAAAGAAAGTTTTTTTTTTTAAGCCTTAGGTCATAGGTCAAATTCTCAGAGCCACCTTCTGCACCTAGATTCAAAGGGAGAGAGTCAGAGTAGAAAAATGCATTCTCTCCCTACTCACGGCCAATCCCAGGAACCACATTTCTGCATTTCTTCCCTTTGCAATGTTTCTTCTTCCTATTATCTTTTTTTTTTAATAGCATTAGGATTTCTTTCTTTCTTTTTTTTATGGTATGGCTCTAATCTTCATGACACTTAAAACTTTCCTCAAATACTCTATCACATTGTATCATAATTGGCTTATTCATTCCTATAATTTTTATTTTTACTTATTGATGTATCATAAATTTGTTTATGCAATTACAAGCTCATACTATTGTTTAAATAGTTTGTAAAACACTTTATTGTGTAAATGAAACATAATTTTCTGTTCTCTGCTTATAATTTTGAACCTTTGATTTTTTAAATTATAAATAACTCTGCAGTGATTGTGGCAGGGAAATAGTGTTCTTTCTTTTGGGGTATTTCCTTAGGATAAATCCCCAGTAACCCTTTTAGTGAGACAAAGTGCATAAATATTATTATGGATTTGAAATGAGCCACCAAATTGTTCCGTCAGAGGATTATACTATTTATCCTACTATGCCATGGTAGATCAACCTCACTGTTCAGAGATGAGTGTGTTTAATCTCCTTGATCTGAGAACATTAGGTTCTATTTTTAAAAATTGCTTTTGATTTTATTATGCTATGAAGGGAATTTAGTCTGATGAATTTTCATCTTAAGTATGGTTTTGTAACTCAGCATGTATTTTTTTGATATTTTATATTTTTTATTGACAAATTAATATTTATTATATACAACAGGATGTTTTGAGGGCTGGGGATGTGGCTCAAGCGGTAGCGCGCTCACCTGGCATGCGTGTGGCCGGGGTTCGATCCTCAGCACCACATACAAACAAAGATGTTGTGTCTGCCGAAAACTAAAAAATAAATATTAAAAAATTCTCACTCTCTCTCTCTCTCTCACTCTTTCTTTAAAAAAAAACACAGGATGTTTTGAAATGTTTACATTGTAGAATGGCTAAATTGAGCTAATTTACATACACATCACCTCACATACTTATCATTTTATTTGTGGTGAGAACAATTAAAATCTAATCCTTTAGTGATTTTCAAAATATAATATTTTCATTTACTGTGGACATCATGTTGAACAATAGATCTCTTGAACTTATTCCTCCTACCTAACAGGCGAAATATATATATATATATATATATATATATATATATATATATATATATATATATATATATATATATATTGGTGCTGGGCATTAGATCCCAGGGCCTTGTGCATGTAAGGCAAGCACTCTACCAACTGAGCTGTATCCCCAGCCCCAGAAATATGTATTTTAATTTTTCTCTGAAAAGACTCTCTTTTAAGTAGTAAAATTAATTTTTTAAAAATATTTTTTGGGACTGGGATTGTGGCTCAGTGGTAGAGTGCTCGCCTAGCATGTGGGCTCGATCCGCAGCATCACATAAAAATAATAAAGATATTGTATCCAATTAAAAAATAAATATTTAAAAAAAGAATTAAAAAAATATTTTTTAGGGTCTGGGATTGTGGCTCAGTGGTAGAGTGCTTGTCTAGCATGTGTGAGGCCCTGGGTTCGATCCTCATCATCATATAAAATAAATAAGTGAAATAAAGGTACTGTATCCAACTCCTTCTAAAAAATAAATTAAAAAAATATTTTTAGTTGCAGATGGACACAATATCTTTAATTTATTTATTTTAATTAGGTATATATGATAGCAGAATGCATTTTGATTCATTGTACACAATTGCAGCACAACTTTACATTTCTATGGTGTGCACGATGTAGCCTCATACCCTATGTGCAGTCATACATGTAGCTAGGGTAATGATGTCCATCTCATTCCACCATCTTTCCTGCCCCCAGGCACCCTGCCTCTAGGTACCTTCCTTCCTCTCCCTCCCCTTTGCCCAATCAAAGTTCTTCCATTTTTCCCATGCTTCCCGCTTCCCATTATAGATCAGCTTTCACTTATCAGAGAGAACGTTTAGCCTTTGGTTTTTTTGGGATTGGCTTCCTTCACTTAGCATTATATTCTCCAACTCCATCCATTTACCTGCAAATGCCATAATTTTATTCTCTTTTAATGCTGAGTAATATTCCATTGTGTATATATATACCACAGTCTCTTTATCCATTTATCTGTTGAAGGGCCTCTAGGTTGCTTCCACAGTTTAGCTATTGTGAATTCAGCTGCTATGAACATTGATGTGGCTGCCTTACCATATATAGTATGCTGATTTTAAGTCCTTTGGGCATAGACTGAGGAGTGGGATGACTAGGTAAAATGATGGTTCCATTCCAAATTTTCTAAGGAATCTCCATACTGCTTTCCATATTGGCTGCAACAATTTGCAGTCCCACCAGCAATGTATGAGTATGCCTTTTCCCCCACATCCTCTCCAACACTTATTGTTGTTTGTATTCTTAATAGCTGCCATTCTGATTGGAGTAAGATGAAATCTCAGAGTAGTTTTGATTTGCATTTCTCTAATTACCAGAGATGTTGAACATGTTTTTTATATATTTGTTGATTGAGTGTATATCTTCTTCTGAGAAGTGTCTGTTCAGCTCCTTAGCCCATTTATTGATTGGGTTGTTTTTTTGGTGGTAAGTTTTTTGAGTTCTTTATGTATCCTGGAGATAAGTGCTCTATCGGATGTGTGTGTGGCAAAAATTTGCTCCCAAGATATGGGCTCTCTGTTCACCTCATTGATTGTTTCTTTTGCTGAGAAGAAGCTTTTTAGTTTGAGTTCATCCCATTTATTAATTCTTGATTTTATTTCTTGTGTTTTAGGAGTCTTGTTAAGGAAGTTAGGGCCCAATCTGACATGATGAAGATTCGGACCTACTTTTTTCTCTGTTAGGTACAGGGTCTCTGGACTAATTCTTAGGTCCTTGATCCACTCTGAGTTGAGTTTTCTGCATGGTGAGAGATAGGGGTTTATTTTCATTTTGCTACATATGGATTTCCATTCT
Source organism: Callospermophilus lateralis (assembly GCF_048772815.1). Lineage (NCBI taxonomy): Eukaryota > Metazoa > Chordata > Mammalia > Rodentia > Sciuridae > Callospermophilus > Callospermophilus lateralis. Next base: position 5,458,666 of record NC_135314.1, on the reverse strand, counting down.
CCCAATGCCATTTGTTGAAGAGGCTAGCTTTTTTTCCACTGTATATTTTTGGCATCTTTGCCTAGAATGAGATAACTGTATTTATGTGGGTTTGTCTCTGTGTCTTTTATTCTGTACCATTGGTCTACATGTCTATTTTGGTGCCAATATCATGCTACTTAATTACTATAGCTTTGTAGTATAGTTTAAGGTCTGGTATTGTGGTGCTTTCTGCTTCACTTTTCTTGCTAAGGATGGCTGAGTCTCTTATTTTTTCAATGAATTTCATGATTTCTTTTTCTATTTCTATAAGGAATGACATTGGGATTTTAATTGGAATCGCATTGACTCTGTACAGCACTTTGGGTAGTATGGCCTTTTGACAATATTAATTTTGCCTATCCAAGAGCATAGGAGATCTTTCCATCATCCAAGGTCTTCTTCAATTTATTTCTTTAGTGTTCTGTATTTTTCATTGTAGAGGTCTTTTACCTCATTTGTTAAGTTGATTCCCAAGTATTTTATTTTACTTTTTGAGGCTATTGTGACTGGAGTAGTTTTCCTGATTTCTCTTTCAGAGGATGCATCCCTGATATATAGAAATGTATTTGATTTATGGGTATTGATTATATATCCTGCTACTTTGCTGAATCCATTAATTAATTCTAGAAGTTTTCTGGTAGAGTTTTTTGGATCCTCTAAGTATAGAATCATATCATCAGCAAATAATGATAGTCTGAGTTCTTCTTTTCCTATACATAGCCCTTCAATTTCTTTTATCTAATTGCTTTGGCTAGAGTTTCAAGGTCTGTGTTGAATAGAAGTGGTGAAAGAGGGCATCCCTGTTGAATTGTTCCAGTTTTTAGAGGGAATGCTTCCAGTTTTTCTCCATTTAGAATGATGTTGGCCTTGGGTTTAGCATAGCTTTTACAATGTTGAGGTATATCCTATTATCCCTAGTTTATCTGGTGTTTTGAACATGAAAGGGTGCTGTATTTTGTCAAATGCTTTCTCTGCATCAATTGATATAATCATAAGATTCTTATCTATAAGTCTGTTGATAAGATGAATTATATTTATTGATTTCTGTATGTTGCATCAACCTTACATTCCTGGAATGAACTCCACTTGATCTTGGTGCACTATTTTTTAAAAAAATATGTTTTTGTATGTGCTTTGCCAGAATTTTATTGAGAATTTCTGCATCAATGTTCATCAGGGATATTGGTCTGAAAATTTCTTTCCTTGATGTGTCTCTGCCTGGTTTTGGTATCAGGGTGATACTAGCTTCATAGTATCTCCAGCCCTGGCAATATGTATTTTTATTTATCTCTGAAAAGACAGTCTTTTAAATATTAAAATTTATTTTTAAAAAATATTTTTTAATTGAAGATGGACACTATAGCTTCTATTTGTTTGTTTGTTTGTTTATTTACTTATTTATATTTTATGTGTTGCTGAGGATCCAAGTCAGGACCTCACATGTGTGAGGCAAGTGCTCTACTGCTGAGCTATAATCCCAGCCGCAGAATTGATTTTCTATCAAATTAATGCAAGTATAATATGTCAAGGTCAGAGTCCTGTAGCATTTTTATAAAAACAGGAGGCCCTGCTCACTTGTCCCTGGTCAGAACATGCTGCAGCGTCCCTGCTTTCCTTCACAGTTTGCTGGGGTGCGGAGGGCCATGCAGGGGCTGCCCATGTGACCCCTGCGTCCAGAGCTGCTGCGAGGAGCCTGGTGCAGTCTGCCTCCTCATCCTTTGTACCTGTCCGTTTTAGTTTTCCCCAGTTCTGGGAGGTTTGGGGCCCTCTTTTTCGTTTTGAGGTTGCAGATGAGATGCCTGATGGGTCCTGGGTATACTGGGCCTCATTCTGGAAATTCTTCTCCCTCAGTTCTAGAAAATGAATGTTTGGGGAGTCTTTCTGGGGGGGGGTCATTTTTCCTTTTTGGAAGTGTTCTTGTTTGAATGTTGGACCTCTTGGATCAATCCTCTAATTATCTTCAGTCTCCCATTTTCTGTGTCTTTTCTACCTTCTGGGATATTCCCTTTTTCTTCCCTCTGTTATTATTTTTTCATCTCTCCTATCATATTTTTACTTCTTGAGAACTCTTTGTTTTCTCTGGATGTTTTCTTATTAATTAGCTTTCTGTTTTTGTCAGATAAATTCATTATTTTTCTAAACTCTGATTCTATTAAATACATATATTTTTTCCCACTTATTTTATTGGTGCATTATAGTTGTACACAGTGGTGAGATTTGTTGTTACATATTTGGGCATGCACACGATAGAGCAATATAATTTGGCCAACACGACTCCTCAGCACTCCCCCCCTCCCTCCCCACCTCCCACCCCATGAACCCTTTCCTCTATTGATCTCCCTTTGATTTTTAGTACATCTACCCCAACTTTGTTCTCCTTTTCCCTCTCTAGCTTCCATATATGAGAGAAAACATATCTTCTGAGTTGAATTATTTTGCTTAACATGATGGTCTCTAGTTCCATCCATTTTCTTGCAAATGCTGTAATTTCATTCTCATTTATGGCTGAATAAAATTCCATTGTGTATATGCACCACACTTTCTTTATCCATTCGTCCATTGATGGACACCTAGGCTGGTTCCATAGTTTGGTATTGTGAATTGTTCTGCTATAAACATGGGTATGTATCACTGTTGTTTGATTACTTTGATTCTTAGGACAAATACCTAGGAGTGGTATAGCTGTGTCATATGGTGGTTCCATGTCTAGACTTTTGAGGAATTTCCATACTGACTTCTACAGTGATTGTAGTAATTTAGTTCCACCAACAATGTCAAATGTTCCTTTTGTCCAAATCCTTTCCACCATTTATTGTGTTCTTGATTACTGTCATTCTGACTGATGTGAGATGAAATCTCAGTAGAGTTTTGATTTGCATTTCCCTAATTGCTAATATTGTGAACATTTTTTCATGTATTTGTTGGCCATTTGTATTTCTTCTTTTGGTAAAAGGCATTAGATGCATTTTTTTGGGGGGGTGAACTGAATAAATTTCCTATGCTAGAAAAAGTCACTCCACCCAACCCCAATATCATTTTCAGATTCAAAGGGGAGACTGATCTTTATAACAGAGATCTATTGCTCTATTGATTAACAGAGTAGTCACACCCAGCATCACCCCTGCTGACCCACAACACCTTGCACCATCTGCTGTGCTGTGAATGTGAAGTACACAGTCTCACCTGCCAGGTGTCCTGCAGTTTCTTTAATAATTTGTTCTTTCAGGAATATTTATTTGAGCACATGCTGGCTGGACATTGGCCCAGCTGACCGTGGGTTTTATGGTTGAGGGGTGAGCTCTGTGTCAGCACCTACAGTAGAGGTAACAGCTGTCTGCATGAATGTGAACATAGACTGCTGCCAATCTCAGGCTTCAGAGCAGCCTCCACTGTGGCTCGACGGTGGCCTGTCCTTTGCAGAACTCATGCTGAAATCTGATTGCCATTGTGGTGGTGTGGGAGTGGGGCCTGCAAGGGGCTATTAGATTGCTAAGAAGGACAAATGCCTTTCTCTCAGAGTGAGCTCTATTCCTGTGGCACTGGATTAACCACCTCTAGGGCAGGGTTATAAAACGGAGCTACTTCCACCCCATTTTTTCCTTTCTGCATGTGCCTGCTTGCCCGTCTCTTCCTGCCATGAGTTGAAGCAGCCAGAGGTCCAGCTGACTTCACGCTGCTGGACTTCCCAGCCTTTAAAACTTTGAGCCCAAATAAGTCTCCATCCTTTATAAAATACCAAGTCTCCACTATTCCGTTACAGTGACAAGAAATGGTCTAAGAGAGTATCTTAAAAGAGTCTGAATTTTGCTTGATACTTGAAGATCTAGCAGGAGCTAAGTAGGCAGAAAGACAGTGAAGGCACTCTGGGAAGAGGGAAGGCCTGGAAGACAGTGGGATCCAAGAGCATGTGGCCATGCAGGGGGGTCCTCCTCGGGGTAGGATGCGGAGCTTTTGATAGAACCTGGGGTCTCAGGTGGGTGAAGACCAGAGCCAGGCAAGTGAAGGAGGCAGGAGCAGTCCTGCACTGGGCCTTCCACTCCCCAAACTTCTGTTCACACAGCTCAGTGCAGAGTGGTTTGTGTTTTGCAGAGCCTACGACTCAAGACAGCAGTGTAGACGTTGTTAGAGAAAGACACCGGATATGGGACCGAGTTTACACCCTCAGAGCCATGTGCAGTTCACAACTCAGAGCAGGGGCTCAACCCTGAGACTGGAGGCAAAGATTGACAAACCAAGTCAGTGAAACACTCCAGAGCTGTTAAGCACCATTCTTCAAGTTGTTGGTAGGACAGTTTTATTGCAACTTGCCTTTTTTAAAAAAAAAAAAAAACAGCCTATGTTTTGAGACCTATCCGTACTAATGCATGCAAATCCATCTCATTCTCTGCTGTGATTCATCTTATCCCATTTTCCTTTTTTTCTGGAAAGTACTTTTAAAAATTTTAATTTGTTATATGTGTCAGCAGAATGCATTACCATTCATATTAGACATATAGAGCACAATTTTCCCTATCTCTGGTTGTATACCCCATTTAAAAAAAAATACCTTTTTTTTCTATTTATTCATTTGTATGTGGTGCTGAGGATTGAACCCAGGGCCTCACATGTGCTAGGCAAGCGCTCTGCCACTGAGCTATAGCCCTAGCCTCTCCCCTCCCATTTTCTTTTAATATCTTTTTTTTCCTCTGACAATTTTTATGGGATACCTATGATATTTCTGTTTTTTTAAATCTTTTTTTTTTAGTTGTAAGTGGACACAATATATCTTTATTTATTTTTATGTGGTGCTGAGGATTGAACCCAGGGCCTCACACATGCGAGGCAAATGCTCTACCACTGAGCCCCAGCCCCAGCCCCTGTGATATTTCAGTACATTGTGTAATGTTTAAATCAGGCTAAACATATGTGTCATTTCTTTATGGTGAGAACACTCAAACTCCCTTCTTGGGGCTTTTTGAAATGTGCAGTGTGTTATCACTGTCTACAGCCAGCCCCTTGTGAGCAGCACCCCAGGACTTCCTGCTCCTGTCTTCACTTTAACTAAGTTCCCAATGGTCAACCTCTGACCGTCCCTCCCTCACTCCTCCTTTTCCCAGCATCTGGAAACCATTGTTCTACTCTCAATTTCTATGAGACCTACTTTAAAAAATTTCTCCTGCGTAAGATCACGAGGCATTGTCTTTAGGTGCCTGGCTTATTTCAATTAACATGATGGCCTCTGCTTCCTGGTTCCATGTTATTGCAGTGATCTCAGTCTTTGCTCCCATCCTGATTTGTACTTGGAGTCGTGGTATTTCATGGAATTCTCTTCACAGGGAAGAAAGGGGTGGCCAAAGGATGAAACCCAGCCTAGAGGGACCTCAGAGGCTGTCTAGTCCAGATTCTTCTTTCCTCAGAGGAGGATCATGAAGCACAGGGGCGGAGGTGACTTGTCTGGAGATGTCCCTCCGATCACAGCGCAGCCTGTGCTGAACTTGCTGCTGTTAGCGTGGCTCAGGGTTACAGGTGTTCACTTGGGAAGGTACTTCAGGTGCCCTTGGAAAGGCGGACACTTGATTTATGAAGATGCTATGGCTTGTCCCAGTGTCATATTGTCATAAACCACACTGTAGAGAAGAGTCAGTGAGGGTAAATCATCTTGCTAGGTCACATGGAGGAACTCCTGACAATTATGCAGAAACACATACCTAGAAAATGATACAGAGTGTTGTAAGCAGCATTATTGCTTTTAGAAAAATCTCCTTGTCTCCAGCGGGCTGCCCCAGGTCAAGTACCAGGCAAGGCTTCCCAGGAAGCTTTGAAAGCTAGTGTTTGCTCCATAAAGTTTACCTCCATTCTTTAAAAGCGCCTGTTCACAGCTGATCAAATGAACACCCTTCTTGATATGCTATTTCAGGAAGAGCCTTGGTTGCATAAGCAGGGTTTTAAGTTATGCCCTGGCAAGCAGGAAAACAGATTCCTATTAAAGCTATGCAAATAACTGTACTGCCACAAAACATAAAATGTATTCCAATTCGACAAGTAGAGTCAATAAAAAATTTTGAATTCCATAGGGTTCGGCAGGGAGAATAAGATGTCATATGTTTCATTTTGATTTACATATCCAGAAAATTGAGCATTAAAATAACACCAGCAATATTCCAAACAAAAACTCCTCCCACTTATCATCGCTTCATTTAGATCTGAGTGACTGATTCTTATTCCCCAGGGTCTTGGGGTAGTGGTCTCGGGGGCCCATCTGCTCTTAGTGTGCTGGGCTTGTCACGCTTCCTCTGGTGTGGTCCCCACGTTCTTTATGTGACACCCTCACAAACTTATATCCAAGGTACCTGCCACCTGATCCTTTCCTGCAGGGCTCTGAGCTGTCATTCTTCCCGGGAGAGGAAACATTCACACCTGTAGCCAATCACAGAAAACTTCCAGGGAAGTATCAAAGTAAAACAAGCTAAGGAAAACATCTTAGATGATAAAAGACTTAAAATGGGTGTGGTTTATTTATTACTGATGATTTTTATTTTTTAAAAATTTTTATTTATTTATTTATTTTTGTTGGAAAAAAGAAATTATATTTACAGCTGGACTTTGTTTAAATAATCCCAATTTTGTTGGCGACGTCCAATGCATCATAATCAGGAGCCAGTCGAACATATGCCTTTTTCTCTCCATTAGGCCTGATCAGGGTGTTAACCTTGGCCACATCAATGTCATAGAGCTTCTTCTTTCTTTCTTTATTTTTTTATTATTAGTTGTTCAAAACATTACAAAGCTCTTGACATATCATATTTCATACATTTGGTTCAAGTGGGTTATGAACTCCCATTTTTACCCCGTATACAGATTGCAGAATCACATCGGTTACACATCCACTTTTATACATACTGCCATACTAGTGTCTGTTGTATTCTGCTGCCTTTCCTATCCCCTACTATCCTCCCTCCCCTCCCCTCCCCTCTCATCTTCTCTCTACCCCATCTACTGTAATTCATTTCTCTCCCTTGTTTTTTTTTTTCCCTTTCCCCTCACTTCCTCTTATATATAATTTTGTGTAACAATGAGGGTCTCCTTCCATTTCCATGCAATTTCCCTTCTCTCTCCCTTTGTCATAGAGCTTCTTTATAGCTTGTTTGATCTGGTGTTTGTTTGCCTTGACATCCACAATAAACACAGTGTGTTGTTGTCTTCAGTCTTCTTCATGGCTGACTCAGTGGTCAGAGGGAATTTGATGATGGCATAGTGGTCAAGCTTGTTTCCCCTGGGGGCGCTCTTCCGAGGAGGATATTTGGGCTGCCTCCGGAGCTGCAATGTCTTGGGTCGCCGGAAGGTAGGTGACGTGCTGATCTTCTTCTTTTTGTGACTGTGGACACCCTTCAACACTGCTTTCTTGGCTTTCAAAGGTTTTGCTTTGACTTCAGCTTTAGGAGGGGCAGGAGCTTCCTTCTTACTTTTGGCGCCATCTTGGTGAAAAGGCTATTACTGATGATTTTTAAAAGGAAAAGACTTTAGAGTTAGAAAAGAATAATGCTCTAGATGAGAAAATTTGGTTGTCTCTGTGGCATGTAAACAAAACAACGATGTCAATCCAAAGAAGTTTTAGAAAAATGAGTTATGAACCTAATCATTGAGCCTATATTCAAAGAACACACAAACACTGTATCTAGTTTCTTAAGAATGAATGAACTCAGAGGAAATATCAAATTACTCAGAGACATAATGTGTCACAAAGATACCAAGCATTTGGAAGGAATAGGTCATAATGAGATGCAGTGTGGCTGGAGCAGGCTCTGAATGTCTGTGTATTAAAAAATAAAAGTAGGTAATGGACTCCCCAAATGAAAAGCACCGACCTGAGATATGCTAGATTCAAATTAAAGAAGAAGACCTGTGACCTGGTTAACATTTAAAATGAGTAACTATGACTGATAATTGTACCATGGGTGTCTGATATTAGGAGAGCGGTGCTGGGAGGGGTGTCTTCCTGTGTTATTTTACTGGGGGAACATTGTCAAGATGGCAGGGGAAAGCATCCAGGTCTGTGTGTAATTAGATTCCCCTCGCTGGCAGAGATAAGCAGTCATAGCAATGTTGAAGCATGGCATTTACAGGATGCTGGTGGGGTGACGGCTCAGTCTCAGCATTTTTTTATGTTCCAGCAAGTGCTGTCCCCATGGAGCCACCTCATGAAGTCCTAATAATGTTCCCAACAGCTGAACCATTATCACTCACAAGAACTTTCAAATCCCTCTCTGAGGTCACATCTCCGTCTGACGAGAAGGACACAGTGATATTTTGAGGCAATGTGATTTATGGCCCAAAGTGATTTGTGATTAAAAGTTTCAATACTAATTTATGATATGATTATTGATTTCCTGTCGAAAGCAGTTTTGACAAATGGCAAACTATCTAAATAAATGCAGTGATTCCCAGGCACCTAAAGGAAGCCATGCTAACCAGAGCGTTCAGATGTCTTGGACTGATAGTACAAATGGCAGAAGCAGGAGACAACGGTGAACGCTGGGTGTGACGCATCAGAGAGATGGATTTGCAGCACAAAAATGTGTTCTGGAATTTGTTAATTTGAACCAGAGTAGATGAGCAATAGATCACAGATGCCCATGTTATGGCCCAGGAAGAACCGAAGGAGAAGTATATCCACCTTGACATAAAGCAAGGAGAGATGAATCATGGGGAAAGGCCAGTCTGCAGTCAGGTGCAGGACCTGCTGTGTGAGTAGTAGGAGTTCCAGAAGAACAAGAGGCTTCAACTGCTCACCTCAACTGAGATGCGTCTTCCTTGACACTGGCAAAGGCAGAGTGGTGCTGAGGGTTTGGTAGGCCCTCAGGAGGCGTGTCCCAGCTGCAGGAGGGGCCTGGGCACTGATTTGGAGCAGCCTGGAGGTGGAACCCTCTCGATCCCCCTCCATCCCGCCATTGGTCCCAGCAGTGGTCAACAGAGGTGCCTGTTGCTGGGCAGAGCAGCCCTTGGGAGCTGACCTCGCTCATGAGGAGCAGGGAGGAGGGTAGATCCTGGCAGCTAGCCTCCACCTGGCTGCACCCTAGAAGCACTGGGCAGCTGTTAGAACTAGGAAATGCCACATCCAAGGTCAGTTAGGAGAAAACCTCCCATAGGGAGCTCCCAAGTGAATTTAGTACTTTGCCGATGTCAAGACTACTTCTATAAATGAAAAGACATAATAGAAAAATACAAGAATTTTGGAAGGGGATCTGTGAGATCTGTGAGATATTCACACTGAGGATGTCGTTTTTTGGACTGCAGAAAAGCAGAAACGAAAGGGGATGTAGGTGCCCTGGAGGGCTCATCTCAATTGGGGTGGGCAGGTGAAGCCTCTGGGTGGGGACCATATTTGATTGGGATGCGGGATTAGTTTAATGATGACCATTTTGAACAGGAGGTGAACACTGGGATAGAAAAGCCTTCCAGAACATTTATGTTCACAAGGCTGGGGCAGAGCTGGGAAAATACTTACTCCAGTAGAAATGAGGAAAGGGAACACTAAGGGAAGACAGCCGGGCTGCCTTGGATCAACGCAGCAGAGGAATTGGGCCAACTCTATTAGTTGTTCTAATACATCTGAAAAGGCTAAAATTCTTAGGCGGGGAAAGACAGTTTGGAGTTTTACACTGTTGTTCTACAATCGACGAGAGGGTGTTAAGATCCCTGACTCTGATTGTGCATTTTCTGTTTCTCCCTTTAATCCTGTCAATTTATACTTCATGTATTTTAAAGCCCTGTTGTTCGGCATATTAATATTTATGGTTTTTATGGCTTCCTGACGGACTGGCTCTTTTGTGTTTGGTGTATGCCTCTTTGTCTCTGTAGTATTGTCTATATCTGGATTGTGCATAAGTAAAGCTATTCCAGATTTCTTAGGTTTATTGTCTGCATGGCATATTTTTTCCATCTATATACTTTTTTTTAAAAATTTATTTTTTAGTTGTAGGTAGACACACATTTTTATTTTATTTATTTATTTTTATGTGGTGCTTAGGATCAAACCCAGAGCCTCACACATGCCAGGCAAGTGCTCTGCCACTGAGCCACAATCCTAGCCCCACCATCTGTATACTTTCAACCTACCGGTGTCTTTGTTTTCATAGCGTGTCTTCTGGAGACAACAGAGGTTAGGTTTTGTGCACTTTTATTCATTTTGACAATTGGCATATTTGGTTTCTGAGCACTTCAATAATCATTGACATAGCTGTGTTTGATTGTTTATTTATTTATTTTTTGCAGTACTGGGACAAACCCATGGGTGCTCTATCACTGAGCTACATCCCATCTGTTTTATTTTGAGAAAGGGTCTTGTTTTATTTTTAGAAAAGGTTGCTGAGGCTGGCCTTGAACTTGCTATCCTCCTGCTTCAGCCTCCCGAGTCATTGGGATGATAGGCTTGCACCACCACACCTGATGTTGTGACTGTGTTTAGATTTGCCACTTAATTTTAGCTTCCTATTTGTGCCTTGTTATATTCTTCCATTTTACTTTTTTTGTGTTATTTCTTTTGGGTTATTTGGCTGTATTTCAGAGTTCGCTTTTAATTTGTGCATTGTCTTTCTAGCTTGGCACACTTGTGGTGGTTCTTCTGGTGTTATAACGTAAATTCGTGCTGTCTCACAGCCTAGTTAGGTTAATATTATGACACTTCAGGTATCAGGAAGAAGCACCGCCACGGCGATGCCCACTTACTGCTCCCCATCTTTCTGTGTGGCCCACTGATGCCTCCCTTCCCCTCTGTTAAATATTGTGTTTTTGCATCAAGCAGTCCTGTGTATTTTAAAGGAAGCAGGAGGAAAGAGAAGCGTTTCTGTTTCCCAGATGCTTTTCATTTCTGATGCGGAGACAGGGAAGTTTCTTTTCATCCTGATGGTGTCCTTGCGCCCCGTGGCCCTGCCTGTGGAGCAGGCTGCCGCCCGAGCTTGTGGCTTTCTTTACCTGAATTGTCTTGGTTTTGCTCTCATTCTTGAGGGGCTTTTTCACAGGACACAGAATTCTTAGTCGACAGTTACTTATTTTCCCGACAGCACCTTCCAAGTGTTTTTTCCCTTCTGCCTTCCTGTCTGCATAGTTTCTGGTGAGCCATGATGACTGGAAGTCCTGTTCCCTGGCCGTCATTTGTGGTTTTCTCTTGCTGCTCTCAAGACTTTCCATTTATCCTGCATTTGCAGCCATGTGGTTATGATATTCTGAACCTGGTTTCTTTGTACTTATTTCTTTTTCTTTTTCTTTCTTTCTTTTTTTTTTTTTTTTTGTGTGTGCTTAGTTGTAGGTGGGCACAATACCTTTATTTTATTTTTACGGGGTACTGAGGATTGAACCCAGTGCCCCATGCATGCCAGGCAAGCACTCTATCATGAGCCTCAGCCCCAGCCCCAGCCCTGTATTTATTCTTATTGATTCTGTGAATGTATATCTTTCACCAAATTTGGGAAATTTTCATCTAAAAATACTGCTATAAGTGCATTATAGTTCCCCATAACAGTGGGGCTCATTTTGACACAGCCACACAGGCACGGAAGGCAGTTTACTCCAGCTCAGTCCCCAGGGCCTTCCCTTCCCTCTTCCCTCCCACCGATTCCCCTCCTCTACTCTCCTGCTGTTCCTTTTGTTTATTTGTTTATTTAAATTGGTACCTTATGGATATACACACAGGTGGAATTCACTGTGGCGTATTCCTATATGCTTGCAGCATGATTTTATCAATTTCATTCTGCAGCTCCTCCCTTTCCCTGAACACTGGTTATCTTAGGAGGGTGGGAATGGCAGGTATGTATATGGCTTGTTGTTCTATGAGCTCCAAGTGTGTTTCTAATAAAAATAACCTGATATTTCAAAAGGCTGGGAACCACTTCATAATACAGCACCAAGTAGGAGGTGTAGATCTAGGCCTGTCCCTAACTTGTGATATGACATTTTCTGCCTTTATTTTCTTATCTCTGAAGCAAGTGTGGTAATGACCATCCTACCTCCTCAGGCCAAAGTGTCATTGCTGTGAATAAAATGAAGGATGCAGATAAATATAACTTAAAGAGTTAAAAGACATTGAAATGAAGTTATAGTCTTCAAGAAAATTCTGAAATGTTCTCAATTTATATGATGCAGGTGGCAAAATCACCGGAGGAAGCGTCTTCCCTTCCCAATGGTGATGTAGTGGGAGAGGCAGAGAGCACAGCAGAGGTAAGGGCTGTGGGCTGTTATATGGAACCATCTTCTCCCATGCCAGTGTCCTCAGAATGGCTGCTTGGTCTTAATGTTTCTCTGTGTCTGTCTACCTGTCTATCATCTATCCATCCATCATATCTGTACATCCATCCATCCATCCATCATATCAGTCTATCCATCATCCACCCATCTATTTATCCATCCATCCATCATATATATCATCCACCTGTCCATCCACCTGTCCATTCATCCATCCATCCATCCATTTTCCATCTTGTCCACCTGTCCACCTGATTATATCAATCCATCTGTATACCTGTTATCTTCATGATCCTTAAACCGGTGAATTGAGACTCCTTCCTCAGGCAGCTTATTACTGTAACGTCCATCAGTCTTTCGACTTTTGCCCACAGACCCAGCCAGCAGTGTTGGTGTTTGGTGAGCCCATGCTCTCGCAGCGAAGTGATCTCCTGACTAGGAGGACTCTCTGCTTCATTTCTGTATTGTGATTTAAATAAGAAAACCGCATTGGGGGTGGCCTGGATTTTCCTCAGGTGCTTACCTAAGATCAGTGATACGCTGGGCCTCTCTTATGACCAGGGGACAGAGAAGACTGAAGAAAGCGGAGAAAGCGAGGCACCAGGAGAGGGCGCTGAAGGTGCGGGCGAGCTCCCCGAGTCCCCGGAGAAGGTGAGGGCTTGCCTCTTTGTGGGTCTGTCTTTGGATTCAGTCCTGCCCTTTTCTTACTGGGCTCTGCCTGGAGCAGGAATTGTGCTGCACTCTGGGAACACAGTGGCTAGTGCAGAGCTGAGTGTGGAGCTGGGAGGAAGCAGGCCATTTTCATTCCAGTGCTGGCCACTGGGGACCAGGTGCGGAGTGGCTGACAAGGACCCTGCAGCAGGCCTGGAGGTCGCCAGCCGGTCAAGGCTTTGATCCTGTGTTGTGTTGTGAGGGTGGGTTGGGTCCCTGTCCTCGGTCAAATGAACATCCTTAGCTCCTGCTCCTACCATATATCTCCTTAAGAGCCAAGGTGGGGTGCATTTGTGGGGTACCTAGAGGAACTTGAGAATAAAAGGGGGCCTTGGGAGAAAGCTGAAACTCAATTCAGGTCCAATCAAGGGAATAGAAGGTCCCAGCAAATCTAAGGCACAGGTTTCCTTGTCAGAGCTAATGGGATGGGGAGTGGGGGTGGGGGCTTAGAGCAGATAATGGGGGACCACATAGGACACTTATTTGAGGAATTCAGGACATGTGACTTGGGTGGCCATGGCTGTAGATGGAGCCTAGTGCAGCTGAGGCAGGGTGCGGGCCTCGGGGTGAGCTTCCCTCTAGAATTTCAGGGGGACATCATGAGAACTTTCTAAAATGTGGGGAATGTAGTAACTTGTCCACATTTGGGTTTGGCATTTATCAAGGTGAAATTATTTTATTGTAAGGTAACATTATTTGGAGGTTCATTCTTTGCCACTCCCAGAGGTCCTACCTGAACACCCTGGTGGGCTCCCTGGCCTGAGGCTGGGCCAGGTCGAGAGCGGCTGCTGCCCCTCCTGGCCCTCTGAACCCGGCTGCCCCCTCAGGCCTGCTCCCTCCTCCCCACCTCTTCCTGACACTCACCACCACTGACACCTGGCCTCCATCTGGCTACCCGCCACCAGCAGCCTGGTCCCTGGCCAGGTTCCCAGCAAAAATAGCTGCTGCAGGAGGAAGGTCCTGAGACGTCCCTCTCCCGAAGCTCCCTGGAGGCCTTCTCAGAACAACGAGGTGCTGTTTCTGTTGTGTGCTTCCCACATTAACAGCTCACAGAGACTCCAGCTCTTCGAGGTTGGCTTAATTGACCTGGTGATTACAGTTCTCTTTTAAAAAATGCTGTTGTCAGTATAGTTATTTGCCAACCATAAAGGTCAGTTCATGCCTTGACCACAGAGAACCATCCGCTGAATTCTGATATTTTCTAATTTTGTGAGCTGAGGCTAGTCGTTGGTTATTTTTATTTATTAAATTAATATATCCCACCCCATCCTATGGGGTCAGAGGTAGGAGTAGCAACACATACATGCATTCATCCAACACATTTTTTTTGTGTGGGGGGACTGGAGAAGGGACCCAGGGCTTGTGCCTGCTGGGCTCTCCAGGAGCCCACGGCCAGCCCCCACTCCACGTTCTGTGAGCTGACCAGATGGAGTGGTGCAGTCCCAGGCTAAGCAGAACTCCAGGGGCCGGGAGGGGCTGTGAGACAGCAGAGCCCTGCCCCCACCAGCGTCTGTTCTGGCAGAGCCCGAGATGAGAACATCCAAAGCCCTTTACAGCTCACTTGACCTTTTGAAGCTATTTCTATCAGTTCTGTGATCAGTTCCTTTCTCTACTTAACATAATTTTCAAAAAATAAAGCTCATTTAAATATTGGTAAAGAGTGCCAGGTCCCTAGTATTGCTGCCAGTTTACCTGTAACAGTCGAGACTAGTAGTTATTCCTGTAGGACCCTGACTGCCCCCCCAGCCAGTTCGAAGGGTGCCCCTACTTTTAATAATATATTGTTTCAGCTGGATGCAGTTAATAAAAATAACTGGATTTAGGAAATTGTAAAGCTCTACAATAATCGATAGTTCTGTGCTGCTGGTGAGGCTGGGCCTGATTGAATTTTTGGTGACCCTGTCCTCTCTTCCCTTAAAAGTTTTTTTAACCAGGTCAGATTAAACCAGAACTTTGGTCCTCTTTAGACAAGAAGAAAATGACTGTGCTTTGAGAGCCAAGAGTTAGTGGCCGAGGAACCGGGCCAGTCACTTTACTCACACTGAGGGGGCTTTCTCTTGGTTCCAAACAGTGGCGGGCACTGGAGGTCCAAAAATGAACAGACACAGGTCATGACCCAGGGCTTGCAGACCACCAGGAGACAGATGAGTAAATGGTGTTTGTGGGAGCTGATAAGAGGGTCCCTAACTCAGTCTCAGGCTGGAAAGTCTGCCTTGCAAGGGTCATTTTGAGCAGTGTCCTGTCCTGTTGGGGGCCATGTGAGAAAGTATGGCTGAAAGGGAGAGTGGGGAGTGGTGAGGTGGAGGGGCGAGGTGGAGGAGGAGGCTGGAGGGGGAGGCTGGAGGGGGGAGCCAGGGGCAGAGGACTTCTTCTAAGATATCTGGATCCTCTTGTGATGCACATTGCCAAACATGAGGCCAGCACAGGAGGTTTGTTGTCTGGACCAACTCTGTGGCCACAGTGTGGAGAACAGATGGATATGAGGATGACCGACCGAGGGTTGAGGGTCACACAGGGGCTCCTGTCAGCAGCCAGGTGAGCAAAGCTGGCAGACCTGGCAGGAGGGACGAGACACCAGCAGGAGTAGGCGGCATCAAGGGCTGCAACCCACAAATGCCCTGTCGGCAGCGCCTGGGTGCCTCAGCAGACGCTGGACGCTATTCCTGGATGTGACTGTTGCACAGACACTTGACATGTCGCCACGGGTGCTTAACATAGAGGCTGGTGTGGAGATCCCCGGTGCTGAGCCATCCTCTTGGTCTGACTCAGCTTTGGCCGCTGTGTCAGGCACTAGCGTTCTCTGCCTCTCCCTGAGATCTGGAGGTCTGTTCTAGAACTGGCCCCAAACGTGAGGCTGGCCCAGCCGACGTGGCAGTGTCCTGGATACTCTATAAGTTGCCCTCTGTGATTTTGCTCTTTCTGTTACTGGCCCCGAGAGGCTGCCTGGTAGAAGAGGAGGACACTACATTAGTAATCAGGAGACCTGGAGTGCCTCCTGATCATGCCACCTACTTGTCCTGGGACTTTGGTAATGACTCTATGGCCTCAGGACCCTCATCTGTCCAGAGAAGGGCTGGTGAGGTTGGGCCTGAGTCTTTGGTGATGCCACCTTCTCTTCCCTCGCAAGTTTCTTCAACCGGAAATCAGTGTTTAAATACTAAGTGGTTCAGAAATGCTATCATTTTGTTCTTATAGAGAAAAAGTTTTTGGTCTGTTTTTATTCATCGGTTCAAACTGAAACAAAAGCATACTTGTAGGGCAGAAGGCAGAAGAGACATATTTTTGTTAAAATTTTTAGGTCACTTGCATATATGGTTTGAATTTACCAACCAGCTCTGCAGTCGCTGGTGTGCTTCTGTAGGAGTTCTGCAGACAGAACTGTACGTATTAGTAAGCAGCACCACTACTCCACTGTGTTTTGTCAAGGAGTTTGATTAATGGAAAAATATCTTTAAGCTCATAATGTTTCAATAATTTGAAATATGACCTGAAATCAGTAGAGATCTCCCAGTGAACATGCCTTTACTGCTTATATATTTCATGAATTAATGAATGTGTTGCTCATTTTGATGGGCTTCTATTTTAATATAATTTGCCCAATTTTGAGATTCAACTTAAAACTTACTTGAATTTATATTTTTTCCTTCACTTTGATTCACGGACCTAAGGAAGAAGAGGGAGAGACCGCAGCAGAAGAGGTACGTCCATCACCTTCAACAGTTGTGTGTCATCAGCTTGATACAAACATTTTTAGGTGACAGAGTCGAAGCTCTGTCCCCTTGTCCTTCATAAATAAGGGAGATGGTGTAACCCCACAGTCAGAAAAACCGCTGGTGACCTGCTGAGAAGGGAAGTAGGTTGGAGGTGAGTTCACATGAGGGAGGTGGACTGAGAAACAGGACCTGCCCGAGGAACCTCTCTAGCCTCCATGAGAGGTCCAGAGGTCAGGCTGGGCCGGGCCAGGACGCTGGGCGGAGAGTCGTTCTCATCTTGCCCTTTCCCACCCTGTTGGACAGCGTGGTGCATGCAGCTTGCCCAGTGCTGGTGGTGGTGTGGATGGCCTCCTGTTCATCCTGTTGAGGAGGGAGGGCTTCCTGCCCTGTGCTATGGGGATGGACATGTAACAGCAGGTACTGGACCCTGCAGTGAGCGTCTGTTAGCCAGGTGCCCACACATACTGGAGGAGAGGACACAGGCAGTGCAGGGCCAGGCTTGGGAGTAGGGCAGATGAGCAGGCCCTGGGAGTTAGCTTTCCAGTGTCTAAGGTGTGGGTGCCACAGGAGGTCGGAGTTGGTGTGTTGACTAATGCTAGAGGGTAGGCAGGCACTGCACCTGGCCCTTGTGTGCGGGGCTGTTAATCCAGGCTGTTAATTCATGGACCTAAGGAAGAAGAGGGAGAGACTGCAGCAGAAGAGTACGTCCCCTTATTTATGAAGTCTGCAGGAGCAGAGTGAGTGTGTGGCGGGGACGAATGCTGAGGTCATTTGAGCTGTCTTGCCTTCACCCGATGTCAAGGGGGCACATAATGTTGAGTCTTGATTTTAGTACTTATACTGCAGGTCTCTGTCTGAGTTACCTTGACCTGCAGTTTTAAACAGCTGTTTATCATCAAGTGTCTGGACATTGTGTCACTTGGAAACCCTAATGTCATGCTTTAGGACACCGCCTAAAGAACAACTAAAATAGAAGAGAATAAAGTTTCACAAAGAGAGAAGATTAAGAATTGTATAAAATAAGGAGAAAGTATGAAAAATCAGGAGTACTGAGGATAGAACTGTCAAGTGCAATTGAAACATTGAAAGAAAAATGATAAGGCAATATTTGAAAGCCATTAAGGGCAAACTGTATAAGGACGTCTGTCTTCTGTGACATGTGATTGCACATTATTGTTTGTAGAGGGGAGCCACAACCATATCCCAGGCACAGGGGAGAAATTCCTGGTCCATGTCTGGGGTTGGAGGTTGTCCAATTGAGGAATTAGAGTAGAAATGTCAAAAACATGGAGGCCATAAACACTGACTTTAATTAGAGGTATACATTTGTATGTGTGTATTTAGGGCACAATTCAGTAATTGTTTACCAATTAGAACAAGGACTTTTTTCTTTAAATAAGAATGCAGAGATTAGCAGGTCCTATTGTATTTCTAACATAATCATATTCATTGGTCTCTCAGGGAATTCTAGTTTCAGTTTCTTTAAAATAGAGCAGAAATTTAAAGCTGTGTGCAAAGCCATTTAGGTTCACAAAGATTTTATGATTACTTCCTGCTACTCCAGGCTTTATTAGCGCCTAAAATGACAGATTTTTAAAGGTGATTTACATGTATTGAGTCTTTCCAAAGTATTCCATTCAATCCACATAATAAAAAAGTTCTTTCCCTACTCCTATTTAATTAATTTCCATATTATTGCTGAAGTTGTTGAATTATGATAAGGTTATAAATTGTACACACAAATGTGGGAACAAATGACCAATTCAGATAAATGCAGGTTTGGTTGATGTTGGTGCTAACTCTACTAGAATGAATGTTATTGTTCTCTGCTCACATGTTATTTTAGAGAATACAAACCATAGCAGAGGTTCTCAAAATGGGGACCCCAGACCAGCAACAGCACCTTTAGAAATGCAATGGTTGACTTTGTCCAGAGTTTCAATCTCTTTAGTTTCAGTTATCCATTGTCATTGCAGTCCAAAAAATACTACATGGAAAATTCCAGAAACAAACAATTCACAAGTTTTAAATTGTGTACTATTCTGAGTGAGTTGATAAAATCTTGTGCTGTCTTTCTTATGAATCTTACGTTTGTCTGGTGCATCCACAATGTGCATCTTACCTCCCTGACAGTCACTTAGCAGTCATCCGGTTACATCAACTGTTAAGGTACTGCAGTGCTTGTGTTCAAGAGACCCTTATTTTATTTTATAATGTCTCCAAAGCTTAAGAGTGATGAGGTTAGCAATTTGTTTAGGCCAAAGAGCAATCATAAAGTGCTTAAGTGAAAAGGTGAAAGTTCTTGACTTAATAAGGAAAGAGAAAAAATCATATGCCTAGGTTACTAAGCTCTGCTGGAGGAACAGAACTTTCTATCTGTGAATTGTGAACAAGGAAAGAAAAATTAATCTAGCTTTGTGGCCACACATCAAGCTGCAAAAGTTACAGCCACAGGCAAATGATGAGCTAAGACAGAAAGGCACTGAACAGTGAATACAGGACTGGCTGCTACCTGAGGTTGCACACACCCACCAGGGTCTGGGAGCACTGCCTGCAGATCAGAGGGGACCACTGTGTACACTTTCAGGCCCCACCCCAGATCCACTGGGTCAGGCACTGAGGTGGAGCAGTGTTCTAGCAAGCCCTGGAGGTGATCTTGATGCCCAAGCAAGTCGGAGAGCCACTGGATTGAGATCATTTGTCCTATATAACTTGATGTGTGGTCAAGTTGAAGTTGATTACTAGAGTTCCTGCTGTTAAAAGTTCATTTAGTTTCACAGACTATAACATTTATTTTATATTAGGAGCTTATGGTTGGTAAACAGACAAAACAAAAACCCAACCCAACCCAACCCAACTCTTCACTAGCTCTAAATTCAGTTTTAAGTTTTCCCATGGGAATCCTCTCTTCCCATCTGTTCCTGCTTTGTTGAAACCTCCCAAGAGATCTTTTTTCCTCAGAGATTTTGTTGCACATCCTCCTAGGCCCTGGGTGGGGGGGAACATCGTGGTGATGCTGTTTTATGTCACTGATGAATGTGGAGGGGATGCACCTGATTAGAGGAGGAGGCACCACAATTCTTCTTCAGCGCCTGCTTGCTGAAGCTGCAATTTGTGACCTGGAATCTGGAATGTGGAAGTTTAAACACTAATGTCACCGGCACGTAACAGTTGATGTCTGGACGAATCAGTTTGGAGAACTGCCTTGTTAGGTCCGAAGTGACATGCTCAGATTCTCCCTTCTCCTACACCATTCCCCGTTATTTCCCAAGTCTCAGCTACTTAGGTTTTAATCAAGAGTTTTAAGGACATTATTCTTGGACACTTAAGGATTAATCATTTTAAAGTGCTAACCAGAGAACTACATTAAAATTGCAAACTCAAGGGTAGAGAGAATGATTCACAAAAGGCACGTGTGTTGTCTAGGTGTTTCAGTGCAGGTCACCAATATTAAAGACAGTCCCAAATGGCAAAAAATAAAAAAACAAAAAAAAAAAAAACAAAAAAACAAAAAAAAAACCAAACTTTTGTTGGTTTTTGAAACTACAAAATAATTTACAATCTTTATAGAAAATTTAGGAAATGCAGATAAAGGGAGGCAATAAAAAAAGCTTAAAGTTCCATTACTTAGAAATAACCACTAGCTACACACACACAAACACATGCACACGCACATATATAACTATCAAATATTGGTTGTTTGTAATCTACTTTTTCAATATCTGTATTTTGCAGAGGCAATAAATATAAAGCTGATTCATTATTATTTTTAATATATCAAAGATAGCCCTATTTTGGACCTAAAGATTATTTCTAGCTTATTCTACACCATGATTTTTCATTATTTATATCTTTCCAATAATTATTCTTTTGTATCTCTCTTGCTAGGCAAGCTTGTTTTTGAAAATGCTATTTTTGATATCTAAAAAGGAGACAAAAACCATCCCATTAACTTAGAAGTAATTCTAGGTCTTATGTATGTGTAGGCTGTTGGTAGCTTTGGGTTGAAGAAATTAGCATGTTATAACAAAATGTAACTAGTCCTTTCTGACAAAGTTCTATTTTCTGAAATTCTTGTATTTTGTTCTTCCAACTGTAGCCTTTCTGAATTTTTAAAGCAATTTGATGAGACAGATGTCTACATGGGCTTGAGAGAAATCACAATCCCTTAGAGCAATGTACTTTTCTGCAAATTAAGGAGTCTGTGTTTACAAGAATGATATTTCAGTGTGTTTTTGCTGGCAGTGTGTGTGGTTAGTGTGTGTGTGGTTTGTGTGTGTATGTGGTGTGTGTGTGTGTGTGTGTGTGTGTGTGTGATGGGTGCCAGTGTCTGTGTCGTTGGGAAGCCCACAACTCCAGTTTAAGATTTTGCCTTACTTTTTTTCATTGTTGTCTTGGTCCCTAATGCTTCTCAGTAATAACATGATTTTTGTTGAAATAAGGCCGCAGACGTAACGAAGGAGGGAGCAGAAGGGGAAGCAGAGCAAGAGGAAGCTGAGGCGGGAGAAGAGGAGCCCGGAGAAGAAGAAGACTCTTAGGCCTTTTCCTGCCTAGTTCTTCGACTCTCCCAGGTAACTCCGGAGTCCTGGCCTGTCAGAGGCATCTGCACACCTCAGGGGTGACAGGAGGGGCGTGGGTCCCAGCCCAAAGCCATCCTCTGCAAGGCCCTTCTGCAGCTGTGGGGCTGGCGCTCTGGGCACGCGGCTGGGATTGGCAGGAGGACACGGGGCAGAGCCGTGTGCACACACCTCTCTGCCTCCACGGGGCCTCTCTGCCTCCACGGGGCCTCTCTGCCTCCACTGGGCCGCACGCGCCAGGCGGCCCAGGGCCAGTGCTGCCTGGGTTCTGGCGCCCACGCCCCTGCTGGTCTGGGCCTGCAAGTAAGAAGTTAATTTAAAAAACACATATTTTTAGGGCATCTTGGATCTGGTGAGCATAGCTGTCACAGTCTCTTATTGGACCATTAAAATTTTATAATCCACTTAAACTACACACCGAATCTAGTCTGGGGTTGAAGTTTCCCCAGCTGATTTCTTTCATGTTGGGGACATACAGGTCTCTTCTTTAAGGACAACTAATTGGCTTTTTTATCCGTAGTGATTCAATTTCTAAGGAATGAAATGGGATCCATTTTTGAAAAAAAAAAAGTAAAGTGGTAAGTTTATGAAATTCTACCTTCAGAGTGGTAGGAAATGAAAGTGTGCTAGGGTCTTCTACCGGAAGCAAAATCCATGGCAGGGGGCTCACAAGTGCTGTGAGAATCCACTGCATCCCCTCTGCTTGTAAAGGTCTTTAAAAATTATGCAATTTTACTGTGATTGTTGTAAAAGATACTGAATGTGAAGTGGCGCAGCTGAGAGAATCCTTAGTGCAGACAGATGGTTTTATAGGCCAATTCAAAAAAAAAATTCAAACTGTGCAGCTGTGTCTAGCACAGTTTGCCTGTTCCTCTGATGGGTGCTAGTTTGGAATCTGGCCCACAGCAGTCTTTTGTGAGATTGAACTACCTGGAAGGGAAGATGTGAACCTGGCAGCACCTTAAACTTCACCCCGGAATCCAGGCAGATTCCATCACGTTTCTTAAAATGTGACATGGCGATGTGATCAGGCATTCTGCAAACCATTTGGCTTTAGGAAAAACATGTTTCATAACTCACAGATAGACGAGAGAGAGAGAGAGAGAGAGAGAGAGAGAGAGAGAGAGAGAGAGAGAGAGAGACATAGATATATGTATACACATAATTTCTTTTTTTCTGGTACTGGAGATTAACTTCAGGGGCTCTGTATCGTGGAAGTATATCCCCAGTCATTTTTTATTTTTTTTATTTCATCCTAATTTTCCTGCAAGTAAGAAGTTAATTTTAAAAAACATATTTTTAGGGCATCTTAGAGCTGATGAGAGTAGCTTGCCAAGTTGTGAAGGCTGGCCTTGAGCATGTGGTCCTCCTGCCTCAGCCTCCTGAGTAGCTGGGATTATAGAGGCATGGCGCTGTGCCCAGCCAGGTAGTTTATATTTTATTTGAAGAGTTGAATTTTGGATAAGCATAGCAATGAGTAAATTACAGGATCAGGCTCTAAATTCAATCTTTCTGTTTTCCCTGAACACTTGGGGAAACTAATTGGAGACCTTGTCTTGCGTACGGTGTGATATAGGGGGTTCCTCAGAGAGAGGATAGAAGCCTGGGCTTGATTTTCCATGAGCAAAACTTATTTTCCTCTTCTTGTGCTGGGGAACAAATGCCAAGTGGTGGTTTATAGAATGAAGGCAATACTTTTTTTTTTCCATTTTTAAATTTTTATTTATTTTTTTTTAGTCATACATGACAGTAGAATGCATTTTGATATATAATACATACATGGAATGTAATGTGTTTTGTATAATGGAGGTGGTGGTAAACACTCTCTGTCTCTTTAACAGTCTTCTCCCTGATATTTCTCTTTTCTTTTAGAAAACCCACACCGAGAAGCAACATTTCAAATGTCTCCCCATAAACCCCATGAAGTGTTTTGGCCCAAAGCTAGCATACCTGTCCCAGGATGCCCGGGGTTCGTGGAGGACTTGTACTTCTGACATGGTTGATGTACATGAGTATCTACTTAATCATATCATATGGAATTAAATGTGAAGATGATGTATGCATACTTTCATGTGCTTTGCCTGATGTTCTTGGCCTTGGCTTAACTTTTTCTGCATGCACGAATAGACCTTCTTATTAATACTCTGAAAAAAAATGATTTTAGGGACTAGAACTAACTTCTCTTTGTGTTCCAGCAGAAGATTTTGTTGTACATGGCTTACGCTACTATCTGAGATTAGCTTTGAAAATGCAAGGCTTCCCAGAGAACTGTCATAAATAAAGATTGATAGCCAACATCTCAGCCTGTTGTTCCTTTATTCGCAGTCCTCCTGTGGGTGCTTGAATTCAGTGTGTCTGTTACTGAGCCTAAATCCTGTCTGCACTGGGATGAAGGTTTTTTGTTGCATTGATTATTTGGTCCATGTTTTCAAACTGCACTGACTATTTTGTTACGTCATATATTGGGTTGTACAAACTGCTGTGTGCATTGTCTTTGAAGCTTGTCTAACTGTCCCATTGACATGTGTGGGGATGATTGTAGGGACCAAGTCGTGCACGTTTCTGAGCTGCAGGGAACAGCTGCTTCTGTTTCTCCTGCTGTCTGCTGATTTGCAGCCAGGGCTGCCTCAAGGGGAGCCTATCCTGTAGTTTAGCCTCCCACCGCCAGATGTGTGTGTTCCAACGGCTGGTCTGGCCCCTGTGACTGTGCAGCAGGTAGGTTGGATGGCATTTCTCTGTTCACCTGCCCACCTTAGGTCACTGTGGACACTTTTCTTTCTTCTAGGATTGTGATGAGCCCCTCCTCTTTGCATATGCCCTGTGCCCTGAATTTTTCTTTCAGCACACGTTGCTACTGTACGTCAGCAGAGCAGGGTCTCCTGGCTGAGCTGTTTCCCTATCTCGTGATCGCGGTGGCAGTTTCTCTTGAGTGGCCAGAAACGTTTCCCCTTTTGAACCTGCCTGTGGATCTTGCTGCTGGATCTTAGGTGTCATTTGGGAATGTACTGCATGGTTACAGAAGGCATGTGGACTCAGGGACTCAGGAAAATAGCTCTTTGCTTGTTACCCTAGTAACTAGACGTTTGGAAGAGAATTAAGGTTATTTTGTTCAAATTGTTGAAATTGTCTGCTTTAAAAACATTTCTTCTTTTGCTAAAAATAAGGTGAAAGACTATAGTGACATGGAAAGTAATAGAATTAAAATTAAATTCTATTTTATTTCATCGCACTAAAGTATGTCCTGTTTAAAAAACCTGCGCATATATATATATATATTTTAATTTAAGGTCATGAGAAAACTTGCATATATTTTTAAACAACAACTCCACAAACAAATGGTTCTTGAGCTTTTTGTTGCATGGATTGACTTTTAGCTCTGTCATGGTGAAGTAGGATGGGCTAGATTTGGCTTGGTGCCAATTTCCCTCTTAGTTCTTATATTTTTAAGTGAAAATAAGTATTTATGCCAATAGTAAGTAAAGATAACAAACCATGCCACTTAATTAAACTGAATTTTTTCTTACATTGTTGCTTGTAAGCCAGAAAATTAACTTTCTAGGAGAGTTTTTTTTTTAAAAATTCATTCACACTTCATTTTTCCTTAAAGTGTTATTGAAAGGCAGACTCATTTAGGTCAGTAATAAACCAAGAAGAGCCTCAAGTCTTTTCTCATGTTGGTCTTGCCCACCATGCTAACCTGCTGTGGCCAGTGGATCCAGGGGTACAGTGAGGAACACTGCAAATATGACTTGTTTGATCTCAAAATATTGTTCAGAATCTGCCTGCTTTCTCTAGATAGGAAGCTTCTAGAACCTGAGCAGCATTATGGATATGCAGAAGAAATTCAAAGCCTCAGTGAGCGAGTAAATCACTTTGAAAGAAAAAAAAAAAAAGGAGAAAAGAATGAAATATAGAGAAATGGAATAATTCTATTATAATTGAAATCTCCTAGAGGAAGTTTGGCATTTGATTTGTTCGTCTAAAGGATGCTTGAGCCTTCAAAGTAATTTTTTTTTAAATTAGAAAAGCAACACCAAAAATCTCCAGTGCATGTTCCCTAGCTAGATCCATATGTGACCCTTTCTGTAGGCTGGTCCCCTTCCCAGTTCCTCTGTTTTTTTGGACTGGAATCTTCCTTCCGGGCAAGGATATAGGACATGCATTGGGGTGGTTTGTTCTTAGTTTTCTTGACTAAGTGTGAAGGTTCAGGAAGAAAAGGAACTGTACTGCCTGCAAAGGATCCTGGGGCAGCCTTAGCAATGTTTTCTTCACCCTTTCCAGCCTGCAGGAGTGGTGGTCAGTGGCTCAAGTGCTTGTAATAACGCAGAGCGACCATTAGGTGGAGACAAAGACAAACTTCTGGGTGTGGTGTCATGGTCCCAAGGCCTTGGCCTTGTGTGTCTGTCATCTTGGAACTGCAGATTGAAATCAAAGGTTGGGCCGAAGGGATCTATCAGCCAGACAGAGGAAAAACAAAAGCCCCACCACCTCAATTGGTGCATTGATTAGT
This sequence comes from Callospermophilus lateralis, assembly GCF_048772815.1. Classification (NCBI taxonomy): domain Eukaryota; kingdom Metazoa; phylum Chordata; class Mammalia; order Rodentia; family Sciuridae; genus Callospermophilus; species Callospermophilus lateralis. The sequence continues at coordinate 5,432,918 of NC_135314.1, read as the reverse complement.
GTATAATTTATGATTTAAGAGAATTCCATAATTTGCTTCTGGCCAAGTGTTGTGCATTCTTAAAAGCTTTAAAAATGGGCAAATGATTGTTTGAAGTGGCACCACCTTAACATCACGCAGCAGTCTAAACTTAGCCAACAGTGGATTGCATGTTGATTGCATGTTTGATAAAGATACAAGTTCTTCTGTAAATGGTCCTGTCTTAACGTAGAAGTATAAACAGCCACGATTATTGAAGACTTTGATTGTTCTTCCCTGTCCCCAACCTTTTAGTCTCAATAGAACATATGTCCAAATATTTGGAAATATAGTCATGATTCTAGCCAGAACATTCCTTGGTTTTTCTGGGGTGCTTGATATTTTTGCCACTTTGGTTTGGAAGGAATTTCTGCCTTTCTTTTTTTTTGGGTGGTGGTGATGCTGCTGCTGGGGATTAAACCCAGGGCCTTTGTGCGAGCAAGGTAAGCACTCTACCAACTAAGCTATATCCCCAGCCTATGGGAGGTTCTTGCAAATAGAGAAATGGAGTTGCAAATATTTATAGTGCACTAGAGTGTTGGGTCATCTGCACTGTCCAGATGTGGTAGCATTCTCCTGTGTGGGTAGGAATTTGAGTTGGAGGGCTCTGGTGGGAGTAGCGTGGAAGGCATGTGGGCCTCACTTGGGGGGATCCCTTTCAAGTCTACAGTTTGGAGACTCAGTGCCTGGGTATATATATATATATATTTAAATCATTGATTCTGCTTTTCTCCTTTCTTATTTTTAAAATTTTTTTTATTGATTCTTTTTAGTTATATATGACAGTATAGTCCATTCTGATAAAATTATACACTCATGAAATGTATCTCATCTCATTATGACCCCAGTCTTGTGGATGTACTCAATGTTGAGACTTACTGTGGTGTACTCACATATGAGGGGAGCCGTGTCAGTGTCTTTCCACTGTCTTCCCTGTTTCCATCTCTCCTCCTCTTCATTCCCCTTTGTCTAATCCGTTCTTCTATTCTTCTCCCCCCTTCCCCACCACTGCCTTATTGTGAGTTAGCTTCCACATATCAGAGAAAACATTTGACCTTTGTTTTTTTGGGATAGGCTTATTTTACTTAGCATGGTAGTCTCCAGATCCACTCATTTACTGACAAATGCCATAAAGTCATTCTTCTTTATGGCTGAGTAATTTGTGTAGGTACTTTGTGTGTATATACCACAATTTCTTCATCCATTCATCTGTTGATTGGCATCTAGGTTGCAGTTCCTGGATCTTGCCAGCACAGGAACATAAAGCCTTATCACCATGGACTCTTGTGAACCTAGCTGCTGGTTAGGGTTAGTCAGGCTACTATATTTCTTGTTTGTTTTATTCGTAACGTTGATTCTGCACCTTCTGTGAGTCAGAATCTGTAGCAAGGATTTCACAGGGTTAAAATAGAATAACCCGGGAGGTGGATACCATCCTCACTTGACAGAGTGGGACCTGGGGCAGGGGACTTGAGAGCTTGTGTAAGGTCACGCATCCTGGAAATGGCTGAGCTACAACTGAGATGTACTTAAAGAGATGAGATATTATACCTTATGGGAATCTGGAATAAGCATATCTATTTAGGCAAGACTTCATTCATTCACCAAACCCCCTTTTAAATTTCATGATGTACTTAGAGCTAATGTTAGTGTACATACTCCACAGATATCAAAACAGTTAGAAGAGGCAGTTGTTTTGATAAGAATGAGCTCAAATCTTGGATCATAGCAAATGTTAAAACATCCCCAAAGGGTTCTCATCTTGAGGAAATAAGATTTAAATATATGTTAATGAGATGTGTGCACCCAGGCCATTAGGTGTTTGAAGTTGTAGATCAAGTTAAAGTGACAGTCACCCTAAGTTATGTAGATGAATGTTAACTCAAGGATCACCAGGAAATAAGTGATAAAGAGTTGAGTGTCATTTACTGTAAAAGAAGGTAAATTAAAATACAGTACTTTGTCGTGAACTCACTTTATATACAGAGATACGAAAAATTGTGCTCTATATGTGTAATAAGGATTGTAATGCATTCCACTGTTGTCGTGTATTTAAAAAAATAACAAAATCAATAAAAAACAAAAAATACAGTACTTTGAAACATTTAATCAATTCAGATTAAATTTAAAAAATCTGAAGTTCTATCACCCAGATAAAGTATCATTAGTTTCCTTCAGTGTGTATGCACACACACAAACACACACACTCTCTCACACACTCACACATGCACACATACACACTCACACCCACTCTCTCTCTCTCTCTCTCACACACACACACACACACACACACATGCACGTGCTCAGAGTTTTAAGCACATGACACACATTATATATTTTGGTGGTGGGCACTTCTAAACATTGTTTTTTGGTTACTTCTTTTCTTACCCAGGAGACATTTATTTATTTTTCAAAATGAGAGTGTTGTTATGAGACTTCTCTGTATTTTGCTTTTTCTCACTTAACAATGCATTGTAGAATTCATTACAGATTTGCTGGTAATATTCAAACCATACTTAAAATGGCTCCTGAGAGTTCACGGACTGGACGTACCTCTTGCTACCTGACCGCTGTCTTGGTGCCCAGTGCCCCTCCCAGGTTCTCTCTGCAGCATTCCACACACATTCTTAAAGCTGCTTCTTGGTATTATGGGTTGAATGGTGTTCCCTAAAGAGAAGTGTTGAATCCCAACCCCTGGCACGTGATTATGACTGTGTTTGGAATCAGAGTCTTTGCCTATGTGATCATGCTAAAATGAGGTTGTTAGGGTGGCCTTTATCTCAATACGACTGGTGTCCTTCTAAGGAGAGAAGAATCTGTGTGAAGTGAGAGGCTTTGGGAGGATGGCCAGGTGATGATGGAGGCCGTGACTGGGTGGTGCAGGAGCAAGACGAGGAACACCACAGACTGCTGGGCACCACTGGGAACTAGAAGAGGCAGGAAGGATTCCCGTCAGTCTCAGAGGGAGCATGGTCCTGCTGGACACTTTGATTTTAAACTGTTAGCCTCTGGAGGTGTCCAAGAATACATTTTAAGCCACTTGGTCTGGGGTTCTTTGTTTCAGCAGCACCAGGACACTCATACACTCAGTTTCTGTGAGGCTTTATTTTCCTGCCTCACTGTTCATTGCTTCTCTGCCTTTTCTTTCTCTTTTCACCCTCTCAATAAATTTCTGCAGGGCCAGTCCATGGCTCTCTATTCTTTTCCATCTGTATTTTCTCTTTTGGCAATTGCTTTCATTTTTATAGTTTTGTTACAAATTCTGATGGTTCTCTAGTCCTGTGTGTATTACACAAACTGTTGCAAAGAATGGGGCCTCCCTCTGTCCACCTTTTAGAAAAAGGTGATCTCCACCTTTCCCCATTAGGATGGCTGCTATAAATAATGATAAGCATTGTTGAGGATGCAGAAACACTGGGATCTTGTGCGCTGTTCCTGGGAATGGTAGTGGTCCAGCAGCTGTGGAGAACAATATGGAAGTTCCAAAAAAACTAAAAATGGAATTTTCATATGGTCCAGCAACTCCACTTCTGGGTATAGACCTAAAAGAATCGAAGGCAGGGGCTGGGGATGTGGCTCAAGCGGTAGCGTGCTCGCCTGGCACGCGTGCGGCCCGGGGTTTGATCCTCAGCACCACATACAAACGAAGATGTTGTGTCTGCCGAAAACTAAAAAATAAATATTAAAAAAATTCTCTCTCTTTCTCTCTCTCTCTAAAAAAAAAAAAAAAATATATCGAAGGCAGGGTATCAAAGAGTATTCCCAGGTTGTTAGCAGCATTTTTTCACAATAGCTAAGATGTGGAAGAAACCCAAATGTCCATCAGTGGATGAATGGATAAGCAAAATGTAGTCTATCTGTATATTCAGTCTCGAAAAAGAAGGAAATTCTTTCAGACGTTCCCACATGTGTACCTTGAGGACATCATCCAAGTGAAAGAAGACAGCTATTATAGGAAAAATACTGTATGATTTCATTATCTGAGCTACCTAGAATGGTCACATTAGAGACAGAATAGCCATGTTGGTTGCCAGGGACCATTGTTGTTTAATGGGTATAGTGGTAATTTTAAAATATGAAAATAGTTTGGAGGTATGACCATAAAAATCAAATAAGACTGAGGGGTGGCCTTATGTGCAGGTGCTGGGGAGTTTCCAGGGCACAGGCTCAGGAGGCACCCCACTACACACAAAGTCCAAAGTACCTGCTAGCTGTCTCCCCTGCAGATGCCTCAAGCTCAGTGAGCCGAGCATTTAGCTCACTTCTTAAGTCCAAAGCAATTTTTCTTCTTGGTGTCAATATCTCTGTTAATATATCTATTCTTTCAGACATTGTTCTTGAAAATTTGGCGCTTTCTTAATTTTTTTTTCTTATGACAAAACTAATTTATATTCATACTTTTAAAAAGAAAATATAGTTAAGTAAAAAGGTAAACAAAGCCCATAATCTCTCTGCCCAGGAACAACCATGGATATAATTTTAATGTGCTTTGCTATCATTTTTCTAGATGTAATCATGCTAAAATGCTGTGTGCATCTCAGCTCCATGTGGAGTCCATTTCACGACACGGATCACTTCCACAGTCAGCTCCTCCTTCGGGCCTGTGGCTTTTAACTTTTTGAATGCATTTTTTCAAAAGGATCCCTAGTACAAAAAATAGACAGAGGGAGACTGTTCCAATTGCCCCTGTTTAGAAACATTGCTTTGAGATTTTACTTTTCTCTCATCCAAGGCTGTACATTGAACCAGCAACATCACATTTAATAACTATATAACAGTCTATTGTTTGCGTGAACCAGAAATTTTAAAACATTTCTTAACTATTGGATATTTAGATTGGCTTTTTGAGGTTATACACCGTGCCTCAGAGAATGTCTCTATAATGAAAAATTTCTTTATGTTCTTGATTAATTCCTCAGAGGGAACTTCCAGAGGCAGAATTATTGCAAGATTAAAAGGCATGTACATATTTCTTGGGTAAAAGTTTTAATTTGCCTTCACTATTCTTTTAATGCCTTTGTTTACTTGAGAGATAATACATATTTTATTATCATTTCAATATGTATTTCTTTAATTACTAAGGAGGTCGAGTACTTTTTGCTTATTGTGTGTTTGTGATATTCTCCTTCTTTGACAATTGACTTTTCATATATTTGCCTGTTTTACTTATTGGTATTTGTCTTTTTCTGTTACTTTTTTGGCATTCTCTTTAGTTCCTCTTTCCAGGCTACCCGACTCCCCACACCCTATGTATCAACTGAGGTTCTCCAAAGTAACAGACCAGGATGTGTCTCTCTACATACGTGAACGTATAACAATATATACGATGTATTCTGTATTTTGCATACACATATATGCACACATCTTATTGGTTTTCTATATAAGGAGCTATATAGTGTGACATATATCATCAATTATATTAAATCTACACATATCTAGAAAGGAAGACATTTTCAGGAATTGGTTCATGTGACTGAGGAGGCTGTCGAGTTCAAAGTCAGCAGGGAGGCTGGAAGACTGGAGGCCAGGACAAGGTTGATGTCGCCCCAAGGTCCAAGGCCATCTGCCAACAGAATTCCCTCTTCTGCAGGGAGAGCCATCTTTTTCTATGAGGCCTTCCACTGATTGGATGGAGTCACCCTGGAGGGAGATCTGCTGGTTTAACGGCTGATCTCGTCTGCAACACATTTTCACAGAAGCATCTGGAACCATGTTTGACCAGATTTCTGGGTACTGTGGCCCAGCAGAGTGACGATCACGGCCTGGTAACTGGATTCCACAGTGTCTCATTTTCTCTTGTTTCCTCTCACTTACCTTCAAAGGGAGCTCCTTCCCCCTGTGGGGTTCTTGTGTGCCCATAGTCTGTGAAACTGCTGTGAAAAGGTGCTGTTTAGTTCCTTTCCCTCCATAATGGCTGGCCTCAGTGACTTTCTCCCAGTGTCTATAATGTGGATGAGGTTAGGAATGCAGTGCAGTCCCCTGTTCCTCTCCCAGAGCGCCTGAGCTTGGGCCCGACCACCATGTGGTGAGCAAGCCCAGGTCCTTGGAGAGGTGTCCGTGGGATTCCAGTGGACACTCCCACCAAGCAGAACTGTGAGTGATGAGATTTCAGGTGACCCCGGCCTCCAGTGTCTGAGCCACCCCAGTGACACTGAGGGGAGCAGAGACAGGCTGTCCCTGCTGAGCGGTGCCCAAACGGCATCATGAGCCAGTGAACGTGCTCTTGGGTGGAGTGACTTGTTACGCAGCAATCACACACACACTGTCGCTGGAATGTCACACATGCAGTGCCTTCTGGTCCATGCCACCCACATCTTCGCTTGTTCCAGACGGATTGCTGTGTGCATCTCAGCTCCATGTGGAGGTCCATTTCACGGCACGGATCACATCCACAGTCAGCCTCTCCTTGGGGCCTGTGGCTTTTAACTTTTTTGAATGCATTTTTTCAAAAGGATCCCCAGTGCAAAAAATAGACAGAGGGAGACTGTTCCAATTGCAGTTACCCGGACCCTGAACGGCAAGGGACTTGAATCATAACCTTAACTCACAGCCCTCTTCTCCCTTGCACTGAATCCCTGCCTCCACTCATCCTCAGTTTTCTCACATTCTAGATTAGATTTTTTCACTTTTTTGTGGCTGACTTTCTTCCCTGCATAGAGCGTTTCTGAGGTTTATCCATGGTATTGCTGGTACAGTAGCTTGTTCCTTTTTGTTGCTGAAAACAGAGTTATTAAAGTTTGTTTTTTTACATGCTGTTGACGGACATTCGAGTTGCCTCCAGCTTTCTTTTTATTCTTCAAGGTTCTTCTTTAGTTATTTTCCCACATTTTCACTGGTGCATGATGTTGTACATACTGACGGACTGGTTGTTGGTATTTGTACATGCGCACAATAGAACGGTATGATTTGGTCAGTATCACTCCCCTGCCCCTTCTTTTTTTTTTTTTTTAATATTTATTTTTTAGTTATTGGCGGACACAACATCTTTGTTTGTATGTGGTGCTGAGGATCGAACCCGGGCCGCACGCATGCCAGGCGAGCGCGCTACCGCTTGAGCCACACCCCCAGCCCGGCCTCTGCCCCCTCCTTACCACCTTCCCTGGGTCCTCTTCCTCTACTGATATCCATTTTTATTTTTAGGCGATCCATACCAATTTGTGGGTATTTGGAATAAAACTGTCACAAACATCTGCAGAAAAGACTTTTTTTTTTTTTTTTTGGGTGCATAATTATCTTTTTATTTCTCAGGAGAAATACCAAGTAGAGAATTGAGAGGATAGGTGTTTGAGGACAGAATCACATTCCATTCATTTTTGTGACTTAAGCCAAAGTTCAAAGGAACCTCTTGCTCAGAGAAGGGACTAAATACTGAATATCTATCATGTGCTAGGTGCTCCTTAAGAGGTTTCTCTTTACTGTCATTTCCATGGGGGTTTGTTCCAGGAGCCCTGGGGATCCTAAAATCCCTGGATTTCGAAGTCCCTTAACTAAAATGGACATACCCCACCCCCCTCCCCAACATCTTCCTGAATACTCTAAATCATCTCTAGACACTTGGGATACTGAATGTGATGTGAACACTGTGTGGTGTGCTGGGTTGTTCAGAGCTCAATGGCAAGAAAGAGTCTGGGTAGGTTCAGCGCAGAGGCAATGTTTTTCCTGAACAATTTGATGGCCATTGGTTGAATCTGGGGACACACGGGGCTGATGGCATTTAATCTGTTTAACAACTGTAAGGCATAAATGCTATTTTTACAGAATTTTATTTCTAGCTGGAGAGGTACTGGTTTAGAAGACTTCAGTTGCCTGCCAAGGAGCACGCAGCCAATGGGCCTTGGGACTAGGACCCAGACCCTCTCTTTAATGCCACGGGCCAGATTGATTCCTTCCTGTTGTCTTTGTCTTTGTTGCTGAAAACAGAGTTAAAACAAGTCAAGTTAAAAGAGTCAAGCTGCACACCCAAACAGCTGACTAGATTTGTGGGGAATCTTAACTTCTCCCATGAACATGTGTGAGGGTGTGTGTGTGTGTGTGTGTGTGTGCTGGGAGAGCCTCTCTGGCCAGGGAAGTGGTCAGATCCTGCAGTGGCAAAGCCTGAGGGTCAGTCCTTACTCGGAACACTGCCTGCTCTGTTGTACCCTTCACTGTTGGAAGTTAGAGAGCCCGGCCTGGGATGTAGCTCAGTGGTACAATGCTTGCCCTCTAGCATGCGTGAGACCCGGGCTCCATCCCAACATCCTCCCACCTCTCCCCACCCAAGAAAGAAAGCAGAAAATCACCATCTGGATTAAAAACATTTACCTACAGTTTCCATGATGTCAACCTTTTGCTGTTCAAGAATCAATGCCGTCTCGTGGGAATTTAGGCTGACCAGCGGGCTGTGTGTGACGCACAAACCACCTTCCACAAGACCCACAGGCTCTTCTGGAGCCTGTTTCTTGAGCTGTGGGACTCTCGGAGAGCAGGAACCTCCTGGGTTCCAATACTCTTTAGACCTTGGTCTCTCTTCATCCCTCCAAGTGGGTGTGGAACTCGGGGCAGTGGGCACACAGGTTAGCATGGTGCTCAGCACTGCAGTAGTGACGGGGGCTGGAGGGGCTGGTGCTCAGCAGGTGCACCCGTGTATCCACGTTAGTCAGCAACATTTCAACATATTTCTATTTCCACGGGTGAGTAGCGTGCTGTCCAGGCTCCTCCCTGGGACACTGTCCTCTGTCATCTCATGAGCCAGCAATGAAAGGATTAGTATCCGTCTCTGCAGAGACTCCCAAGACCCTGTTCCAAAGTCTTGGCCACCATCCAGTCTCCCTGGTGGGCCTCAGGACACAGATTTTAAATACTTTGGATTTTAAATGGACATGTTATCTTTAAAACTCTGTAAGTTATCTTGAGAGTTTACAAGCTGGGTGTGGTGGCACACACTTGTAACCCCAGCTATTAGGGAGGCCGAGATAGGAGAATCGCAAGTTGTAGCCTGGGCCTGGAACAAAAAGGCTCTCAAAAAGGCAAAAGTAGGGTCAGGTGTGGTGGTGCAATCTCAGCGGCTTGGGAGGCTGAGACAGGAGGATGGCGAGTTCAAAGTCAACCTTAGCAACTTAGTGAGGCCCAAAGAAACTCAGTGAGACCCTGTTTCTAAATAAAATACCAAAAAAGGGCTGGGGATGTGGACCTTAAGGGCCACCGAGTTCAATTGACAGTACCAAAAAAAAAAAAAAAAAAGTAAAAAGGGTTGGGGATGTAGTTCCATGGTAGAGTGCACCTGGGTTTAATCTGTGATAGCAAACAAACAAACAAAACAATAAACTCCAAACCAAAACAAACAACGATAAAAACAAAAGGCAGAAAATAATCTCGTCATCATATTCTTATCTACTTTCTAGTATTAGAAGAAGCCATTTCAATCTTTCTTCATGATTCATACACATTCTTGGAGCATAAGCATTTCAGCCAAAGTCTATTCCTAAGTTTTTCTGGAGTAGGGGAGATGATAAGTTTCTCCCTGCTCTCCGTAGTTCTTAGTTGGGACGACTCCTCTAGCAACAGACAGATTAACAAGAGAAAAGCCAATGCGTGGACCTCATGTGTACATGGGAGATACCCAGAGAAACGAGCAGACCCTGAAGAGCTGGCTTTGAGTTCAGGCTTAAAGACCACCTTCAGCTAAAACAAGAAGCGGGTGTTGTGGGCGCATTTGTGGGGAGGGCCCAAACCAGGCAGCAAATGAGGGGTTGCTGCCGGGCTGTGCCTGCCCCATTGGTAAGAGTGCAGCGACTGAGTCTGCTCCCCTCCCTGTACAGGGATGGACGCTCATGAGGGACGGGCCCTCGGTGGGTGGTTTCCCTTGGAGAGGGGGTTTCCTTGGGTTTTCAGAGCTTCTCCGGTGACTGCAGTTTCTCAAAATAATCCTTTTGCCAAAAAGGCATATCTTGGGGTGACATGTTCTGGTTTCCTGGAGCTGTATTTTGGAGTGGTATTCTGGACTCCTACTGTGATCATGCTGCGGCCTAGTACACATGATAATGTAACTGTTATGAGCAGTGATTTTGGGGTCTGACGGGCTTCAAGTCTGATTCATCTCTGCCCCTTTCCTGGCACGGTTGGTTCCTGGTGAAACAAGGCAGGTCATACAACTTCTCCAGGCCTCAGTTTTCTCCTCTGTGAAGTGGGTAAGATGATATGTGTTTCCTCATTGTTACTGTTAAACGAGCTAATAGGTGCAGAGTGTCCCCTGTGTGCGGGCCACTGTCCCAGGCTTCAGACGGATTCTTGTGGATTCCTCAGTGCGGGGTGTTGCTTTCTTGAGATGCTCCTGTGGATTCCAGAGGCGCTTCCTTGTTCCTTAGAGTCACTTGACTTTGAGCAGGTTGACTTCAGCTCCGCCCACCTGTCTTCTTTCTCCTTCTTGCCCCCTCTCCGTCCGCTCCTCCTCCTCCTCCTCCTCCTCCTCCTCCTCCTCCTTCTGTGGGATGCGGCCTGCTCCATGTCTTCCTGTTTTCTATCTCTAAGGAGCAGCTGATTTAAAATAGCAAGGAGTGAAGCCAGCAGAGGCTGACCACCTGAAAAGCAAGCGTCGGCCTGAGCTTGGATCTGTGGCCTTGCCCTGCTACCCGTGCAGTCAGAGGGCAGCAGGCGGCGCCCAGGGCCTGGTGTGGACTTAGCACAGAGGTGGGCAGCTCTCCCGGGCAGGACGCACCGCAGGGCCTCAGAGTCTGAGCCCTGGACTTTAAATCTTCAACCCGCGGCTCCTCGCCATGACTGTTTCCTTGATGAGGTTGTATTTTGAATCAAAAGAACACACAGGGCTCAAGGACAGAAGCCTGGGGAACTTCATTCAGAAAATGCCAGGACAGGAAGAGGAAGAGACAGGCTTTGTGGAGTGTGATGTAATTTCATTCATTTGTTTGAAATAAATTTAAGTGAAAGAAAGAAAGAAAGGAAGGAAGGAAGGAAGGAAGGAAGGAAGGAAGGAAGGAAGGAAGGAAGGAAAGAAGAGACCCATTAAGGATAGGAAAGCTGAAGAACACCCTTTAACATGGATCTTTTTTGAAGTAGTCTCGCGGCTGAATTTGGACTGCTGAGTCCTGGGGTGTCCCACTTGGCTCCCTGCCTTGTTCCCGTGGTCTTGACGAGTGTCTAGGTTAAATAGAGTTGATGGCAGAGCTGTCAATCAAAAATGGATACCAAAAGGTCGCACTCCCAGCTGGGCCTGATGCTGCACCCAGGCCAGAGGGGAGGGGCATCTTGTCTGAGGGCCTCTTCTCCCTTCCTGCCCACCTCACTCCACTGCCACCAGCCACAGCCAATCCCATGCCTCGTGGCGCTTGCGACCCTGCTGCCTGCCTGGCACTCAGCCAGAGCCCAGGCTCCTCCCTGGACCCCCGGGGCTCTGAGTCCCAGGCCCTTCCTCCCACCACGCTCCCCCTGCATCCCCGTCACGCAGCCACGCGAGGCCTGTGTGTGTGTCCCCTGTTCTCTCCTGCCTCTGAGCCTTTGTCCCTGCGATCCCCTTTTCTGGAAGCTCCTGCTCATCTCCATGCCCTGGAAAGCCTCGTCCTTCAGTGTGCTGGAGACGCCGACCCCTCAGCGCCGCCCTCCCTGGCCTCCCCGGCTCTCCCGGTAGCGTGTCCTGGCAGCTCATGTGTTAGTGTGGAAGCCATGTCGCCCTCTTAACTCATAACCCCAGGGCTGGCCTGAAAAAGTCAGGAGGCAGCTAGAGCCACCAGGACCTCTAGGGGAAGCCAGGAGACTGACACAAGGCGGCTTGTGGGGCCAGGTTTGGATGGAGAGCCGCGCGCCCCCTGCGGCTCGGGTGAGGGAGCCGCTCTCACCTGCACACCCTCCCTGGGCAGCTTTGCCCACAGCTGTGTCGTCCCTCCCACCACTGCTCTAACTTTCACTTTCTTTGCTTCAGGAAAAATCTCCTTCTCTGAGGTTTTAAAATAGAGCATAAATAGGAAACTCAAGGCTCACGCCATCAGCAGATCGGGCCCCTGAAATGACAGGGACTACTGTTCCCAAGAGGAAGGCCACACAAGGGGCACAGGGCTGGCAGGAGGCAGGGAGGCAGGGGAGGCAGGCTCTGTGGGAAGGAACGGGAGAGGGGGTGAGCAGCGCAGGACTGGCTGGTGTGTCATTCCAGCACGTTCTGGGGCTTGGATTGTCCCTGGTGGTTTGGACCCAGCCCTGGAGTGAGGGGACGGAGGTCTGGAGTGTGAGAGCCGGGGGACTGGTGAGGGCTCGCATTGGAACAGCACGCTCTCAGGCACATTGCAGACCACCCCCGGGACAGGAGCAGTCCCTCCAGGGCCTGCAAGGTCCTAGATGTCCAGGTATCAGGACACAGAAGGCAAGAGACACGGCCAATGTACTCGAAGCACAGATTGTACTAGATCTTAGACCTTGGGAACAAGATGAGGTTGAAATGCTTTGCTTGGGAGACACAAAGATAGTTAGGGGTTCTGCTGGAGTGGGCAGGAGGCCGTCTCTGAAGAGGTTCCCACACCTTGGGGTAGCCAAGCATGGATGAAAAGCCATGGGTACATCCAGGCAGCATCATCACGGCTATAAGGACCTTAGGCACATGGGGATTCTGATGCAGCCGTGCCTACAGTGTACCCAGGAACTTAAATGCTATCTGATGAAAGCAAACTGTAAAATGATTGAACTAAACTATGAGCTCCTTGCTAAAATTTTGGCTAATACCCAGGTGTTGTTCTCTAACTTCAAGTTAAATGGGAGGCTGTGAACGGCTACAGCGTTTTCTTCTCCTGGCTAGTTGGTGTCTTCACTGGAGACAATGTTGGATATGTGTGAGAAGTGAGGCTTGGTCTCTAGCAATCTGTGGGCTGTACTTCAAATGCTGAGAGTGTGCATATACACATATAAAGACACACTCACAGTTGGATCTGCCACTCCAAATTCTTAAAGTGGCAATGTTACCCGCTCTTGTCATCAGGGAAATAACCTTGTTCTTGGTTTAATGTGGTATAAATACACACTGGAATATTACTCAGCATAAAGAAGATGTCATGATGGCATTTGCTGGTAAATGGATGGAACTGGAGACTCTCATGCTAATGAAATAAGCCAGTCCCCAAATACTAACGCTGAATGTTCTCTCTGGTATGGGGATGCTAACATACAATAGGTGGGAGGGGAGGGAAGATTCGAAGTCCATCAGATTAGACAAAGGGAATGAAGGAAAGGGAGGGGGTGTGAGAATAGGAAAGACAGTGGAATGAACTGGACATAACTTTCCCAGCCTTGTGTTTGAATACTCGACAAGTGTGGCTCCACGTCATGTACAACCACAAGAATAGCATCCTAATTAGAATAAGTTATACTCTATGTATGTGTAGTAATATCAAAATATACTCTACTGTCATGTATATCTACAAAGAACAACAACAACAACAACAAAAAAAAAAAACATTGGGATGGAGGCCTTTGTTCCCCTGAGTCTTGTTTATCTGGTGATCTTCACTCCTTGCTCCCAGGCTCTGCTCAGCAGGCAGAGATCTTGGTGATGGTGGATTTTTCCTCACCTCAGATATTTCCTATGGCTCCTAATTCTACTGCCTGTTGTGGGTCGGTGGCACTTGGAGGGACTGGTTTTGTGAGGTGGTGGCTAAGTGGCTGTGAGTAACCCTGGGCAACGCGCCAGCCTCTGAGGCCCTCTTCTTGGCCATGCTCTGGGGAACGGTCTCTAGAGCAGGAAGACTGTTCCGCAGAGACTAAGAGGGGATGCGGGAAGGTGGCCGTGTGGCAGCCACCCCAGGCTGGAGCCTGGTCTCCTATGTCACATTCCTATTTGAGTGGGAGGTGGTCGGCAGAGTCTTTCTTCTAGTCCAGTGATAAGAAGTGAATCTGGTTCTATTCCCAGTTTTCCAAGGAATCTCTATTCTGCTTTCCATATTGTCTGCACCAATTTGAGTCCTGCCAGCAGTGTGTGAGTGTGCCTTTTCCCCACGTCCGCGCCAACACTTACTGTGGTTTGTGTTCTTAATAGCTGCCCTTCTGACTGGAGTGAGATGAAATCTTAGACTAGTTTTGATTTGCATTTCTTTAATTGCGAGAGATAATGAACATTTTTTAATGTATTTGTTCATTGATTGTATATCTTCTTCTGAGAAGTGTCTGTTCAATTCCTTGGCCCATTTATTGATTGGGTTATGTGTTTTTTGGTGTTAACATTTTTGAGTTCTTTATGTGTCCTAGAGATTAGGGCTCTATCTGACGTGCATGTAGTAAGAATTTGTTCCCAATTAATAGGCTCTCTTTTCACCTCACTGATTGTTTCTTTCGCTGAGAAGAAACTTTTTAGTTTGAATCCATCCCATTTATTGATTCTTGATATTAATTCTTGCACTAGCTATCCCACTCCTGAGTCAATACCCAAAGGACTTAAAAACAGCATTCTACAGGGACACAGCCACATCAATATTTATTGCAGCACAATTCACAATAGATTAATTGTGGAACCAACCTAGATGCCCTTCAGGGATGAATGGATAAAGAAAATGTGACATTTATACACAATGGAATATTATTCAGCAATAAAAGAGAATAAAATCATGGCATTTGCAGGTAAATGGATGAAGCTGGAGAATATAAATCTAAGTGAAGTAAGCCAATCCCAAAAAAACAAAGGCTGAATGGTTTCTCTGATTTAAAGATGCTGATCCATAATATGCTGGGGGTGGGGGAGAGTGGGAGGATTAAATGAAATCCAGATAGGGCAAAGGGGAAAAGGGAAGGGAGGGGCACAGGGGTAGGAAAGGTGGTGTAATGTGATGGTCATCATTACCCTAAGCACATGTAAGAAGACATGAAGGACGTGACTCTACTTTGTGTACAACCAGAGATATAAAAAATTGTGCTCTGTATGTGTAATATGAATTTTGTTGTCATATATAGCAAATCAAAACTAAAAATTTTTAAAAAAAGAAAAAAAATAACCAAATTAAAAAAAAAAAGAAGTGAATTTGGTCTGCAGGGAAGGCCCAGTGGTACATTGTGGAACGGGTAGAGATGTCAGGGGCCGCGAGTGTCTCCATGTTGGAGTCAGGATTTGAACCCAGAGCATGCCATGCGGAAAGCTCACGGCTCATTCTCCCTGTCCCTGATAGCACACAGCAGGATGTTGTAAGTGTTGATCCAAAATAGCCACACCACTCTGCACCACTCCCCCTTCCTCTCCCTCCCTCCTCTTTCTCTCCTCCTGCTCAGGGCTCCTTCTCCTCCATCTCTCTCTCTCCTCCTCCGCCTCCTTGGCTCCTCCTCCCTCTACCTCTCCTTTCTCCCCCTTCTCCCCCTCCTCTTTCTCTTTCTCTGCTTTTCTCTCTCCTGTCTGTTCTTCCTCTCCTTTCTCCTCCTCACTGTCATCGTAGCGACCACTCACTCAGTGTCTACCATCCAACACCGTGTGGATCCCTCCACCCACGGTGGCTCAGCGGTGTCATTGAGCCTGCTTTACCATGACAGCCAGCCACGGTGCCTGTTCCCTAAGTTCTCATGACTAGCAGAGGGCTGTGGTTGGGCCCCACGCTTCCTGGGCCTCAAAGCTGGTGCTCCTGACTCCTTGATATCTGCTTATCTGGACATCAGGGCACAGAGAAGGTACTGTTTCCTCCTTGGTGTGGACGAGCCCTCAGGGCTTCCTGCAGGTCCTGTTAAATTCCAGGGCAAATACGAACTGCCCTGGCCTCAGGCTGTGTGCATGCAGGTTGGGTGGCTTTCCTCTGCAATGAGCCCAGGCCCTGGTCCTCACCCAGGGCCCGTGGTTCTCTCTGCACAGGCTCTGCCCAGCTCGGCTCTACAGGGCCCAGGTTCTGCAGACTCTCGGAGACCTGTCCTGGGCTATTAAGGGATCTACTATCCCCCCAAGATCACTGCTTCCCTTCAGGGCCGGAGAAGGTGCAGCTGTACTTCATCTTGAGAGACTCTGATCTCAAAAATAATTTATGTCTATTAAATGTAAACTGTGGCTTTCAATCGGTCACCTTTATTTTACCTTGTTGTATCAGTGATTCAGGTTTGGATAGTTTTCTTATCTAAGTAACCTGTCACAGGATTATCCTGGCAGGACATGAAGTAGACAAATACTGCAGAGTATCTGGGTAGAGGCACAAATTCCATTCACAGAGCAAAACTCTCTGCGTGACCCTGGGAGGCCACACTCTGCTCAAGGACTTTCCAGGGTCAGAGGGTTGTGGTTTTGAATTTCAGAATAAAACCAACAAAGACTGTGTGACTACAAACCAAGAAACAAACTTTCTTCACAAAGGTCTACAGGAAGCACCCACTTCCCCTGATGAGCTGTGTCACTGAATTTAAAAACCCACGTGGGTGGGGCAGGGGGACATGCGATCTCAGAGACTTAGGGTGTTGAGGCAGGAAGACACAAGTTCAAGGTCAGCCTGGTCAAAAAATA
Organism: Callospermophilus lateralis; assembly: GCF_048772815.1. Lineage (NCBI taxonomy): Eukaryota > Metazoa > Chordata > Mammalia > Rodentia > Sciuridae > Callospermophilus > Callospermophilus lateralis. The sequence continues at coordinate 5,416,468 of NC_135314.1, read as the reverse complement.
AAAGGGTTTGGAGGTGTAGCTCAGTGGAGAGCACTTGCCCAACATGTGTGGGATCCTGGGTTCAAACTCCAGCACTACTAAAAGACCCCCAAAGCCTCCAAACAATAACAACAACAAAATAAAGATCTGAGGGTTAGTAGTTAGAGATGGCTTTGCCAAAGTTCTCTTTTCATATCTCTTTCCTTTTCCAAAAGGATTGTTTTATATTCGACATCAACAACTGGCCAGACAGGCCAACTTATTAGCATGTGGCTCAAACTGAAGCTGTATTCCACCGCCCCCGCCCCCCCAGTCCAAGCTTTCATGGCGAGGTGCATGGACCCACCGCAGAGGGCGAGCCTGGTAACCATGGTAACAGCATCGCCATCAACCAAGTGGCTCCCGAGCCTTTGCACTTGGCTGGGAGGCTAATTCTCACAACAAAGCCTCTACTGTATTCAAGAGGGCGCAGGAAAGCCGCTGGTGTGGCAGTGGCCACGGCAGACCTTCAGGCCGAGGACTCACCAGGGAGAATGTAAGTGGCCCCTTCCCAGCAAAAAATTGTTTTGTGAACAGATGAATGAGATGCAGGCAAGGCTGGCGAATGTCCCTGTAACTTGGGCCTCCTGTCCTTGGCTGAGCCCTCGCTGCAGCTGCAGGCTCCTGCACGGCGCCTTCCGAGCTCCGGGTCGTCTCTCTCTACATGTTCTTCAAAGGGCCCGGTGACCAGAGCGGCTGGGGTGTCTGGAAGAGTATAAGAGCTGCCCTGTCCTGGGAGCCTGTCTCAGAGCCACCCTTATGGCTAGAGCACGGTGCTGCTGCTGGTTAGCTGCTGGCTTTGCCATCTGCTTCCTGCACAGAAATGAAGCGGGAGGTAAACGGCACGTTGCTTCCAGGTGCATGGTCTCTGGGGTCATAGCTCAGTTGGTGGAGGGCCTGCCTCGCATGCACAAGGCCCTGGGTTCAATCCCCAGCACTCCCCAAACATGCACACACACACACACACACACACACACACACACACACACACAAGATGCATGGTCTCTGAAGCTGTCACAACAGTCATCTTGCCAGGGATGCTGTCAACTGATAAGTCATTGAATCTTAAAAATTCAAGACAAAGTGATCCCAGGTTGTCTGGGCCTGGAAGTAGTGAGCCCAAACAGAGGCTCCAGGCAGGAAGGTTCTAGGGAAGGGGGAATGCCTGGTTGGGAGGTTTAGTGACAGTTTAGGTCAGCAGCTGCATTGGAGGTTGTGATGGTAAAAATCCCAGGCTTTGTGATCTCGCTCTCTTCATTTTCCAAGCATGTTCCACCTTTTTGGGGGTGATTCTTTAGTTCTTGAACAGGGATAAAGTTATACTTTGTAGAGTTGTGAGAATTAAAGGAGATAATTCATGTTGGGTCTTAGGGCACTGTGACAGTCACAGTTAGCATGGCTTCCTGCACATAGGACTCCACTGGATGGCTCAGTTATGGCTGAGCTAATCAGGCCCTGCAGGTATTTCTTTGGAAAATGTTGCCTCAGCATAGAATGTGTTTGAAGAACTGGAGTCACAGTGAGAGCCACCCGACTCTTGGCTGGTGGATGACGTTGTTCAGATGTTGGTACAAACTTCTAGACTCAGCCGCATCCTGCCCTGGGGATGGACGGCCCTTCTCTTCCCTCTGAAGGAGTGTGCATCTGGACACTTCTACCAGCCGCCCTTTGCTTGAGGTGAACCAGTTCCTTTGGCTGCTGCCTGGCTGGGTCTGACCCAGGGAAGAGGGATGCCAAGGAGGATCTCCAAGCCTAGGGGATTGTGGACCAGGTCTAGGCCCATCCCCACCCTGGTTCTGGACCCCCCTGAGCTGTGGTCACGGGGATCCAAAGGCAGAGCTTCTTGGGGGGATCTTCAGGTCAAGAATAAAGCAGTTGAAGTTTGGGTGGCATCTTCCAGTGGGTGGCTTGGTTTTTGGTTCCTTAAAGCCACAGAGGCGAGATCTGCCAGGGGCTTGTGTGGTTTTACATCCAGCCTCCAACAGCAGGGCTCCCTGGCTCTCTGCTCCACAGCTGTGTGACCTTGAGCAAGCCTCTGGTGAAGAGAGCTGGACTCACTGGGCAGGGTGAGGGGAGGAGCCTGGGAAGATGCAGCCTCAGTGCTCAGCAGGGCTCCGGGTGCCCAGAAAGCCCTGGTTCCACCAGGCCCAGTGCTCCTGATGGGGTTTGGGGGCCTCTAATTGCCTTCCGGTGCTTCTGTGCCCCACTCCGTCCTATCTCTGCGAATCAGGCCAGTTCCCTGTGTGCTGGCACAGGGCAGTTGTGGGGACCTGTGGGGGTTCTGGGCTGTAGCACTGTCTCCCTCATCCCGGGGCCATATCAGTTGGTGAAGAGTTGCCCTGAGCAACTTGGGAGGGGTAATTAACTTGGTGAAGCATTATTAGGGTGCTAAACCTTCCGAGGTCCCAGCTGGGGGGCCCCCCCGGGGCCTCTCCAGAGCTGCTGGGGCTGCAGATGCCAGTGGTCTCTCTCTCTCCCTCCCTCCTCTCTTTTCCTGTCTCTGTATGCGAATCTGTCCAACATGGAGACAGTCTTTCCACAGAGCATCTACAGAGTTTTCTTATTCTTCTGAAAACCCAGATAGCATTACTAAGCTGATATCTCCAGACTTGTACTATATACATCTTGGGGGTAGATTGTACTTATTACCTATTACAAATAATGCTATCCTGAATATTTTTGTACAGACAGTATTGTGATTTATGCAGAGATCCAGAAGGTAAATTTTTCCACAATATTTTAAGGATTTAAGCAGTGTTAATTTGTGTTCTTAAAATGTATGGAACCGAATCCTTCCTCGGATGTTCTTGTATTCTAGTCCACAGTGAGTGAGCGAACTCCTGTTTCCCATGCTTAAATTTTAAAATTTGCCAATATTGAAAGTAACTCATTATTTTTGTCTTAGTGTCTTTAATTGCGAGCCAGTTTACGGTCTTTTCCCATGCTTATCGGCCGTTTTGTGGGCACTAAGGTTTCCAGGGCTGGTTCTTCCCACCTGGGGCGGTTCCTTGCTGGTTTGTGAAGGTTCTTTGTACAGTGAAGAAACGGGCTCTTATTTACATGGTCAAGCATTTCAAAAAACCTGAATCACTTGGCATGTGCTCTCTGAGTTTGGTTAAGGTGTTTTTTTCCCCCCTCATGCAAGAGTTCCAAAGGGTTATGGAGTTCAATCATCAACCCTTTATAGCTTATGGGATCAGCAGAGTCATTAACTAGCAAGGAGTGTCCTGACCTGGGCTTTTAGTGGTGGCAGTTGGGCCATTAAAGAACAATGGCTGCTGCCCTCACTTTATGGCCCTATGACATTTCAGGAAGACAGATATATATATATATATATATATATATATATATATATATATATATCTGTCACACACACACACACACACACACACACACACACACACACACACATACCGCAATGCTGGTACTGCTTCCCGCTGTGCTATCAGCCCTACTCAAAGGACACACACCCCACTTGATGCGCCAAGTGTCCTGTGACCTGGCCTGGTGGTCCCAGCGACAGGGCAAGTGCTGCTGGGTCCAGCCCCTGAGTTTTCTGCAGACCATCTCCTGGGTGAAAAGCAGAAGCACAGGTGCAGAGGCAGCAGTACCACAGTGTCCCCCGCCCCTTGCCCTGGAAGCTGTTGGGTCAGCCCCGGGTGCCCGTTAGGACTGGCCAGGGACCCCGCGGGCTCACCTCTGCTGAGCATGGGATGAGGGGTCACAAACGCACATCCTCCTTGGCGGATCTCTGGAGCTTTCCTTGTGCTATTCTCTGGGACTGACCGTTTGCTTCCGGTGGGGAGTGACGGTGTTGGTCAGGCAGGCTGGTGCTGGGTCGATTGATCAGCTTGGTCAGTTTCCCGGTAATACATCGCCAAAAGCCTGGTGACTTAAAACAGCAAAATGTGTTCTCTCACGGTTCTAGGGCCCCCTGCCCGGGCTCCAGGAGGGTCCTTCCTCTGGTGGCCTCAGGTGTCCCCCAGACGTGCCAGCATCACTCTGGTCTCTGGCCCCACCTTGATGAACTTCCTGTCTGTGTCTCCTCACCTCCTCCTCTAGGAGCACCAGACCCTGGGTTAGTGCCAGCCCTACAACAGGGATTTCTCATTTTGAGCTCTTTAGCTTAGTTATACCTGCACAATAATAATAATAATAATTATTATTATTGTTTCCTGGGGATTGAACCCAGGGCCTTGTGTGTGCTAGGTGAGTGCTCTACCCCTGAGCTACATCCCCAGCCTTTTTTATTTTTTATTCTGAGACAGGTTTTCACTAAGTTGTCGAGGCTGGACTTGAACTTGCCTTGAGTGGCTGGGATCCCAGGTGTGTGCCCCTGTGCCCAGCTCAAATACAGCTCACATTTTAACATTCCAAGTGGACATGGATTTTTGGGGGAGGTGCTTATTAAATCTACTTTGCCAACTAAGGCAAAAGATCTCCAAACTTCAGGCAAAGGTAGACTGCTTTTCAACACCGGGCCACCCAAGAGCTGCGCGTGCAGGGCTGACGTGTTGAGGCTGAAGTCTGACCTTGTCCCACAAGCCCCTGGAGCCATTTGATGAGGAACATGATGCCCAGCAAAACTCCCTACAAAATGCTGACACAAAGGCAGTAAAGCCCTTCATCCAAGATTCTCCAACACTTCCCCTAGATGAGCAGGCCGCTGACTGAGGGCAATGCTGGCCATGAGCCTCCGCTTCCTTATGCGTAAAATGCGGTGGCAACAGGATCTATCTACTGGAGTCCTGGGAAGAAAGTGCACCTGCAGTGTCTGACGGAGCTCTTGGAATATAGTAAATGCTCAATAAAGAAAGCTTTAATACCCTTAAGAGCTTAGAAAAGAGGCCTGCTCAGTATACACAGCAAAATGATTAGAAATATAGGTGTTTCTTTAAAAAATATCATAGAAAGAACCTGCATAAGGACCCTATCATAGAAGCAGAGGTGGTTGGATCTTACCGTACCCACAGGGCACCAGGATCAAGGTCCTGACAGGAAGTAGACAGCACACTCGAATTCGGGACCCACAAGCACAGCAGGATGGGATGGGGGGATAGGGGAGCTGCAGGGGTTACTGCAGTCACAGGGAGAGCCCAGAGGGGAAGCAGCCCTTATCACCTGAGGGCCAAAGGTCAGGAGGGGGGAGCGACCCCCAGAGGAGCCTGATAGACAGCAGGGACCAAAGCCCCCCTTGCGGGGGGGGGGCAGGGCTACATGTTCTTCCTGCTTTTGGTCCCCTGCTTGGGGGAGGGGGTGTCCATTGGTGAGTTAGTCTTGAAACCACAGAGCAAGGGAGCTCGTTGGTCACCAGGTGCCTGTGTGTGAGTGACCCTTCAGAACTCAAACTCCCTAGGGCAGAGAACCAGGGGGAGAAGGCTGGGTGACCTGGGGGGGGCACATTAAAGATACCCGACTTGGCCTCGTCCTCCTCTGAGGTCCATTGAGGTTCTCTGCCACACCGTGGAATGTCCCCTCAATGGTGGTGTTGAAAGGCAGCCAGCAGCTCAGCACCATGGGTGGTGGCTGCACACTGGCTCAGCTCTTGGTTTTACCCACCCCGGTCTGCGGAGGGCCTTATGGTATTTGCCACCTTTGGCAAAGGATAAAGGCAAGTCGTGTGGGCTGGGGGTGTAACTCAGCCGCGGGCGCTTGCTGGCACCTGCAGGGCCCCCGGCTGGACAACAACTTTAGGTGTGGCAGCACCACCTCCATGTCCCGAGACAGGATGCCCCGAGCTCTCCTACGGAGGGGTGACTGCTGGGCTTCTGACCCGCGAACAATCAGAATCGCCTGTTGCCATGGGAGGAGACCTGCTGTGCTGAAATCTGAGTTTGGTTCTCGTCCCCAGCCTTGAGGAAACCTTCAGGATGTCATCTGTGCTCACTGAGGGCATCCTGCCTGCAGAGCGGGCTCCTTTCAGCTCCATGAATGTGCTGCCTTCTCCACCCGATTCACCTATCGATCTCCTTCCTCTTCCCACCTCCGACCCTTCCCTTCCTCTTCTCTCTCATTCCCACTTGGACATCAGGTTCTGAAGGTTGACTTAGTCACCCTCCCGAGTTCTTGGCACATTTTCAGTACTGCTTTGTGCAAACACGCCTTCTATTTTATTATCTAATTCCCTTTATATCAGTAACACTTATATTTGCACTTATAAACTTCTCCAGGGCTGCCTTTGGGCAGGGCTGCCTCGAGCTTCCTTTCCTGTGCTCCTTCCTTATGGCCTCTGAAGCCCGTTGAGCTCATTACCAGATGGCCTCCAGCCTAGGGAACTTGCTGAGTCTCACCGGGAGTCAGGCTGAGCCCAGGGCCCTGCTTGCTCTACTGCCTCCCCTCCTGGTAACCTTCAATTAAATGTCTATCATTTTGTTACATGCTCTTACAAAATGGGGATCATTGTTTTGTAGTCATTTAAAAAATATAAGGACCAGTAACTTTTTTTCTTTCTTTCTTTAGTGGTGCTAGGAATTGAACCCAGGGCTTTGTGCATGCAAGGCAAGCACTCTATCAACTGAGCTGTAAGTGTTAGCAAGGATGTGGGGGAAAAGGTACACTCATACACTGCTATTGGGACTGCAAATTGGTGCAGCCATTATGGAAAGCAGTATGGAGATTTCGTGGAAAATTGGGAATGGAACCATCATTTGACCCAGCTATCCCTCTCCTCGGTCTATACCCAAAGGACTTAAAAAAGCATTCTACAGGGACACAGCCACATCAATGCTTATAGCAGCACAATTCACAATAGTTAAACTGTGGAGCCAATCTAGATGCCCTTCAGTTAGATGAATGGATAAAAAATGTGGCATATATACACAATGGAATATTACTCAGCAATAAATGAGAAAAAACCATGGCATTTGCAGGTAAATGGATGCAGTTAGAGAAGATAATGCTAAGTGAAGTTAGCCAATCCCCCCAAATCAAATGCTGAATGTTTTCTTTGATATAAGGAGGCTGATTCATGGTGGAATAGGAAGTGGGAGGATGGGAGGAATAGACGAACTCTAGATAGGGAGAGGGGTGGGAGGGGAAGGAAGGGGGCTCGGGGTTATAAATGATGGTGGAATGCAATAGACATCATTATCCAAAGTACATGTATGAAGACACAAATTGGTGTGAATATACTTTGTATACAACTAGAGATATAAAAATTGTGCTCTATATGTGTAGTAAGAATTGTAATACATTCTGCTGTCATAAAAAAAGTAAAAAAAAAAAAATAAGGACCAAATTATTGCCTCATGAATCTGTTCCTTTTTTTCAATAAGCGATAAGTCAGACCCATGTGTGTTAATGTGTGCAGCTAATCTGTGGTTGCTCCCAGTGGCTTCCTGCAGAGAAGCACTCCATTGTCCTCTCTCCCACTGGGGGACGCTGGATGTCTTGAGCTCCTGTGCTGCACATAGAGCTGCCATGAGCGTCCGCCATGTCTCCATGAGGGGCTGTGCAAACATTTCTATTTCCGTATCAGAGCTGCTGGGTCCTAGGGGTGCTGAGACTTAATTAGGCTGAGCTGGCCAGACTGCTCCAGAGTGGCCCTGGCCTTGCCTCCCACCAGCAGGCCTGGTTCCATATTCCCACATCCTGCCAACTCTTGGCCCCAGCCGGCTTTTGAGTGTGTGCCAGGCTAATAGGTGTAAATGATTTGCTGTGGCATTAATCTGCGTGTCTCTGAGTGCTAATGAGTCTGAGCATTTCTTCGGAGCCACACAGCTTTCTGTAGCCTGCTCCTTGGCACACTGCTTGGGCTCATGGAACTATTGGGTTGCTGGTGTTTTCTTGTGGGTTCTTGGGGATCCCTTCGCTACCTTTCTGTACCATGTTGCTTCGCCTTGCCGCGGAGCCCCCCTCCTGCCTGCCAGGGATCATTTTGGTCTTCTGTGAGCTTTTCAAACACAAACCCTCCATTTTCACAGAATCAAATTTATTAATATCTTTCTAGATTTGAAATTTTGTTTGAGAAGCCCCACCCTACCTGCAAATCCACGAAGATATTCTCTCTTATCTCTTTCTGAAAACTTTGTAGTCCTCCCTTTCTCGTGTTAGTGTTGAGCTTATCTGTAGCTTGCCAATATTTATGGACGATGAAGAACAATTATATTTTAATTGATGCGGCTTTTCCCACACTGTCTTCCCCTCTTTCCTTACAGGCCTTACTATCTTTGCTGGGTTAGACCCCTTTCTAGGCACAGGTTCGCCCAGCACTCTGTCTTCTGTCTCCTTGGCACATTTTTCTGTACCATGTAAACTGCCTCGTTTTTAACTTTGGAGACAGAGTCTTGCTATGTGGTCCGGCGGCTCTCAAGCTCCTGGGCTCAGGCGGTCCTCCTGCTTCAGCCTCCTCGGAGCTGGGACTGCAGGCCCATGCCACCACACCAGCTCACACAGCCGTTCCATCCCCGTGACTGTGAGGTGTGTCTCAAGGCCTAGTGGGACAAAGGTCCTACTTCACTTGGCCTTTAAGACGTCGACCTAACTCTTTATAGATCTTTTTACCAAGTCCCCACAGCACTTAACTGGAATGTTATCGCAGTGGATGGCGTTACAGGTGAGCACAGGGGAATACAGCTTTATTGCTTCCAGTGGAAGTTTCTTCTCCCACGGAGCCTTGATTTCGCCTCCTCTAACAGGGGTCAGGGTATTCCCGCGTCCAGAGGGGAGCGCACCTCCTCGGGCGCCTTTTCTCCATCAGAGAGGGTTTCCAGGGGGCTCAGTCCTGGGCTGGGGGTGGGGCTCCCCCTCTAGGTCTCTCCCCTCCTCTGCAGGGGTGTGAGGGCACCCCCCTTGTCCATGCCCCAGCACCCCAGGCTGCACATGTGCTGGCCGGAGTCCACCATGACTCAGTCTGGCCCTTTTATCCACCTTTGTCACCGCCTGGTGCCCTGAGTTCCAGGGACTGCACTCTTCATTCCTAATCCGCAGGAGTGCGGGCACCCCGGTTCTCTGCTTTCCCATTCCTGCCCCAGTCCTTGGCCATTTCCGGGGTGCTTTCTGGGAGACACCTCTGGACCTGGAGCCCCTCCTGCTCTTACCTTCCGTCCTGGAGCCATCCAACCCCCCCAGCTCTGAGGCTCCTGTCGACAGACTCCCTGCTTCTCTTCCTCTCATTGCCGTTCTCTCCTGACGCCCCTTTTCTCCGTGACTTTGTCTCCTGGCTCAGGGTCACTCTCCATCAGGGATCCAGCTTAATCCCTTGTGACTTCAGTACATACAGTTGATTCTTCCAGCTAGGATTTTTCTAGTTCCCTGAATCCCTCTCTTTCAAAGATCCTCCCTCTTCATCCCCAAACCCCACATCCAAATGGTGCATAAGAACCCAGACCTGCTCTGCCCAATATGGTAGTCACCAGCCACTTGGGGCTATTGAGGTTTAACCAAATTACAATTAAGAGTAGGTGAACATTTGGCTTCTTAGTTGTACCAGCTACAATTTCAAGTGCTAGTGGCTCCAGGCTGCCATTTTGGCTGCTGTAGATGAGGTTATTTCCAACATCACAGGTGGTTCTACTGAAACTTTCTAGCCCTGCCCTGGGCTTTGTCATTACTAACATGTGATTCCTCTTCAGTCTTGGCTGCATGTCCCCATCCCTGCCCACCATCTCCTGGATTTTTCTTCCGTTTCTGTGGTATTGTTGTAGTTAAAGTTCCGTCCCGGGGTTTCATAAACTGACTTCCAGACCACTCACATGTAATAGAATCAAGCCTTTATTGAAGCACTCTGGTGGCGGCTGACTGTTCCCCTGATCAGCCCCAAACAATTGCAAGGGCGCTCCTTATAAGCCTGAAAACCGAAAAATGGACATTTGGGGGTCCAAATGCAAGCAAGCCAAGTTACAGAAGCGGGACAGTGCAGTCAGGCGAAAGGACGCTTAGTCAATCACAGTTAGCCCAGTCACCCCAGTTACAGAAACAGAGCCCCATTACCCTAGTTACAGAAACAATGCCCCGTTAGGTAGTTCCGTGTTCTTAAAGGTTTCTATAGCAAAAGGAAAAGAATATCTTGCCCCAGTCATGACCCTTCTACTTGGCCTGGTTGTTTTACAAAATGGAGTCACAAAACAAAATGGAGTCATTTTGGCTTGGCTATCACAGTATCAGGACTCTGCCGGGCTGATCCTTCAAGAACCTGCACACAAATTACTGATCCCACTCCCTGTCCCTGTCCCTGTCTTCCCTGCAGCTGTGACTGAACCAGTCCCATCCTGCCTGCTGTGTGGTGTGCCTCTCACTGAAGTGGGAAATTTGGCAGAGTCATGTGTTCCAAAGGTGGTCAAGCTTGGAAAAGGGGTCCCGAACCCCCAGTCCACCTCCTCAAGGCGGGTTAGGGGATGTTTATGGGTTAGGGGTGCAGGGCCTTCTGAAGCGTGGGGACGGTGACCTCCTGGTGGTCTGTGTACTAGGATCAATCTTCACGGCTCTGCGGGGACCCATGCTCAGCATCTGCGTGATCCGAGGGTGGAGCCCTCAGCTTCCTGGTGCCAAAGAAGCCGCTCATCTGGTGCCAAAGAAGCCGCTCATCTGCACAACCCTGTGAAGTCGGTGGTTTTGACAAAAGTGGTCAGGTCCCTGGACAGCAGCCTCATCCCTCCTCAGCAGACATTCCTCAGTCCCCCAGGCCACATGTTGGGGTGCCCTCCAGGGAGCTACTGGGAGGCTGTGACACATTGCCCATCTGTGTGGCTCCAAAGCTGGTGATTTTTACAGTCAATGAAAAGCCAGTGCAGCTGGAGGGTTTGTCCAGGTCCCCTTGGGTTTGAAGCCACTACCCCTCCTCACTTGGTTGAAGTCACATGTCAGGGTCGCCTGCTTGTGTGTTCCGGTCCTGGTCTCCTCCTGTGCTCCGTTTCCTCTGCTCACTTCCCAAGCCCTCAGCCTGGGAGCTGCGTGGAAGGCAGTGGCCACATCTGCTTGCCTGAGCTCTGACAGGTGGGCGGGAGAAGTGACCACACTGGGGTCTCGCCTAGATTCATGACCGTGAAACTCAGCAGCCACTAACGCTCTCCTTCAGGTCACGTCCCTCCTGCTAGGGGATGGTCCCCTGGTTCCCCTCGTCCTCTCCTCCAGCCTCACTCTCCTTCCTCATGGAAAATGTAGAGGATCTTTCCAGACCTCTGCTGCACACACGCACCGGCCAGTGTGGGTGCCTACACCCTCTGCTTCTCTTCTGTGGCAGGGGAGACCCGGCTGAGCTCCTGGAGTACACAGATTCACCTGGTCAAGGATGTAGCTGGGAAGGTCACCCCTTCCTGTCCTGCACCCTGATTTCTCATCTCCTTCTCAGCTCGGAAGCACACAAACATACTTTCATTTGCTTAATCTTAAAAACAAAAATTAACCAATCATTCGTGCCATGCCTCCCATTCCCAAGTCCTTCCCTCAGTTCTGTTTTATTAAATCACATTTTAATTTGTGCAGTTAATCACACAGAATGGCGGGTTTCCTGGTGGCATATTGGCACATGCATATAACAGAGTTTGGTCAATCTCACTCCCCAGTGCCACCCTTTGCCCCACCAACCCCCTCTACCACTCCGGTGGGCTCTCTCCTACTTGCATGATGGGTTCCCTCCCCACTAGCTTCCACGTGGGAGAAGACAGGTGCTGCTTCTCTTTCTGGGTTGGACTCACTTCCCTAACATGATGATCCATGACGGCTCTATTCATTTTCCTGCAGATGACATAAACTCGTTTCCATGGCTGAATAAGACTCCCTCGTGTATAAATGTCACCCTCGACCTCACCACCTTGTCACCTCCCGGAGGCCCCACCTGTGGGGTGTCAGGCAGAAGTAGACTGCTTTTTGGGGACACATCCTCCAGTCAGACTGCATGGCATGATTGGAGTAGAGCCCCTTTGAACCAAGGTCACCATCCAAAGGACAAAAGGCACATGGGATCAATTCATAGCAGGAATGTCAGTGGGCATACACCCACCATGCAAGACCAACCCCCCAGACCCCAGGGAAAGAACAGTTCCACACAATGAAGCACTCAGCCAAAAAAGATCAAGGACAAAGAAAAAAGAAAACGAAGCATGCGAAGATGAAAAGACATGAAAAAACTGGAAGATTTGCAAAATAACCAAATAGAACTTCTATAACTGGACAATGAAGCCGCTGAAGTTAAAACTTGAGTGAGGCAAAAAAAATTAACAAAGGGACTAGAAACTATTCCTTAGGAGAGAGAGAGAGAGAGGCCCTCAGTTATTTTATGGCACTTCCAGAGAGAGATAATGGAGGAAATAGAGGCAAATGTTGAAAGAAAAATGGCTGAGCATCTTCTCATCTCAACGAAGGAAACGAATCCTTACCTTCTGGACACAAGGCATATACGTGAAAATAAGCCAGCAGGGCCTGGGCTCAGCTAGAGTGCTTGCCTAGCACGGGCCAGGCCCTGGGTTCCATCCTCAGCACCACAGAGAAGTAAATACATAAAGTAGAGGTTAAAAAAATTAAGCCAACAGCTGGAAACAGGGGAATGAAGCCCCAGACAAGAAGACAAGGACCCTGAGTTGGCAAGGGGCAGCGTCAGGTCTCCCAGAAAAGAACGCACGTTGGATGCCCTTGGACTTCGCCGCAGCTGCCAAGGCAGAAGGCAGAGGGGTTTAGGGCGTTATTGTGATCTGGGTGCTTTACATGAATGATGTCATTCAATTGTCACAACTCGGGGAGATGTGGACCGATTTCATTTCCCAGGTTGCCAACGAGGACTCGAGGCACAGAGACTTGAGTCCCTTGTTGAAGTCAGATACTAACGGACAGAGCCAGGCCGGGTCCCAGAGGCTCTGAATTCACATCCGGGTCTACAACGTCTGTGCCATATTGGAAGCATTTCCAAATGCCCGAGAGAGACTAACCATCCACCTGGAATCCTAGACCCAGCTCAGGATCACTGAAGAGTGAGCACCCAAGAGAGACATTTGCAGATGGATAAAATGGAAACTAGCAGACTTCCCCAGAAAAGACTGCTAAAGGAAGCCCAGTCTCTAGGAAGCCATAAGAATCACGAGACGAGTTTGGGACAGTAAATAAAGATGAGAGGGAATGCCGCAGCCATGCCATGGACGGGCAGTGACAGGAGTCCACAGGAGCATGGGGGAGATCTGGTGAGCTGGGGACTCCGCCACGCACACCTCGCCAGACTTGAAAATGACTGTCAAAAGGACAGAAAGAGAAAGCGTGGTTTCCATGCGAGTCCAGGGAGCAGGCCGTGGAGGAACTTGATGGGCCTGGTGATTATTATTATCGTTTTAAAGTATTTATGAGGGAAGAGTGAAACCTTTATTTTTATGTGGTGCTGAGGATGGAACCCAGTGCCTCACACGTGCGAGGCAAGTGGTCTCCCGCTGAGCCACACCCCAGCTCCCTGGTGACTATTTTGATATAAAATTCTAAGTTATACTGATGGTGTCAGGTGGGTTTTGTTATTGGTGCTCAGAGGAGGACCCCAGGCATTTTGCTTATATTTTGGGGTTCAATCTGCACAGTAAGCCTATTAGTAAGTTCTAAATGGCCTACTGCTTATTCTGTATTAGTGTGGAATCAGTATTACCCCAGTTGACAGACAAAAAAACAAAGGCTTGAAGTTCATATATACTCCTTAAAGTCATATAGATTCTCTGAGCCAGAAAAATAGCTTCAAAGTCAACTCTCTGGACAGGGTTCAGGACATTTGTACTCCACCAGGATTCTAGGTGGGGAGCAGAAATCTCCGCAGAAGGGCTCTGCAAACAGGCGCCCCCAGCAGCGAGTGTCCCGGGCAAGTGTCTTGCTCTTGTGTGTTTTGATCTTGAGCAAATTTTACGTGCAGAGGCCCTTGTGAAACAGGAGGTACAAGTTCATTTAAAATTTAGAAGCTTTTCATCCGTGTTTATCTTCTCAGATGTTATCACATGAGAGCATCCAGGACACACTTTTTTTTTAAGAAAGAAAAGAAAAAAAAAAAGAAGAAAGAAAGAAAGAAGAGCAAATAGTTCTCTTACTAAGGAAGTGGGAATCCCTGAACTTGGCTTTTCACCAAGACCCCAAGGACCCCAGGGCATTTGCACGAGGCTGGCTTCCACATGGCACTGATCCCCAGCGGAAGGACAGGTCTCAATTTGCACTGTCTTCTGAGAGAAAGCCAGTCCCTCTGTCCTTTCTGCTTCCTCTCGGTATGTTGTGGTTCCTCTTAGGTTTTTAGTGAGCAGTGAAGGATCTAAATCCCCCTGGCCTGAGTTTCAGTACCTGTGCCCCGCATCTCGTCCTGTCCTGTATGTGCTCATTCATCCTCTCGCTCATCACCTGCAGAGGACCACTGTGGGCAGGGCCTATGTCTGTGCCCCACCCTGAGGTCTGAGAATGGGCCAGGGTTTGCCCAAGGCCGTGAACTCATTATGGAGGGGACTTGCCTTTAGACTTTCGTACAGGGCTCCTCCCACTTTACTGGTACCCATATTTATTTCATCTCCTTTGGTGGTTGAAAAATTCTTATCTCCACCGACACTCCCTGCACTTTATCAAGGGGAGAGTGTAATATTCACACATCTGTAACTCTAAGCGGCTCTGTTTGGGGCTGAGCATTGCGGTGCACCTAGTCAGCGCTGGACCCGGCCGCTGGATGCCCAGACAACGCCGAGGAGGACGGCTCAGGCTGGCTTCTTGCCATGGGAGGGTACAGTCAGGGAACTCCAGGCTCCAGGGATGGCTTGTGGGGGATCTGGGAGAGAGCAGTCTCAGCGGCTCGGTGGCCACAGGCTGGTCTCTGAGGGAGAAGGGATTCCAATCAGAAGAGAGCCACTCAGCCTTCAGACCCTGTGGCCGACCCGGGGTGATGGGATCTGAGCAGAAATGGACTCAGTCCTGGTTGATGCCCGCTGTCTTGACGGCCTGCAGCCTGCACCCTCTTTAAAGTGGATGGATTGGAGGGAAGACCAGTGATAAGCTCCCCCTGTTCTTGTCTGTGTTTCCAATGACAACGTAAGGGCACCCTGCAGAGGGACCGGACAGCGGCCCACTTCTCAAGAAGTGTCTGCTGCTGCTGCCCCTGCTGGCCACTGCGGGTAACTGCCAGTGGGCCAAGTCCCTAAGCCACCAGCATGGGGGTCCCTGGGAAGCTGGGACATTGGTTAGTTCATATACACACATATATAATGCTAAGTGAAGTGAGCCAATTAAATACTTTAAAATAAATAAATAAATGTTTACTTATTTATTTTAAAGATATTTAATTGATTTTATTTTTCAAATACGTGACAGTGGAATGCATTACAATTCTTATTACACATATAGAGCACAGTTTTTCTTATCTCTGGTTGTATACAAAGTATGTTGACACCAATTCATGTCTTCATACATGTACTTTGGATGATGATGTCCGCCACATTCCACCATCATTGCTAACCCCCTGCCCCCTCCCTTCCCCTCCCATCCCTATGCCCTATCTAGAGTTTGTCTGTTCCTCTCATGCTCCCCCTCCCTACCCCATTATGGGTCAGTCACCTTATATCATTTGGCATATGTTTTTTCGGAATTGGCTAACTTCACTTAGCATTATCTTCTCCAACACCACCCATTTACCTGCAAATGCCATGGTTTCATTCTCTTTTATTGCTGAGTAGTATTCCATTGTGTATATATGCCACATTTTTTAATCCATTCATCTAGTTGGTTCCACAGTTTAGCTACTGGGAATTGTGCTGCTATAAACATTGATGTGGCTGTGTCCCTGTAGTATGCTGTTTTTAAATCCTTTGCGTATAGACCGAGGAGTAGGATAGCTGGATCAAATGGTGGTTCCATGCTGTTTTCCACATTGGCTGCACCAATTTGCAGTCCCACCAGCAATGTATGAGTGTGCTTTCCCCCCCACATCCTCACCAACACTTATTGTTGTTTTTATCCCTCACACATCAGATAGAGCACTAATCTCTAGGATATATAAAGAACTCAAAAAGCTAAGCACCAAAAAAACAAATAACCCAATCAATAAATGGAACAAGGACATGAACAGAC
Source organism: Callospermophilus lateralis (assembly GCF_048772815.1). Taxonomy (NCBI): domain Eukaryota; kingdom Metazoa; phylum Chordata; class Mammalia; order Rodentia; family Sciuridae; genus Callospermophilus; species Callospermophilus lateralis. The sequence goes on along the minus strand of NC_135314.1, from coordinate 5,400,454 downwards.
ACTTCTCAGAAGAGGATATACAATCAATTAACAAATATATGAAAAAATGTTTGTTATCTCTCACAATTAGAGAAATGCAAATCAAACTACCCTAAGATATCATCTCACTCCAGTCAGAATGGCAGCTATTATGAAGACGTTGGTTAGTTCTGTGTGACATGTGTGGGGTAGATATGGAGGGGCCCTGCTACGGAGCTCAGAGAGCAGTCTGAACCTGAGAGCTCTCTAACCCTGACGCCAACAACCCTAACCCTAACCCTAACCCTGACCCTAAACCCAGAAGGCCTCCAGAACTGTAGAATTAAGTGCACTGTTGAAGCCACCAGTCCCTGGTACTTGTCTGTACCAAGTGCCCCAGCCAAGACACGGAGACAGTCTCTCCGCTGGATCACAGGTCGGGGGCCAGCCTGCTGCTCTGGCACGTTCCTTTGGCTTTTGGGGACGCTGACACAGGCCACAGGCCTGGCTACCCTTCCAGCACCGGGGATGCAGAACTCAGGTGGTCACTCCCTTGCCCGCGGCCTTTCAGTGCTGCTGTGGGGCCGCCCATCACACCCGCCTCTTCCAGGAGTCCTGCAAGGGCCGTCCCATGAGCTCCGGCTCCCTCTCTTCCTGAGGCCTCTTGTGTTCCCTTCTCTTCCAGCACATGGATGTGTGGGCTCAGCAGAGCCGTGGTCCTCAGGACCAAGTGACGCCCACCTCCAGCCCCCACTGCATGCCGTGTGCACCCTGATCTGCACCTGGAGGGCTTGTCCTCTGTGTCCACTCAGGGAGGACTCCACCTGCCCTGCAAGGTTCGGCTTTCCCGGCCGCCTGCGGAGCAGCTCTCCTCCCGATGGCTGAGCGGAGGCGCTCACGTTGTCCTCTGGGCCCGGCAGGCCTCAGCTGTCTCCATGTGGTGTGCAGGCTCCTCAGTGCCTCCTAAACACGTGTGGCGTTGGTGGAGCTGGTGTCTGTGGGTCACCAGGCAGCCCCAGCCACCACACAGCCGGCTGCAGTTGTGCAGTGGCCCGGTTGTCTCTCTGCCGGGAGTCCCCAGTTATGGTAGGCAGCGGTTTCTGCCCGTTAGTTCTCAGGTCCACTTTTCTTTAGTATCAGCCTTGACTTATGTTGCAAGTCAAGTAAGACGGAAACCACGTAGGAGGCCTCACTGGGCTGTGTCCCTCTGCCACTTCTTGTTTGGAGCTGCCTGATTTATGAATTGCTGTTTGCTCAGAGAAACTATTTTTTTCCCCCTTGTACTGGCAATAGAACTAGGAGCACTTTACCACTGAGCCACTTCCCCAGCCCTTTTATTTTTTATCATGTAGAGACAGGCTCTCCTTAAGTTGCCGAGGCTGGCCTTGAACTTGTGATCCTCCTGCCTCAGCCTTCCGAGTTGTGGGGTTTACAGGTGTGTGCCACCACATCTGGCTTCAAATAAACTCTTAAAATTTTATTGTGGGGTTGGGGTTGTAGCTCAGTGGCAGAGCATTCGCCTAACACGTTGGAGGCACTGGGTTTGATCCTCAGCATGACATAAAAATCAAGAAATCAAATTAAGGTATTGTACCCATCTGCAACTAAAAAAATATTATTGTGCCTCCATTTACCTTTTAACAGAGGCCTCGGAAGAAAGCAGTCCTGCTGCCACGTCCACTGCTGACCTCTAGCTTCCAGAACTGTGAGCAGTTAGTTTGTTCCTTAAGCAGCCCGGGCAGCCCTAGCACCAGCCTGTGGCTCTATTCAAACTCCTCCACATCTGCCCTCCATGTGACGCCCTCATCTCTGTGACTATGCCCCCATCTCCACAGTCCAGGTGGGGACAAGGTTGCCTCACTTGGTCCTGAGGGGAAGCCACAGGGCTGAGCTTGCTGGTGACCAGAGTCCCAGAGGCACAGAGGTCAGGCTGGGCTCAAGAGGGCAGATGAGTCAGAGTCCGGCTGGTGGAGAGGAGGCAGGAGGGACTCCCTGTCCAGCCCCGTGCGGGAGGGAGGGAGGTAGGTCTCCACGGGCAGAGCCTGGGGGCCAATCCTCTGGCTGCTCCCTTCCTGGCATTACCGAGCTCTTTGGAGCCCTGATTTGCACCTTCTGGCCCTCCTCCCTTCTCACTCTTGCGCTCCGTGGGTGGGGACGCTCGTTTCTCAAGGACCACCAGGACACACATCCCCAGCCCCGGGGCCCAGCACTGTGCCCACACACAGCAACACTTAATCCAGGAGGTGCTCTGAGTTCCCTGGCTCTGCCTCATCAGGCACCGTGGCTTGGTGGAATGACTGGCAGGTGGCGGAGCCAGGCAGGATTTGTGGCAGGGGATTTAACCCTCAACTGGGGTTCAGTGGGAGCAGCAGACCTGAGGTGGGAGCCCTGGGTGATTCCAGAGGACACCCCAAAGTGCATCCTTGATTCCAATGTTTTAGGTGCTCTTGAGTCAGGCCAAGCACAAAGACTACGGAAACGAGGGCTCTGTCTTTGCTTGTCCCATAGGAAGAATCGGGCAGAGGAAGTTAGTGGGGAAACTGGGCATACCAGAACAGCCATTATAATCACCAAAAAAATAAATAAATAGATTGTCATGAAATTTATAGTGTTTATAGAGATTTGAAATTCTAGCCATTAACTGCTTAAACCATTTTCTCACATTATAAAATAAGATGAATTTTTTTTTTTTTTATGATCGCTTTTTTAAAGATTCAGGATGCCTTTGGTGTGGCGAGTGCTGGTTATCACCCCACTGGGGACCCAGGTGAGTCACACCACCCTCCACCCACGAGACATGTGCTCCGCAGAGCCCCACCTGCCCATTGTTCGTTTTCCTAGGCTTTCTGGACTTATTAACTCGGGTGGTTCAGCTCCTTCTAGAACATTCTACACTGACTGCGTGGCGCTGCGCTTTCTTACACAAGGAGCTCTTTGACGTCTGGCAATACTTCCTTCAGGACACGCTTGAACACAGAGGGGCCTGCCTTGTTTGTCTGAAGCCCCACAGGAGGGCTGCTGACGTGCTCGTCACACAGTGCTGCTTTTTCAGCAGATCAGCGAGCCAAGATCACTCAGAGGCTCTACCCTCTCCCAGGGTCCTTCCACGTGACCAGGGCCTGGGCTGAAGTGAGATGATAAAGCCAGAGACTCAGCTCGCCGCCCGGGCCCCTGTCCCTGGCACCCTCCCTGAGGTCCTGCCAGCTGCCCCTAGGACTACTGGAGCTCCCTTGAGGGCAGAGGCAGCTGTCCCAGGTACCCTCAGCCTCTGCCCTCTATTGGAACGCACCTGTCCCAAGTCCCCGAGGATGAGGATAAAGTCATAGACAGTAAAAGGGCCAGACAGTCAGGATGACGGGCCCTGTACAACCATCCTGGGGGCTAACCAGGAGGCACATTCCCGAGCACCTCCAAGGCCTGCTTCAGAGGAGATCTGGTGCATTCAGGGTGACACGTTCCCTAGAGCCCAAGGCCTATTCCAGATGTAAAAGGCTCACCTTCGGGAACACCTCCAGCCAACTCCTTGGTCCCAGAGGTTGAAAAGGGAAAGTGGGGGTGATCCCAGATGGGAGGAGGTTGGGTACATTACGGAGGGTGGAGGTGAACCTGGGTGGTGTCAGGGTGCCTTGTCAACACCGGCTGACCACGGCTTTTGCTCCACGCTCTGCCCGGAACCGTACACCATCTCCTAAGCTGGCACTCCAAAATGGGTCTTTCTGCTTTCAGGCCCCCTCCCGCAGGGCACTTAAATAAACCCTGCTCCGTTTACGCTTGCCTTCTGTGAGGGTCCGTGGTCTTCAAGATCTGTGAGACAAGAACCCAGAGGAAAGTGGCGAAGCAGGGAATCTAGTCTCATCTCACAGCTTCGGGTTTACCAGCACCACCCAGCTGGGAGCTCCTCCTTCTGCACGTAACCCTCCGGATGACTGAGGCTGGCAGTTCCCAGCCGAGGGGCAGAAAAACCAAAGAACACAAAGAGGAGTCTACACGATGCCAAGGGCGGGCTTCCGGGGAGCACTGCACACGGGCAGGGATGACCTCGGCCCCCTGTGGGCTCTGGTTAACACCTACCTGGTAATGATGCCACGCAACAGTTGGGGACATAGGTGACGGAGGTCCCTTCCCCTGAGTGGGGTGGCAGACACGTGAGCTGATGGAGTAGCCCCCACAGTGCAGTGTGGTGAATCCTGCTGCGGGGCAGGGCCACATGGGCCCCAAGGACAGCCACCAACTGAGCCAGGGAGAGAAGGTGGCACGCAATACGGGTTTTGATAGCTGAATGGGAGTATTCCAGGGACCTGGGAAAGGACAGACAGGGTCGGACAGGAGTAAATAGTGACAGAGTGGTGTGTCACAAACAGTGGACTGTGGGCAGAGCTGGTGACGAGACCAGCTCGGCAGAGGAGAGCTAGGGAGCAACTGCAGGTGGACGTCTTCCGTGGGTGTGCCTCTGGTGGCGGAATCATGGGTTGAAGGAAGGCCCTGGCCTAATTAGACAGAACCTTCTAAAGCGGAGCCCAGAAGGGAGGCCAGTCCTGGGAGCGGCAGAGTATCCTTCAGCAGGCGGTGAGGCCTGGGCTGGGTTAAAGGCAGCTGGACTCCAAACACACGCTGGGCGAGGACGGCTGTCCTGGGGAGGGAGTGAGGGGACGTCAGGATTCTGCTGGGGTCAGGGTGGACCATGTGGGTGGTGGTGATGCCTCCAGCCAGGCAGCAGCGGGAGCTCTGGCCGGTGGGGGTGCTGGCGGGAAGTGCCCCGTCCCCTTCTGTGCTTCCCACCCCTCGCCCTGCCCCCTGCCCAGCTCTGTGCCTTGGTGACGGTTAGAAGCCTCACAGGGAGGCAGTGCCACTGTCAGGGTCGCCCGGCGTGCCCAGGCCTGAGGAGACGCCGTCAGGAGGAGGCGTGGGGCCTGGGGTGACAGGGTGCACGCCTGACTGGGGCAGGAGCTGTGGCTTGTGGCCACAGGCCCGCACCTGTGCCGTCTTTCACCCTGGGCTCTGGTGGGGACAGTCAGCCTTTGCACGGCTCTTCCCCCTGCGGTGTCCTGGGCAGGGCCTCTGACACTGTGCCCCGGGGGCTGCTGGCTGCAGGCAGTACAGAGGGGCCAAGGAATGGGGGTCCTCCTGGGCCAGGGAGAGAGGGACCCAGTCCCTGAAAAACACGACACAGTACCTGGCTTTGCTGAAAACACTTATTTCCAAGCCACCGGTTGTTTTCTGGGGACAGTGGGGTGTGGCTCCAGGAACGTCAAAAACCCAGCTGTGTGCAGGGCTTCCCCCTCAGGTTCCCGAGGCCCCAGGAAGCTTGTCTGAGATCATGAACTTGAGTGTCGCGATGCCAAACAGATCCCAGGTAAGGGCAGGGAGAGCAGAGGCCCTGAACCCGGGCTCGTGTGTTTCAGATAAACATCTGGTTTTAGAACACCACGACCCAAAGTGGGTTCCGGAAACATTACCATATGGCACTTTCTCTAAAAAACGCATTTCAGCATGAGACTGGTCAGGGAAAGGTGACATCCTCACGCCCTGCCAGGGCATGCACAGCTCACAGCTAAGGCTCTGAGAAGGCCGGTGGCAGAACACTGTCCAGACAGGGTCTCCCCAGGTTCGGTCGTGAGACCTGGGATGCTGTTTTTTTTTTTGTGTGTGTGTGTGTGAGCGGAAGGGGGTACCAGGGATTGAACTCAGGGGACATGACCACTGAGTCACATCCCAGCCCTATTTTGAATTTTATTTAGAGACAGGGTCTCCCTGAGTTGCCTCCCTTTTGCTGAGGCTGGCTTTGAACATGTGATCCTCCTGGCTCAGCCTCCAGAGCTGCTGGGATGACAGGCGTGTGCCACCGTGCCCAGTGTGGTTTCGTGATTTTTTGCTACATGGATTTTGAATATCGAGGGACTGGCTTTTGTACACACAAACTGTGCAAACCTTTGAAAGTCACGTTGTAGGTTCATAAAGAGGACAGTGTGGAGGGCCACGGGAGAGAGCCCCCGGGGCGCCCCCAGCCCTGTGGAGAGGACCGCACCCACACCCATTTCTGTGTTCGTCTTCCTTTTCCATTTTTACCTGGTCTCCAGTTCACTTTTCTGTTGCTTTTCACCCTATTTCTTGATGTTTTGCATCAGATGAAAGTAGGGTAATTAGTTCCTTCTCTTTTTTTAAAAGGCATTTCATCTGGCTTCCAGCACAGTGGCTAATTATGGCTGTAGGGGTTTCCTCCTTTGAAATAAATCTCTGCCAACTACAGTCGGCTCTGCTCCCTCGTCTGGTGCCCCGTGGGCCTGATGCTGTCCCTGAGCTGTAGATTTGATGGTGGTGGAAAGCGAGGGAGGAAGCCGGTAGGTAGGCAGGCGATGTGCCCACTCCCCAGCTCCATGCCCGTCCTCTCTGTCCGGCTGGCTTCACCTGGACCAGTGATTTCACCTCTCTGGGGCTCCGATTCTGATCTGTAAAATGGGTACAAGAGCACCCACCTCCCAGAGCTGCATTGAGAAGCAAATGAGTGAGTGGACGTCAAACACCGAGGACACCTGTTGACACCATTACCTTTACTTCTAAAAAGATACTTAAGTAACTTTTCTCCAACTGTCTCTGGCAAACCTTTCCCCAGGCGTTTCCCAGTGAAACCTACGGTGGGAAAGAGACTTCACGCCACAGTGTTTCCCAGCACTGCCGGCACTTTTTATTTATTGTGGAGATGAAAACTGCTACTGAAAAGCAGAAGTGATCGCGGGGTGATCACATGGCTGGGTGTCAAACAAGCAAACAAAAACAAAAACCTGCATCTGCCGTGGAACTGAGACCGCCAAGGACATGGGGATGGCAGAGCGGGGGTGGGGGGGGTGGGGGGTGGGGTGGGGGGGTGGGGGGGGTGGGGGCAGAGTGGGGGGGGGAGGGCGGGGCTGGGGGAGTCGGCCACGACCGGGTTCTGTCCTCGGCACCTGCTTCCTACTGCTGTGCTTCTGGGTCCTTCACCGAGGGATCGGTACTGACATGCCCAAGGGTGTACCAAGCACCAGGCTCAGTCAGAGCACATGTCCTGCTGTCCCACTGCAGACCTGGGACACTGGGGTGACAAGGGCCACAGGCTTCTGTCCCCAGTGGAGACTGGGGATGCTCTCAGTTTTGTCTGTGAAATAATAACGTCTGCAGGCTGCAGAGATGGTGTGCTCCTCCCTCTAGCCCTGGGTTGAGGTGTGAGCTGTCCCCGTTGAAGGGCAAGGTGCATTGCTGATGGATCCCTCCACTTGGTGGCCTGCGCCTGCTCACCCACACTGCCCAGCCAACCACAAGGGGAAATCTGCAGTGGGAAGCAGAAGTCTTTCAGGGTGCCCAGAGCTCTGTGCTGGGAGCTGCCTGGTGCCCACATCCCATACCTTCCTCTCTACATTGGTCCCAGTGACCAATGTGGTTGGTTAGAACTGAAGGGGGACTTCCGTCTCCACTGATCCAGGGACGTGGAAGCAACTGTGGTCAGAGCTCTAAGGCTGCAGAGTGCTCTCTCTGCAGCAGGTGGGAAGGGGGCTCTGGAAGAAAGTCTCCGTACACCCCTTACATCCCTGTCCAGAGCCTGGCAAGGTCAGTTACTGTGGAGTGGCTCTCTCTCCTGCCCCTGTGTGCTCCCGAGGAGAAAGAAGAGTTTGCCTTTTCTGTGTCCCTCTCAAAGAATGATGAACGTGGGAAGCCAACACCTCAAAATGTAGCTGCTTCAAATGATTACCATCTCCTGCAAGTGGCCCAGACCCTGTCTCTCTTCCGCGTGCCTCTTTCCAGCTGTCTGCAGAGCCATGGGTACAGGGACGTCTCCTTCACAGTAGAAAACTCCTCAAGTGTGAATCTGACCTCCATGCATCAAAAACTCCTCAGCACTGGGTTTTTTCCACTGCATCATGTGGGCAGTGTGGTTTTTTTTTTTTTTTTTCTTCTTCTTCTTTTTTTTTAAGTCAGGGATTGAACCCAGGGGAGCTTAACCCCTGAGCTACATCCCCAGTCCTTTTTATTTTTCAGTTTGAGACAGGGTCACACTAAGTTGCTCAGGGCCTCCCTAAGTTGCTGAGGCTGGCTTTGAACTTGCAGTCCTCACGCTCAGCCTCCCTAGTACAGTGTGGTTCTTCTACACATAGGAGTGAGGTGCCACCCACATGCCAACCTGGTCTCTACCAGGAACACCTGGTAGGATAAAGCCTGAGGGCCATCCAGACGTGGCCGATGATGTTTCCCTAGTCCTCTTGGGATGGCAGGGGTCACAGGTGTACTCTGAAGCCCCACGCACGGAATGCAGGGAAGGGTCAGCCTGTGCATGTGGGGTGGGTCAGCCTGCACGGGCAGGTGTCCCCCATGAGCAGCTGTGTGCCTCACAGGGCCCAGGGCGGTGGCCACACCACAGCGACACACAGGGCAGGCTCCAAGCCGCAGCCTCTCCCGCTACCACCTCTCGGTTCCCAGGACCCTTCACCTTGCTCCACCGAGAGCTTTGTTTAACAGTTCAGAGAACTGCTGTGGGCCCCAAAGCCTTCCAGGCGCATCACTCTAATTAGTATAGTGGTTCCCTGGGAAAACCGCTTTCCAGGCTCCAGAGGAACACTGATCATTCTAAGTAAGTTTGCACGAGGATGCTGGGACTGGTGGTGCCACCCAGGTTCTTGAATCAGAAAAGCAGGGGTTTCTGGCCAGCAGTGCCTGAGTCCCCTGAGATGAGTGAGAAGCAGGCAAGCACCCGCTCCCATCCTCACACATACCGAGACCACTAGCCTGGGGCGGGAGCCGGAGGAAGGGCCCGAGCTGTGCCTTTCCACACTGCCTACATTATGCAAAGAGCCCCTGTCCTCTCTACCCACCCATCTGCAGCACAATGGCTGCAATCTGGACACTACCCTACGTACTGATTCAACCAGCATTTCTTGGGCATTCACATGAGCCAGGCCTCTGCTAGGAAGTGCACTCCCGAGTTTCCTTGGCCGAGGACACAGAAGCACAAAGAAGCAACTGTCCATTGGAGTGGTAGGTAGCAGCATTGAACAAGGAAGCTAAAGGCTGTATTCATCCGCTTTCCATTGCTATAGCAAAATTCCAGGGTGCGTACTTTATCAAGAAAAGAGGTTCATTTAGCTTACAGTTTGGGAGGCTCACAGTCCAAGATAGGTGGCAAATCCATTTTGTCTTGGTTGAGGTCTGCCCTGGTTGTATGGCATCCTGGTGGTTGGTGTCACGGTGAGAGCACATGTGTGCGCGATCACTGGGCAAAACAGGAAGCTGGAGAGTGGGAAGGGGTAGTCTTGCTCTTTCATAACAACCTTTGGAAACTGCATTAATCCCTCCCAAGCCCAGTGCCCCCAGTCACCTCATTACCTCTGCACTAAGCCCCACCTCTCAAAGGTCCCACCACCTCTGAACATTGCCACACTGGAACCCTTGGGGAACCACCAATCACATCCAAGTCATAGCAAAGGGACGGGGAGTGACAAGGTGTGGGAGCATGCGCGGCATCAGCCACGGCGTCAGGGAGGGAGCAGTGGGTGTCTAAGTCAAGAGTCCTTCTGGGAGAGGAGGAGGCATGCAGAGGTCTCGAGCTGGGAAGGAGCAGGGCCTGCTCAAGTGCGCAGAGGACCCTGACCAGCACCTGCCAGGAAGCGTAGCCTTTGGAGCCTGATAAGTGGCCACTTCCGTGGGGCAGGCTTGACCCCCGTTTCCTGTGGCTTCTGTGGGGCGCTGATCCCAAGCCTTTCCACTGCAGCAGTTCTCAGTGGGGGATGATTTGCTCCCCAGGGGAGTTTCGGCAGATGGTTTTGGTGGTGGCAACCTGTGTGTGCACATGTGAGGATGCTCCTGGCATAGTGAGAAGAGACCAAGGTGCTGCTGCGCTTCCTACCTTGCTCAGAACAGACCCTCAGCCAAGAACTATTTGGCCCAATGTGTCAAATGAGCTGGGGTAGAGAATCCCATTCCGGGTCTCCGTGATATTTTGATCAATTGTCATTGGTACCAGGCTCTGGGGAGGGTTGGGGACACATGGGAAGGGGTGCAGTGTGCATGGCCTGCACGTGAGACCCACCTCAGAGTGTCAGGAACACCGTAGTCCACACCTGACCTCATAGTTTATCCAAGCACAGTGCCAGTGCTTAGGCCACGGGCTCCCGGCTGGGATGCTGCCACTTTCTGGGCAGGGGTCTGGAGGACCAGGCCAGGCTAGCTCATCTCCCGGGGTTCACTGGGAGGAGCAATCAGTGCACACTGACCAACCTGATCTCTGCCACGGTGGGCTGTCTGCCAGGAGCCCTGAGTTCTAGGCAGGCCTTTGCCTCTGCTGCCCTCTGCCTGGAAGGCCCCTCCAGCATTCTGGGCCTCTCACCTGCCCATCTTCTCATCTGGCAGCTCCATGCCAGGCTGCTGAGCTCCCCGCTGAGATCCCTCTACCCTGCCCCTCAGAGCAGAGCTCTTTCCTCTGGGTCCTGCGCCATGTCACAGTCCCTCAGCTGCCAGAAGTCCTGTGAACAGTAGCTGACAGGCACTGGGGAAGGCAGGCCAGGTGGACAGGGCAGCAGGAGGGCCCCCTTGAGGGTCTGGGAGGGAGAGGTCAGGGGTGCCAAGGCAGCAACCTCACCTCCTCCCTGCCAGAGGCTGCACCCTGCTAGGTCTGCTCAGCTGTGACTGCCAGGCACGCTTGGTTACCCCAGGAAACAGCTTCCGTAGGAAGCCTGGTGCCGAATGGCGTGGGAGTCTAATAATCGGGCTCCTGATTCTGCCGCACCATTACTACAGCCCTCCTTCCTCCCCATCAGACACCTCTCGACCCCTCCCCCGGCCTCATCCTTTCTCTGAAATGAGCCTACATGTTTTAGACTATGGATTCTGATCTCCCTGAATTTTTGCTATATTCCCACAGCATCACGAACCCACTTTATTTGTGCAAAACTGATCACATGTTAGTCTCTGAGAAACAAGGACTGGCACTGATCTGAAGCTATTGAAGATAGGATATCATGGAAAATAAGTCACGTTCATTTAGCTTGGCGTACGGGCCTGAGCATTGGTCCCAGGGAATTTTACCAGGGGCCTGGCTGATGACCACTGTATCAGATGGTAAGTCCTCAACTCTTAAAAAAAGAATATATCATGTATATGTACATATATATGAATACATACCTATATACGTATAAAATATATGCATTTGTTCCTGCCAGAGAAAGACCGAGTCCTGTTGGCATCATCTTCTGCTACCGCCTCCCCACAGGCTACTCGTTTTCAGTTTGGGCTCTGCCTGTGGCCATGGGACCCAGGACCAGCACCTTAACTTCTTTGTTTCTCTTTACTCATCTGTAAAACGGGACAGGCAATAGCGCCTCCTTCACTGTTGTCCCCGGGAATTACTGCCGCACTCGGTGACTTGACCTTGACTGCTGTGCTCAGAGGCCAAGCCTTTTGCATGGAAGTAGCGTCTCTGTTCCAAGAGACGGTGGGGAGGGAGGTGTTCTGGAGACGCACGGACCCGCAGCCTTCTCTGCACCGGGAGTATTGTCGAAGTTAACTTTGGGACTGTCCCCTGGGAGGGCAGGACGGCAAACTCAAAGAACCGGCCTGGGGGGCCCGAGCAGTTGCGCCGAGGTGAATTTCTGGCGCTCGGTCAAAGATGCGCTTCCCGCCGCGGCCTCTCCAGGCTCGGACTGGGTGGTCAGGCCGCCGACGCCAGCCGGCCGCGGGACCCAGGCGCCCCCTCCCCGCGCCGCAGCGCCCCCGCCCGCCCCCGCGGCCTCCTCACCTATCAGATTTCCCGTGCGCATCGCCGCGCCGCTCCGCCCACCTCCTAAATGCCGCGCCGAGCCGCAACCCATCCCGGGCCTGGACCGGCGCGCCGCGGACCGGCTGCGCGCCCCCTGCCTCCGCGGGCCGCGATGCGGCGCTGAGGTCGCCGGGCGCCCGGGCCGCGGGCCGCGGGGATGCCCACGCACGGTAGGACCGGGCCGGTGGGGGCCGCGCTGGGACCGCGGGGGCGTGGGGGCCGGCGCAGGTGACCGCGCGCCCCGGGGGCCGCGCCCTGCAGGCGCGGTCCAGCGCCCCTTCTTCATTTTTTAATTCAGGGAGAAAACAATATGTTCCAGACCAAAGGTCATGGAACTTGGTGTCGCCGGGTGTTCGCCGATGGAGTGTCCTCACTCCTCGCGCCGCACGCTGGGAAGTTGGGTCTCTGGGTGGGCCACCCTGCGAATTCACGTGGGCCACTAAGGAATCGCACTGGGGCGAAAGGGCAGTTAGGAAGAATAACCAAATCCTAGAAACCGAGTCAGCCCGCAGCCTGCGGCAGGCGGCCCTGCAGAGCGAGTGGGGGCGGTGAGGGCTGATAGGCAAGATGGTGAGAAGCCATCTCTCCACCCAGGAGTGACAGGAGGGGTGCTGGCTGCGCGAGGACGGAAGGAAGGCTCTTAGGTCATTTCTCAGTACAGAGAGGTACCTTCAGGTTTGGCAATCAGCATTTTTTTTTTTTTTTACAACATCTGTACTAGGTGTGTGTGTATTTGCGTGCACACGCACAGATATCATATGCGTGTTAAATACGTGCAGGAAATATTATATTTGAGCAACTTTCCCCCATCTTGTCCTATTTCGGTTTCACTCTTTGTTTAGTTTTTTTTTCTTTTGGGGGAAGACATTCAGCTTTGAAATTCCAAAAGCGAATCTGCAGTAATCAGATGTGGTGAAATTATTTTTCATTCTTCCTGACAAACTTTAAGAGTCTTTGCTATGTATATGCGACTTCTTGTCAACATCATCTCCCGTTTCCACGTTTCCCTCGTTCCTCTGTTGCCCTGGGTTATAGAGAGGGAGGAGTAGGATTTAATAAGGAGAGGTCTGGGGAGTGAGTGCTGGAGTGTGGCACGGGTGCTCTTTCCAGGGTTTGACAGAGGTAGGAAATAATTAGTTGCCTTAGTGGGTAAATGTATGCTGATCATCCCATCAATTTCAATTGATTTATAGTCTTGGGCAGGGGACAGCTCGGTGGCCCTGGCTTCCATCTCCAGTGCCACCTACACATACAGTCTTGTGCATGTTCCATCTACATGCCCCATCTTTTGTGGTGTTTTCTTATTAGCTGTGTGTGATATGTAAATTTGGTTTCAAAAAGAGAACATCTCATATCATTTCTTAAAGGAATGCCTATGCATTAAGGCCTGTTTTCTGTCTCCTTTCATTTCCCCTTCTCAAGTCTTTTTTTTTTTCCTTATGGGAGATAAAAAATAATTAAAGTCTGATGTTTGGGGATTCCAGTGTGAGGCCCGAGGAAGGTAACTTCTGGATGTACATCCTTAAGAGTAGACACTCCCCTACACTGTCACCTCAAAAACTGAGTCCTGTCCTTGCAAAGGTTCTTTAAGCCCAGGTGTTCCTTCTTTTGTAAGATCTTAGGTAGGTGCTTTGAATAAACAAGGACCACTTTTGGTATCAAATGTTGTGAGATTCTGCATACCTGCTGTCACCAGGCATGCCCAAGGTGACAGTCCTCATTCTTTCAGCAAGGCGGAGCCTGCCCCCTCAGTCCCCACCCTCCGCTACAGGCACAGGACAAGTGCTGGTTCAGACCTAGGGTCCTGGAAGTGCTTCAGAGGCTCCCTCTGTCTCTTCCTGGGCATGAACTTTGTCTGCTTCTCTGAGCCCAGGCACTAGTGTCCCATGGGAGCCTGCTGGCCTCTTGTGCATGCTTGTCCGTTGTACTGGGTTTCTGATCGGATTTCGACTTGGTTTTCTGCCAGGACTAGGTCCTGGTCTTGAATCCCAGTTCCAATGGCCTTAAGAAGCTGTGTGGTGTTTATCAGCCTGTCTTGCCAGGTGAATGGTGTTAGCAGACCCAGTCTGGGTACTTCCTGCTCGGAAGCCAATACTTGGGAGCTGAGTTGATGGGAAGAAATCAGTTTATTCAAGGGCTGGCTCCTGAGAAGATGGACAAGACTATTGTCAGGTGCTCAGACACACCAAAGGGCTTTCTCGGGAGGTGTTGTGGACATTGGGCAAGACGATGCATATTAAGGGGGTCTTCATTATCCAGGGTCTGTTTTCTCTTCTGCTGGAAAATCTTATGATAATCACTTGACTTTTGTATCCTAGGCCAGTCCCTATACTCTTTAAGGTAAACATGTTATTTCCCCGCAAGTTAAACATTATTCCACTTTTAATTGAAGAATGTGATTACTAAGTCCTCGGAGGATCACACTTTGATGTTATCTGAAAACCCATCAGATGTCCCAAGCTCTGAAAACTAAAGAAAGATGACTGATTAGGAGGTCTTGGAACCGGTGTCTGTTTCCTTATTCTGCAAGAGTCGACCCCAGCAGGGGGCATCTCAACCATTCAAAGGTGGCTTTATTTGTAAAGGGGAACAACAAAGAATAATGCTATGAGGAGCAATTTGCAAAGTTGAGCTGATCCAAAATAGCGTGGCATCACATGGTTGCTGTGGACGCTGACTAGGGTTGGTCTTCATGGAACCTGACAGACCATGGACTACCACACCCCTCCCTGGCTGTACTTGTTAGCCACCAGGAGCCTGTAACATTGCTCCTGGCCCCACCCAGAATTAGGCAACTCAGCCGTGCAACTTCCTGTGGACACTGCTGTGGGTTGAATTTTCTCCTTTCTCCCTTTCTTCCTTCTGCGCCCTCCTGGCGCTCAGGAAGGGCTCCTCCCAGCCCTTCTAATGGCAGGCTCTTCGCCTTTGCCTCCATCAGCTTTGAGTCTGGCTGCCCCTGGGTTTTGACTACCCTTTACTTTGCCTGTGCAAGGAGGGGGTTCCCGGAGCCTGTGTCCCAAGGGAAGCCAAAGGTTAGGGGGATGACAGAGATTTTGACAAACTCGTGTGGCCTTCAGTGGAAAAGCAGGATCAGGAGATAGAGCAGCATGTAATGAGGCTCAGTGGATCAATCGAGCGGGATTTTTGGTCTAATTCTGACCATCATCCCACATCCTCAGTAGGAGACACAGAGCTAGAATTTGAGTCTGAATTGGGTAAAGGAAAGCTGATCATTCATTTTCTCATTCCCTAAATGTTCACGTCATAATCAAGAGCGTCAGGATTTGGAATGGGATGCCTGGTTCAAATCCCGCTGCACCCGGGCTCTTGCTATGTAACCTGGGGCAAGTCACTTATTTCTCTAGCAGCCCTTGTTTCATCAGGGTGGCTGTAGGATCAGGTGGTTCTGAGTATCTGCAGCCACGCGGCAGGGCTACCGAAGGCCTGGCTATCACTGCTGTTGGTACTTCCCTGCTGTTGTCCAAGCACTTCACTGTGCCGAATAATATTGCTTTTGAACAAGAATGAGGTGGGAAAATGAAGACACAAACTAGTTTTATTGAACTAAACAAACAAACAAACTTGGTTTTAAAAGCCTTTGCCAGAAAGCTATGCCCAGGGCATTTGAGGCCCGGCAGAATGATCACCAGGGACAGTGTTCAGGCTGGCCTCTCCGCTTTGGTCCCTGTCTCTGTCATGAAGCGCAGCTTTTCCGTGCTTTCTGGAAGCCATTCCTTGGGGTTGCAACTGTGTCTTGGTTGCTTCTGAGGGTATCTCATTTATTTATTCACTCTGCAGAGGTGTTTTTGTCATTGGAACTCTGCGAGCTCCCTTTGAAAGCTTGTTCTGTGCCCTTGTCATCTCTTGTTTTGCCGATTTTGTGTTTGTAATTTCTCCTGGTAGCAAATCATTTATTGTGAACACTTTTTTGGGGGGGACTCAAAAGACACTCACAGAGTCCACGCAAAGTCCAGGGACCATGCCACGCACTGGAATCCCACGCAAGAGATTTATTGTCGGTAACAGGAGGCAAACCCACCAGGCTGTCCCCCGGGGAGAGCAGCACCCTCAGAGCAGCTCCATAGCCCGCCGGAGGAATCTCACAAGCTGCTCAGGGGTCTAAGCTGGGAGGGGTGGATCCTTTAGCAGGCACTTTGAACCTCTAGATAAAATGGATCCCGCCCCCAAATGGTGAATCCGATGCCAGTATGATCCGGCGCCAATATTGATCTGATGCCGATAGGGATACTAGGGATTGAACCAGGGGCACTGAGCCACACTCGCAGCCCTATTTTGTATTTTATTTAGACAGGGTCTCACTGAGTTGCTCAGCGCCTTGCCTTTGCCGAATCTGGCTTTGAACTCGCGATCCTCCTGCCTCAGCCTCCTGAGGTGCTGGGATTATAGGTGTGTGCCGCCGTGCCCAGCTACTGTGAACACTTTCAGTCCACTCTGGGAGTCTGGTTTTTTTCCAGAGTGACTTCTTCATCCTGCACATTGCCGTGTGCTACAGGCCTGCTCCCTCGCCTGTGCTCCTGGGCCGAGGTGGAAAGTTTCCAGGCAGGGCCTGGTGGGAGACAAGATCATGTCCTTGGAGGACTTCTTGTCCCCGCCCTTTCCTCTCTGTCTGCAGCCTCCTCTGCCACAGGCTGTCACTGTTGAGTTGTGCCTCACTCAGAAGCCGTGCAGCCTGCTGACCCTGGGCTGAGACCTCTGAGACCATGACGAGGTTCCATCTCACCCCAGTCAGAAGGGTGCTCATCAAGAATACAGACAACAATAAGTGTTGGCGAGGATGTGGGGAAAAGGCACGCTCATACACTGCTGGTGGGACTGCAAACTGTCACCACTCTGGAAAACAGTATGGAGATTCCTTGGAAAACTTGGAATGGAACCATCATTTGACCCAGCTATCCCACTCCTTGGTCTATACCCAAAGGACGTAAAATCAGCAGTGATGCAGCCACATCAATATTTATAGCACTTCAGTTCACAATAGCTAAGTTCTGGAACCAACTTATATGCCCTTCAGCAGATGAATGGATAAGGAAAATGTGGAAAATGTGGTATATATATACATGATGGAATATTACTCAGCCTTAAAGAAGAATGAAGTCATGGCATTTGCTGCTAAATGGATGGAGCTGGAGACTGTCACGCTAAGTGAAATAAACCACTCCCCCCAAACCAAAGGTGGATGCTGATTCACAATAAGGTGGGGAGGGGAGGGAAGAATAGAAGTTCATTGGATTAGACAAAGGGGAATGAAGGGAAGCGAGGGGGATGAGAATAGGAAAGACAGTAGAATGAACTGGACATTATTTTCCTATGTTCCTAAATGAATATACCCTGAGTGAAACTCCCTGAACAAACACAAGAATGGGATCCTAATTAGAGTAAGCTGTACTCCGTGTGTGTGTGTGTGTGTGGGTGTGTCAAAATACACTCTATTGTTGTGTATATCTAAAAAGAATGAATTAACAAAAGCCCCAAGCCCAAATGTCCCCCTTTAAGCTGATTTTGTAGGGCGTTTTGTCACAGCCCCAGGAAGGTGACTGACGCCTGCCTCTCTGAGGTCTTTCTGCATATTTGCTCAGCTCTCGCTGCCGGATATATTTAAAAAGGGCATGTTTGGCTGGTCTTTTGGAGACAGTTTAAGTGAGTTGTCCTTCCTTGCTTTTTGTTTTATGTGAGTTTTATTTGTTTTCCTCACAGAGCTTTGTTTATTGGACATCATGGTTAAAACGCTTTTCTGCGTCCCGAGGGTATGAGGAGAGGGAGGCGCCTGGGCACCCTGGATCACCATTATTGGTGAATTGAGACTCTACTTGTTTTTCCTATAATTTAATTAAAAGTTGTTTTCAAGGTACAGTCAGGTTTCACGTTGCCCTTAAATTCAGGGTGTAGCTTGGAGGCATTGAAGTCATTTTTTTCAAATGATAAAAGAGTTTCCTGTGGAACAGTCAGAGAGTAACAGCCGAGCCACGGGGAGCTCATCCCGGCTCTGGTAAGTCCCAGTATCGCCACTCTGCTTCCCTTTAACAGTCGAGGCAGCAGTAGAGCATCCTTGGTGCCCCCCGTCCCCCCCCCCCCCCGTCCCCTCCAGTCCCCTCCAGTCCCCTCCAGACCCCCTGCCTCTCCTACCCTTTGTCACTATTCCCGATTGCCCCTGATCTTTCCCATGTGAATTCATTATGGTTAATTATGTGATTGTTTTCTACTTTTCCAGTTTTCAAATGGTCTCATTCTGTCTCTTTATTGTTTTGAGCCACATTGTGGAAATTTTTTTTTGTTTCAACAACCTTTAATAGTGCATTAGCGGGATGCCTGCTGTCGGGTTCATTTTGATGTAACCGTACGTGTCTGGACTATGGTGAGCTCCACCTCAGTGCTCGGCCTTCCTCTCTTCTCCCTGCTCTGTCCCTTCTCCTCTATCCCCCCATCTTTCTCCCATTTGTTTGTAGTTTTTTTTTTTTTTTTTTTTTTTTTTACTTTAGTGCATTATGGACACATGTAAATGTGCCATTCACTGTGGTATATTTATATAGGGACACAAACGTCC
Source organism: Callospermophilus lateralis (assembly GCF_048772815.1). Taxonomy (NCBI): domain Eukaryota; kingdom Metazoa; phylum Chordata; class Mammalia; order Rodentia; family Sciuridae; genus Callospermophilus; species Callospermophilus lateralis. Next base: position 5,382,158 of record NC_135314.1, on the reverse strand, counting down.
GTTTCATTCCACGGTTCCTCCTCTCAGTCCCCTTCCTCCCCTGCTCGACTGATCTCTCTTCTGTTTCATGGGGTTCCCTCTAATTTCCCCCTTTATTTTGGTCTAGCTTCCATAGGAGAGAAAACATTAGACCCTTGACGGAGGCTGGTTTATTTTGCTTAGCATGCTCTCCATTTCCTTCTAGCTACCAGCAAGTGACATAATGTCATTCTGCTTTATGGCTGAGTAAAATGCCAGTGTGTATATATGCCACCTTTCCTTAAGCCACTCATCGGTTGATGGGCACCTGGGCTGGTTCCTAACTTGGCTATTGTGGAATGAGCTGCTGCAAACCTTGACGGGACTGTAGTGCTACAGTAATGGGCTGATTTTAGTTTTTTTGACGTATGCTAAGGAGTGGGATAGCTGGTGGTCGTGCGGTGGTAGTTTTGGAGCAATCTCCACACTGCTTTCCGAAGTGGTGGTAGGCGGTCCCACCAACAGTGCACCTTTCCCCCTCCCCCTCACCAGGATTTGTTATTGCTTGTGTTCTTGATCATTGCCATTCTGACTGGAGTGAGACGGAATCTCAGTTTATTTCGCTGATTGCTACAGACGTTGAGCATTTTTTCCCTAGATTGGTTGGCCACTGTGTTTCTTCTTTTGGGAAGTGTCTGTCTGGTTCTTTTGCCCATTTATTAATTGGGGTTTTGGGCATTAGGTTTTCTGAGTTCTGTGTGTGTTCAGGACCTTAATCCCCTGTCTCGGGAGCAGGTGGCCAGGATCTTTTCCCAGGCGTAGGCTCCCTCTTCCTGCTCCTGTCCTTGGCTGTGCAGAGGGTTTTCATTTGATGCCTTCCCACTTTTTGATTCTTGGTTTTATTTCTTGCACTTTAGGAGGAAGTCAGTTCCTGTGCCAATTCCCTGCAGTGTTGGGCCTACATTTTCTTCCAGTCGTTGCTGTGTGTCTCATCTAATTCCTAGGTCTTCCATCCATTTTGAGTTGATTTTTGGGCAAGGTGAGGGATGGGGTCCAGTTTCCTTCTTCGATGTTTGAATATCTGGTCTTCCCAGCACCATTAATTAAAAAGCTGTCTCTTCTCCCACGTATGTTTTTGGCACCTTTTGGGGTGTCAGATGACGTCAGTGTGGGGTTGCCTCAGGGTCTTCTGCTCCGCTGGTCTTGGTGTCTGTTTGGGGCCACCACCAAGCTGTGTTTGTCACTGTAGCTCGCTCACACTCCGCGGGATTCTCATTCACTGTTTTTGGAATGGATCCATGTGGAGACACAGCTCTAGTTCCCTCACTGTCTTTGCAGGGTTGAGCCTCAGTTGGCTCAACTGTTTTTTGCTATGAGTGCTTAGAAGACTTCCATTTTGGATGTAAAGCTGCTGTATAAACATCCCTGTGCACGTCTCCTCGCCCCCTGTGTGAACTACCTGACAGTGATCAGTTACAAGGGCACGTGTGTCTCCATCTGTCCTAGCTCTGAAAGGGGAGGAATGCTTTCTCACCCACTGTATAATTCAATCCCTTGGTGCCTGGTCTCCACAACTTCCCCAACACTTACAATTATAGCATCTTTAAATTCTTGTTAATATCTTGGGTGTGGATTAGGATCTCATTGTTTTAAGATGTATTTGCCTGATTCTAGTAAAGCTGATTGTCTACACACACACACACACACACACACACACACACACACACAGAGGCTTCCTTTCCGGTGAATGACTGCTCATGTGCTTTGTTCATTTTCTATTTGGGGTGTCTTTTTCTTATCAATTTGTAGTAGTTCATTTAGGGATTTTTGAGCCTTTATTTTAGTCATATAAATTGCACTTTCAATCTCCTTGTCTGTGGCTTGTGTTTTTACGTTTTATTGAATACTCGCTTCTCAGTTTTAATTGGATGAAATTTGCTAAGTATTACTTTATGGTTTGTGCTTTTTCTAAACCTAAAAAAGCCTTTTGTCTTAAGAAATTATTTTCCGTGCTAAGGTTTTAAAGATCATCTTGGATGTTTTCTTCTAGAAGCTGTAAATCTTGCTTATCCTGTTTAGGTTGTTAGCCTGCTTTTGATTTATTTTTGGTGTGTTGTGTGTTGTGTGTGTTGTGTGCAGGGATTCAAATATAATTTTTCCATATGAATAGCCAGTAATCTCAGATCATTAATTCAATAATCGTTTTCCTGTGGATGTGCAATGCCATCTGTCACACGTGGGGGTGTCATGGTTTGGATATGAGGTGTCCCCTAAAAGGTCATGTGTGAGATAATCGCAAGGAAGTTCAGAAGTGAAATAATTAGATGACGAGAGCCTAAGTGGTGGCTATAGTGGCACCCCTCCTCCACACACATAACACACACACGAAATCTTAACTGCGCTTCTCCAGAAATCTTCACCATGATTGATTTTAAGACTATGAGAAAAAGAGTCTCTACAAAAAAGTGCAATGTAGTAGAACTTCCTATTTTCCCTGTTGCTGTATTTTACTTGGCCACAGGCCAGGAAGAAGTCGGCACTCCAGGTGCTGAACGCCCCGCTACTTGATTTCACGACCATGTATCCAGTGTGGTGGTTTGTAGAAGTGTGTTTGCAAATGCAAAATGTGATGAAAAAGACAAATCCTCTAACAAGGCTCTGGCCTTGGGCTGGGCTTCACAGGGATGTCTACGTTTCTAAGATAAGTTACAACTGGGCTCCATGGTAACAGCTGGCAGGGGGAGGGAAGAGAGGGCAGAAGAAGCTCTCCCCTTCTCAGGTGTGGTCCTTGAAGGGTTAATGTGCCCAGAACAGTGAGAGGAAAAAGCTGCTTTTATGTGAACTTCTGCAGACTGGGAACTTCTGAGCCCCTCCCCTTACACGCTGGGTATAAAACTCTGAAACTCCCTGAACTCGGGGTTCAGGGGGTTAATTGATTACAACAAAAGCTGTGCCCCCTGGACCTGGCTGCAGCCAAATAAAACTGTCTCCTGCTGTCTTTGGTGCCTTGCCTGACTGTCCCTACACCATAACCAGTGTATTGTCACTGATAAGGATTACCTGGGTGGAAAATGTAGGCAGGGGGGTGTGGCTGGAAGACACAGGTTCCTGGGGGTGTGCCTTTGGGGTGTGTATTTTGTCCCTGGTGAGCAGAGCTCTCTCTACTTTTTGGTGCCATGTCCTGAGCTGCTGTCCTCCTCTCCACCTTACTGCCCGGATGTTCTGCCTCCCCTTGGGCCTAGAGCCGTGGAGTTGACCACCTGTAACTGAGACCCTTGAAGCTATGAGCATCAAATAAACTTTTCCCCCTCTAAAATCGTTCTTGCCAGGTCTTTTGGTCCCAGGGGTAGATAAGCTGCCTAAAGCAGTGTGGATCTATTTTGGGGCTGTTTATCCTATTTTATGATTATCTTGGTCAGCTTACACTGCTGTAACAAAATGCCACCGACCAGGTGACTGCAACAGTGGAAACGTATCTTCTCATGGTCGTGGAGGCTGCATAAGCCTCAGACCAGGGGTCAGCCCAGTTTGCTTCTGGTGAGGGCCTCTTCTGGTTGCAGATAGCCACCTGACAGTGTCCCCGTCGGGTTGGCACTTCTCTCCCTTTTCTGTTGAATTAGGGCCCCATCTGTGACCTTGCCTAACCTTAATTGCAGCCTAAAAACTGTCTCCAAATGCAGTCACATTGGTTGGAATTTCAACATATGGATTTTAAAAACACGTTTGAGTCCGTAGCGTTGGTATTTCTGCCTGTACCTCACCATTGGCTTGGTGAATGAATGTATGTCAAGACCCATAGAAGACTACCAGGAAGAGGCTACGTATGATGATTACTATAAGTCTTCTTGCACAGATCAACTTTCCCCTCTTCGCCTTCCTTTTCTTTTTTGGTACTGGGGATTGAACCCAGGGGTCCTCTGCCTGGGCTCTATTCTTGGTCCTTTTTACTTTTTATGGCTGAGGCTGGCCTTGAACTTGAGATCCTCGTGCCCCAGCCTCCTCTTTGTTTTTTTAAAGTGATGTATTCAGCCATCTTGGATTTTCGTTCTGTATCTGAATTTCAGGTTCAGTTGGCAAGTTAATAAACTTGTCTGTTTCTGGAACTCTGTTGTGTCACGTCAGGGTGTCCTGTGTTGGTTTCTGATCAAATACCACATTGCTCTCATTGTTGCGTCTTTATGATTCAGTGTCTTGTGTTGGTAAGATGGCTTTCTCACCTTGTTCTTTTTAGTCATTCTTCCTCATGTTCTGGGCATGTGCAAAAATGACATCTTCATGATATTGAGTTGCTTTGTTGATGAACATGTTATTTCTATACATAGTGCATGTCTCTTTTACTTGTTATTAATTATATTGCTATAACAAAACATAATAGTTGTTATTATTTTACCTTTATTTTATATTCATACATATCTATACTTATAAATACACATTTATGGGGCTGGGGATGTGGCTCAAGCGGTAGCGCGCTCGCCTGGCATGCGTGCGGCCCGGGTTCGATCCTCAGCACCACATACAAACAAAGATGTTGTGTCCGCCGATAAGTAAATAATAAAAATTCTCTCTCTCTCTCTGTCTCTCTCTCTCTCTCTCTTAAAAAAAATAAATAAATGCACATTTATATTTATTTATATTTTATTGTATCTATCTTGTATTCATTTTATTGTTAAATGTCTTTCAATAGCGTCTTGTAAACTAGCACATCTTTTGTAAGATTTCTTTCTAGATGTCTTCTTTAGTTCTTGATGCTCTTATGAGTGGGATTTTTATTAATTTTTTTAAGAAACTTTTTTATTTGGAAATAATTCTAGATTTACAGGAAAGTTGTAAGCGTCGAACGAGGTATTCCTCTGTACTTCTCACTGAATTTCCCCGGGATAATCATGGTTCAGTTATCGAGATTGGGAAATTCACATGGATTCGATATCCTCAACGTTCTTACCCTGCAACCTTGTTGACTGTTGCGTTTCCATGATAACATCCTTTTCCTGTCTGGGATCCCAGCCTCAATCACAGGTGGTCTTCAGTTGTCACCTTGGCTTTTCCACATTCAGTGTGTGACAGTGTCTCCGTCCGTCTTTGTCTTTGGCAGTGATGCCTGTGAATCCTGCCCTTCAGTGGGATGGTCATTTTAGGTGTTTGGTGATACCTGTAGTCAGTTTAAGAAAGTTTCTTTTTTTTATTATGAATACTGAATTTTATTGATTAACTTTTGATGCATCTTTTGAGATGATCATGTGCTTTTTACCTCTTTTCATACAGTTATTAACACATATCTTGTCAGTTATTTAGGGACATTCTTTTTGTGCTCAAAAGAGGTATTGTGTAGAGTTTTCTTTTGCTGCCCTTGCCTGATATTGAGTATTCTCTTTTTCTGAAGCAGTTTGTGTAAGAATGCACTTTTACATTTTTGCTGTTGTTTACAGTTTGGAAAACCCCATCTCTAAGTCTTTCTGGGGAGATACTCATTGGCATTTATTTCTCCTCCCCTCTCCCCTCAGGATTATGCACAGCACTTCCCAGGTCTGACCTGCACTCAGGTTGGACAGACAGCTCTACTCCTTCCCACCCTCTTCCTCATCCCAAGTCTTGTGCTCACCTTGGCCCTTGGTTCCGTGGAGAGGGATCTTACTTAAGCCAGCTGCCATGGTCACCTTCCTATCTCCTTCCTGAAGGATTGGCATCTACTTCTTGGTTTTAACCACATAACTTGGCCGAGGCTGTGTCTGGCCGGGGAGCTTCTGGTCTCCAGACTTCTGTAGGCTCCATACCGATGGCTCCCTTTGTCTTCTGGAGGCTCCTCTGGTCCCTGGGACGTGTGTCTGGGAGGCTGTGAAGGGAGTGGGCGGTAAGGTCAGGGTGCCGACTCCGGGGCACCTTCACCTGACTGCAGGGTCTCTCTTTGCCCACGAAGTCGCCCTCGGGCCAGGCTGGCACTGCCCCACGGTTTCCTCTCAGTGTAAGAGGGCATCAGCACCTTTGTCCTGGCTGCACAGGGAGGGCTAGACCAGAAGCCTTAAAGCCAGAGCTCTCGGAACAGCGACGGGCACGCAGGAAGGGTCATGTCAGCGCCCACTGGGGAATCGGTGTGCTTTTCCTGCGGTGTCTTCAGGCGACCTCCCCACCTCCCCTCCCCCCGTCTGGCCTCTTGTGTTCTGATTACTTTCTTTGTCCTTCATTGTTTGTTCCTAGACACTGTCCCACTCTTGCCATTGCAGTGTCTCTCCTTATAGAGGTTGATGGTACTTAGCGGGCCACTTCTTGTGGCACAAAATAGTGCCACAGGACACGTTTCCCGGAGCAAATTCTGACCTCGCTGGCGCATACACAGCCGCGTCGGTGCCGCTTCAAAGATGGAAGAACTTGACCTTTCATCGGTTTCTTTGAATTGCAGTATTTTGGAGGGGAAATCACAAATGTTGCTGTGCACAGTGGACTGAAGGGGACCACAGGGAGGAGTTGTATCCTGAGAAGATGTGAGAAGGGACTTCAGGCTTCACAAGTCAAACAGATGGAATCACAGAAGTCTTAGGGACTGCCCAGATTGTTGCCTGAGTTCTTACTATGGTTGCTGTGTTAGTTTTCATGTCACTGCAACAAAGTACATGAGACAACTAACTTTATAAGAGAAAAGGTTTAGTTAGCTCACAGTTTCGGAAGTTCCAGACCAAGGTCCAGTGGCCTCGTTGGTTTGGCCTCTGGCAAGGGTGGTACGTCACAGGGGGACACGTGCAGGAGCAAACAGTCTTGAACTGGAATAGAGAGGGGACAGGCCAGGTCCTGGGGTCCCTTGCAGGGCAGTTGGCCTTAGACCTCAGGACTCCTGCTGGGCTACCCCCACAGCCTCTGCACCTCCCAGGGACACTCCCTGCAGACCCTCTGCTGCCTGTGGTCACTGGATCACAGCGCTGGTCCAGTTCTAGAGAGTGTGATAGTCTGTAGATGTCAGAAATATTTTGTTTTAATATTTGAATTAACTTCATCCTACTTTTAGTCTTAGTGTTACTGCTGTTTTCTATGATTTTTGTTTTCTAAATTCTTCAACCGCTTGGTCATTTTATTTTTTAATAATGGCAATACTTAAGCTGAGCACGGTGGTGCAGGCCTGTGACCCCTTCTACTGAGGTGGCTGGGGCAGGAGGATCCTTAGGTTTGAGGTCATCCTAGAGAATTTAACAAGGCTCCGCCTCATATGAAAATAAAATGGGATGGGATGTGGTAAAGCACCTCTGTGTTGAACACATAGTATCCAAAGAAAGAAAGAAAGAAAGAAAGAACAAAAGAAAGAAAGAAAACATTTAAGGCTATGCATTTACCTCTAAAAGCAATTTTGAATGCATCAAAGGGAAAAGACCTAGTATTCTTATTTGCTTTATTTTATAAATAATATTATATAATAATATTATTGCACATTTAGTTTTTCCTTTGATCTCATAGTTAATTTTCTTCCTTTCTAAGTGGTTGGGAGTTTTTAGTGTTGATTCCCAGGAATTCCCAATTTATTGCTTGTGGCTAGATGATGGTACGTTTCCCCTGCAATCTGCGTACAGCTCTGTTGATGTGCAGAAGTGCATGCAGTTGTAATGGCAATGTTGGTTTACAAAGAAAATGACTAGAACATGGAAATAGTGCTTATTTTCGTATAGACACTTATTTTAGTATAAACTTGGAGTTTTGTTTTCCCACCTGATGTTTAAAATTCAAGTAGAATATATGTCTTCAATAAAATCATTGAGCAAATCACAGTTTTGTTTTTATGGGAAAACAGTAGAGCCTGTTCTGTAACAACCAGCCCTCAAAGCCAGATACCTGTGAAAAAATTAAGAGGCGTCTTTAAATGAAACAGGAGGACTTTCCAACAAACCTATCAATGTTTAACAATTTTAACGAGCTTTGAAAAAGTGTCATATGTTATAGCTGTGAATCATGTCACATTAGAATCTGTGGTTTTCCTGCCAAAGTTATCTTAGGAAAAGCAATGTCTTTGCAGCCAGATCTGGAGGGAGTCGTGTGTGAGAGGAGCTGGAGGCAGATCCCACAAGAGGCCCAGCGCTGGAGGGGCAGTGTTTTGCGCACCCGAGTCTGAGCTCCGTCAATACCCCCTTTGACCGTCTCCGCCACATTCCTGCCACCTCCGGGACTCACTCAGAACTGCTGGGAATGGGGACTTGGAGACCCAGGTGAGTGAAGTCTGTCTCCCTCCCCCTCCCTCTCTCCCGACTTCCGGCATCGGTTGGTGGCATCTGTGCTGGCTTTGTGCTTTCAAGTGAGAAACAGTGAAAGACCCATGGAGGTGACTTGCATTCCACTGGGTGACGTCTGCATGTTAGTGTTGTCTTTCTTCTGAGCCGAGTTGGGCCGGGCCCTCTTGGCTGCGGGAAGGTAGTTTGTGTGGATCAGTGCAAAGCTGGGACTGGCTGAGGTGGCCAGAGGTGAGCAGTCCGTCCTGGGAGGTGAGACCAGACAGGAACTGCAGGGGAAAGGGTGGAGACGCAGTCTCTGGAAATAGCTCCCAGCTGTCTTGGTGGCTTTAATTTAACCGTTTGTCTTTTCTTTGATGACTGTCACTCTCCGTAGAGTGTTTCTAGACACAAGTACAAACCTGATGAAGAAAGCTTATTGTGGAAAAATAAGCACTTTTTTTTTTCTTTAAAAATATTCCTAGAGAAGGGAGAAAGTGCTTCCCGACAGAATGGAATGTGCGGTTGAAGTCGCTGATCCGAAAGTTCGCAGAAGATGTTCAGATCAGGACTGCTGAGAGCCATCTATTAAATCGCTGAATTTTATTGAATTTCACAAGTGTATTGGTTTGTTAGGGCTGCTGTAACAAATTGGCACAGACCGGGTGGCTTCAATGGAAATGTATGGTCTCACAGTTCTGGGGGCCAGAGGTCTGGAGCAAGGTGTCTGCTGGGTCGTACAAGGAAGGCTCTGTCAGAGGAAATGACACCTCCATGTCTCCTGTCATCTCCACCTGGCGTTCCGTGTGTGTCTATGTCCAAGTTCCCCTAATTAAAAGGACACCAGTCATATTGGACGAACGCTCCCCTCCACTGTGACCTCTTTTAACAAATTATATCAGCAACCAAATAGGATCACGTAGGGAGGTGCTGGGAGTTAGGTCTTTGGCATATGAATTTGAGGGGAACACAATTCAGTCCTCAACAGTAAGTATCTGTTAATTCACCCAGTAAATTTTTACTGAGCATCTATTATGTGAAATGTACTGTATGGGGTGTTGAGATTTAAATAAATGTCATAACACAATTCCTGTGCCCAAGCCACTTGCAGAGAAGAAGAGAGACGTCAACCAGTTGTCTAGGACATGATGACAACCCAGAGGTGTGTATGTACCAGGAGTCCTGTTGGTGCCATGGAGAGGGATGCTGGTCAAGCCTACTTTTAGGGGAGACGTCAGGCAGATTTCATTGACGGGACAAAGTTTGAGGTGGCTCGAGGGGATTAAGAGGAGACTACCGGGTAGACCTGGGGCAGTCAGGACAGAGAAACAGTCCCAAGTGTGAAGCAAGGTGGTGTGTTCAGAGGACTCTAGCTCGAGGCTCAGTGGAGTGTGTGCGCTGTGGGCCCAGGGCTGTCGATGGGAAGTTTCAGTGTTGGGGCGACACTGTCAGGCGTGTGGAGGGAGCCGCTCTGACTGACAGCCCGGAGGCAGGAGCGGAGGTGAGGGCAGAAGTGGAGGGTGAGTCTGCGGGCTGCAAGCAGAGGTGGTGGAAGTGGGCTGGTCTGCTGCGTATGTCACTTGGTGGACTCTAGGCCCTTCTTCCTAAAAGGAGGAGTGGGATTTGAGGTGTTCCTGGGATGCCCTTTGGATCTGTAGTTGTGAGGTTGGCAGAGGGTGCCAAGGAGAGTAGGATTGAGGCTGCCGGATGCGTGGTCATAGCTATGGGTAAGGGAGACATGTCTGCCAAGCAGAGAGACCAGCAGGAGGAAGAAGAGGCCATATAGGAGGGTTTGAGTGAAAATTCAGGGAGGAGAAAGAGAAAAGAGAAATTAGTCCATATACAGTCAAGGATGTTTATAATCGCAGGAAGGAAAGTTTGGTCCGAAGCATAGGGAAGTCAGATCGTGGGAGATAAAGCTCACAGAGCCAGGCCTTGTGGCTCTCTCCACGTTGTATCTTTCAAAGTCTCACCTGCTGTGTGTCCAGTCTGACATTCTAGAAGGCATTCAACTCTGTCATCTTCCAAAGAAGACCAAAGACGGTGTCATGGTGTGGATATGAGGCATTTTCCCGGAAGCTCACGTGTGAGATGATGCAGAAATACTCAGAGGTGGAATGATCAGATTGTGAGAGCTGTGACCCAGGAGGGGATCGACCCACTGGAATAGATTGACTAGTGGTAACTGTAGACAGGTGGGTGTGACTGAGGAAGCAGGCCACTGGGGGCTGGCCCTTGGAGTGTTGTCCCTGGGACCCCCTCTCTGCTTCCTGGCTGTCATGAGCTGAGCAGCTTCCCCCACCAGGCCCTTCCGCCATGATGTGCTGCCTCATCTTGGGCCCAGAGCTATGGAGTTGCTGACCGTGGACTGAACCTCTGAAACTGTGAGCTGGAACAAACCTCTCCTCTCCAAGTTCTTTTCAGATCTAAGTCCTTTGCAGTAACGGGAAACTGACTAAAACAAAAATCGGTATCAAGAGATGGGGCCTTGGCTGTGACTAACCCGACCATGTGGGTCAGAAGCATTTGGAACCAGTTTGTGGGAAGAGTTTGGACAGGTTTGGAGACGCAGGCTGGAGGAGAGTGTTGTTCAGAGCTTAACGGGCGATTCTGCGGGGACTCAGAAGACCACAGTGCCTGCGGCTGACAGACAGGGAAGTGCGTGCTCCTGAGTTCTCAGAGGGGAAGGAGGACCCACTGGAAAGAACCAGAGGCCGTTCTTGTCGTGTTCTGGCAAAGAGATCGTCTACCTTTTGCCTGGGTCCTGAGACTTTCTGGGAGGCTGAATTTCATTCAAGGAGATGGACAAATTAATCTGGTAACGGAAATTTCAAAGGAGCTTTTAGCATTTAGGCATAAGGATAGCTGTGGCTTTTAGCCAAGTTTACTGTGATAACTGGGAGTAGAAAGCGGAGCAAAAAAAAATTTTAAAAACATTCAATTTGGGCAGAAAAATTCATGTAAAAATGGAGCACAAGAAAGTGTGGTCACTGAAGACTTCATGGCCACTAAAGGGGTTCTAAGTCCTTTACATAGAGACATTAGGTAATTTGGCTTGAGGGCGTCTCAGGAATTGACAGGATCGACCCATTGTAGACTCAAGGGTATGAAAGTAAGAGTTCTCTTTGAGAAGACAACATGGGAGCAGCCTGCTTGCCTGGGGTGGGGGTGTAGTGGGGACTAGGAAGTTGTTTCATCATGCTCGGCCACCCTGGTAGTCGGAGGCCACAGTAGTCATGGTCCCAGGAGGCCTGGCTGCTGCTCAAGGTGGTGGCAGAACGTGGTGTCATCCACCTGGTGCAGGAGTGCAGGGTGCTGGAGGTAGCAGGCATGGAGGTTTCACTTGGATTCCAAAGGAAGGCCTGGGAGGCTGAGCAAGGGACAGTAGGGTCAGAGTTCCTGTGGGTGGCCCCTGAGAGATGGATGCCTGAAGATTTGAGTGCCGCAGTCTGGCTGGGCACAAGTAACCGGAGCCGCCACACAGCCTTGTAGGTTCAAACAGCAACTCTTTATTCCCGAACTCTCACACTTCCCGGGAACACACTACCTCCTCCGGGCTCCGCGCGTCAATTCTCTCAGAACCCCGCGAGAACTCAACGGGAACTCCAAAGTAGTGGGCACCCGATACAGCAGGATCTGCCCTAATCCCAGCAGGATCCGCCCTAATCCTGGAGCCGCCCTATTCCCAGCAGGATCCGCCATAATCCCAGAGCAAGGTCACCTTTCAAGCATTCCCTCTAGCAAAATCCCAGGCGTCATTCTGACTAAACTGTGGCTCTCAACATTTGAGAAGGAAGCCACTGTTGCAGTGGAGACCGGCAAGATGAAGAGATGCCAGTAAGGTGGACTGTGTGCTGAGGAAAGCCACAGAAACAAGCCGAGAGAGAGTCCACGTGAGCTGCACCCAGCAAGGCCGCAGGGGTGAGTTTTGCAGCCTCGGGAGAGAGACTAGCAGGATGCCGCGGGTCCCGGGTGCTGAATGTGGAGCACTGGGCTTGTTTGCCCAGATGGAGTTTGGTCTTCCTTTGGTCTTATCCATTCTTTCTATGTGCCTACTTCTCCTTTTTGGAGTGGAAACGTTCACTCTGTGCCAATATGTGAGTTATATGTGACTTGCTTTTGATGTTTCCCTGGGGCTCGCCAAAGTTTGCCTTTGAGTCTCAGGTGAGACTTTGGACTTGGACTTGTGTCAATGCCTGAAGTGCTGATCCTGTGGGGACCTTGGAGATGGACTGAACATTATTTCTCACTGTGAGAGGGGCGGGATCTTTTGGAGGCCAGAGTGGAATGTTGCGGTTTAGATAAGAAGTGCTCTTCAGAAGCTCCTGTGTGAGAAAAGGTAGGAGCATTCAGAGGTGAAGTTGTGAGATGATGAGAGCTGTGACCTGATCAGTGGATTAATCTGGATTAATTGGGTGGTGACTGTAGGCCGGTAGGTTTGGCTGGGGGAAGGAGGTTACCAGGGGCGAGCCTCTGGGTTTGTCTTTCCCCCTGACGTCTCACGCCCTCTCTGCTTCCCGGATTCATGAACTGAAGCATCCTCCACCACACCCTCTGCCATGACCTCTGCCTCACCCCAGGCCCCGGCTGTGAACTGGACCCACCGTGGACTGAACCTCTGAAGCCAGGAGCCAGAATAAACTTTTCCTCCTCTAAGTTGTTCTTGTCACGTTGTTGGGACACAGTGACGAAAAGCTGGCTAACACAGGTAGACGCTGGTCTTCACACCTATCAAAATTTTCAATCTATTTTTTTAACCAATTTTTACCTGCCTACAGTTACCACCCAATTAATCCAGATTGATCCACTGATCAGGTTAAGCTCTCATGATCTCATGATTTCACGTCTGAATATTTTCACCTTTTCTCACACAGGAGCTTTTGAAGAACACTTCTTACCTAAACCATTGATTTTAGATTCTCTCTGTGTTTAGATTCTCTCAGGTTTCCCTGCCCTGTCCCCGAACTCTCCAAAGTCCTTCCCACCCAGACTTTGCTGGACTTTTCCTTGGTCCTCATAGCTCTGTCTTCCACACTGGCTCTGTCCTATTCTGTTGGTGGCCTCTGCCCTTCTCAGAAACCTCTGTCCTCTCTGTCCCCCTGTTCCTGTGTCTAGAACAGGCCAGCCTTCCTGAGAGATCAGGAGAAGAGGCCGTGGGTCTTCCTGGGCTAACTCCTTCTGACTCACAGCTGCTCCCTGACCTTCGCTGCATGGTTTCAGAGAAGGAATGGGGGTGGGTGGGCGCAGGATTTCAGCAGGAGGCCGTCCAAGTGATGGCCGCAGGCTGTCTGTTCTGGAAGCTTGGTCTGGAATGGAAAGAAAGTAAGAGTGGGAAGGGTGATTGAGGAAGGGTCTCATCCATTCCACCATCAGGTCAGGTGATTGAGGAAGGGTATTTAAAACCCTTGCAGGGAGTGAATTTCTGTTTTGCAATAACTCTGAAAGCAGAAATGCTGTAGGACGTGGCTGTCATCAACAGGAAAACCGGCGCCATTTACATTGCTCTCTGTTAATCCGTATTGTCATTGGAACAGATGAGGAAGGTGTCGGCCTCCCACCAGTCACAAACCTGGATCCCAGAGGATGGGCTTGGGGATCCTGCTGAGGCCAGGGATGGAGGTGTCCTCCTGGGGAGGAATGTGTGGGCAGGGCCCGGGAGCTCAGTGGTTCTGGGAGGCTCGGGCCTCCACTTCACAGGTACAGAGCCTGAAACTGTCCATTTCAGATGATTTTTTCAGCAAGTATCTGCACACTCCCTGGCTTCCGTCCCACTGAGCTAGGTCCTGGGCTTCCTGTACTCCCGAGGATGGGTAGAAGGCAGATACAATACCCCGTCCTTCTAGACCATTTCTTTCCTGACCCAGAGGTGGCCACTGGGAAGTGGCCATTGTGCTTTTCTGTTAGTGGGCTGAGTGGGCTCTGCCGTAGCAGGAGTGGTTGTCCTGGATCATCTCGAGGGGCCAGTGATATGGACAGCTTCCTCCTTGAAGTTCTGAGGGTGGCTTTGCCCAGTCTTGCACCTTGATCCCTTGGTCATAGGGAGTCACAAAACTAGGGGTGCAAGGGGGAAAGGAATTTCTGTCGTAGAGTCACAAACTGCGGTACCCCCAAGTGCAAGGGGGAAAGGTCAGTTGAAATTCGTGCATTTGTTATATGCAATGACACTGACTTTCCTTCAAGGTGGGTTCAAGGTGGTTAGCAGAATATTGCTGTGGGGGCACTTTGACAAGTCCTGGGCTGTGAACTCGGTACCAGTATCTGTAGCCTGCACAATATTTATGCACAAGTGGCAATTATAAAATTGGTTTTCTATTAGCATTGGCTTTCTTTCTTCTTTTTTTTTTTTTTTAACTATCTGTTTAGTTGTAGATGGACACTTTATTTGTTTCTATGTGGTGCTGAGAATTGAACCCAGTGCCTCACATGTGCTGGGCAAGGGCTCTACCACGGAGCCCCAGCCCCAGCCCCAGACTTTGCTTTCTTAAGAGGACTATAAAAACATCCCTGAAGCCCTTCGGTGTGAACCTAACCGACGTCCTTGCCATCTTGTGGGCGAAGGAGTCCTTCAGTGATCCTGGTTTTTTCCTGTAATGATGTAGAGAAATCCCTTTCTCAGAATGGAACTTTTTGTTCTAGAATCAAGGTTCCAAGTGTGCACACATGTTGATTTAAGGTAGGAACTGTTGACATTTGAGGGCTTCTTCCTGCTTTAAAAATTGCTTTCAAATATGTTTGTTTTATTTTTGCCCTCTAGGCAATCCTATGTTTTAAGTATTACCTTCCGTGTTTTCTGTTTCAGGAAACAGAGGCTCAGGGCCTGATTCAAGTCAAATGGTTTTGAATGGAGCCGGTGGTGGACCCCTGGGCATGGGGTTAGATCTTTATAATCAATGGGTAGGGCTGACTGCACAGGGCTACCTGGGAGTGTCGGTGGCTTTCAGCTCCTTTGAACCACGTAAATCCCTTCTGGGTGGTGAACTGGCATTCACCTCTGGCCACACCCCTCTTGGCCTTCACTGGTCCCTGTGCTGTCTGATGTCTAATTTTCAGCATCTGGTCTTATTAAGTTGACTTTAAGATACAATAATGGAATTGTGGCACAGGCTTTGAAAAAGTCACGCTTGGTTGCTGTCCTGAGAAGTGGAAGAAGGTTGGAAATGGAAGACAATGAGAGAGGAATGTGGGTGTGAGCTCCTAGGGTCAGATGGGAGGAAGGGGCTGGTCAGAGGGTGGGAGAATTTGGGGAGCAGGTGAAATTTAGGGACATGGCTGTCTGCCAGATGCCATTTATCACTTAGTTGGCTGCATTGGCCACCACTGGTTGCGACGGTTGGCTCCGCCTGCCCAGCGCTGCCTTCTGGGCTCTGAGCTGTCCGGGTCCTGGCTGTTCTGCTGTTGACCACGCACATCTGCAGACGAAGGCCTGGCTTGGCCGGGTTGGAAGTCTGAGTGGAGTCTCTTGGCGATGCTCAGCTCAAGATTTGAATCTGGCCCAGCAGAGGTCTCTAGGTTCAGGGTCAACGTCTTGGGCTCTTGCTCGGACTGGGACTATACCTTCTGTTTTCTCTTAATTTGTCCCAACAATTAGGATAGACTTTATGCTGTGGACCTGAGGAAGGGCTTCTGAAAATTCCACCTGTGGGGGTGACCTGTCATATGCCACAGCAGTCAAATACCAGGATGTTTACAGCTGGGCAGGTTTTGCTCAATGTCTCCAAGTTTCAGTGACTTATCTTTAAAGTCAGGGTGGAAATGACCCATGGAGTCACTGTGAAGTTCATTGAGAAAGGGCCTTTAAAGTACTTAATGGTGCTTAATGTATAGGAATGACTCCATTACAGATATACCAACTTTCTTGAATGATTAATAGGACGAAGATCTCAGGGATAGAAACAATGAGAGACCATGCCCTGGCCCAGAGAGGTGAGAGAGGGTGTGGAGCTTAGAGCCCATGAGAACCGCAGCTCTGCTGGGGGGCTCTGATGGAGGAACTGAGCCAAGAGATGTGCCTCTGGTCAGGAGAAGGCAGGACGGAGGGAAGACAGAGGCCCTGACCCCTCCTGACTCTGGCCAAACCCAAAGACACTGGCCAGCCCCAGGACCAGCATCATGGAGGATGGCCCCTGGGGTTAGAGCAGGCATGGCCCGTGTCCTGGAGGGGCTGTGGGCACACCGGATTTTGACAATTCCCTTTCTTCAGCCAGGGTTCTTGGCCCAACCAGCTCCTCCTTCTCTGTAGAATTGTGGGATCCTGGAATCAAAACTTCCCAAGAGACCCCCACTCATGCACTGTCTTCCTACGGAGGCGAGGAGGTCTGAGTGGCCTTGGGTGTTTGCTTGCTGCAATTTTGCCTCTTTAGGTGCCTGTAGAGAAAGGCACGGCACCTTCCTGCCGGGTCTGCACTTCCCAGTTCCTGGAGACTGGGGATCTGATAGCATGCCCGGGAGGTGGGTGGACGGCCTTCCGGGCTCCCACAGTGTCAAAGCTGTGTAGCTGGCCCACATGTCCTCCTGAATGGAACCGGCTCTTTCTCATTCAGTGACCGTCCCCTGCAGGTGTCTTCTCACTAGTGCCTGTGTTCCTCCTTCCCTCGAGGACCTGTGTTACGCCGCCCTCCATCTCTGGAAGTGCCGCAGTCTCTGGCTGGGCACAAATCACGAGTCTCCACACAGCTTGTAGATTCAAACAGCAATTCTTTATTCCCGAACTCACACCGGCCGTCTACAAACATGCTCTGGGGGAATCCACGTTCTCTGCCCAAATCCACTCTGCCCAAATCCACTCCGCATGGGCTTCTGTCTCCCAAAATATACTGTCTGACCCTAAGCACTCAAGAGGAACTCAGCAGCAGGATACGCCCTATTCTAAAGGGGGAACACCCTAATCTCCTATTATGCTAAATTGCCCTATTCTAAAGGGGGAACACCCTAATCTCCTATTATGCTAAACCGCCCTATTCTAAAGGGGGAACACCCTAAACACGGATCCTGCCCTGGTCCTTGAGCAAGGTCACCTTTCAGAAGTCCTTCCACTAGACAGCATGGGAGTAAGCTGGCAAGGAATTTGTCATACCTACTTGGCTGATGGCTCCCAGCATGGAAGGGTCACTGTGGGACTGAGTGCCCGGGGGCCGGCACGTACTTTCCACATTACATTTTGAAAGGGTGCCGTGGGAGGCTGCACTTTTTTCAAAGTCCTAAAACTGAGGGGCACTGGTAGCTCCTCCCTCCTCCTTTCTAGTCATTGAGGGGAGGTTTCCTGCTGCACTTCAGCCCTGCAGGAGGGGAGGGAAGGCCCCTCCCACCTAGCAGGCCATTACCTGTCTGGTAGCTTCTAGAGCATCAGAAGGAAGGGGTGTGTGCTCCGGGCCCCTCTGAAGGGAGAGGCCAAGCCCTGCAGAGTGAGAGAACAGCCCGGTGACACCTAGGTCAGCCTTTGCTGACATAAAACCACCGTGGCGAACCTCGTCGTCAGTCAGCCGAATCTCTTCACATCCCAGAACTGAAAGTCTCCTGGTTCCCTTTCTGGGAGGAAACCCCCGCAGAGGTCCCTGGCCTTGCACTCTTCCGTGTCCTGCGTTCCCAGGCTCCTCAGTTGCTGCCCGACCTGGGACACCTCTCAAGGCCGGCAGCTCACGGACTCCTCCTGTGGGAGTCCTTGTGCCGTGGCTTCTTCTTTCAGCAGGATTGGAAGGTGCTTGGAGCAGAGTGAATTTTCTAGACTAGAAAAGGGGACATTTAGCAATCCACGATTGGTTGCGAGGGGCCAGACTACCTCTTTGGGGATGTTTTAAAAAGGGGAGGATTGTCCTCTGTTGGGGAAGAGGGGTGCTGTCTGTCTGTGGCCTCCCATAGCACCCTGCCCCGTGGGGATCATCATGACACTGACCCCCAGTGCTTCCTGGGGCCCAGTGTCATGATGGTCTCCACGGGGCAGGGTGCTGTGGCAGGACATGTCACTTTACGTCTGTTGTCATCAAGGTGGCCCTAGCAACCAGGGGAGGATCATGTTTGTGAGGAGCAAGTAACGTGGTGGAGAGGACTGGGTTCTTCCCACCTGGACAGCCACCCCTGGTGGACAAGCACCCTCAGGTTGGTTTGGTTTGTGTCTGAGCGTCTGGCCACTGTAAATAGTTGGCTCCATGTGATTTCTGGGTCCATATCTGTGTGGGCTTTGATGTGAGCAGTGGCCAGCGATACTTCCTAGATGTGCTCCTGCTCAGAGTCTCTGCTGGCCGCCAGGCAGGCTGGGGGAACCAGGCCATGACTTCAAATAGACACTTGTTTGCTGAACCCAACTGTTCCAGCCAAATTCCCACAGATGTGACAACCTTTGAGAAATGCCACCTGCCAAGGCAGGTGCCGATCAAAAGGCAAAAATAATAGTCCCCTTCAACCCAACTGTCCTGATGGGCAGGTCACTTGTTAGTGTTGTGTACTCGGTTAAGCACAGTTCCCAAGTAAGACACACCTTCCCAGGAAAATTCTGGGCTCCGGTGCTGGTCCTGCGGCTGTCTCGTACACAGTGGGGTCGGCAGAGCTGCGTTTTATGCTTGCTTCTTGCTCAGCTGGAGTAAAGTGCCTTTGAAAGCATGTCTTTCATGGATTCTATGTGCTTTTCATGATTCCGTTTTCAAGAGAGAGAAGAGAGAGGGCCTGGTGAGACAAAAGAACCGCCCGCTGCTGCGGGAAGCTGGCAGCTGCCTCTGCGGCTGGGCACAGGCTCTGAAGGCTGCTGGTGCCCCTCGCCCCCATTGCCTGCCAGCGTCCTCTGTGCCAACAGCAGGGGCGAAGCTTGGGCAGTGTGTCCCCTCCACTGGACTTGGGCCAGGTTCCCTTTCTTCTTGGAAACCATTGACATCTTAAGAAACATGCAGAAATCACAAATGCCCAACATGCTGAGCGTGGCTGTGCGACCGCTTGGCCCTGAGCAGAGGCCCAGGAGCCCAGTGTGGGTTTCACGAGGGGACACTCCACGTCTCTACGGTGCATCGTTTGGCTTCTGCAGGCATGAGGGTCTTCACCTCTCATCTGTGCATTCAAAACTCTCCGCCTGGCTTCTGTGGGCCAGTCCTGTGCGCCAGCAGACATTACCATGGTGGAAATAGAGAAAGCAGGCCTTGGGGTGACCGCCCGAGGGGACGGTGGGTGAAGACGAAGGAAGCGCCATCCCAGGCGTTGGGTGAGGATGGTGCAGCGGACGCCCTGGGCGCCCTGGGCGTGAAGGAGCTGGCAGGGAAGGAGAGCTGGCTGAGCAGAAGGCCCCAGAAGATGGCCAACGGGGTGGGAAGAACATGGCCAAGGTCAGGGAACTGACAGGGAACAGGTGTAGCCCGAGGGCAGGTGGGGAGGTCACCTGGAGCAGAGGAGGGGACAACATGAGCCAAAAGAGCATGGGCTATCCTCTTAAAGATTGCCAAACTTCTGAAGAGTTTGAGCCGGTGGAGTTGGGACAGTCCCACGCAGGGCAGTTGGAAGCTGGTCTCCTTGACCTGCTGCCTAAGGAGGGCACCTCCCGTTGCTGGAGTCTGGGTTCCCCTGACCCTGTGGCTCCACACCGAATCCCTGTCACCTCTGAGTGCCTTATGGAACCCGACTCAAGCAGCCCAACGTCTGCGGCTCTCTGATGAAAACCATGAGATTCCAGACTAATCTGGGAGGTGTTCTTTAAGAAGAATCGTGGGGTTTTGTTTTTAAGGTGTTTTATTTGTGGCTCAAGACACCCCCTTTATTTTACCAGACCGGGGCGACCAAAGAGCTTTTACAAAACGTTCATATTCTTTTAACGTGGTTGGTTGTGCGGAATTATTAGTAACCCTGCTAATGACATTCTGCTGATCCTTTTTTGCTGTGTTATTAGTTTGGTTTTTTGTTTTTAGTCAGAAGAAACACCCCACTACTTTGATTCTTGGCTTATTGGCGTGATTAAAGCATGTTTTCTGAAAAATCCCATTGTGGATCGACCTTTCTAAATCTACGGGCATCATGTTTTTTGCGGGGGATACTGGGGATTGAACCCAGGGACACTCCATTACTGAGCCACAGCTCCAGCCCTAATTCGTATTTTATTTAGAGAAAGAGTCTCACTGGGTTGCTTAGGGCCTCGCTGTTGCTGAGGCTGGCTTTGAACTCGCAATCCTCCTGCCTCAGCCTCCTGAGCCACTGGGATCACAGTGCGCCTGACCTGGACACCACTTTTTTTCCTTTTAACACTATGCATAAAATTGTGCAGTAACCTTGTTCACTGTTATTTGGGTCATTCAGAAAAGAATACTTCAGGTTTATCAGGTTTCAGATAAATGCTGAGTTACGTTCTTGGCCGCTCATGAGTTGGGAGTTGCAAGTAAAGGCACCTAAAAATTAAAAAAAAAAAAAAAAGGAAAATGGAGAAAGCTTCAGCCCAGGGTCAGTTGCAGCGGGGGCGGAGCCTGCACCCTATACAGCACACTCGTGGAATCCAGTCCAGGGCCAGGGGAGGGTACTTTCTCGTGTTCAGGAGAGAACACGAAACTGTGAAGCCAAGTGTAGCTCCCCAGTAGGAGGGGTCAGGGGAGGTGAGTCGGCCTCCAGACCCTTGAGGGAAATCCAAGGAGATGGAGCGCAGAGTAGGAGCGCAACAGACTGATTTGTGTTCCCCCTAAATTCGCAGGCTGAAGCCCTAACTAACCCCTGAAGTGATGGAATTTAGAGAGGGCCCTCTGGGAGGTGAGAAGGTAGTGATCATGTGGTGGGGCCCCTGCAAAGGGATTAGTGCCCTTGTAAGAAGGGCTCTCTCTGTGCCACGTGAGGAGACGACAAGGAGACACCGCCCTCCCAGAGCCCGGCCATGCTGTGCCTTGATCTCAGACTCCAGCCTCTGGAATTGCAAGGGAGTGAATCTGTTGCCTAAGCCGCCCAGGCTGTGATATTCTGTCACAGCATCCCCAGCAGAGTGGGACGTTCCTCAAGATACTGTCCCTCGCTAGATTCACAGATTCTGAGAGCAGTGACGTTTGCGTGAGTCTCTGGCCCTCTTCTTCACCGTTGGATCGATTGGAGATGGCATGATCGAAGGTGAGAGGCCATTCCTGTCGCCTGGCTGCAGAGAGACGGATGCTGGACTTGGGAGCCTCTAAGCCCTGATAAGGACCGTGGGCCCCTGGTGTCCTCAGCCAAGGTCCCAGCTGCTCATGAGTTGTTCCAGATTCCCCACCTCTGCCTGTCAGCCTCCTGAGCGCAGCTGCCCTTGAACATCCCAGGCAGGAGCCCCCCTGTTCTCTCCCTGACCAGAGCTGGATAGGAAATGGTCAAGCAGATTTCATTCAGTAGAGGAAGAGCCCTCCGCAGGGAATGAGGCTCCCTTCTCCAGGCGGCGTGGACCTGTCGGGGAGCAGCGAGGGGGCTGCCGCTGGGGTTATGAGGACAGGCAGGGGCGAGATGATTCTGGCTGAAGGCAGGCTGGGGATACCAGAGATGGGGTGGGGGATCCTGGCTAAACCAACGTAGCAGGCTCAACCCCAGGAATTCACCACTTCACAGGAGCTGGGGACTGAGGCGTTGGCCGGGTGGATCCTTCAGGGGGAATCTGCCGCAGGCTGTCTCCTCCCTGAGGGCGTTTTGTTGGCCACCCCTGGTGTTCCCTGGCTTGTGGACACATGGCCCGGTCTCTGCTCTCATGTTCCCAGGGCGTTCTCTCTGTGTGCAAGTCTGTGTCCAAATCTCTCCTTTTCGTGGGGATGAGCTCTTTCTGAGGTATTGGGGATCAGACTTGAGCATGCGGATTTTTAGCGGGTGGGTGGCCACAGTTGAACAGGTGCTGAGCCACAGTAGTGGAGCCCATGACTTTGTCACGGAAAGAAATCACCCGAGTTACCCACCGGGCTCTACTGCGACTGCCAACCCAGTGACTGAGGTGGGAGGATGGCAAGTTCAAAGCCAGCCTCAGCCACTTAGCAAGGCCTGAAAGCAATTCATTGAGACCCTGACTCTAGATAAAAACATATAAAAAAAGGGTTGGGGATGTGGCTTAGTGGTCGAGTGCCCTGGGGTTGAACACACACACACACACACACACACACATCGTGGTGGTGTGGACATCCCCAGTGTGGGTGGGGCTCCTCCTACCTCCCAAGCTCAGGCCGTTTCTACTGGACACAGAGCTGAAAACGATGATTAGATGTTGTGGTGGAGAAGTGCATCTGCCACCCTGGGGCACCTTTAAAAACATTTCGGTCAGTTTATTTCAACAGGGCCGATCGTCTTGGTACTCCTGGGTTTCATTCCACGTGTGTGAAAACAGGGGGAGTTCACAGGATGTAGCCAAGAAGGAGGATGTTTGTTGGGGGCTTGGGCTCCTTAACTGGCTCTGGGAAGAACTCACCTCCTGCAGCAAGCTGTGGGTGCCCCAGATCTCAGCTGAGACCTGAAATGTGCGCAGAGAGCCAGGAGCGAGGCGCCCGGAGAAACCCGGAGAAACCTGGAGACCACGCTCTCTCCTCTGGGTCCCACCCATTTCACAGGAAGTGCTACCAGAAAGGGTGGTGGCCACGTTGGCTCTGGTGAGGCGGAACTTGAGGGCAGAGGGCCCAGCTGACATTAACAAGTGTCACCACAGTTCTTTAATGACTGTCGCCATTGCAGTGCTCCCTAACTGCCCCAGGGTGGAGACGAGGACATAGGTGCAGAGGGCTGGGGACGTGTCAGAGTGAGCCGGGATGTGAACAGTCTTCTGATCCCAATTCCTCCTGCTTTGCCTCTTAGCAGCTGCCTGACATGACCAAGGGCACTCCTGCCCCTGCCCTGCTGCTCGAGAGCTGGTATCAGTGGGCATCGGAGGAGGTGCTGTCGATGACTTGATCTGACAGTGGGACACTGTCACGGGGCAGACCTCACCATGTGGTCAGGGATCCTGCCCTCCCTCTCTGGCCAGCTGATTTCTTAAGGCAGCCCCCAGTGCTTGAGTGGACAGGATTTCATTTCACGGGGCCTGTCCTGTGGTCCACTGGCTCATGAAGTGCATTACCAAACAAATCAGGTTTGTGGTCAAGTGAATTTGGGCAATTCTCTAAAAGATGTCACCGGTTATGAGATTCATTTTCCATGAAACGAAACGTGTTCATGAGGTTTATACATACAGCAGAGCAGCGCGTCCTAGCTGATGGCTAAGCACGTCCTCGCCGATGATCCCTGTGCTCCTCCCAGTCCCCCCAAGGTAACCCCTCCGTTAGGTGAATCTCTGCGGGCTTTCTCTGCCAGGCCTAGCTCTTCACTCAACACAGGGCTCCTCGGGGACTAACAGCGTGGTGTCGGTGGCCTGTGTCTGCGTGCCTCTCATTTCCCTCACCCAGCCTGCCGCGGAGGGGAACTTCTCGATGACACTTGTGTTGCATAGCAGTTCGTTGCCTCTCAGCTCCATTCACCCTTTTCTGGTGACGGAGAAAGTGGATCTGGGCCCTTTGAATGTTTTCCCTGTGTGGTCCACCCTGCAGGCTGGTTGGCACAGGGTGCTAGAGAAGTAGGGGAGAGTTTTCCCCTCCTGGTCCAGGGCCCTGGCTCCCCTGGGACGCCCCCTGGTGGTTTTGAGGCAGAGCCCACCTGCCAGACAGCATTCCCAGGCCACCCAGAGGGCAGGTGCCCAGTGAGTTGCAGAGGTTGGAGGTCAAGTGCTCTGCTGATGTGGCTCCACAGGAACTTTCCCTCCCCGACATTGGAGTGGATGTGCCTGACAAGCAAGCCTCGGGGCTCAGCCTGCGGCTGGGGGGCTTTTCCTTGGGGGCTTGATTTCAGCCCTGGGGCCAGTGGCTTCTTCCTGAGTTCTCTGTGCTTTTTTACTGTTAATCTCTTATTACTCAAATCCTTTATTAGATTTGAGTAATTTTATTACTTTATTAGAGTAAACTATTCCCTTTTCAAATTACTGTGTGGTCTTTCTCTCCTGTTCAGGCCCAGACTCAAGGCACTGTTTTTGGAAAGGAGGAGCCATGTTGCTGTGAACGACTCTACCGTGTCTCTGGGTGGACATGGGCAGTTGTTTCTTTTGGACATTGGCAGTGTAGGCCTGGTTGCTGGGTCACAGCGCTTAGGTCCACTGCTAAAAAGGACACGGCCCTACTGCCGCGCCCGCGGGTGCGGAAATCGACCCCACTGCTTCATGTTCTTGGCAGCACTTGGAGTTGTCTCCAGTTTCATTTTGGTCATGCTCATGGGTGACAGAGGTGTTTCAAGATTGCTTTGTTTGCCTTTCCCTGATGACTAGTGGTGCTGACCTTTCTTGGGCATGTGACTGTTTGGGTATCTTCTTTTTGTGAAATATCTGTTCACGATTTATTTTTGTAAAATGGTGGGTGTTTTGCTCCTTTTCTTAATGATTTGTAGAGATCCTCTACATGTTTGGATAGTTGTCCTGTGTCAGATGTAGGGGTAGCACATGTATCATCCCAGCCTGGGGTGTGTGTGTGTGTGTGTCCTCTTTAAAATTAATGAACCAGTCCAAGATCAGAGAGTGTTTCTTCCAGAAGTCTTACTGTCATTCCTTTCAGCTTTAGTTATATAACCTCTCTGGGTTTGACTGTTTCGTGTGGTATCAAGCCCATCTCTCCCTACATGGACATCCAGTTGCCCCCACGCTCTACTGAAAGATGGCTCCTTTTGTTATTATGATGTGTTTGCTGTTTGTCAGGAGAAGCGCATGAGGGGGTCTGGGGACCCCGCGTGGGAGTGGGTCCTCGAGTGCAGATCTTTGCCTATCCCTCTGACAGTTTTCCTAGAGAGGTCGGATGCTTGCGTCCCTTGTGAAGCAAGCTGTTGGACTCTGCTAATGACAGGTAGATAGCCTCAACCTTCATCTGAGCAGCTTTACCCCCTGGGCTGTGTGGCTAGGGACTCCGCCTCCCGCCTCTGCCCGCTCTTCTGTGGTATGTGGGTGGCTTCCGACTCCTCTTCGTGATTGGCACCTCTTCTGTAAGCACACAGGAGAACCTTTGCCACCTCGACAACCCAGGCTGCCCTAGAAGCATCCTTGACAGCTGCCCAGGAGAGGCGGGGGCTCCCTGCACGCACCAGAGCGCACCAGGGCCCATGGGCCACGTGCACACAAAAGGCTTTATACGGGAATTGGCCACACAGCTGTGGAGGCTGGAAAGTGCCCAGGCCTGCTGTCAGCACGCTGGAGGTCCAGCCGATGGTGTAGGTTCCAGTCCCAAAGCCACCAGCCCGAGAGAGAGCCCAGCTGACGTTTCCCTTCAGCTCTGAGGCAGGAAGAGCCTGATGGAGCCCCAGCTCCTGGCAGGAGGAAGTCCCTCACTGGGGAGGCCTGTCCTTTTGTCCTCCTCCGGCCGGCAGCTGAGTGATGCATGCCACCCCCACTGGGAGGGCCATCTGCTTCCCTCCGTCCACCAATTCCAATGCCATCTCACCCTCACACTCCTCCCAGACCTGGCCGCGGTAATGTGTGACCCAACATCCTGCCCGGGTCATACAGAATTGATACATAAAATTAACCATCACACCACAGAGCTGCACAGACTCCTGACCCTCCGGGGCCGAGTCCAGCAGCAGGGAGCTGGACGTCAGGCTGGGGTTGCCACCACGTGGATCTGGGCCGCTCGGAGGGTCTCACTGAGCACCGCTGCTCTGTGATTGCTTGGAGGGGCACTGGGGTGGCCTGCTGTGGCTCACCCTTGGAGAGTCCTTCCCCCTGCTTGATCCCAGGGGCAGACCCAGGGTTCACAGTGTCTGCAGCCCAACAGCTCGGGTGGGGGGCCATCTTCTTTAAAAAAGAAAACAGTGGCGGCCAGCAGCCCTGGGCCTCGGCTTCCCTAATCTCATGGAAAATGGACCTCCAGCGTGTCTTTCCTCTGTAGGGCCCAGGCTAGCCTCGTGATTGGACTTGGCTGTGTGCGCTGCACAATGGACCTCTTCCCTTCAGATCTAAGAGGTGGTGCCCCACCCTTCTTGAATGGAACTTTCCAGACCACCCCTCTGGTCTTCTGGTCCTGGACCACGTGGACTTCCCATCCCTTTATCTCTGTGGACTGTAGCTATGGGTCAGGCTTAAGGCTGGGTCTCCCCATCAGGCCTGGGAGGGTGCTGGACCCTCCTCCTTGTGCTGTGGGGTTAGGACCCTGACTTCAGGGTTCCCTTCAGATAGCCCTTCCCTGACCTCACACAGCCCTCTGGGGCACAGGGGAGGTGCAAGACACGCCCCTGCCCTCCAGGCTCGCCCTGCAGGCACTCCCAGAGGGCACAGTGCTCCAGAGGCCAGCAGGTGGGAGCCGGGGCTGCTTTCGCGTGTGATTCCTGGGCGAGCTGAGGCTCTGGATCTGCTCACAGGTGACAGAGCAGAGCCTGGATGCACAGCCGGCTGGGGGGACTGTGCCTGCGTTTCTGGCTGGCCAGGCTCACAGCCTTATCCAGGTGTGCTTCAAAGTGAGGCTTCCCTAGCAGAGGTGGCTCCTGTTCATGGCTGTGTCCCAGGTAAGGCGGAGTGGCGTTATGCTCGGGTCCCCTGCCTCCCAGCCAGCCCAGGATCGGCCCTCTGGAGGCACACACTGCTCCTCCCGGAAGCCTGCAGTTTCAGTGCTAACTCTGTGCCTCCCCGAATCCACTTGTTAGCAAAAGCTGTGTCCTTGTTCCTGATGCCAATCCAATAATGAGAACATGGTTTTGAGAAAAGGGGAAAAGAAGTTTTATTTCTTGGCTAGTAAAGGAGAAACACCGGGGACATCTGTCCCAGAGCTGTGACTCTGTCCATCAGGGGGAGCAGAGGGCTTTTAAAGGGGTGCATCAAAGACTGCATTCCAGGTGTGCTGGGCCAGGGGTCTTCACTCGCTGGTGGCCCTGAGAGAGAGCCGTTTCTGAGATGTGCTGCCGGGCCAGTCCCGAGGTCCGAATTACTTTATCCCCCTGGTGTGTGGATGAAACTTCTTTTTCCCTTTTCTCAAAACCATGTTCTCCACGGGAAATAAGGGTGACCTTGCTTTCCCCAAGGTCAGGGCGGGGGCGGGTAAGAGGAGAGAGTCAACCAACACACAAAACCGCTGTCAGTTTTAAAATGATGTGCAGTGGCAGAGCGACAGGGGCCATGCCCCAGCACAGGGGAGCCCTGTTGCACACCCTCAGTGGAAGGCTGGGTACCTGGTCCTCAAAGATGCAGGTGCTTTGTAAATGGGATTTCCAGCTCTAACTTTGGAGGTTATTTCTGGGTCACTCCACTTTAGGCAGAAAAAAATATCCCAGCTGTTCATGGAAGCAGAGGACTCCGCTGAGCTCTGGCCAGTTGGGCTTGGCACCCACCCTGACCCCAGGAAGCCATTTGATACCCAGCCAGAGGCCAGTGCAGTGAGGGGCATGACGGTCCGTCCTTGGGAACTCAGATCCACAGGAAGGGTCTTGAGAAAAGGTTCACTGGCGAGGACAGCTTAAGGGTCACCATCGAAGCCACCTGCTGAGTAGAGCCAGTTATCCAAGAAGGAAGCCAAGTAGAAGAGCCGCCCGCTGCTCTCGCGTTTGGTTTTATGTTTCTCCCTAAAGCGTGGGGAGAATGGGGTCAGGTCCCCACCCCAATGACCTACATATCCCGGCCATGCAGGTGGATGATCTCACAAAGAGAGAGAGAGAGAGAAGAGGGCACTCCCGCATCCCGGGGCACGGAGCAGATCGCTTCCTGCTTCCCTTTGTCTCTGGCAGGGATTCCTCTTGGGTCACCGGGGCCTCCAGCTGGACAGGGACTCGGCGTCCTCTGAGCAGAACAGGAGCTTGGCCAAGTCAGCCTCAGGAGAAGTTCCCCGGAGAGTGAGCTGGTTCCAGGAGGCTCTATGATTGATTTATAGGTTTCATTTTTTTTTTTTTTTTTTGGTACCGGAGATAACCCAGGGTTGTTGAACACCGAGCCACACCCCTGTCCTTTCTTGTATTTTATTTAGAGACAGGGTCTTTCTCAGTTGCTTAGGGCCTCGCTAAGTTGTTGAGGCTTTGAACTTGTGATCCTCCTGCCTCAGCCTCCCGAGCTGCTGGGATTTCAGCTTCGTTTCTCTTAGAGTGAATATATTTAGAGTTTTGACTTAATGAAATTTTGAGGTACTCTGTGGCATCAAAATGACTCCCCATCGTTTCAGTCCACCAGCTTCTTTTCTTGATGGCCCTCTGGCCTCTCACTCAAGATGATGTTTTTTTAAGTCAGAGCCTCTGAATTGGGGATTGATGGGTTTCTCACCTGTGTTAAATTCTTGAAGCATCGGCCATACACTCTGCTCCACAGATAAGGTAAAGTGTTAGAAGCTGGGCTACAGTTATGAGTTCACCAGGCCTCGGTTGGAAAGCTGTGAGGAACCATCCATTAGACTTGGAAGGATGCGCGTCATCTGCACGTCGTTACCGTTGATGGGCGGATTGGTGGTGGGCTTAGTTGGCTTCAACGGTACCCATTCCACAGGCGATCACAGTGAGGTGGGAGTGAGTGGGGTGCACATGCTCAGGGTCACACAGGTAGGTGACAAAGTAGAACTACAGATACAGCAAAGCCGTGGGGACCTGCCGATGAGGCGTGGGTGACTTGAACACTGTTTTTTTTTCCTAGTGATTGCTGAGAGACCGAGTCATCCTTTTGACAAACGAGTCAATCCCAGCACTGGGCTGCGAGGAAAGTCGTATGGACGGCGCTTCATGACGGATTTCCTCTTGGCTTCTGCCCTGTGACTCTGCTTTCAAACCAGAGATTCTCTGACCCAGCGAAAGTGAGTTTCCTGCTTTCTTCATGTTATAATGTCAACCTGCACCACAGCAGGGACCAGGGGGAGAAGAGGAGAGAAAACCAGATGGGAGATGTGAAAAGGCAGCGTAAGAAAACGAATCGCAACAATCCCGGGTAGTGTGCTCCTCCGACGCAGATGGGCGTCCTCTGGGAGTGGGTGGCTAGGTAGAGGAGGCGGTGCCCAGTGCCCGCGTCCAGGTGTGGGCGTGTGGTTCCCAGTCCTGCAGGCTACTTCCCACCCCGGGGCAGCGGGGGCAAGGCTGAAGACCTGCTGAGGACCTGGTCCTATCACCTTGGACACAACCCGTGACTCCCGTAGGCGAGGGGCTGGCCAGCTGCAGAGCTGGACCTCTGCCCAGTGCCCTGCGCTCCCTGTCTGGTGCTCCGAGGCCGGAGTTGCAGGCAGTCCTTGTGCCTGTGTGTTTACATACTGCTCCTCCTCTGGAAGCAGCGGGATTCCAGCGTTTCTAAACACGCCCCTTCCTGTATCTCAGCCAGCCGCACGGGCACTCACAATGTTTAAAAATTACTTTTATGTTTGTAATTGCACACACTTGTGGGGTCCGGTGTGACAATTTGATACTTGTGTTCAGTGTGTGATCCCATCAGGAGGTTAGCATTTCCGTCTCCTTAAACACGTGCGTTTCTCTGTCCCGGGAAGGCTCACACTCCTCTCTTGTAGTTTTTGTAAAATACACAGTCGACGGGTGCGAGCCACAGTCACCCCACTGTGCTGTGGACCAGGACCCCCGCCTCGCTCTGTCTCGGCACCCACCTCCCACGCTCTTGCTTTGGGGGGGCTGATGGCTGATCTTGTTCCTTGCAGATGGCTAACCACAAGTTGAGGCTGACCTACGCGTGCCTGCTGTTGGTGGGAGCGCTGTGCTTGTATTTCAGCATGGCTCCTTATAAAGAAGAGCTTTTCATTTTCAAGAAAAAATACGGGACGTTCCTTCAGCTCCCAGATATCGACTGCAGGCAAGATCCTCCCTTCCTTGTCCTGCTGGTGACTTCATCCCACAAGCAGGTGGCGGCTCGCATGGCCATCCGGAAGACGTGGGGGGGAGAGAGGACAGTGAGCGGGAGGCAGGTGAGGACATTCTTCCTTCTGGGGACCACGGCCAACCAGGCCGAGATGAGCGCGGTGGCCCAGGAGAGCCAGCAGCATGGCGACATCATCCAGAAGGACTTCACGGACGTCTACTTCAATCTGACCCTCAAGACCATGATGGGCATGGAGTGGGTCCACCACTACTGTCCTCAGGTGGCGTTCGTGATGAAGACAGACTCGGACATGTTTGTGAACGTCCACTACCTGACCGAGCTGCTACTGAAGAAGAACAGGACAACGAGGTTTTTTACTGGCTTCCTGAAGCTCAACGAGCATCCCATCAGGAAGAAGTTCAATAAGTGGTTTGTGAGTAAATACGAATACCCCTGGGACAGGTACCCGCCCTTCTGCTCTGGCACCGGCTACGTCTTCTCCAGCGACGTGGCCAGCCAGGTGTACAACGTCTCCGAGAGCGTCCCCTTCATTAAGCTTGAAGATGTCTTTGTGGGGCTCTGCCTGGCAAAGCTGCAGATCCGGCCCGAGGAGCTCCACTCCCAGCAGACGTTCTTCCCGGGGGGGTTGCGCTTCTCCGTGTGCCGCTTTAGGAAGATCGTGGCCTGCCATTTCATCACACCCAAGGAGCTGCTGATCTACTGGCGTGTCCTGGAGACCTCCCAGGAAGACTGTCCCGAGGTCTGAGTGGAGCCCAGTGGCACGTGGGTCCAAGATCTTGGATGGCGTTGCTGAGAGTCCTCAGGGGTACAGAGGGAGGGAGAAGGACACAGGAGCTTCGGGGCTCCAGACCCAAACTAGAAGGAGCGTGCGCTGAAACCAAGCTGCCCCAGGCAACACCCACCCCACCTGTGGAGCACTGGCTCCTGCTGAGCACCTGGTCCCCTCCCACATTGGCTCATTTCAGGGCTCAGCGTCCCTGGGGGGTGGTGGGCACTGTCCTTCCTATTTTACAGATAAGGAAACAGTAGCCACAGAGGTACAGCCGCTGTCCCAAGGTGTATAGCCAGCAGAGGTTGACGAGGCGTGGAAGCTGAGCAGGAATCTGCCTGGCAGCTGCACCCCGGTACCCTTTCCAGAGAGCCCTGCCCCTCCACTCCTGGCCTGATGCTTTCCTTACGTCCCTGGGGATGACGGAGCTGGGCCCTGAGTCCTCATTAGCGTCGCGGTACTCAGCCCTGGGCACGTCCCAGAGGGTAGGCATGCCTGCGTGGCTGCAGCCCCCGCCCGGCTGCAGGTGGAAACTGACTTGACGACTTCATCACTTAGACTCAGAAGCCGCTTCCAGGGTCGCCTGGCCACACTGCTGATGTCCCCAAGGTTGTGATGCCCGTCCCCAGCCTTCAGGGACACCTGGTCTCTTTGCTGCAGGTCAGTGGGACGAGCCATAGCCCTGGAGTACTTTAGGGCACTGAGTTCAGACTGAAGGGCGCTGGGCATGCTGGATTCCAGGAACTTGCTGGGCCTTTGGCGAGACCACAGCAAGCCGCTTTCAAGGACCCCGCATTTACAAAACACTAAGGTGGACCCTGTTCCCAGGGAGTCTGCCTGTGTCTACGTCCCCCAACCTGACCCCAGGTCATCGTCACTGAATTTCTCACATGGCCACGGACCCCCTGAGTCCTGTGGTTTAGAATTTAACCTCTTTTCTCTCCCGCAGAGATTGTGTGAGCCCATTTTGCAGGGCTGCGTGAACAGAAGGCACTTCTTTGCCAGGACCGTGACCATTTGGCCACTGCCAGTGACATACAGAGTGTCTTGCTCCTCATTAAGGAACTGTGTGTTTTTTTTTTAAACTCTTTACCAGGCTTCATGCGGCTGTGGAACTGGCCAGTGTTAGGCTGAGCTCTTCCTGGCCCTCAGGAAAGGCAGTGTGCTGCAAAGTTCTGGTGCCCCATTCTGCACGGCATTTCTCGTGTCTGGCTCGTGCTGGGCCTCGTGGATGTTCTCCTCGTCCCGGCTGCTCTGAACGTGCGGGCGTGTTCAGAAGCGCCTCCTCCTCAGTGGGAATATGAGGGGTGCAATGGTTTCTGGAGCCCAGGTTTTGCCAGAGCCTGGGCCCTCGGTTCCCGGGGACTGACTGCCTCTGATTTGGCAGATGATGGTGCTTTGAAGTGAAGGACTGTCTGGCAGGAGGCCAGGGCCTGTGTCCAGTATGTGTCTGTGGCCACTGGTCTCAGTGGGTGATCTGAGGTTGGCGTGGATGGTCTAGCACCAGCCTGAGCCCTTGGCAAAGGGACAGGAGAGGACAGGTGTGGGCTCCTTCCACGGTCTCCGTGTGTTCTTCAAGGATCTTCTGCAAAACCTTGACTCCCACTGTATTTCTTCATGGTTTTTTTTTTCTGTAGGGGAAAAAAATCATTCCATGATCTAGAACTTGAAGGGACCTCAGTGCTCACCCAGCCCCCTCCTCACTTAGGTCGGATGAGAGAAGCTCAGAGGGACCCAGCGGCTGCTCACGGCTCCCAGGCTGTGGAATGCAGGCTCCTGCTGTCTGGGTCCCTGGACCTGAGGGAGGACCCCATGGAAGCGTGGATGGGGGCAGAGAGTCTGTGCTTTCCCAGTGACCCCCAGTCACCCAGTGTTCGTTTCCGGAGAGGAGTGGTTTGGGACTGGAGAGGAGTGGGTTGTTCGCCCAGTGGCTTCACTCACGGGCGTCAGAGAGGAGTGGTCTTGAGAGCAGACGCGGTGTGCCAGGGCGCTGTAGGCTCTGACTCATCTGAATGCTCACGACCACTGCCCGGGCAGCTGGCCGCCAGGGTCCGTGGTTTGTAGACGAGGAGGCTGAGGGAGAGGTAGAGCACCTAGCTTGAGGGAAGTAGCCAGAAAGTATCAGAAACAGGACGGGATCCCAAGCCCTGGGGCCACTGTGTGAGTCACAGCACTGCCCTGGGCCTCCCAGGCTGTCAGCTGGCCCCTCCCACAGTCCTGGGGACCCTTCTCAGACTCCTCCAGCCACCGCGTGTCACCCACCAGATCCTGGAGAGCCGCGGGGCTCCAGCGGCCTCTGCTTTTGGACTCAAGTCCCAGCTGGCCTCACCTGGAGGCTGGGCCTCCTGCTCTGGACCTCACTCTCCTCTCCTCCAGCCACCTCCCCTCTGTGGGATCACCCCCTGGGCACACAGACCAGCTGCCCCTCCCCATCTAACAGCAGCAAAGCAGCATGCCACCACCCCCACCCCCAGCTGCAGGCTTTGCGCTCCTCCAGGGTCCTTCTGAAATCCCCCCGTCAAATCACGTCCCCCTCGCCCCACAGCTTTGGCCTTGCTGGGGCAGTCTCAGTCCTCCT
This sequence comes from Callospermophilus lateralis, assembly GCF_048772815.1. Lineage (NCBI taxonomy): Eukaryota > Metazoa > Chordata > Mammalia > Rodentia > Sciuridae > Callospermophilus > Callospermophilus lateralis. The sequence goes on along the minus strand of NC_135314.1, from coordinate 5,348,940 downwards.
CTGACAGGGCCCGGCAGGGAGCGGTCACTTCCTGGACAGTTCTAGGCACCAGCGTCCAGGATGCCTCCTGGCCTTGGCTCCTGTCTTCACCAGTTCCATCTCTTCTGCCCGTTCTTCCTCTTGCCCTGGCGTCCGGGCTGCAGTCTGTGGGCTCAGCCCGGCTGCCCTGTCCTTGGGAGACCCAGTCCTCGGGGCCTCATCCTGTTCTAAATGTCCTCGCGGTGTTGGTGGCCCCTCGCTTGTCCCCAGCGGGTCCCCTCTGGTCTTCCATCTCTCATGTCCCCTGTCTGCATACTTTTACATGGTGAGCACAGCCACCCCAGCCCCTCCCCGCTGCCTTCCCTGTCTCAGTGAGTGGACTTTCTCTCAGTGACCACTCCATCCTTCCTGTGGCTCCAGGCAACAGTCTTGCAGGTGTTGCTGGGCTGCAAAGGCTGCTGGCTCTGCCCTCACCCCATGTCCACTTGGTGCCCCTCACCACTGCCATCCTTACCCACCTGCCGCCTCTCACCTGCAGTCCTACAGTGGCCTTCCGCCTGGACCCTCAGCCTCCCTCCCCTTAGTCTGTCCCCAAGAGCATCAGGAGTGAGCCTCCAAAAATGTAGAGCAGAGAATCTGCTATGACTTGACTGTGTCCCCAAGTTCTTGTGTTGGAAACTGAATCCCCAGTGCAGTGTGTTAGGAGGCGGGGCCTAGAGGAGGCGGGGCCTAGAGGAGGCGGGGCTTAACCGAGGTGCTTAGGTGTAGAAAGCTCCGCCCTCATGAATGGACTAGTGTGGTTATTGCAGGACTAGGTGTTATGGAAATGAGTTGCCCCCCGCCCCCTTGCTGGCTGGCTCTCACCTCCTCTTGCCCTTCCACCTTCCACCGTGAGATGATGCAGCACAGAGACCCTCTCCAGATGCTGGACCATGCTCATGGACTTTGCAACTTCCAGAACTGTGAGCCAAACATACTTCTTTTCTTATTAAGTTATCCACTTCCAGGTGTTGTGTGATAGTAACACAAAATGGATGGAGTCACAGCATCTCACTTCTTTGCTCAGAGACCCCAGTGGCTTTCCATCTCCCAGTGAAAGCCACATTCTTCATACCATCATCTGCCTCTGTTGTTCCCTTACCTTCCCCCCTCACTCACTCTGGCTGTTTGCTGTTCCCTGAACAGCAGTACTGCTCCAGCCGCAGCCAGCGGTCTCTGTGCCCTTTCTTGAACATCCACCTCGGGGTCTTTGCGGACTGTTCCCTCTGCCAGGAAAACTCTTTCCTCAGATATTCTCATGGCTCACTCCTCTCCCCTCAGTCTCCGTCAGAGGCTTCCTTCTCAACCAGGACTACCCCGACCTCCCTCTTCGCCCCACATCCCTCCGTGCCCTGTCTCAGGAGGCAGTACTGTCATGACGAGCCTCCGTTGTTTATTGGAGCTTCGTGGTCTCTGCTTCCCCCGCGGACACACACTGAGTTCTTGGCGGGTTCTAGCCCGGGGTAGATGATGACAAGTGTTTGTTGAGTGGAACCAAATTGACCTTCGTGGATGGTGTTTAGAGGGAAAAGGTGACTCTGGACTGGAAGAGTGAAGAGTCTCCATGGCACGATTGCGCTGGGCTTCCAGCTGAGTCCGTGAGTGAGTGTGTCGTTACCGTCCCCCTAACCAAAGACAGGGACATGCTCTACGGCAGTGCCCCCCGACCTCTGTGAGGGGCAGCCCCACGTGGCAAGGCAGACAGGGCGCGTGGCCCGGGGGCCCGACTTCAGCCCCACAGGCCGCCATCTTGCCTCAGCCTCGCCTGCTTCCTCTCCTTGATGATTTTAGCAATTGGCCTCTTTTCCTCAGCCTGTGGACTCTTGGTTCCTGAGGAGAGTGACCCAGAACAACGGCCCTGGGGCCCCAGACTCTCCAGCCTTCCTGTCCCGATGTGTGGGCCCCGGGTCACACTCCCTGTGTCTGCGACGCCATCGGCTGGAATGCGCGAGGAAGCCCTTTCAGGGGCAGGTGGGCTGCTGAGCTCCTTGAGGAGCCGTTGAGATCCCGTCCCTTCCGCTTATTTTTTGCATGGAAAGCCTGGGCTTTGGGAGCTGGTGCCTCAATTCTGTGCCCAGTGGCAGTGGAGGAGACTGGACCTCCTGACCCTCATCTTGGCTCAGTGGACACCTTGCTATACAGCTTATAAGAAAATTCACTCCTGCTTGTCTAAAAACACACTGCTGTAGCCGTGCACCACGCTGGGTGAAGAGGAGCCAGAATCCAAGACCGCAGACACTCGCAGGTCCCCCAGAGTCTTGCCCCCAGTTCAGACGTTAGCCTCAGGTCTCCTGGCTCCCAGTAGGGAGGTGCCAGAGGGCCACCCCTAAAACCAGACTCAAGGCCTCCCTCCCCCAGGCCCCAGCTTGCCCAGCTCTGGGTCTCCGGAAAGCTCCTCACCCTCCACCTGTCCACTCGGCCTGGCCATCCTTGCACCGTGCCGCCCCCACCTTGCCTCTGCCCACGTCTGATGTTGCCAGTTATGCAGGTTTGGCCTCTTCTCCTTGTTCGCCCTAGAACTTTGTCTAGGCCGCCATCTTGGTTCAGCTGAACTCAGGCCACCTCCTCCTGACCCGTCTCACGGGCCCTCCTGCCTCCTTCCATCTTCCACTTAACCTCCAGAGTGATTGTGTGTGTGCACGTGTGAGCGTGTGTGCACGTGTGTGCGGGTGTGGTAATGCCAGGCTCTGCCACTGAGCCTCATCCCCGGCTCCAGAGCAGTTTTCGGAAACAGCAGGTCTAATGACAGAGCCCAGAGACCCGGGGAAGCTGGATGTCTTGGCCCAGATGTCCCGGGGGCAGAGCGTCCTGGCCTGGAGTCAGTGAATGTGAAGGCCACACACCTGCAGGCTGCAGGGAGTGACGTGGGGCAAGAGCAGCAGCTGTCCCTGCTTCGGACGCCACTGGCCATTTCATGAACTTCACGGTGACTCTGTTTGCAGTTGCCTGCTTCAGGCCACCTATGAGCGGCCTCACAGGCGAGCCCCAGCCCCTGCTGGGTGTCCACCTCTGCCCCAGCTGTGCCAAAAGCCTGGCCCAGAGCTGAATTGAGCTTCTAAGCAAAATTATGTAATTCTCAAAAGTTTTTGATTCCTTTGAGTATGATCATTTTTGTGCAAAAAATATGCACATGTGTACTTTGGCTTTTAAAGTAATGTGTTAATTTTTTTCCCCTCAAGTTTTAGACTTCAGCTAAGAAAGGGAAAATCTAAAGGGACTCTGGGTATAGCAAGAATAACGTGCGTTAATATACTTGTGTGCACGGACCCAACCTCAGTCGGAATGAGTGAAATAGACCATGGAAAGGACAGCTGTTGGGTATTTAGAATTTAGTCTGAGGCTCCAGCGTGATGCTGGGGGACCCTTCACCCCCAGGACCGTGTGGTCTGGAGCACAGTCTGCGAGTTCTGTGGGATCGCTGCCTGGGTCTGCATTTTAGCTCTCTCACCTACTTGCCTTGGTTTTCTCATTTGAAAAATGGTTCCTACCTCCGGGGGTACTTGTGTGGGTTAAATGAGATGGAAGAGAAATTGCTCAGTATGCCATAGTAGGTGCTCAATAAATGTAGGTGCTTGGGATCATCGTCAGTACTTGGGCTGTGCCTTGGGGTGGGCGGTAGGGTGGTGTAAGTGGTGCTCTCGGTGTGCACCACCAGGCAGGCTGACCTGTGTGCAAACCAAGATTTCTGCAGAGTGCCCTTAGGCCCTTGCTCCTTCCCTTCCTTTGAATCCTTCCTGCAACTCTTGGAGGAGTTCTTCAGTCCTTGACCTTCTTCAGAGTCACACAGCACCGTGTTCTGGACCTGAGTTCAGAATATGTGAAAATCGGACCAAAGCAAAGATGGGAGGGGAGGGTGTCTTAGAAATCATGTGCCCTGTCCAAAACCAACCCCAGTAAACCTTCTTTTACCGGCGAGGAAACCGAGGCTCAGAAAAATGGAGTGACTTTGCCAAGCCCTCCAGCGAGTGGACCATCCAGGACTGGAACTTGGCATCAGAAGCCCCGGCAGCCATTCACTTTCCTTTATCCATTTCTTGGGCCGATTCGCTCCGTGCTTTGACAGGAGGTCATGAGTGAGGGTCAAGCTGAGGGTCAGGGCTGTGGGTTTTCCAAAAGAGCTTCCACCGAGCGAACGCGCCGTGTTGAGAGGATGCTGGGCTGCTGTTCCTCGACAGGCGTCTGTCATTGCCTTTTCTGTGGACGGATGTGGTCAGCTGTGTCCACGCTGCTGTCTCCTTGAAGACCTCTGTGGCCAGTGCAGACCAAGCCTTGGTCTGCAGAGCAGTTGGGTTCAGTGGGACTTGGTAACTGGCCCAGTGACTGCTGGTCTTCCTGCGTGGCCTCCGTGAGCAGCCTCACAGGGTGTGGTTGGCACGTCTCCCCATGGCATGCCTCCCCCGGAAGCTCAGGGCTGGTCACCCGAGGAGCTGCCATCTTGTCCCCCGTCCTGGTTGCTGCCAGATGTTGACCAGAGTGTCGTTCTCCTCTTTCCTGATCCTGTCCAACCTAAGGATTGGCCCTGGGTCATGTGTGGCTTTCCAAGAGCCCTCCTGTTTTGCTGGGTCCCCTCCCCATCCTGTCCTGGCTAGCTGGTCACTGGAGTTTCCCTCTGTCAGCTGGAACAAGTGTCCGGCTTCAGAACACAAACCCCTTCCATCTGTCCTCCCGCATAACAGGACGCTCAGCTCCAGGTGTCCGCCTGTGTGTGTGTGTGTGTGTGTGTGTAGGGGAGAAAGCGAAATCTGGGGATCTATGTAGGTAGTGCACCAGGCGGTTGGGTTGTTCAGGAGTGGGGAGCAGGTGCCCCCCGTTTTCTCAGTTGTCAGGGTGAAGTGTGGCATTTGAGAGGTCTCCCTTGTCCTCACCTTGGCACAGTGACGTGCACACTCATTACACAAGGATGGCACACCAGGCCTGGAGCCGTGAAAGCGTGAGCTGCAGGAACTGCTCAGAGTCCCTGTCAGAGCCTTTCCCAAGCTCGACCTTGGGGCTGTTTGGAGTGAGAGTGAGATAAGGTGAGGCCGACCCAGTCCTCCTGAGCCCGGTGGTTTCCATAAGCAGAGACCCTGCAGGGAGTGCTCTTAGCGTCCCCTCCCTCACGGCTAGGAAAGAATGGCGGCCTCGGTGGCTCTCCCGGACGCTCCACCCTGGGTCCCTGGCTCCGAGGTGGATTAAATAATCAACAAGCCCAACGATGCACTGTCACAGCCGCCGTGCATCATTTAAAGGTAGATGAGATGCTGGTTGTGTTTTCTCGTGTCTCCCATTAGGAAGGACCTCTTCCCATCGTGGACGTATTAATGGGTTTCAGCAGGATGGACGTGTTGGCCATTTCCCAGGCTGTCTCTCTGGAAATGGGGAGTTCTTGTGGCCTTACTCCTCTCTCTGTCCTGGCTCCTGGCTCGGGCCTGGTGGAGGGGAGGTACTTGTACTGATCTCTTGGTCCTCAGGGGACTTCCCAAAGGAGGTGTCTGAGCACCAGCGGGGTAGTGTCCTGGCATTAGAGTGCTGGACTGGACGTGGGCGCCAAGGTCCCTGCAGACACCTGATCCTGTAGTTGATTGCTGCTGACATTTGTTTATGTTCTCCAAGACTCAGACACCTGCTGTGAACTCAGGAAAGATCCCCCTGGGCTGAAGTCTATTTAAAATGAGCCGGGATGTCTCTGGGGCACGGAAGGTCCCCTGTTCTGCTGGGAGTGAGGATGGAAGGAACCCTACCTCGTGGCTGCTGGGAAGTTACACCTGAGTCTTTCTACTTTCCTGCTTTTGAAGCTTGATTCCAGAAGGGGCCCTGGGTGCTCTGAGATTGACCCTGAAGGCCAAGGGTGAACCAGGCTACCCTTGGCATGGCCAAGAGCCAGAGGGCTGGGCGAGCTCACACGATGGGGAAGACAAATGCCTCTGACCAAAAGCTAGCTTCTAATTAATTAACTTATCCCCACTTATCAGGCGCATTCCCTTCTAAGTATGAGTAGAGGGCGGGGCCACAGCTCAGTGGTAGAACACCTGCCTCCCTAGAGCGAGGGCCTGTTCCAGCCCCAGCACTATACATACATACATACATACATACATGCTATACATGCTATACATACATACATGCTATACATACATACATACATACATGCTATACATACATACATACATGCTATACATACATGCTATACATACATACATACATGCTATACATACATACATACATGCTATACATACATACATACATGCTATACATACATACATACATACATGCTATACATACATGCTATACATACATACATACATGCTATACATACATACATGCTATACATACATACATACATGCTATACATACATACATACATACATGCTACACATACATGCTATACATACATACATGCATACATACATACATACACACATACATGCTATACATACATGCTATACATACATACATGCTATACATACATACATACATACATGCTATACATACATACATGCTATACATACATGCTATACATACATACATACATACATACATGCTATACATACATGCTATACATACATACATACATGCTATACATACATGCTACACATACATACATGCTATACATACATGCATACATACATACACACATACATGCATACATACATACATACACACATACATGCATACATACATACATGCTATACATACATACATACACACATACGTACAGGTAGGAAGGACCGATTCCACAGGCCAGTGTAACTTTTTGTGCCATACATTTGGTCCTTAATGCCCGGTGTGGGCCCCGGCTTCAACTGCTCATGCTCAGTCCACCGCTGAGGGCCGCCCCTGCTGTCACATCGTGGGCCCCATCCATGTTCCTACCTCGGTCAAGACCTCAGTGCCTGAGGCATGCAGGCTTCTGACGATGGGCCATGTGATGTCAACACCTCTCGAAAACGCACCTGGCAAGTCCATGTGAGGCCCGCTGGCCCCAGGACCTAGTCCCTTAGTGCCCAAAAAGGCAGACCAAGGAAGTAGCACCAGCCTTGGTCACAGCCTGCCCTGAGGACAGCCAGCTGGGGGAGAGGTGGTTTGTTTTACCTGGTCCAATACGACATCAAGAAAATCCACAGTGACTAGAAAGGTCACCAAGGCTGGGGCTCAGTGGTAGGGGGCTTGCCTAGCATGTGTGAGGCACTGGGTTTGATTCTCGGCCCTGCATATAAATAAATAAAGGTCCAAATAAGTAACACCAACTTTGTTTATAAAAAAAAAAAAAAGAAATGTCATTAAAGGGTAATCGAGGAGACTTTGTGGTCAAATTTTGCTTTTTCTAAATGATTGAAATTCAATTTATATGTCATTGAGGGGTATTTGAAACTGTCATCTCCTGAATATTAGGAGAATCTACCAGACCTTATGACGTCACACTTTGGGAGTGGTATGTGTGTTTATTTATGACTTGTCAAAATGGTATTTATCATTAATAAAAGTTAAGTTATTAGCTTAGCGGAATGACTTGGATGGCTCTAAGTTGTAGATAGAGATGATAAACTTGGGCTCTTTCTGAAAAGCCAGTGGTGTCTGGTCTACACTGGATCATCTTTTTTTTTTCCAAAAAAATCTTTTCTCATATGAATGTTTTCTATATTCATTTTGTGTTTGGAAAAATATTTTTGAAATTTGAAAGGTCTATTGAGCAACTTTGCCATGATCCTCCTCGTAAGAATTGGGGAGCCCTTGTCTCCCCTGGATTTTGGAAGGCCCACGCGCAGCCCCGTCTGGGGGAGTGGAAAGGGCCGGGGCTGGAATCACAGATCTGGGCCCTGAGGCAGGCAGACTTTGGAATTTTTTTCTCTCAGGAATATCTTTCTATCATTTCTATCAGTTTGTGAATTCTATGATTATACCTTTGGAGTCTGCAAGGATCACGGTGAGGTGCAGATGGACTCCTGATGTTTCCAAGTGTCATTTAAAAGGAAATAAAATGACGAAAGCAGGTGTGTTTTTCTTTGGCGTTCTTTAGCAAGTTTGTCACAGTTTCTGCCATACCGGGTGGGGATCCCTGTCCTGCGGGTCCCTGTCACTGACACTGTGCATCCCTGGCCCACCTCAGAGACCAAGCAGGAGTTGGAGGTGGCAGGAGCTGGGGAGGACTGCAGGAGGAGGTGCCTGGAGGGGCAGAGAAGGGGCAGGGACAGTGCTGTGCTCTTCCTCTGCACCCCTCCCTCCTGGGGCTGCCGCCTCCTCACCTGGGGGCCTGCCTGGCCTCCTTCCCATTCCCTCCATTTGCCACTCCAGAGCTCCTCCTTCCAGAACATTCCTGCAGTACAACACATCCTCACTGCCCAGACTGCTTCCCAGACTCTGCCCCTTCCTCCCTCACTGCTAACCTCCCCCACCCCCCAGAAGGGCTGCCCTGCTGCCTTGGAGGCTGGGTCCTCAGCTCGGCCTCGCCAGAGTGCTGGGCTGACATCGTCCTGGTGGGCCCAGCCCCTCCCCTCGGCAGCCCGGCACCACTGCCTCTGCTGACCCCAGCCTCCTCCCACCCCGGCCTCCTCCCATCCCAGCGTCTCCACTGCTCGGCCTGCTTTCAGCCTCCTCACTCTTCCAGCTGCTCATCCCTAGACTGTCCCCATGCATGTTGGGACCTCAGTCCTCTGTGTCAAATCATGTTGGGTATGAGTTTGCTGGGGCTGCTGTAACAAAACCACAGACTGCGGGCCCACACCACAGACACCGTCTCATGCTGGAGGCTGGCAGTCCCGGGGTGTCCCAGGGCTGGTTCTTCCTGGGCTCTCTCTCCTTGGCTTGCAGATGGCATCATCCCTGGGGGCCACACAGGGTCGTCCCCTTGTGTGCATCTGTGTCCTGGTCCCCTTTCCTTAAAAGGTCCCAGTCGCTCTAGATTAAGGCCACCCCAAAGATCAGCACCTCTTTCAAGGTGCATCTCCAGTCACATTCTGAGGTGCTGGGGTTGGGACTTGGCATATGGATTTTGGTTGGGGGGGGACACAATTCAGGCCACAAGCGTCCCCGCCTCTGGGTGGCCTTCCTGCCCCCTCGGTCCTCATTCTCCTCCACTTTCCTCGTGTGGCTGCTGCCTCCCCACATCGTCCTGTGCATTTGTCACCTGTCGTTCCTCTTCCCTGAGGTCTGTGAACTCTGCACCCCGTCCTCTTGGTCCGAGTCGGTGCCTATTACATGGAAGAATGGTTTTCTGAACAAACGAGTGAGCGGTGGCTGGGGGCATTGATCTGAGAGAGCTCCTTTGGGAGGGGAAGGTGAGCTGGGGACTCCGTGGCCAGCAGTGAGTGGTGGGTGGGACTGCAGGGCCCCAACCAGGAGAGGGTGGAGGGCCGACGAGCAGAGCACCCCTGCTGCCCCAGCATCTTGGCCCAGTGGCCCAGGGCCTGGCGAGAGGGCGCATGGTGGCGTGACCTGCACTTGGTCTTGCGTTCTCTCAGCCCACGGGGACCTGACTGCTTCCAAGGTGAGCTGGGTGGTCCCCGCCCTCTTCCCTGAGGCCAGATGGGAAGGAAAGGACCATCACGGGCCACGTGGGAATGTGGCCTCTCTGGTTGGGCCCTCACCATTTTGGGGACTGAAACAAAGTCATCAGGTTTTGAATTTTTCTAATAAGTCCATTTAAAATATTTTCTCTTTTTTATGACGATGTTGCGTTGACCTCTGCTGATACCACCCAAGTATGGCCACCCCTGTTCAGATACTAATAGTTAATAAAGGTGCAAAGTAGATCTTGCATATAAGTGACGGAATTTGAAGAGTGCGCTTTAGGTAGGAGTTTTTAATGGTAAGAGAAAGAAACTGCAATTCGCTCTAATCAAAGAGGCAATTTATTGGTTCATGAGTTGGCCAGGTGCCTAGGGACCCCATGGGATGGGATGGGTAGCCGGTCAGTCAGGGGAGAGGACCCCCAACTCTGCTGCAGTCAGTCTGTCCCCTCTTGCTTTCATTTGCAGGTGGCCTCAAGGTCTCCTGCGGACCCAACCCTTCCTCGATGGCAGAGACCACGGTGCAGATGGAGAGGGCATGTTTGCCAACTTGCATGGCTCAGTCCCCAGTGAACTCTCGGGTCAGCTGTATCACAGGCTCATGTCTCAGGTCTGTCCATGCCACTGAGGGACAGAGGAGCTGGGATTGGCCACCCTGAATCATGGCCCATCCACAGCCCTGCAGCCTGGAGGGGTTATGATCCTTGATGGGCCGAGTGTCAGCAGAACCACGTGGATTAGAGGAAGGGTCGCCTCAACCTAGGGACAGAGTGCCACTCAGACGGATAGCAGAAGTCTCCCGCAGAGGTCCCCAGGCAAAGCTCTGAGAACAGAAGGAACAGAGCTGGGGTGGCAGATGACCGAGAATGGAGTGTATGCCTTTAAGAGAAGGTTCTAGAGCATGCCTCCCGGAACCTCCTTCGTAGGTAGCTGTCTTCCTTCTCTTCCCGTGACTCCTGGGAAGCCTAAGTGGCCCTGGTGACGAGCCTGCCCCTCTGAGCAGAGGTTATGCACATTATCTCACTTCATTCTCCTCGACGGCTGTGACAGTCACGCCTGCTTTATGCCAGTGACCCTTGAGGGGTCTCTAAGAAGCCAGAGGAAAGACACACTGTGACATCACTACTTCTGAGACTTGTCCCTAACCACAGGGATGAGTGATTGGACAAAGCCACATCCCTTCCCTGTCATGAAACGCTTGTTCAATTGTCCCATCCCTGAGGCAGAGGGACAGGGGGGCACGGAAAGGGACTGCTTGGGTGGAAAGCCACAGTGTGCCGCCTGCTGTCTTTAGGGCTCTGTGGTCCTAATGTGCGTGTCCAGATCACGGCCAGTGTCTACCGGCACAGCACAAGTCTTACCTGGCATCCTGGCCAGCAAGGCTGTTCAGGCCGCCCCAGGTCCCACAGGACAGCGGCTGCTGTGGTCTCCTTGTCTGAGCCCCGTGGAGCCTGCAGCCTTCTTGGGGCACTGTCCTTGGCCAGTACAGATGGAGATGGCAGCTCAACAATTAGATTCCTTCCAGTGATGAGAACCAGCTGCACCTAAATTAGATGATCCTTGTATTAGTGCCTGGAGCAGCGATCCTCCTGGTGGTGCCTGCTCCTCCTGGGTAGGGGGCCTGGGGCACCAGGTGGGGGAGGGGAGAGGCGCCTTGGCAATGACTGGGTGCCGCTTCCCTGCTGTTCCGATGGCCCAACTGAGTTACAGCTGGCCTGTCTGCAGAGACGGCGGAATCCAACGAAGCCTTTTTACTCATTTCTCTGTGATTTGAGCAGTTTCTGGATTTTGAATGTCACATAAATTGTATCACTTAATATGTTAAAAAGCCAGCACCATGCCGGGCACAGTGGTGACACCTGTAATCCCAGCGGCTCAGGAGGCTGAGGCAGGAGGGTCACGAGTTCAAAGCCAGACTCGGCAAAAGTGAGGCTCTAAGCAACTCAGTGAGATCCTGTCTCTAAATAAAATACAAAATAGGGCTGGGATGGGGCTCAGTGGTTGAGTGGCCCTGAGTTCAATACCTGATGCTCCCCGACCCCCGCAAAAAAAAAAAAAAAAAAAAAAAAGGAAAGAAGCCAGCACCTTTCTGTGTTGTTTGCTGATTCTGCAACATGTAAGAGAAGACCTCATGCTTAAAAGACACTGAGAAAGTTTAAATATTGTGCCCAAATCATGCAGCTAGTAATTATCTTTGGAGTTGGAACCCCCAGCACCCTGCATTCAGGCCTGAGATTCAAATGGGAGCCGAAGGCCTGCATCTCCACAGAAGCCCGTTCCTGGGCGCTGTTTTCCATCAGCAGGTTGGTGGCAGTTGTCAGAATTCGTTCAGCGCCTTTTGCTTCAGGCTCACTGTGGCCAGAGTCTCTACCCTCAGAGAGCTTATGTTCCATTAAACAAGGTTGTTGCGGTGCCGTGTGATAATGCCAGGTGCGTTGAGTGAACACAGAACAGACCCCCATGGGCTTCTAGAGGGCCAGCAAAGCTTTCCAGGGAAAAGCTCCAACAGGAGACCCCCGTTAGATGTCTGTGAGAAAAGATGCCTGCTGTTTAAGCCCCCGTCCACAGTGACTGTCACGGCAGCCCACGTGGATCAAGATAAGACTAGACCATTTAGGGCAGTGGCGAATGGCTTAGGAAGATGTAGTGGGCAGAACTCTAAAATGTCCCCTGGAGACGGCCTGCCCTAGCCCCCAGGACCCAATGCAGTGAAGCTTCACTGCTGCAATTGTGTCCCGTTGCATGTCAAAAGAGATTCTGTAGACATAAGTTTCCTAATCAGACTTTGAGTTAATCAAAAAGGACAAGTTTTGGGGGAATCCATGGTATGAGCCCTTTAAAAGCACAGTTTTCTCCTGATAGCAGAAGGCAGAGAGATTCCATGATACAGAAGGGCTGACCACAGGCTGCTGGCCTGCTGGGGGGCTCTTGTGGTGGCTCTGGCCCCAGGGCAGGTGTCTGTCCGGGCTCCCAGGCTGGCCAACACTGCGTTGGAATCCAGGTGGAGGAAGCCAGGCCTCTACCTTGTGCTCCCCTGCAGAATTAGCACGAGGAGAAGGTCGCAAAGCCCCTTGCTTGTGCCCTGTGAAGTGAGGCATATGCCACACCTGGGCCCACTGGAGCCACATGGGGACTGGCTGAGGAGTGCTCCCTGGAACACCAGGAGCAGAGGCCTGTGGCAGTGCCAGGCAGCAAGTGGCAAGACCCCGCATGCCCTGGTGTCTCCTGAACCTGTTCTGTCCCCCACTTTACACTGAGGCCTGTGATGGACACGGCAGCACCCCCTCCCCACCCCCCGCAGCCCCAGAGCCCCGCGGCCATTGTCCATTCCTTCCAGAACCCCCTCCCTTCGACCCACACTGCTCTTCTGTCACCTGCTTGCACACACCTGGAGTTTCTTTCCTAAACATGGTTTTTCATTCTTTCCATGGCCAGACTAAACATCTTCCAAATCTTCACGTCCTGCTTCCCTTTAATTGTTAGTCCTGACTTCAAATTGTTCTTCTCTTCTCACATTTTATGATAATTGATCAAGAGAAGCCACGCAGCATCCCGAGTACTCAGACGCAGGGAGAGTTCTGCAGAATGTCCCAGCTCATTGCTCTGAAGTCCTGCCTTTCATAAAGCCCTAAGACACGGACACACTTCAGCCAACATCCTTGTCACTTTGTCATGAGGACAGCCCTCCTCTGTCCTCAGTGCCCTTGCTGGGTCCTCACCTGGTGGAAGGTGGAAGAGTCAAGAGATTCCCCTGATGCTGGCACCGGATCTGGCCCATCTGGCCTCCAGACTGGGAGAGGAAAAATTCTCCTCTTTATGCTCCGCAGTCTGCAGTGTTCTGTTGATACAGCACAAGTGAACTAAAACTATGTCATCATGAAAGAAAAAGAGAACAGATAATAGGGGGAAACGAACTGTCTGTTCCCCAGAGGAGAAAAAAGTACTTGTGATTCTGCCTTTAAATGTGGAAAAAGCATTTATTAATATTAGACACCTTTGGTGTCAGGGTTCTCGAGAGAGACCAAAGTGCTCTGTAGTCCTACTCCGTATATTCACAGAATATTCATGTGAGTGTACATTTCTCGTTGTGTGTTTACATACACATACATGCACACAAAAAAGATGTATTTCAAGCAACTGACTTCTTGATCGTGGGGCTGGCAAGTCTGGGTCTGTCGGGCAGACTGGGCGCCTCAGGCAGGGTCTGCCATGCAGTTTTGAGACAGGATTTCTTCTTTCTCAGAAAACCTCAGTTTGCTCCCAAAGCCTTTAGCCATTTGGAAGAGGCTCGGCCACACTGTGGAGGGCGACCTGCTACTGCACTAAAATCAACACCTCGGCAGCAACACCTAGCTTAGTGGTCGGTGGATAACGGCCTCTCGTCTAGCTGAACGGACACATCAAACTCACCGCCGCATCCTTCAGGCTGAAAGAACAGATGAGCACTCGTGAGGAAGGTCCTTAACCTGGTGAAGGGATTACGGGCATTTGGGTCTCCTACGTGTCCACAGTTTCACAAGATTCAAGGCTGCGGGCATCAGAATCTGCTCCTTTCCCTTGGGGAAGGGGCTTTTCTGAGTCTCAGGGGGGTCTCGCCCCTGCTCTGACTCCAGGTCCCCCAATTTACAACCTGGCCACCGTGTGAGTAAGCCTCGCCCACCGGCTTCTGCAGCAGTGACTGACTGGGAGTGGGCTTCACAAACAAGAGGGCGTCTGGGGTCCTCTCTGGAGGCAGCAGCAGAAGCTTCTGGCCAGAGCCTCCCGGGCTGTTCTTGGATGTTCCCTGTGCTCTGGGCTCCATAGTGGCCGCCCTTGGCCCACGTCCACTCTCTGGGCTGCTTTGTCTGAGTGTGCATTGATTCTGTCAGCAACCTGATATCATTCTGTTGTCGCTTGTGTTGTAAGTTTGGTCTGAGTCATTTCCTGTGGGTTGTAACCATAGACTCTAATTGACATCTACAGAAAGCTTGTAGCAAAAATCAGGCTTAATGGGGAAATGTTAGAAGCACGACTTTCACAGCGGCCTTTCTGAACCAGGGCCGGTTTTGCCTCCCAGGAGTTATTTGGCAACACCCAGAGATATTTTGGATTGTCTCCACCTCGGGAGTGGGTTGCAGCAGGGCATCTGGTGGTTGGGGGCCTGCAGGCTGCTAAACCTTGGGTGCAGTGCACAGGATGGCCCCTCACAGCAGGCGAGCAGTGGTCCAGCCCAGAGCATCCACAGTGCTGAGACGGAGAACCCCGCCGTGAAGCGAGCAACTGGATGAGGAGGCTTGCTTTCCGTCCCTTCCCCACATTAGACTGGAAGTTCCAGACAGCCCAACTAGACAAGTGGAAAAGAAAAGATAAAAGGACCGGAATGGACAAAAATAATATGATTGGATATCTGCAGATGATATCGAGAACCACTAATTAAGCCATGATCAGCTCATCAAGGCCACGAGATACAAAGTCAATATACATGACTCAATAACATCCTGAAACAATCATTTAAAAAGTAATATTCCCTGGGTGATTTTTTGCAAGTCTATATTTAAAAAGAAGTTCTTTGAAAAAGTAGAACAGGAGATGCAGGGGTCAGGGGAAGGAGGAGAGGAAAAGGTTCTTCAGTAATGCTCTAAAGCACATCTGTAGGTCATGAGGAGGGTCTCATGGGTATTTTCTAGTTCTAAAACAAATAAAAAGAGAATCTGGCTTTTCTGCACAGATTGGATTAAAGTCACGTAAAACTGGAAGCAGGGAAATGCAGGGTAGCGATCTGTACAAGAGGAATGACACCAGTTCAAATCCTACAGAGTTGGGAAATATGCAAGAAGAGGTGTACAAGACACGGTGACGATCAAATATGGGGACAAGAGAAGGAGGAAAGGGTGGTGCCCAGCCTCTCAGGGCTGGTAACCGGTGGATGGTGAGAGGAGGAGAGCGTGGTGCCCAGCCTCCTGGGGTTGGAAACTTGGTCGATGTTGGTTCCATTTTCTGGCCTAGGGAACAAGGCTGACTGGCATTTGAAAGAGAGGCATCAGTTGGGGTGAGGCCTGAAGTCTGTTCTGGATGGAGACCTGTAATGAAGACCCGAGGGGAAATGGATCCACCGTGGGGGGCCCAGGGGAGCCCCCTGGACTGGATACCTAAACCTGGAAGTTGGATTGTAACAAAGCACACAAATGGACGAATTCCCAAGAAACGCCGGACTCAGAGGCCGCCGGAGAGGGCCAGGGAGTGAGGGGGGCGTGGAGGGTGTGGAGCCGAGGGCCCGAGGATGGACAGCTGGACGGACCATGGGGACACCTTGGCATGTAAGAAATGCTTCTCCCTGGGGAAGCCCACCTCTGTGCCCATCGACCGTTGCTTGGCTTAGCAAGGTTGGCAACCCAGAATGGCATCTTAGACAATGTAAAAGTGCTCTCTCTTTGGTTCCTGGTTTTCTTGGACAAGGTACTCTGTCAGAGATTGATTGTCCAGATATTTGTAAAGAATTAAAGTACAAACTCTTTAACTTGTACACCACTAGGGACGTTGTGACCCACTCTTTTTTCTGCTTAGGATTTGAGATCTCATGACATTTGTTTATGGTTTTGATTCATAGTAACAGCCACTTGTGCTTTAATATGGTTTTGGACTGTAAAAGGTGTACTCAACAGGAGGGGGTCGAAGGGTGTAGACTTGCAGCCTCCCGCTGGCCTGGTGGATCCGGACCCCGGCGGGTGAATGAAGTTTCCATCTCCTGCTTTAAGATCAACTCGGTGACTTCTTGCCATCTTGCCTTAACATTACCAAAAGGGGAAGGAAGGAAGTGGCATGGGAAACAGGAGCAAAAGGACATTCTAGAAATATATTTCATTATATAGACTTGAATAGATAGTTTCACTCTATGACCATGTTTTACACCGTTTAACAAATTAAACCAAAGTGAAATAAAAAACAATTCCTGAAAATTGAAAATAAGTGGAGAACTTGACCCTCTCCCTATCAAGTTGAGGCATAATCATAGAGACAAAGACTCTTGGTGTGATTTTAAAACCCAGTATTTTGATTCTATATCCCAGATTAAGATATTCTTGGGATTGAAAGAAGAGCAAATACATCTTAATCTCTATTTGGTTGTCTTACTGTTACTAGTAATAATATTATTGTGGAGTTATATGTTTATTAGGTTAAAGAAAAGAAATCAAGATTTCCATAAGAGAAGAGAGACAGTCTACAGAACGGGAGGAGATACCTAAACCAATAAAGAAATGGGCAAAATATCTAAATCAATACGTCTCAAAGAAGACATGCATTTTCTTTATCCATTCATCTGTTGAAGGTCACCTGGGTTGGTTCCATAGTTCAGCTATTGTGAATTGAGCTGCTGTAAACATTGATGTGGCTGTGTCACTGTAGTATGCTGATTTTAAGTCCTTTAGGTATAAACAGAGGAGTGGGATAACTGGTCAAATGGTGGTTCCATCCCAAGTTTTCAGAGGAATCTCCATATTGCTTTCCAGAGTGGTTGCACCACAAATTATAAATGGATAGAGAAAATGTGTGTGTGTGTGTGTGTGTATACACACATACATACATATATTCATACATATACATACACACACAATGGAATATTACTCAGTCATAAAGAAAAATGAAATTATGGCATTTGCTAGTAAATGGATGGAACTGGAGACTATCATGCTAAGTGAAATAAGCCAATTCCAAAAAACCAAAGGTTGAATCTTTTCTCTGATATGTGGATGCTAATTCACAATAAAGCAGAGTGTTAGGGAATAATAAAGGTACTTTGGATTAGACAAAGGGGAATGAAGGGAAGGGAGGAGGAATGGGAATGGAAAGGTAGTAAAATGAATTGGACATTACTATCCTAGGTGCATATATGATTACACGACCAATTTAATACTATATCATGTACAACCAGAAGAATGAGAAGTCATACTCTGTAAATATATAATATGTCAAAATACATTCTGCTATCATATATACTAATTAGAATGAATTTTTAAAAAAGGAAGACATTCATATGTCTCTGGAGGCTGTGGAAGACTGCAGGGTCCCATCTAAGGACACAGTCCCCTGCCTGTGGTGAGAATTTTAACTGTATTGGCTTAAAGCACATCAAATCTATGGAAGCTCATGTATTAATTTTGACAGTTTAATGGGAATCTTCTCAATTTCCATTGGAAGTTAGTAGAGTCTGAAAACTGACAAAAGTGTGTTAGGAACAAGGATCATGACTTGGACGCATGAACTCTTATTTCAGGGACCAAAGAGTGTGAGGGGAAGTTCTCTATATAGAATTCCCGGTAGGAAGTATAGAAAGGAAACAAAGAATTGGGAAACTACCATTTTGCCATCGGAGGCAAAAGCACAGGATAAAAAATCATCACTGCTCACTAAAGCCCTAGGAGGTCAACTGAAGGGGAATTTTAGACCGCAGAGGTCAGGCTGATAACTCAGATCCAAGTCAGCGTCCCAGAGGGCGGGACAAGCCGGTGTGTTACATGGACCCGTGTGTCACAAGGACCCGTGTGTCACAAGTATGAGTCAGCCAGCTGGGAGAAGACATCTGTGACACCTCGGGTTTGGCATGTGGACTGAGGGCCAGGGGATGTTGAAGAACTGTGGTTGACTTTTCTAGGCGGAACCAGGCAGGCGGTTGTGCGCGAGGGTGACCGTACGGGGGAGAGGTGCTGTAGAGACAGGTGGGGAAATACCCCCGTGGTTCTGTGCAAAACTAGTCCAGCCAAAGGGGGAGGAGACACGTGAAACGAAATGGGCAGATGTTAAAAACCCAGAAGCTGTTTCCCAGTTTCTAAAACACTTTCCAGACACAATCTCAATTTTAGGAGGTCGCTGCTGGACCAGACAGTGTCGCGCCAGGTAGGTCTGTTTTGGTGACGAGAGACAGAAGCTCCTCTCAATGACCGTAAAGGACGATTCCCTCTAGGACTTCATGGAATGCAAGAGCAGGGGGACGGACAGGGGGACAGAGGGACAGGGGCCAAGCAGGGGCAAGGAGACTCCTGGTCCTCCAGGCCTCAAGTCCTGGCTTTCTTCTGAGCCTGCGGTGGGGGGCGCATCCTGGTGGGAGGGAGGGTGGCCGGGGGGCAAAGGGGTCCTGAAGCCCCTTCAAGGGCACACCCCTGAGCCAACTTCCTCCCATTAGACCCCACCTCCCGATAGTGCCGCAGGATGGTGACCAAGCCCTTAACAAATGGGCCTTGGGGGGACACTTACCCAAACCGCGGCAGAGCCCAAGCAAGACCCAAGTCACAGTCCTTTGTAACCGGATCCCTGAAGTGACATCTTGTCACTCTTCTATCCCTTAGAAGTAAATCGCCAGGCTCAGCCCCGACTCAAAGGGAGGGAGTCACCGCGGCCACGAGGCGATGCCAGGGGCCAGGGGACTCAGGACCGTCCTGGGGAACACCGAGGCGGTGTGTGTGAATAGCTGGCCAGGGTGCAGGCAGTGGCCAGGACCACAGGAAGCTGTTCATCTTAACTGTTCACTTTTCACCTGCAAAATGGCTTGCCCAATGTAAGAGGTCGTCAAAAGCAGGGGACTGAGAGGGCGTGAAACGGATTTTTAATTTTGGGGGGAGCTGACCCTGAACGGAACCTTGGATAAATGGCGATCGCCACTGGTGGGGAAGAAGGCGGCGTTGGTCCGGCTAGGTCTGCTCCTGGCTTGGTTTTCTGTCTGTCTGTCTGTCATCTGTGTACCAGGTATTTTTTTCCTGGTCAGCCGCTAGGCTCCATTTGGACACTTTTCAAATTCACCCCAAGGATGCTGTTTTACAAATGTTTTATATACATTTTGAGAAATGAATGTGTTTGTTCTAAACTAGAAAAAGCATCCCTCTAGCCCTTCTGGCCACAAGGTAGTAGCAGAAACTGTGAACCCGGCCCTCCTCTCCCCGCCCCAGGCTTCTGTACCCCAGACTCTGGGAAGGGCGGCCCCCTTGCCAGGTGGATCCTCCACACAGCAACCTGCGGTGAGGACTGAGCAGGGTGCTGTTTCCTCCCTAGGTGAAAGTGGGAGCTTCCCACCCAGCCAAGGGTGACCCTGAGGGAGACGTAGCAGGGCCCAGGCAGCCAGGGCCGGATGGCGAGGGAGAGGTCGGGGCAGGGCCAGGACAAGGGAGCACAGAGAGGGTCTTCTGATGAGGCCACCTTCCTGCTTGACCAAAGTGCTCGTGGACACGTGGGGTCCCGATCAGATGGACACTTCCATACTCATGCTCCTAAGCGGGAGACCCAACAGAAGAACTAAAACAGACACGGGGACACGGGGGACACCAACCTGTAACAGTGAGGAGCGCGTGGACAGGGAGGAGAGACGGACGGGAGGAAACCATAAAAGGAACAGGCCCCACTCCCCAGCAGACTCCCAGCTCTGGGGCCTTCTCTCCCGAGAAGTCTCCCTCGGCCTCTCTGTCGCTTTTCAATAAACCTGCGTCTCGCTGCTGCCTCTGTGTCCTTCAGTTCGTTGCTGAGCTGAGACAAGGAACCCAGAGCCCCTCCTCCACAAAAAAGTCTTAACTGGGCCTCTCCAGAGAGCTTCCCCAGGGCTGATTTTAGGACTGTCAGCAAAAGAGTCCAATGTAGATAAACTTCCTATTTTCCTGTTGCTCTATTTTATTTGGCCACTGGCCGGGAAGATACCTGCACTCCAGGTGCTGGACACCCCTTACTAGCTTTTCACAAACATGTATCCAGTATAGTAGTTTGTAGAAATGTGCAAACAAGGCTCTGGCCTTGAGCTGGGCTTCACAGGGATGTCTACGTTTCTAAGATAAGTTACAAATGGGCTCCATGGTAACAGCTGGCAGGGGAGGGAAGAGAGGGGAGAAGAAGCTCTCCCCTTCTCAGTGTGGTCCTTGAAGGGTTAACGTGCCCAGAACAATGAGAGAAAAAGCTGCTTTTATGTGAGTTTCTGCAGACTGTGAGCTTCTGAGCCCCTCCCCTTACATGCTGGGCATAAAACTCTGAGACTCCCTGAACTCAGGGTTCAGGGGGTTAATTGATTACAGCAAAAGCTGTGCCCTCTGAACCTGGCTGCAGCCAAATAAAATGTCTCCTGCTGTCTTGGGTGCCCTGCCTGTCTGTCCCTACCACACCTAGACGGTAACAACACTGTCAGGAACCCCCATGAGCAAGAGGTCCCCCTTAGGATTAACGGCGGAACACCTCTTGGGAAACGGAGCTGTCAGTCTTAGGGTCTTCAAGGCCAGGAGAGGGAGGCTGGAAGGTTGGCTCAGCTTCTGAGCCTACGTGGTCAGCAGAAGCGCCAGCTGCAGGCCGATGGACCAAATTTGCTCTATTCTGAAAATAACGCAGAGGCTTCCCCAGATGCAAAGGGCTGCGGGGGGTGAGGGGAGACACATGTGCAGAAGGGCCACAGAGAGACCCCGTTGCCTTCACCTTACCTGCACAGCCAGGTGCACCCCAGGTGGAGACTTCAGATGCTGGTGGGACAGGCGAGGCAGGAGGAGGCAGGATGAGGAACAGGGACAAGGAACAGCATAGGCGTAGCCAAGTCCCACATCTGTATGGGGCGACATGAAGAGACCCAGCTCCTGCCTACCCTGCAGATGCCAGAGTCCAGCCTGGGGTTTCTGCCCCTCCTGGCTCAGGCAGGAGTCCCCAGCAAAGCCTTGTCTGTGCCCAGATTCTTTGTAGGTTCAGTGTTTGTTTCCCCAACTCTTGATCCCCAGACCCAATTTTGGTAATAAGGGCACCCAACCTGCAGTGGACAGAGGTCAGGGCTCTCTCACTCCCAACCACCTGGCCATCTGCAGCGGGCGATGGATCCGCTCCCACCCTCCACTTCTCCTTTCTCTGGGAGTAAAGGAACTTTGGGCTGAAGTTCCAGAGTCACTGAGCAGGAAGGTGGAACTGTGATGGACACAGGGGTTCACTGGAGGGATCACCCCCCTGCCTCCCGCTGTGGGGGTGCTGGAGAGACAGAGCTGCCAATTAGAGAAGGGCCACCAGCTGCCAGTCTCAGAAACTGGGCAGGTCAGCTGGGTGGGGACCTGGGACAGGCAATGTGGCGGGAAGCTGCTGCAGGTGTGTTTGTGACCAGGCCTGTGGAGGGGGCAGTGGAGGAGAGAAGCCCATGGGCGGCTGAGGGAGGAGGAGCCCAACAGCAGGTCTGTGGCTGTTGTTCCTGTCGCTGACCACAGGCCGGAAGCCAGCAGACCAGCCTGCTCTTTTATCTTCCAACGTTGGTACAGATTCCGGTTTAGATAGCTCTAACCTGGAACCACGCAGGGAAAGGAGTTCTAGGAAGCAGACTCTGGTTGGCCAAGATGGCACCATGGAAACCACTCTGGACATCCTGACTGGGAAGCCCTGTACTGGAGACCACCTGTTAAGGGGTGAATCTGAGCGTCCTCCCACATGGAGGAGTGGTACCTAGCTGGAGGACGTAGACCCCTGGGGTCTGGAAGGGTCACCTTCTCCCGGCCTCTCCCTCTCACAGCGTCCTGGCCGCCCCGTCCTGAGCAGCTGTCCTCCTCATGCCCTTCCGCCATGGCGGTCTGCCTCACCGTGGGCCCTGAGCTATGGAGCCAGCCGACTGTTGTGCTGAAACTTCTGAAACCATGAGCCAAATTAAACCTTTCCCCCTCAAAGTTCTTCTCGTCACAGGGATGAAAACTGACAACCTGCCCCCTGTGAAGGGCGACCTGTCAGTGTCTGGCAAAATCACATAGTCATTGTCCTTTGATCTGGAGACCCTGGTTCTGGAGCTGTTCTGGATAGTACAGTGACCAAGTGCTTTAAGATCCAGTGATTTGACCATTTGTTCTCACTGGGCTACGCCCTGTTACAGCAATAAGCTGTGACAAGACCTTTGCTGTGTTGATTTTGTAGCGATATTTGTTATAGTAAAAATGTTGAAGATGATACTACTTTCATGGGAAAGGAATTACATGAATGAACCATGAGCACAGTGCACCTGTCAAAGACATGGGAAGGGTCTTTAGGAACTGCTAAGGAGTGACCTCCCACGAGTTAGGAGACAGAGAATCTAACTTCACTGAAAGCCCTGTTTTGTAAATTTAGCTTTATAACCATAAGAATACATTTAAGACTATGTACTAAAATATAATGAAGATGTAATTTCAAAAATTGAAGAGAAAAGGAAACATATGAACTTTGCCGTGTGTAGATTTTGTAGTAACGTGCTTGCTATTTACCCAACTTCAAGTGACTTGAAAACCCAGTAATTTGACTATTCATCCTCACTGGGAAAAACCCTTAAAACAAATCATGCGAGATTGGGGGTGGGGAGGGAAAGGAAAATGCTTTTGGTGACCTTATCTGGAGGTGGTGTCGATGTGGGTGAAATGAAGCCCGGGAACGTTCAGCGCTGCTGAAGGGAGATGTCAATTTAAGATCCATGAGGTCTGATGGAAGCTTTTTTGTTCTGAATTTGATTTGGAAATAGCAGGCTCAACTCCTCTCTCTTAAAAGCATTTCCTTGATTTTGTCTAGGCTAAAAGCCAAGAAGCAGTGAATAGTGAGAGTCCTTCGGCAATGAAGACCCTCACTATCCACAGTGTGGTCTCTTAAAAAGAAGAAGAAAAAAAGCAATTAGAGATCCTCAGAGAGAACCTGATTGCAGACCAGAAGTAGAAGATGGAGAAGAGGAGCCTGAACTATGGACCATACCAGAAAGCAGGCTGCAGCCGGGTACCACTGAGACAGTGTCAAAAAGGCCCAGGAGCCAGGTGCAGTGGCACCCGCCTGTAATCCCAGCGGCTCAGGAGGCAGAGGCAGGAGGATCACGAGTTCAAAGCCAGCCTCAGCAAAAGCAAGGTGCTAAGTAACTCAGTGAGACCTTGTCTCTAAATAAAATACAAAATACGGTGGGAGTGTGACTCGGTAGCCCAGTGTCCCTGAGTTCAATCCCCCATATCAAAAAAAAAAAAAAAAGACCAGGAGCCAACAGCAGTAAACTGTAATAAGAGCAGTGACCACTCTGACATCCTGAAACACACACAGGTGCAGAGTGCTCACATTTAGAAAATGTCACTGTTTTTGGAACTGGTAAACAAAGGGAAAGATGAGAGCATTTATTCTTTTTCTGAACAAAATACAGTTTCCAGCAGGGGTCAGGAAACCCGGGTTTTTGTCAACAAAGTTTAACTGGAACCCAGCACGTCCATTGTTTGTCTGGGACTGTTCCTAGCAGAATCACATGACCCACAAAGCCAAAACCATTTCCCACGTGGTCCTAGAGTTAACCCCTGTCTCAGGGCACCCGTTGGGGGAGGAGAAGAGCTGTCCTTCAGGAACCACATTAAATATAGTAAAAGAGGAAGTGCTAGCCGATTGCAACCTTAATACAAACAATAGAACAAACCATTGAGCAAACCCATAAAGATAACTGGCTACTGATATCAATCACAGAGATACTAAGGGCTTTCTGATACGGGTGATTGACACCACCTCTGAAGTACTCCCAAAACAAAACAAAAAACAAAAGTCACACCTCATTCAGTTCAAATGTCTACAGTCCATCTACTGATAGGGACGGTTGGGAAGGAGGGACCTCTTGATTGAAAGCACAGGCAGGCAATCAGAAAGCCTCATGCTGGGAACCCACTTGGTGTCTTCAACAAGTGTATTGTAAGGAGTAAAAAGGGTGGTGGGGGTGGGGAGGAGCTTACAGATTAACAGAAAACAAACGTGGGTCAATTGCAACTTATGGCTTTTTTTTTTTTTGAGTTGTAATAAAACACTTATGGAAACTTTGACCACATACTAGATTTTTGATGTTATCATGTAATTGGTGTTTAATCTCAGCTGTGACAGTTGTATCATGGCTATGTTTAACAGATGAGTCCTGCTGGGTGCAGTGGTACATGCCAGTAATCCTAGTGATTTGGGAGACTGAGATAGGAGGACCCCAAGTTCGAAGCCAGCCTCAACAATTTAGCAAGACCCTCATTAACTTAGTAGTACCTTCAACAACTTAGTGACACTCTGTCTTAAAATAAAAATAAAAAAGACTGAGGATGTAGCTTGGTAGTAAAGTTCCCTTGGGTTTAATTCCCCAGGCCACACACCCACAAAATGTCCTTGTCTTTTGTAGAACACAGTAGGATATTTGTGGATTGAAGGATAAAATGTCTGAGATTTGTTTCCAGATAATTTAACATTCTTGGGAGGAAGTAGGTGGATGGAGTGCAGCAAGATCTATGTCTTAGTTTTCTATGAGTCTTGTAAGAAATAACCACGAACACAGTGACTTAAAACAATGCAGATTATGTTGTAGTTCTGTCGGTCCCAAGACTAATAAGGGTCTCACTGGAGAGAAATCAGGGCGTCTGAGGTGTGTTGGTCCCTGCTGTGCTGCTATAACAGAATACCTGAGGCTGACTAACTTATAATGAACAGAAATCTACTTCTTACAGTTCTGGGGACTGGGGCATCCAAAGGCCTTCTGGCTGCGTCATTCAGTGGTGGAAGATTTAAGGGCAAGATTGGTAAGACAGCAAGAAACAACCGAACCCTTTATAATTGGCATGATCCATGCTGAGTCTAAAGCTCCCCTTCCGCCCACCTCCTCATGTTGGGGACTAAGTGTCTGACACTTGCTTTGGGGACTCAATTCAGATCTTAGCAGCGGCTGGGTGCTGGCCTTCATTGCTGGTCCTCATTGCTGGAGGTCCTGGGGGGCTGTTCTCTTGCCTCTCCCTGCTCCGGAGACAGTCTCTGTTCCTAGCTAGGACCCCTTTCTTTGTCCTCAAAGCCTTGAGGCAGGTGGAGCCTTCCGCCCACTCCACCTCTCTGCCTCTGGCCATCATGAGATGCCCTCTACCTGGGCTAAAGCTCAGGGTCGGCTGATCCGCACCGCGATCACCCTCACCATGTGACTCAACATGCCCACAGGCCCCAGGAATTAGGCTCTGCCTACCTCACACCACGTTAGACATTGTTCATAATAAATAGAAAAAAAACCCTGAAGCAAAAATGTCCTTCACTGTTTTCTTTGGACTGTTTTTGAGTGAGCAGGAGGACCAATCAGGGTGGAGCGGAAGCAAAGTTTCAGCTGAACATAGACTAATCATGTGAGGACCTTGATTGGCCGTTACAGAACCCCGGGGGTGGGGGGGGGCAGATTTTGCGCTCTCATCCCTAGGTCGGTGGCTTCCAGAGCATTAAGGAGCAAGATGAGCCACTAAAGTCAATGCCCCAGGGAAAACTTGGTTTGTCTACTCTGTGGACTTAGTTTCATAGAAAAACTGTGGTGTGGTGGTGAGTTATATAAAAGAAAAAGAAGCATCTAAGAAAGCATTTGTGCTCATTTGCTCTGCACCTCGCAGCAGCCTGGAGCTGGGCAGACGGGTGCATCTTAGCCCCTGAAGTTGGGTCTTCTGAGTGCACTGTACCAAGCCTCCTCAGGCCCTGGGCAGAGCCACACTGTGCCCAGAAGACTGTTCAGGTGAAGACGAGGTAAATCCACACTAAAGGAGCTCTGCGCACATCAGGTGTGACGTTGAAAGCATCAGCTAATAGTCACTTGCTTGGGGCTTCCTCCCTGAAGCTCCTCCTGCGGGGCTCCCACCTGGACCTCCGAGCTCTGCAGACCCGTGTTCCCCAGGGAAGATGCAGTTCCTCACTGAATCCGTCCGCTTTTCTCTTCCTGGTAGGACAGGAGAGGGTGACTTACAGCCTCCCCACAGGTGTAGAGGCCAGGTGAGCAGCTCCAGCCACTGGGCCTCAAGCAGAAGCTGGGCCTGGTTTTGGGTCGAGGCCTTGTGCCCACGGTGGGTTCCCCATGCCTTGGCTTCACCTTGGTGGTGATTTCTGAGGTCGCTTGTTGACACGGGGGAGCCCCAAGTTAGAAGTGGCCGAGGTCTCAGGGAGCCACCGGAGACTACTTCACAGCTCCGTGGGAGGTGTGGACACTGTGACCAGAGCGGCCCCTATACTGTGTGTGTTTCCTCTGCCGAGTGCGAACCCTCCAGGCACAGCCTCAGGCCAGACCAGCTGGACATTTCTGCTCTACAACCTGGCAGCTGGTGTGCTGACCCTTCTCAGGGTCGTTGACCCTCATCACCATTAAAGAATCAATGCATGGCAAAGATTACAAAGAATAAGGCTAAACAATATTTGTAGCTTTCAAGGATTATAAAAATGGGGCCAAATACTAATCATATAACCGGGAAAGATGAGGTGCTACTTGTCGGCGGTGTTGTTGGCCATGATGCCTAAGAGAGCCCCCTCTGCTCACAGCCGTGAGTGATGACAGGCAGGCCCGTTTGGACTGGGGTCCCCCAGTGAAGGATGGGGGCCCTAGAAGAGACAGGTGGCCGCAACCCTTCCACTGGGCCACCCGAGGGAGGCCGTTCTACTTCCTACCCTTCAGCCAGCGCCTTTGTAAACAGTGTGACGATAAGGAAATTCCCCAGCAATAATGCAATATGCCGGCACTCAGTGTGTTTACAGAGCTTGGGTTTGGCAAGAGCACGCACCTCGACCTACGATAGGCCGATGTCGTTCCTCTTCGTGCCTCTGGATGGTGCAGGTGGGCAGATGCCCGTTTCCTCGGGGGTGGTGGAGATGCCGGCTTTCCCCTCCTGGCTCCCTCACTGTTCCACTTCCATCTCCTGTGTGTCCGTTGGCAGGTGACCCTGGTGGCTCTCCCGTGGCCAGTGTGCTAATGCTCCCTGAGGACCCACGGAGTGCTGTGCCTCCAGCTGTCCCTGCAGGTGTCCTGGGACCAGCTCCTCCTGGCCAAGATGGAAGGTGGTTGGGTCTGTCCCCTCTGTGGGGTGACCTTGAGGCCACGTGTTGGGCTGGCAGTGTGGCCCATGACCTCCTCGGGACTTGCCTCCCGTGAGAAGAGAGCGTGACGTGTGGGGCCGTGGAACACAGGTGTGCTCCTGCACTTCCTGGTGAGGTGTCCTTTCCTGCGTCATAAAACCATTCCCCTCCGCCCTCCTAGGGCACCGTGAAGAGGTGTTTGCCAAAGCATCGCCACCCTGGGACTGGGATGCCAGCCACCGTGGCCAGTCAGAGACGAGGGCCTGAGAAGACACAGGTGACCCGCAGCCCCTCGCCGGTCCCACCGAGGGACCGCTGTTCAGTCAGCCGTCCAGTTTACAGCCCCGAGGCCAGCGCCTTGGAAGACAAGATGCCAGGGACGTGCTCCCAGCACCTAGGCCGGATACTGGCAGGAAGTGCGTTCGCTTAATTTTAAGTTGGATACAAATTAACTTTACGATTTTAAATTTGTATCAATTTTAATTAAATGAGTTTAATTAAAAGAGTTTTTAAGTAAAGGAGTTTTTAAATTTATACTTTAAAATTTACACGATTTTTCCTATTTGCAGAACTTTAGAAGTTAATCATTTGAGACCCAATAAAACATATACCCAGGGTCGAGTGCGGTGGGGGGGGGGGCGGCTATGTGGCGTCCAAGGTGGGTGGCGGTGCTCTCCCAGGCCCCTCTCTCCCTGGGCCTGACCCCCTCCGCCCGGTCTTCTGTGGTCACGTGGGGCGTCATGATGGGGGTGAGTTCTGGGAACGTCACAGGTGTGCTCACACACACCCACGTGGTGTGGCCCAACACTCGACGTGGCTTTGTGCCACAATTAAAAGACAATCAACTGTCACTTGGAGCGCGTGTGTGGAGGGTGTGCCTGAGCAGGGCGTGGCCGGGACTCTTATCTCTGGGAAGGGGACGTTCTGCTCCACTGAAATCCCAGGGCGCTGCGGTGATGTGGCCTATCACCGACCCAAACGCCACCCTGTGGTGTGCCCGTGTTCCTGACAGTACACTCTCTGTACCCCTCGCCACCCCCGTCTCACGATTTTGGGGTTAAATCTGAATCTGCTGTTTATGATCATGTAAATACTAATACTCAGGAAAAGCGATGTACCATGGTCACGTTTTTGTTCCTGTGAAATTTCCTCCCATCCTGCTGAAGCTGATACTTGTCTAGTTTTGATTTGCTTGCTTGTTTTTTTTTTTTTTTTAATGGAGCCGTCAATAATTCTCCCCTCCTATTCAGCCGCCTGTCTGGTCTGCTTTCTATGTGGCCAAAGGTTATGGATAATTCTTCTGAGGTACTGAGCTGGAGGCCTCTTGAGGAGCTCTTGGTCCTGCTGGCTGGGTCTTCAGGCTTGCTGCCCTCCCTCCTTATATTCCTTCTTCTTGGTTTACACTCGAACATGGGTGACTCCGGAGAAAAGTGTACATGAAAGGTGAAATTTTGGATATCTGTTGGTCTTAGTCTATTTTCTGTTGCTGTAACAGAATTCCTGAGATTGAGTTATAAAGAAAAAAGGTTGGTTTAGTTGGCTTGGTTCTGAAGGCTGGGAAGTTCAAGACCAGGCAGCAGATTCTGGCTACAGCCTCGTGCATCATAACGCGGTAGGAAAACCTGGAAGGGCAGGCAGGCTCGTTTGGAAGAGAGGAGAGGGGGCTGAACTCCTGAGAGAGTTGACCCCGTCCTCCAGGAAAGCATGAATCACCACCTCCCCACCTCTCTCGGAGGCCCCCCCGCCACCTGTATGTCCCATTGGCAGCTGTGTCTCTGCACGAGTGGGGCCAGAACTAAGCCACACTCAGACGGAAGGACTCGCTTGCTTGAAAATGCCTTGGGCTTATTCATGGTACTGTCGGCCGTTTGTCTGGGTCTGAAATGCGGCTCTCCTCGCTCAGGTCCGTCTGGACACCCTGCAGCCAGCTTGTTTCCCTGGGCTTTTCTTGGACTTTCCACAGAATGGAACTGTGCGCAAGGACAGCCCCTCAAAGGACAGTGTAAAGCAACGAAGGTGGCATTGGCCGAGGGCTTAACTGCAACGACATCATGTCACACCACCTCAGGGTACGTGAAAATCTGAAGAGGAAATGCTGATTTCCTAATTTTTGTGATTTATTTTTAATTCTAAAAAGTCTTCAGCCTTGTTCCCAGGCTTGGATATTTAGTTTTTCAAATATTCTTTTTTTTTTTTTAAATTTTGTTTTTATTAGTTACACATGACAGTGCAATGACCTTGACATTTCATACATTTGAATCAGCTGGGATATAGTTTCTCATTTTCTGAGTGTACAGGTTGCAGAATCACATTGGTCATGAGTCACATATACACACAGTGATGATAATGTCTGTTTTATTCCACTGCCCTTCCTATCCCCCTCCCCTCCCCTCCCCTCCCATCACTTCTCTCTACCTAATCTAAGGTAACACTGTTCTTTTCTTTCCCCACCTCTTCATACACGGGTTTCGTATAACGATGAGGGTCTCCTTCCATCTTCCATGCAATTCCCCTTCTCCCTCCCCTTCCCTCCCACCCCTCGTCCTTATGTACAGGTAATCTTCATATTCTTTAGTATTTTTTTTTCCTGCATTTCTCAATAATTGTGGAAAATTGGCCAATAAGGAGCCTTCTGTGGGCACAGACGCACAGAGCGACCTGAATTCCTGTGAGTGCCTAGACCTGTGGGAGGGAGCTGGTCCCCCGGGGCCGGAGGCCCAGGGCTGCTGTGTCTCCTGCGGTTCTGCCGTGGTGGCCTGGCCAGCGCCTGGGAGGTGGGGCTTTGCGAGCTCACAGGTGGCTGTCACGTTCGTCCAGCCCAGAACCGCTGCTCTGGGGCGGCCACTGACCCTCAGGGATGGCAAGCGGAAGAGGTCCTGGTTGGTCTCTGATCACTGGTGATCTTTCTGGGTGCGGTTGTCTTCAGATGCTTTATTTATTGGACAATATAGATTCTTCATTAGTTTTTTGCCATTTGATAGACTTTGGTCTTTAGAGAAGTTTTAAGTTCACAGCAAAATGAGCCCCAAATGCAGAGTCCCCAGCCACCGGCTGTCCTCCCCACGCACAGCCTCCCCACGGCGCATCTTCTACCCCCCAGTGCCCTTGCTGTAACTGGTGTCCTGCATCTACAGTGAGCGTCACCTGGTGTCCACTGTTGGTTAGGGACAAGTGCTTGCGATGTGTGTCCACCATGGCAATGTCCAGGACAGCACTTCTGCTGCCCGGGAAGTCCTCTGTGCTCTGCCCCTGCCTTTCTCCCTCCCTCCCTCCCTCCCCAGCCCTGGCAACCTCTCATCTCTTATTGTCTGCGTACCTCTGCCTTTTCCGGGCGTCACCGGTCATGGTCTCAGTGTGCAGCCTTTTCAGAAGGGCTCCCTCCACTAGAGACAGGCACTTAGGTCACCTCCCTGCCTCTGAGGCTTGTTAGCTTCCCCCGCCCTCCCTTCCTTCCTCTGTCTCCTTCTTCTGTTAGTGATGAATAAAATTCCCCTGTTGGAAGATGCCACAGACTATTCACCCATTCACCTGAAGGACACCTGGTTGCTTCCAAGGTTTCACAGTTGTGAATAGAGCTGTCCGGTTGTGGGCAGGTAGTTCTGTGGACAGAGGTTTCCTCTCCTTTGGGTGAATAAGAGGAGCACAGCCCTGGGGGAGCCTGTGGGAAGAGCATGCCGAGGTCTCTGCTGGATGACTGTAAGAGCAGCTGAGTCTTGGGAGCACCTGCCGTCCGTGCTGTCCAGGGGACGGGCCGCCAGAACTACTCCAGCAGTGGGCGAGAGCTCTGGTAGCTCCATGTCCTCCCCGGCCTTGGCTGCGGTTCCTGTTCTGGGGCGGGTCTCCTAGTTGTAGAAAAGGATTAGCTGTTTACTAACTGGTGCTTCTTGGTTTTTATTTCTGCTCACCAAAGTCACGCAGGTTAAATGCTCCCAGTTTTGATTATCATTGAGTTTCTGGTGTATGTTCCTGGTCTCTCACCTGATTTAAAAGTGAACTCAAGAAACACAATCTGCTCTAGGAAAGTCTCTGGGGCATCCCCGAGGAATGCCTTGATTCTTTAGATGATCAATTTCTCGACTTTCTTTTTTTCTTTGTACCAGGGATTGAGCCCAGGGATGCTTTACCATGGAGTCACATCCCCAGCCTTTTTAGTTTTTTATTTTGAGATGGGGTCTCACTGAATTGGTCAGGTCCTCACTAAGTTGCTGAGGCTGGCTTTGAACTCGAGATCCTCCTGCCTCAGCCTCCCGAGCTACTGTGATTATAGGCATGCACTATGGAGCCCAGCTTGGCTTTCTTTATAGTTGAGTGCCTTTGTATGTATTTCTGAATGATATTGCTGAGTTTGCCTGTTTTTTCAGCTTTATAACCAGGTTTAATTATTTCCTTCGCCGTGGACCCTCCCTACTATTGAGGATGTTTCTATTGTTTGCATCCATTGACTGACACCAATTCTGTGCTGTGGACACTCTTGATTTTGTCCTCCAAGGTCCATTTTTTTAGTGTATATACTACTAGCATGGAGTTACTGAGCAATTCATATTTTCAACTCTAATAGGAAAGATCAGCTTGATTTCCAGATGGGTTGCACTAATTCAGTCCTATAGGCCATGCATGAGAGCTCTCATGGTTTAAATACCCCCCTTGCACTCGGTATAAGCAAGCTCTTCAGTATTTACCAATATGGCCGGTGAGTAATCATATCTCCTTGGCGTTCTAATTTAAGTTTCCTGAATTAATAGAAAGGCTAAGAAACTACAATGGTTTCTATTGTACCAGAGTATAGCCGGTTGGCTTTTCTTTTTTTTCCTTCAGTTTAATTTGCTCTTCCTTTTCTTAATCCTTGAGATAGATTCTTAGCTCACTAATTTTTAGACATTGTCTCTTTTATATATGTATTTAGGATACATGTTTCTTTATATGAACACCTTCAGTTGCAACCCATAAATTTCAATATGTAGTGCTTCCCATAAACTTTCAGCTCAGAATATTACCAGGTTTACTTAGGAGGATTTCCTGGATCACATTTAGATTCCCTCTTCATGATATTTATTTCCACCATTTTTTGGACTGCCAGTTGTACCAGTTCCTGAAAGAAGACTTAGAATTCCACCACCACCGTGGTTTTGCTTTGCATGCGGGGAGGCCAAGGTACTAGAGACACATTAGTTATAAATTGCTGCGTCATCCCGGTCTGTGGAGCTGCACTATTGTGAGGGAACCATCTCCAACTCTCGCAATGCTTTTTCCTTACACTCCTTTGTTGATTTTAGGAGTCGTAGCACCTTTATCTATTCTGTTTTCTGCACAATGTATTTATGCTGGAGTCTGCGGTATCCTTATATCTCACCTGCATCTTTTGTAGGTAGCACCATTAGGTTTTGAAAACGAGCTTTATGCCTTTTAGTTGGAGCATTTGTTTATATTTAATGTAATACATCTGGGTTTTCCCACCGGAGCTCCCTTTTCTCCCGTTCTCTCTGTTTGTCTCCTCTCTTGCTTTGCTTTGGACTTGGTTGTTTTTTCCCTTGAGTAGTTTGGAGACCACGAGGCCTGAGGCGGAGCTGAGGCGGCCAGCGCAGTCCTTTCCTCACGGGGTTCCGCCCCTTCACACGTGCTGCTCCGAGTGCAGACAGGAGCTTATTAAGAGGGACATGAAAAAGGAAAAGGGGACACTCTCAAGGGGGAATGTGGCTCCTCTCAGAGAGCAGAAGGATGGCGTGTGGCTCCTGTGTCCAGTTTTATTGGGGATCCCAGAGAAGTTTCCAGAAAATCCCGCCGGATCCACCTCTTGACTTCTGACTGGCAGCAGGATGACATCAGACTTTCAAGTCCCCACTGTGTGTGACCACTCTAAATCACCATGGCCCATGCTGGCCACTTGTAACCGGAGCCTGTTCTTACAGATTTATGGTTAACGGGAATTATTCTTGGCTCCCTGGGTTCTGGGATCTGGTTTGCATAACTGTCAGGAAAGTCCCTGCACTTCAGGGGTGATTTGTGTTCTTTTCCTCAGCGTTTTTGGCCAGCGTTTCTCCTGCAGATGACAGGTGGTTTGCTGAGGAATGCAGCACAGCCTATTGACCTGGACCTGGCAGGTAAATTGCTTTTTAGAAGAAAGCATGTGGGGGTCAGCAGGGTGGGCCCCGTTCCTAGAGTCACCCCTTGACCTCACATTTCCGCTGCGCCGCTCACGTTACCGTCCACAACTCTGCCTTTCACCTGGATCACACAGAGGGCCTGGATGGGCAGGTCACCCTGGCCCTCTGCGGCATGGGCTGATGTTTCCTTGCTCTCAGGAGCTCATACCTTCCCTCTGGCGTCCCTTTCCTTCTGCCCAGGCCCACCCTTTAACATGAGGGCATACTCTGAAGCTGGCAGTTATTTTCTTTAAAAACAAAAGGGTTCGATTCCAGCCTGCTTTGGCGTCCATTATTGCTTCTGAGAAGCCGGCAACCATTCTAACTGCTTTAAGACTCCCCCACCCCAAGCCGGCTGACATTCTGCTGTTTCACTACAGGGAGGGGTTTAAAACATCTATCCTCTTTGGGAATAATCGGACTCGAATGTGCTGCTGCTGTTTCTAAGTCTGTTTTGTTATTTAGGCAGGGGCGGGGGGTTCTTGTGAACTGACCTGCGTGCCCCACCGGATTCTCGGGGCCTGCTTTCACCCTCTGTGGTCCCCACCACGGAGCCTTGTGTTCTTGTGAACCGACTTCCCTGGTGATGTGCCGCTCGTTGCCATTAAAGTTATTCAGGGATTCCCTGCAGCCTGGCCTGCAGGCACGTTCTTTTTGCGACCATGTCCTTTACCTGGGCTCCCGTGGTAGGCTCCGCCTTCACACCTCAAGGTTTTGGGGGTGAACCTGTGGTGAGTCTTCAACACTCTGCTCTACAGATGCTGAATCAATGAAGATATTCTGAACCTGATTTCCAGAGGCCGTGAGAGCTGAGTGAGTGTTGGGACATTCATTCTCTGGAAATCAGGTTCAGAATATCTTCATTGATTCAGCATCTGTAGAGCACAGGGTATGAATTTGTCAAAATTCACTAAAATGTACACTTCAAATAAGTGCGTCTTACTGTGGACTTCAGAGAAGGGGAGGCTCATTATTAAAGCCGATGGACACCTTTGGCCGCCTTCTTCCTGTAGCTTCAGGTGAAAAATCGAGTAAGGCGAGGGGCACACTGACTTCTTGGCGCTTAGACTCTAAGAGGGAGCTGAACTTGGAGCCTTGGATTTGGTAGAATAGCTAACGGGATCTTCAGCTTTCCGCAGGGGTGCAGTGCCCCTCTCTTCTGCTGGCCATGTACATACAATTCCCATGCACATACCATCTCTGAAGGGGAACGGCACGCTCCACTGTGGGGTGGGTTCCAGCGTGCATGTCATTGAGCTGAGTTCCTTGTGGGACAGGATGGACCCCGTGCCACGCCTTACCTGGGAATTCAGGGAAGGTGCACCTTATGCACAGAACCACAGGATCATCTTGCTCCACACAGGTTTTCCTCTGAACTTGTTGAAATGCACCTTCCTTATCCTCACAAAGACCTTGATTGTGATTTCTCAGGGCGGAGGCCTGGATTCTGCATTTCCTAAGCTCTCCAGTGAGTCTGTGCTCACCAAAGCCTGAGAGTCACTGGGAAGAAAAGATGGAGGACGCTGGCCGCTGTGGCACCCCAGAAGCCAACAGGGGCTTAGGGAGGGGGAGTGCTTTTTCCACTGTCACATGATACGACAAGAGAGTAGATGTCACCAACAACCACAAGCTGCTCTGGTGGAGGGAAGAGGAGGGGCCAGAGGAGACCATGGGGTGCAGAGCATGGCTCTATTAAGTCAAAACAGCAAACACTGGACCCTGCGGTTCCAGCTCACATGACACACGCGTCCGTGCACACGTGTGCATCCAATGATGTTCTCCTGGAGTGTTATTTTTAAAGCAAAAGACAGGTTTCCTTCCATGTCAGTGTTCGCCAACGTGTGGAGGTCAGATCAACAGGTGTAACCGTGCCGCATTTACTAGGAGTGCGTGGAACATCCTTGGGAGGAAACGACTGTGATAGAGCTCTGCATTTTCATAGGCCCCGTGACGTGAGTAAATGTGGAGGAAGAGGTCTGAAGAGAATCACACCATGTGGTTGTTTTAAGTGGCGCTCTCAGGAAGGGACAAATCTGAGGACAAATGTTGTCTTCTCTTAAGACATGGCTCCTGGAGCATCCCCTGGAGGCTCAGTCCCAGCTTAGCCTCCTGTTGGCTGTGTGACTTTGGATAAGTGGCCTAGTGTGTCTGGGCCTTATGTTTCTTTAACATAGTGAATTTAATATGCATGCAGGGCGTGAAGGTGCTGACACAGTGTAGACACAGATGTGAGCCGTTACTGTATCAGGGCGGTTTAGATTTTCGTCTCTGCGTTCACAATACAAAGAACGACTTAGAGAAGAAAAGTCCATCTGGCCTCAGGTTTTACGGGTTTCAGTGTACTGTCAGGTTGGCCCCATTGCTCGGGAGAAGAACGTCATGCTGGAAGAACGTGCTGGAAGAACGTGCAGAAGGAAAGTCGCGTAGCTCACGGCAGCTGAGAAGCAGGCAGAGAGAAAGGAAGGGACCAGGGACAAGATACCCTCCCCAAGGGCACACTGCTAGTGACCTACTCCTCCAACCATGCCCATCTGCCTCCCTCCCACCGTCTAGTGGTCCTTTCAGCTCTCAGTGGATTCACCTGTTGGCTCCGAGCCCTCGGTGACGCCCTCATTTCCCCAAAGCCCCAGCTTGGACCTGGCTGCATTGGGGACAAGCCTTCAACACTTGAGATCTCGGGGGACACTTTGGATTCAAACCATAACAGAAGTGGTGAACAGAGGGCACCTCCCCTTATCTAAGTGTTGGATTTTTTTTTAAGTGTCTGGATTTTAAGCTGTGAGACTGCATTCGATGTGTTACTGATAATATTATTAATCACTATTAATTATTATTAGTATGACTGATAATAACTTTAAAGAACAAAAGGCAGATCACGTGGCAGAGGCAGAGATGCCCAGACTGTCAAGAAGTTGAAGGAGAAACAGAGACCGAGGCGCCCAGGGAGACGAAGGGCCTGCTTCTAGACACACTCGGGCGCCCTGGCCTTTGCACACGGCCCTGCCCGTGTCTGCATCCTGCGTCCGCACAGCTGCCGGCTGGCTCAGCAGCTTGGCGCCCCAGCCTTGCGGTCGTCTGGTGATGTGCGTGTCTGGGGAGGCTCTGAGGGATCGGGCTTGCTGATCAGAGGCTGATGTCAGGAGAGGGGTTTCTTACATCACTACAAGCCATGGAAGGGAAGCCGTTCACTCCCACCAGGCTCCGAGAGACAGCAGGGCAGGGACGACCGAGGGGGCACTGAACTCATTGCTGGCTCCTCTTGCTTCTATGAC
Organism: Callospermophilus lateralis; assembly: GCF_048772815.1. Lineage (NCBI taxonomy): Eukaryota > Metazoa > Chordata > Mammalia > Rodentia > Sciuridae > Callospermophilus > Callospermophilus lateralis. Next base: position 5,312,253 of record NC_135314.1, on the reverse strand, counting down.
ATGGAGAGGTACCTCTGAGGGACACGCTGAATCACGACAAGAATATGGTTTATTAAGATCAGTTGCACTTTGGTCTCTAGGTCATGTGCTCCTGCCGTGCCAGCCAGGATGCTGAGGGGCAGGTCACCTTCGAAGCTAAGGCTGAAATGGATGCCACTTTAGGATGCAGACCCCAGATAGCCCAGTGTCGCCACAAGCAGATTCTGAGGACTGGGGCGTGCTCACTCCTAGTGAGCTGGTACAGGAGAGGGGTACTGTCTCTGGTGCCCTTGGCTGGCTGGAGATGAGTGGTCACAGAAGAGCCACAGAGGAAGCCACGTGCATATCCACGAGGAAGCGCACCAGTTAAAATCAACCACGACAAGCACACAGGGCCGAAGCCGAGGGCTCATGCCGGGGACGTCTGCCCGTGGGGCTAGCTGCCTTCCTTTGTCATCTCTTCCTTCCAGACAACCTTTACCAATAAGGAATCTAAAACTAGGAAGTTAAAATTGATGATCCAAAATCTCACAGTAACGGCAGGGCTCAGACAGCCCCAAAGCCTGGTTTCTAAAGCAGTGAATCCGCCCTCAGGAAGCAACTGCTCAAACTGTCAGAGGCCAGAGGGGACGCAGACACCTTGGGTGATGCTGGCCACAGACAGTGGGCATTGTGTGTCCCAGCAGATGCCAGCCCTGGCAGTGACACCGGAGCCCCTGGCTCCCTGCTCCTAGTATGCCATCTAAGACTGTGGCTATCGGATTCCACCCCGGTGTGAGCCGGCAGACCATTAACCCCTGGTTGACTGAGCTTGCCGGAGACAACAGGGCTGGCCTTCAGTGATGGGTGTGGGATATCTGCTAGGAGGGGCTGGGAGGGCTCGAACAGAAATTAAATTTACACACAGGAAACACATCCAAATAAGGGGCTTCCCACCTGAGCTCTGTAGATGGAGACACTGGTGCCTCCAGAGCCCTCGCCATACTCCATACTTGTGCTCAGTCATTGACACCTGTCGGACCATTTCAGTTACAACAGACTCGGCCGTTGGTGACTGCTTCATCGTTTTAGATGAGGATCGCAGGAGAGTCAAGCAACATCCTCTAGATAATGCAGCTGGCAAATGGGAGGTGGGCGTGTTGGGGTTCCTTTCATGTCCTATGGCAAACACGATTGGTTGAGCAATATCCCCAAGTGTGGAATAGGCTGCCACCTCAACCCAATGTGTCCCAGGGTTTGCTTCCTTCTTAGAGCTGGGAGGCAGGCGGCACAATGGTGTATCTTTTCCTTCTGAGGCCGTGCGCTGTCCAGCCTCCCGCCACCTCAGGGTTCCTAAAGGCTTGCTCGCAGCCGGGGTTCCTGAGTTCCATGGATTTCTCTCCACCTCCCGGAGCACCCGTGTCTTAGGAAGACCTCCGGCACTTACCACTGTGGTTCATGGAGTCTACTTAACATGTCACCCTCAGAGGGGACCAACGTCATGTTCTGTGGCATGCTCGGGTGGTTTGGGTCTCTTTGGACATATGACGAGCAGAACAAAGAACATGGCCCTGGGACAGAGTTATGAATAGGCACTGCTGCCCACCAGGGGGCAGTGAGCTGCTTCCAGCCCTCGCTCCTGGGGCCAGCCGTGCCTTGGGCAGGTCAATGGCTGCACAGCAGATCTGGGCTACCGTCCAGGGAAGTGTTGGATTGGGGGCTCCTATGGAGTCTGCAGCGGTTCATTTTCACCGTCTACAATGGTTGGGGGAAACCCACTTGTTGAGGGAAGCGGGGAGAAGATGGTATCCATCCCCTGCTCTGGTCTCTGTGGGTCTGTTGTTTTCCTGGGGATGCAGTTTTGTTTTTGATTTATCATTTCCCCACTGTGACAGTATGACCCCACAGAACAAGGGACCTCCTTGTGGTCCATTAGCTTACCAGGGCTGACGTGACACAGTGTCTCACCCTGGTGGCTTCAACAACACACATCTCACAGCGCTGGGGCCATGACTCTGAGATCCCAACCTCAGCAGGGCTGGTTCCTTCTGAGCTGCAAGGAGGAACCCGCACAGGACGCCCCCTGCTGGTGGCTGCTGGCAATCTGTGGTGTTCCTTGGTGGGCAGGAGGGTCGGCCTGACTTTGCCTTCATCTTCACATGGCACTGTCTCTGGGTGGCTCTGTGTCCCAATTTCTCTCTTTTATAAGGACACCAGTTCTATTGATTAGGACCCTCCCTCGTGACCTTATGACATCTATAATGACCCCATTTTTAAGTAAGTTCACATTCTGAAGAAGAGGACTGGGACTTCAATGTATGAATTTTGGGGACGCACAAGTCACAATCACATCTGCCAAGTTTGTCCATCCCAGTTACAGGGTGGGTGGGAAGTATCACTGGGTGAGTCTCGGGACCTGAGGGATCTGGGCTGGGACTCTTACCTAGTCCTGATGGTCCCCACCTGTGGGGCGCCAGGCGGCTGCGGGGGACCTGAGTTCTAGGGTTCCGCATCGTCAGGCCGGCTGGGTCCCCGTCCCTGGGAGTGCAGTCACCCTGTAAGTGTCTGGAGAACCCTCAGGGGGACAACTACCGGATGAATTTGTGGTGGTGCTGCAGGTCCTTCTTCCTGAGAATGGGCCCTCTCCTTCAGTCCACGTGCTCGGGTGCAGGACTGGCTCAGGTACAGGGACTGGGCAGCGGGTTGCAACTTCCTATTGGAGTGGCAGCCTGGCGTCCTGCTCCTTGCTTTGGGCTGATGGTGTAGCTAGGGCCGTGCGCTTGTTGGCTGCTCTGTTCTGGCACCGTCTCCAGCACTGTCTGCGGGTCAGCTCCTCTGGCTGCCCCTCCAGTCTTGCACCTATTACAATAATCGTACCCACCTGGCTGCTGATGGCGACACGCTGCCACCTGGCCTGGATTTGTCTGGGTTTCTGCTCCCTGCTGCTGTCGGAGAGCCCAGCCCTGCCACAGGTTCCCCACTGGCGGCCACCACCTAACTGCCCAACAGTGCTGGTGGCATTTCACTAGTGGCCTTTTACCACCATGTAAACAGTGTCTGCAGGTCCTTCCATGTGACACAGGTGCTGATCACTTCTGGGACTTGGGTGTGTATACTTGTGGTGTGCACACTCCGTGTGCTTTCTGATCCCCCCCGCCTTCTCCCTGCAGTTCTGAAGTCTCTGCCTGGCTTGGTGTGGCCCTTGCTCTCTCCAAGTTCCCAGGAGCCATCCCCATTGGCACGACTCCTGGAGGCCTTCCGGGTGTTGAATTCCACATCACTGGAAGGTGGTAATCTACGGGGCACCTTCCCTTGGTCCAGCACTCTTGGGGACAAGTTCCATACAGTGCCCGGCTCCTGCTGGCAAGTCTGTTGCTCCCGAGCTCTGGAGGGGTGGAGGCCTTTCTCTCTTAGCCAACCCAACGCTCCTCCAGCAGTTTCCTGGTGCACGTTGGTCCCGGTTCCTGGCCTGCTGGTAAGTTTGGGCTTGATCCTGGGACGGGGCTGGAGTCACATATTTTATCCCAAGGCAGGAGACCATGCAGTGCCTGTGAGCAAGGTTGAGGGGAAGCCTTAGTCAGGGGAGCATAAGCCACTTGGACAGGCCCAGGGGGCTTAGGATTTCAGTTGTACTGACCCTGCTGTCACCATCCCAGCCCTGAGTCTTGGCCCTTCAGGGCCCTTCTCTGGGCATGGGCTTGCAGGGCTGAGCTGTTGGCCTTCCCTGGAGCTCTGCTCCCCTAATGAGTTCTTGGGCCTGGTGCTCGGCTTGTTCCACCCTGCAGCTGTCGGGGACGTTGTCTCCTGATGACTGCAGGGAGTCCTCCTGGCTCTCTGTTCTGGCTCCGCTCACCCTCTGGCCCTCCTGTGCATTGTAGCACCAGCCACAGCCTCCAAACCCGCAGTCCTAATGTGACTGTGTCCCAAGCCCCCTGCTTCCCTGTCCTGGTTCATCCCTGGGAAGACGTCACGCTGCACCCGGAATGGAGCTGTCCAGGTACAGGGAGCCACCCTGGAACGATGGGGTCAAGTCCTTGGGACTTGCCGAGCCGAGAGGACTCACACTCAGCTCCGTCTCAGAGCCAAGTTTCTCAGTCCAGTGCTGGCACCAACTGGCACCCTCAGCGGCTGACGGGATTTGCATGCTGACTTCACTGGGTGGGTAGGGGGACGGGATGATAGCGGGTGGGGACACGGGTTGGCTGAGGGAGAAAGGAGCAGCGGCGTGACAGGCCTCAGCTGGCCTGTGGGAGCTGGGAGCTGGGTGGCCCCTCAGAGGCAGCCTGGGGCGGGCCGCTCTGCTGTCACACTGGTCATGGGCCTGGGCTTCCCCGGAGGCTGAGTGCAGGCTGGCTTTAGCTCAGTTTGTTCCTGGGGTCAAACTCAACCACGAGCCATGAGACCACAGTCCTGGGAGGTGGGCCATGTGAGGGCCTTGGTTATGGAGGGGGCTCTGGGCAGCTCACTGCAGTGTCCACCATGGTCTTAGGACAAAGGCAGGCATGAAAAATGACCTTTCTGTCCAGTCCCAGGAAGGGGCCTGTGGCGCCTGCGGCCCTGCCTGTCAGAGCTGCTCCCGCGTGCCAGGATGGAGTCCGGAGCCCTGGGGCGTCGGCCTGACTCCTGTCCAGGCGGCCTCTCTGAGAGAGGACAGGAATGTGCAGGGCACCCAGGTGCGGGGTCAGGCCTGCCTGGAAGTGTCTTGCTTGGTCCGCCTTCTCTGCCTGGTCTGCCACTCCCAGAGAGGAAGATGGGGAGAGGTGGGGACAGAGGAGCAGCGCCTCTGGGTGCTTCCATGAGGGGAGGGCTGTGCTCCCGGAAGATGGGGAGATGGGGAGAAGGCAAGGAGGTTCCCGGTCATGGTGCCGTGATGATGTTTCCATCGTCCCACATCCATTCTGACTTGTTTTTTGCCACGTAAAAAAAAGTTCCTGTGTTACAGTCATCACAATAGTGGGATTCTTTTTTTTTTTTTTCTTTGTACCAGGGATTGAACACAAGGAAGCTTAACCACTGAGCCATATCCCTAGCCCTTTAATTTTTTTATTTTTATATTTTTTTAGATTTCGAGGCGAGGTTTTGCTGAGTTGCTAGGGCTTTGCTAAACTGCTGAGGCTGGCTTTGAACGCGTGATCCTTCTGCCTCAGCCTACTCAGCACTGGGGCTACAGGCGTGCACCACTGCACCTGGCTGATGGGATTCTTTTTGACATATTCATAAGTGCTCATAACAGTTTGCTCCATTTCAATCCCCAGTACTTCCCCTTTCCCTGCCCCGCCCCATGGTCTCCCTCTTCTACTTATTGGTATTCCTCTGTTTGTTTATTGTTTTTTAAGTCAGTGCAATGTAGTATACTATACACAAAAGTGGAATTCATTGTGATTTATTCATACGAACATAATTGGGTTGATGTCATTCTGCAGCTCCTTCCCTTTCCTCCTTCCCCCCCACCCCTCTGCTTCTCTGTTCTCCCTTTTGTTTTCATGAGATTCTACTCCTGCTTTTTAATTCATTCTTTGTCTCTAGTGTCTGCATATGAGAGAAAATTCTGACTCTTGACTTCCCGAGTCTGGCTTATTTCACTTAGAGTGATGTTCTCCAGCTCCACCCATTTACCAACAAATGACATAATTTCACTCTTCTTATAACTGAGTAAATTCTCTCTCTCTCTCTTACACACACATACACACACTTCACATTTTCTTTATTCAATCGTCTGTTGATGGGCACCTGGGCTGGTTCCATAACTGAGCCCTGTGCACCAAGCTGCTGTAAACATCGGTGTGCCTATATCACAATAGGATGCTGATATCAGTTCTTTTGGATAAATACCACAGAGTGGAAACTTGACATGGATCTAGACCTAAGCATTAGACCAGAAACACTGCAACTGCTAGGAGAGAACACAGGGTCGACACTGCCACATACTGGCGCAGACACCGACTTCCTTAAAAGGACTCCTAAAGTGCAAGAAATAAAACCAAGAATCAATAAGTGGGATGGCATCAGTGAAAAAGCTTTGCACAGCAGAGGAAACAATTAAGAACTTGAAGAGAAAGCCTACAGAATGGGAGAAAAATACCCAGAATAGATTAAGAACTCAAAAACCTTAACACAACAACCAAAATAAAAAAACCCAAATACTCCAATCATTAAATGGGCAAATGACCCAAACAGACGTTTCTCAAAAGAAGAAATACAAATGGCCAATAAATACATGAAAAAAAAGTTCAAGGTCCTTAGAAATCAGGGAAATGCAAATCAAAACTACTCTGATATTTCATCTCACTCCAATTAGCATGGTAATCAAGGACGTGGGGAAAGTGTTCACTCATACACTGTTGGTGGGACTGCAAATTAGTGCAACCACTGTGGAAAGTAGCTTGGAGAGTCCATTCTGAGTTCTTACAAACACCGTCCTCTGTGTTGGAGAAGTGCTTGGGCCTAGTGTGGCCTTGCCGCAGCTGTCAATCAAGGTGTCCTCTCAAGCTAGCCCATGGGCAGGCAGGCAGGCAAATGAGTGGCCCAAACTCGGCCAGGTGGGGATTTACACTTCAACAGGAGTCCCAGCATAATGAGAAAAGGTCGTGGGTTCACTCCTTCCAGGGAAGTGGGGTTGGGCTGGAGGGCAGAAGGACTCCTGCCTGGGTCCACCCTTCAAGTCTCCTTCTCCAGGAACTTCCATTCTTGGAGCTTCCCAGAATCTCCCCACATTTGCTGTGACTCAGGGTCAGATGCTGATGCTTCTAATGGCCAAGGGAGCCACACCTATAGAGCAGAAGGCAGCCCTGGACGGGCTCCCGGCCACCAGCTGTTGGCATGCTGGCTTGGAAGTCCACCCCGTGTTCTCAGTGTGAGGACCCTGAGACTCTGGTTTTGTGTGGGGCCTTCCTTCACTGACCCCAGGTGGTTTGGTAGAAAACACATTGCTGATTCGGCGAAGGGAGTGAGCAAGGCAAGTTTTCTCAAAAGAGAGATTCAGACTGGGGGAAGTCTTCGTGGCTGGACAAGCCATCCCCATGAAAGCACTTCAGCTTTGATGATACATTATTCATTTGATTATAAAAACTACTATTCAGGCATCAATACGAGACAGTGCTGGCACTGAGCTTGGAGTTTAAAGTGCATTTCCATCAGTGTTGACTTTCTTAGATGCCATGGGGAAGTTATTATGGATATTCCTGGGACAGTGAACTGTGTTATTATAATCACATTTTTCTTTTGCATTAAAAACTACCCACATGATTCTCATGTAAAAATTTCTGTCAAAATTCAAAAGAAGAGTGTTTGAAATGCTTTTCTGTCTTCTTCTGTTTTGCTGGCTGACATTTGTCGCTCTGCTTTGTATGTGCATCTTATTTATTGCTAGAACTGGAAAAGAAAGGATACCATTTTTCTCAATCTCCTGGCCTGGAAAAAGATTTTTATCTTTGATCAGTTTGTTGCTTGGTACATACTGTTCTCTGAATGCTGAATCTTAATAAAAATCTCCCTCAAATGTGTTTTTCTCTCTACTGAAAGGGAAATGGAACTTTCATTTCCATATAAGGGAAGAATAAGCAAAAATGAAGCTGCTAATAATTTTAACCATTTATCTTATTCTTTTTTTACCCAAGAAGAACATTTGATTCTCTCTTTGAAGAAAATTAATATTTTCTGATGCTGTGAAGACCTTTTCCTAAACATAAATAAATACATGCTTGTTTTCAACTGGATGTCATTTCAACTTCCAGAAAGTTTTAATCCTAAGCAATAGAGGTTTACATGTTTATTTTCTTAATGCTTATCCCTGGCATGCATCCACCCATCCATTGACCTATCTACCCACTCACCCATCCATCTCCCATCCACCCATCTACCTATCCATCCATTCATCCATTCATCCATCCATCCACCCACCCACCTATCTACCTACCCATCCACTCATCTACCCATCCATCCGTCCATCCATCCACCCACCCATCCACCCACCCATCCATCCATCTGTCCACCCATTTACCTACTCATCCATATATCTATCCATACATCTAACCATCCATCTACCCATCTATCCATCCACCCATCTATCCTTCCATCCAGCCATTCTCCCATCTACCTACCCATCCATCTACCCATCCATGCATTCATCCATTCATCCATCCATCCATCCATCCCTCCAGAATCCACTGAGCTTCTACCTATGACACAGGGATGACCCGTGTGTGACTCGGCTTTGTCACTACAATGACATATCCATCACAGGCCACTTGTGGTGCATAAGAGAGGCTTCCTTTGGTTCATGGTTCTGGAGGCTCAGCTGCAACATTGGGTGACCCCATCTGTTTGGTCCTCTGGCAAAGGAGGTATATCAGGAGCCAGGAAGAAGAGAGGGAGAGATGGGGGTCTCTTGGTTCCTCTTGAGAGCCCCAATGACCTAAGGGACTCCTGCTAGGCCCTGCTTTCCAACAGTCCACAGACCTTTCAATATCTACCACCACCCTGGAGACTAAGCTTGCCATAGGGATGTATGTGGATGCTCATCCAACCCACAGCACCAGATACTAAAGAGACACTATAAAGAAGAGAGAAAATAGGATCATGCTACTGTAGAGCACAAAGAGTGTTCTGGTGATTTTAGCCTGAATTTTGACAATAAAAATACAATTTCTTTCTATTAAAAAATAAAACCTGACTGGAAGATAATCATTCATGGATTTTATACTTAGTTGTAATTTACAGTCTTCTTTATCTGTGTTCCAACTTAAGGGTGAGCATTCATAGATGCCCGAGTCACACCGTCTCACTGAATAAAATGAACTGCGGGTATATGTGGAGAGGGAATCTACCCCCAGGATGTTATTGAAATAAAATTCTACTAGGATCCTGCTCACTCAGTGTATCACCCTGCAGTGCCACCTGGTGGCACTGGTGATGAACTACATGCAACTCTCACGGATGACAGAAACGTTGGGTCCCTGGGCACCTGTGATGACCACGTCACTTATCATCCAAACCTGTATGTAGAATGGGAGCTATTGGTAACTTCCCAGAGCAGAAAGCATAAACCGAGACGCTCAAAATCAAACTTACCCTAGATGGAAGAGTAAAAATTCCCTTCGACATTCATGAGGCAGCAAGGACTCAGGTGTACGCTCACATAAAATTGTCCAGGTGACCTACCTCCTGGAAGGTGAGTTCAAGGCTCGTCATCATTTTACTGTGAAGATGTGGAACTTGTAGGGTTTCCAGATAAATGGAGGACATCCAGTTAATTTCAGAAAATCAGCAATCATATTTTTGTACAAGTGTGTCTCAAATATTCAGATAAGCCAGAAATACCTTTTAGTATAAGTGTATCCTATGCAAATTTGGGGCATATTCATATAAAAAACTGTTGGCATGGATCTGGGGTTGTGGCTCAGTGGTAGAGCACTTGCCTCTCACAAGTGAGGCGCTGGGTTCGATCCTCAGCACCACATAAAAGTAAATACATAAAAATAAATATATGGTGTCCATCTACAACTAGGAAAAATATTTTAAAAATTGCTGGCTGTTTATCTGATATTCAAATTCAATTCAGGGGAAGATCTTTTACTCTGTTTTCTCCTGAATCTGGAAGCCCTAGATGGGAGAGGTTAGGTGCGGGGGCTGAAGACCATAGAGCTAATAAAGACAGAGCTGGCGTTTGAAGCCAGCTCTTTCTTAGAATGACGCTCAGGCTCTTAATGGTGTGGTCATCTCTGGAGACCATGGTCCCCACCTGGGCCAGAAGAGCAGTTTGTGGTGGAGGCTGAGCTGTTCACTGTATCTACAGTGTGCGCAGGGAGACTGTGATTACCAGCAGCACAGCTTGTTTTAATTTAGTGAACTGCACAGAAACCTGTGTGAGACGGTGCATCTGGGACGTAAAAGAAACTAGACCCAGGCACTGGAAGGTACTAGCAAATGTGAGATTCTCTCGGGGAACTTTGAACGCGAGCCATGCCAGCATCTGGGGGCTGTGCCGGCGAAGCACAGGCAGCACTGTACCCAGCGCTCAGAGACTTGAGTGTGGAGGAACCTGGGGACCCCCAGGGGATTCCCAGGCTGGTGTGCCAAAGTGGAGTCATAGTGGAGGACCCTGGGAACCCCTTCCCACCCCCAGCAAGGGGAAGCTTATCTGACCAGGGCAGAGGTGAGACACCAACTCTAACATGGGCTTTGAGGGGTCTTGTGGTCCACAGTCCTCTTCTGACACCTGCCCTCCTACCCACAGAGGGGTCCTGGAAGCCATCTTTGAACTTTGTGGCTTGTCCCCAAGGCCACAATAGCAGGAGGTTGTGGGGACACCAGACCAAGGAGGACCATCAGAGCCCATCCTTGGGAACTTAGGATCAGAGTCTGAGGCACTAGTGAATTGTGGTGGACATGGAAACCCGGGAGCTGGGAGGGTCCTGACGGCAGGGAGCTGGGGAGGAGGAGGGAGAGGAGGACGTGTGAGAGAGGCCGAGAAGGAATCTGAAAGAGAAGCAGAGCCCCTGTGGCCCATCAGCACACAGAACCCGGCCCCAGCTGCAGTCTGGAGCCTGCAGTCCCGCTGAGCGTCTAGTTCCGGAGCTCCTGAGACCCCTCCGCCTCCCGCAGCCCCAGAGCCCCTCTGCTCCCCATCCGCATGACACCAGCATCACCATCATCCTGGCTCATGGCCAGGGGCACCCCCTTCCTCTTTTATTCCTGACACAGAAACCTGCGCATCACAGATTTACCCCAAACAGCTCTCTGGAGACTCCTTCCCTGGAACTGGACTCACTGTAGGTGGACACTGTCACCTGGCTTCGGAACTGTTCCCGGTGTACCCCCAAGGAGGGGGCCAGGCCACAGGGCCCTCCCTCAAGCCCTGCCTGGCTGCCCCTGCATAACCCAGGCCTTCAGCCGGGACGTTCTGTCACATTCCTGCTGTGCCTGCTGTCTGTCCTCCTGTCCTCCTGCGTGTCCCTGTCTATGGGCTGGCCGGCATCTGTCTCAGAGGGAGAGGCTATGAATTCTGTCACCACCCATGGCCAGCTGGGGCCAGAGCGGAGGGGGGTCTGTGGCAGCCTCCTGGGGTCTAGTGAAGCTGCAGCAGACTGGGGGACCCCAGGGGGTTCGGAAGGTCCCTGGATAGGAGAGGGACGTAGCCATGAGAGTCAGAGAACACGAGTCACATCCCTGGGCCCGTAGTAAGCCAGGGCAGAACTGCAGGCTGACCGAAATGGGCCTGGCCCTGGGCTCAGCCTGCACCTCTCCCCTTGCCCGGGCACTTCCTGCTCACTGCCCCTGACCCATGTGGAGCTGCCACTCCCTCTCACAACTTGCTGGACGGGCCACTGTGATTGGCCTCGAGGTGGACATCTACTCTAAGATGACAAAACCAGAGCTTCCCCTGGGGCTCTAGATGTGGGGCCTGAGGGCCAAGCCAGCCTCTTGCCAGGGCTGGAGGTGGCATGTCAGTGGCTGAGCTCTTGAGGGCCACTGTGTGGTGTGATGGATAGCAGCAGGGGCCTGTCATCCTGGGCTGGTGAAGAGGGGCTTGTGGGGAGAACTCGTGGTTAAGGAGCCCAGCACACCCAGAGTCCACCACAGCCTGGGACAAGCACCATCCAGCCTTGAAGAGCCCTACCCTGTGACCAGTCGTCCTCAGTGCAAACTCCTCCCTGGAGGGGCCACCCCCGCCCGTCCCCGGTGTGGACTCTGCCTCTGCTGCCGGGCTTGTGTCGTGGCTCATCCCTCCATGGGCTTGGCAGCTGGCGAGGCAAGTCTGGGAAGTTGTCACAGCTGAGCGGGCCACGGAGACAGGGCAACCAAGTGTGATGTGGTGTCCTGGACGGGATTCGGGAAAGGAAGGGTCATCAAGGAAACCTGGAGAGCCCGGAGTGAAGCCTGGCTCTGGTTGATAATAGCCTGTGCCCAGGACAGCAGTCCTCCACGAGGGCCGCTGAGGTCCACGGACGGGCCACCAAGGGAGGCCGCCGTCTGCAGGTGGGGTTCTCCTCGGAAGCCCCCCTGTTCTCCAGGACTTTCGGCAGGTGGAGCCAAGGCCACTAGAGACCCAGGATAGAATACATAAATTGCCGCAGTCTGGCTGGGCACAATTCAGGAGCCACTTGTCAAAAGAAACTAACTTTATTTTTAGAACCACACACGATAAACAAAACAGCTCCTCAGGAAAAAACCCTCAGAGCCCAACTGCCACCACCGGCTTCCCACAAGCCACACACCCCAACAACCTCTTCCTTCCACAATCCTCCTGCTCTTGAGGCTGATTGGCTGGGTCGCATGGGCGGAGCCAAAAAAGTCCCCCAATGAGCAGCTCCGTGGTCTGAAAGGGCAGGGAAACAGCCCAATGAGCATCACCGCAGAGGAGCCAATCAGCTAGATGTTGCTGGGGCCGCTGTGAGCCAATCATCAGCTGGCAGTCTGAAAGTTTGCTGGGGCCCCTTCAGCTCATCAGCTGGCAGTCTGAAAGTTTGCTGGGGCCCCTTCGGCTGTGGCTCTCAACAATAAATAAATAAATAAATAAATAAATAAGTAAGTAAGTAAATAAATAAATAAATAAAACTAATATGGCCCCTCACAAATGCCTGCCCAGGACACTAGCTAGTGCCTGGTGCAATAGTTGGGGCCTAGAGGCTGGCCAGGCGTCATAGGGAGCTGACCCACTCACTCACCCTGTCGTCTGTCGTCTGTCTGTTCTCTGTCATCTCTCCAGATACTCTTCACTGGATTCTCTTCTATATAACTTATGTTCCTTTTATGATTATTTCCCTAGCAGTGGGAATTACTGAGTGAAGGGTCACACTCATGTTTTTAAGATTCTGAGTCATATCGTTGGAGTCAGCAGACTTCCTCTCATGACCTTGCTCTCCAGGCTGAGCCTCCAGGAGGCATCGGAGCACTTCCCGTGTTAGGGGTCAGCGAGCGGTGGGGTGTGCCCTGAGGCGAGAACGGGAATTTTGTTCCCATCAGGGTCTGCATTGGGCTCCTGACTGAATGCACATTCTGTCTTTGCCTCTCTCTCTCTTTTATGAGGACGGAAATTTAAGTCTTCCTTTAAAAAAGAAATTGGCTGTTATTTGCATGAAATCACCAAACTGCTTGGACCTGGCACGACCTGGTTCCTCTGGTGTAGTGCATTCCCGATCCTGGTGGACAGAAGCTGGTGGAAACTTTTCTGCTCCATCCCTCTTCATCCTGAGCTTCTATCTGTCACGTGGGGCTCCCAGGAAGAGTCCCCACAGCAAGGGATGAGCATCCAGCATGCTTTGCGGCTGTCCCTCTTCCTGGTCAGCTCCGTCTTGGCGGTGCAGGATTCTGAGAACCAATCTTCAGGTATTTTGGCTGAGAGGGGTGAAGGGGCCTGTGCCCTGAGGCTTTGTGAACTGGCCCAGGACTGCTGGCCTCAGGCCTCTTTGTACAGTTGAATAGCCCTATGTGTGTGGCCCCTGTTTTATTTTGTTTTCTCTTATATGAATTTGAACTGTATGTTGCTGGGACTCACCCTGACCCAAGAGGCACTGTTAGCCCACAGAGCTGCACCAAGGACCTGTGGCCACCTGGGCAGCTGTGAATCAGGCGAGGTGCTGGGCAGGCCCCACTGGCTGCCTCTGTTCTCTGCCACACATGCCTGACTTATCCTCTGTGATGACTCATGGCCCAAATAAGTAGATCAGGGTTCCCTTGCCCCATGGGGTGTTACACTCAGCTTCACTCATCGGCCAGGTGAAACCCCGAAATGTAAACCCGCACTGTTTCCCATGAGTGCCAAGATGTGCGACGTGCTCCTAGAGCTTTTGGGAAAGCATAAGACACAGCTGGGGCAGGACACGGGGAAGTGGCTGGTAAACACTCCTCGGTGCTAGTGGCTTTACTCGGGGGCACAGCAGCTTTCTTCTTTTCTGTGTAAAATCAGGTCATTTGTTTAACAGTGCAGAGCCCCAGAGGGTTTCAGAGTTTGGAAGCAGCCAGGGTCCCTTTCTTCTCAATGCAGTAAAAATAAGTGTTACTGACCACCTCAAACGGGAACCAGAAATCCAGGGCTTCAACACCTCCATGGGTTCAAAAGAAGCCTGGTTCCCGGCTCCAGAGACTGAACAGGGCTCCGTCTCTAGGACCTGGCTTCAGAATGGAGGACAGCTCTCCCCACAGGTGGACACACATGACCTAGGAGACACACGATTTGGATCTTAACCATTAGGACTTTGTCTGGATGTGAATTAGGAAAAACCATGACTAGCTCATCGTGTTAATAAGTTCACGGGTCTTGTCACTTAGGGTAAGACTGCAGGAGGTAAGTGCGGCTGCTGTATTTGTGGTGCTGGAGCCTGCACTGTGTGTTGTGTGCTTCCTGACTCCCTCGCACCACAGCCACTATCACTCTGTGTGTGTGTGTGTGTGTGTGTGTGTGTGTGTTCACCTCCCGATGACAGAACAGGGCCAGAGCAGGACGAGAGACGATGAAGAAAGATTTTGATTCATTGTTTGGACTTTGAAAAGGACATTTCCCTTATTTAACTTGGGGTCTGGAGCAATTTAAAACCTTAAGCAGTTTAGAAGCTGGAGCGCCCTCTAGTGGAGGCTACAGGAACAGGGTTTGAAAATTAGACTAAGCAGCAGGGAGAGGTGAGGGACTGGCTTTTCTGGGAGTGGCAGGAGATCCCTGGGCCTCACACTGGTGTCCTCTAGGAGACTCCAGGGTACTAGGAGACTGGTCTGGAAGTGCCAGCTGGCCCCACCCTTGGGCACTCACTGCTCATGCAATGGCGGGGCAGGGGGTGGGCAACATGGCAGGTAGCTTCTCACTCTGAAGCGGTTCCTGCTTCTGCTGAATGCCCGCCGTGTTTCCCGTGTGGCTGGGCCTGGGGAGCAGAGTCACGTGAAAGGTTCATTTCAACTACTGGGGAGGTGATCTTTCATTACTGGAACTGACACCTGCTTCTAAGTTAGATTCACCTTTTCTGTCTGCAGTTAGTGCCACCATCGGAGGGCCTCTGGGGTGATGGGGTTCTCCGATAGGAACCTGCATAGCATCCCTCAGTCAAGGACCTTAAGCACTGTTATGGCTCACATCCGTGAGGTGTCCCCAAAAGCTCACCGTGAGACAGTGCAAGACGGTTCAGAGGAGAGATGATGGGGTGGTGAGAGTCTTGACCCAATCAGTGAATTAATCACCTGATAGACTTCATTGAGAGGTACCTGAAGGCAGGTGGGGTGTGGTCATAGTAGGTGGGGCACTGGGATGTGGCTTTGGGGCGTATATTTGTACCTGGCGACTAGAGTCTCTCTCTGCTGCCTGATCGTCCTGTGAGCTGCTTCCCTCTGCCACACTCTCCCTCCATGATGTTCAGCCTCCCCTTGAGCCGCAAGGAATGGAGTCTGCTGTGTATGGATCGAGACCTCTGAGACTGTGGGCCCGAGAGACTTTCCCTCCCCTGCTGTTGATCTGGGTGGGTCCTATAAGAGAAGTGAAAAAGCCGAAAGCAGACCCTTGTACTGCCAGGAGGCGTGTCATGAAGGTCCAGCCCTGGGGTCCACTGTCATTACCCAGCCCTGCATCACCCAGAAGCAGTCAGCTGGAAACAGTGAAAATGTCCCCACAAGGCTCGGTGACAGTTCCCTTGGAGTAGGCAGGTCTGTGGACTAAGCCCAGGAGCCTGGCTGGCTGCTCTCGCAGGTGCTCCTGGCCTCCTGGTGGTGTTACCGCTGTTGACCGGTGACGAGTTCTTGCTTCCCCAATGTTGAAGAACGACACCAAAGAAGCACGCTGAGGCAAGGTCAGAGTAGAAATTAGAAGTTTATTAAAGGACAGCAGAAAAGACTTCTCCCGGAGGAAGAAGGGGACCCAAGAGGTGGAATCCGTGGAAGTGCGGTTGTCTCCCCTTTTTATAGTTTTGGTGATGGAATGTAGATTGGAGGCCCGAGGGGTGGGACACAGGTGGGCTTAATTATCACCTTTTGGGATGGGATTATCACTTCTTTGGGATGGGCTATCTCCAAATCTGTTGGGGCTGTTTCCTGGGCTCCATTAACATTTCTTTGAGGTGGACTTTGGCCTAGGGCCTTTCTCAGGACTTCATTAACATTCCATGAGTTGTCCTGCGTTTTCCCTGAGTCATTCCCAGCATGGCCTCCATTTTAGATTTCACTCAATGTTAGACCCGATTTACCTGACTACACTGACTACCTAACTTTAAATCTGGCTTCAGTGGGACTGAAACCTCATGTTCTGCAGGTCTGGAGAACCATCGTGGGGTAGAGTGGGGCAGCTTCCACTGAGTGTGGCCTCCGCCTGGGCACCCTGGGCATCCCCTGGGAGTGGAGCAGCTACTCCACCAGGCAGCCACTGACCCCCACACGGCCACTGCCGTGTTGCTGAGGCGTGGCTGGGACTCGAGAGATGCCTGGGCTCCTTGTTGGGCTTCCAGCCTGGCGACAGGGTGGCTGGTTATTTGCAGCAGCTGTGTCCTGGCGAAGGCAAAGTAACCGTGAGCTCAGAGCTCCAGGGTGGCAGGGAGGAGGGAGTGACCACACCACCCCTGGCCCTGAGGAACTGCAGGTGGCTTGTTTACTTCCCCTTGTGCATGGAGTCTTCCGTAGAAACTGTGGCTGGCCATGATCAGGGTGACAGTGGAGTTGCCTTGGAGCAAGAATGACCTGTGGCCTCACCTGAGCGCTGAGTGGCCTCACCTGAGCTTTGATTTCGGCAGGTCTCTGTCCTGATTTCTGCATTTCTGTTCGGTTATCAGCACGAGATGCCTTCCTGCTGATAACAGCTCCCTTCAAGCCCCAGCCGGAGCCTGGGGTGCAGGCTTTTCCTTTCTTCTTTGGGCTCCTCTGATGGTAGATGGGGAAGCCCTTGACTCTGGGGAGTCAATTCCTCTGGAGAAAAAGGCTGGAGGCTGGATGCCAGGCCTCCCGTCCTTCAGGTGGGCAGCTTCGTTCCCCACTGCCCCAGCAGCCTCCCCGGCCACATGGTCCTTCTTCCTGTCCTGACTCTTGTTATAGGGTGAGGGTGTCTCCCCAAATGATCCGTTCAGTCCTGACCCCTGGTACCTGTACTGGGACCTTGTTTGGGAACCAGGCCTTTGCAGATGAGCAGGTTGCGAGGCGACCACGCCGGAGGAAGGTGGGCCTCTACTCCAGGGCACCCCGTGTCCTGAGAGGAGGGCGAGGTCCAGGCAGAGGAGAAGCCCTGGTGAGGACAGAGGCAGCGAGGAGACATGGCCACACGCCGAGGCACACCGAGGACGGAGGGGCAGGGAGGGATCTCTCCTGCAGGTTCCGGGGTGCGTGGCTCCGCAGCACCGTGACGTGGACGTGCTGCCGCCAGGACGTGAGGGAAGAGAGTCTGCTGCTGGACACCTGGTGTGTGGCTGCAGAGCCCTGAGAGACCAAGGTGCTCATGTCCCACTTTCTCTCTCTTGCTGTCCACATCACCTCCCAAATAAACCTCCTGCTCACGGATCTTTCCACTGGGCCTTCCTTCAGGAGCCAAGCGGAGGCACCCCGTGCTGTGCACAGAGAGTGTCCACGGAGTCCTGAGTCCCCGAATGAACACTCATTTTTGTTAAAACAGTGAGTGGAACCATCCTTTCCATTTTCTGCCCACCTGTTCTGTGATTGGTACTTTACAAACGAATCAAATTGGTTCAGACCCCTGTAGTAGATAGCACCATCATGACCTCTACTTCAAGCCAGGGGGAGCCTGGGTCTGACTGAGCCTGAGTAGCTTGCACCCCTTGGGACCCTGGATGAGCTGACTACCCAGCACCAAAATGCTGCCCAGTCGTTTCTCCACAGATGTCAGGTTTTATCTAGCGTCCACCTGTGCTAGTTGGTGTGTATCAGTTGCTTGATAGAGACTCAGTATCAGTGGCTTAATTACAGCAAGCTACCCGTGGGGCGCTTCAGCTCTGGGAGTCCCTGAGGGCTCTGATTCCTGCCACCTGCGTGCTCGGCCACATGGGGTGCAGTTTCAGCATGCATTGCCATGCCACCTGCAGCCAGGGGTAGGGAGGGCAAAGGGAAAGAGGAGGCGGGACTCTTCCAAGCTACATACATTCCTTGGATCTTGAATGCCCCCAAAGGCCACGGGTTGGAGGCTCAGTCCTGTGGCACTGTTGGGAGGTGGTGGAAGCTTTAGGCCTGTGGTAGGAAGTTGGGTCGTTTGGTCATGCCTTTGAAGGGGATGTGGGGGACCCCAGGCCCCTCCTCTCTTTGCTCACAGTGAGGTGAGCAGCTCTGTTCCCCACCTGCTCTCTGCCGTGATGCACCATCTCCCCATGGGCCCTAAACAGTGGCTCCCACCAACTGTGGGCTGAAACTCTCAAATTGTGAGCCAAATTAAACTTTGCTTTTAACTTGGTTCTCTCTGGAGTTTTGTCACAGCAACGGAAAGCTGACTCACCTGCTATCGATGGGAATTCTGACCCATGGTCACACTTAGACACAAGAGGGCAGGCAGGCTGGGACATGCAGTGTGTATTTGTGCCTAGCCGTTGCCATAGAATGGGGGAAGGGGGTGTGGAGACAAGCCAGCGGGGGTGCTCTTGGGCCCTGTGCTGCATGGCAGGGACATGCACACAAACGCACCTGATTCTTCAACTCAGAAAAGGCGCGTGATGAAGGCAGATTTTCCCCAGCAGAAGAGATGGTCAGTAGGTCTGTGTGACGGCGGGAGCACAATAGTGATGTCCCCATGATGAGCCGGCAGGCCCTGAGCAGGAGGCTGCCCAGAATGCACAAGGGAGGAAGTAAAGAGGGAGAGGAAGGGTGTCAGCCTGTCCGGGACTTGATGCAGATCTCTAAGGCAAAACAAGCAAACAAACCCCCAAGAGTCCCACTGCCCATGCCCTCCACCTTGACTTTGGAAGGAAGGACCAGGTGCATAAAGCAGAGTGGGCTGGAATGAGAGCAGACAACGCCAGCCGGACATTGGCCCTTCTGGGACCCGAGCAGCTGGAGGAGGAGGCCGCAGGCAGCCCACGCCTGTCACCAGCTCCTCCTGGCTGCTGGGTGGAAGCTGAAGTCAGAGGTCGGGTGTCAGCAGGGCCAGGCTCCCTCAGACCTGCAGGGGAGGGCTCCGTCCTGGCCCATCCCTGCTTCTGGGGGCCCCAGGGTTCCTCGGCTTGTTATCCCAGTGGCCGGTTGACCGAGTCTCTCCTCCACGTCTCCTGGCTTGTCCTTGTCCCTTCACGTGTCTTTGTGTGTCTCTGTGTCCACATTTTCCTTTCTGAGAGGACGAGAGTGAGCCTGGAGTCGGCTCCTCTAGTGTCCCCGTCCTCACTTGACTCATCAGTGCAGGGCTTGTCTCCAAATAAGGCCACACTCACAGGTGCCGGAGGTGAGGGCTCCAGCATGTGTTGTTGGGGACACCGCTCAACCTATGATAGCTTGCTTGATGGAGGTTCATACCTGAAGCCAAAGTACATTTACACCTCACTCTCGGCAGCAGGAAGACTCCCCTCCAAAGCTAACAAAACATGCAGGGAGTTTTGTTTCCTGAGCAACTAGCAGCCCCTGTGCAAGAATGGATTGCCAAAAAAGGACTCGTGGCTCCTCGTCCCCTGTGCGTACCTATGAGGAGGCGGGGCTTCTGACATGCCCAGGACAGGAATCTGTCAGTAAAAATAGAATCAAATTATGATGTCCCAAAGGCAATTTATATTTCCTATGCTTTGCTTTCAAAACACGCTTTTGTGTTTGAGAATTTCAGTTCACTTTCAAGGACCACTTTTATTTTGCTTTTTGTTCAGCTTTTTGTGAACCGTGAGAGGCACAGGTCAGCAGCCAAGCTGGGGGACTCGTGGCCGGTGGCCTGGTGCCAGTGGAAGGCCCCGACTGATGTGAGTGCTTTGAAAAGGCGGCACATTTCAATCCTCTCACCCACCAGCAAACACCACTTCCCCATCCACAGCACCCGACTGTCCCCACCGGGCTTCTGGTCACCTGGCGGCCAGCTGACAACCGAGGCCCAGGCCCGGGGGGGAGGAGCTTGCCGGGTGTGCTTTCGCTGTGCTTTGTCTCCCAAGGGTGCACGGGTTCCAGGCTTGTCCTCCATGGGCTGGTGTCGAGTGGTGCGGGACCTTCCGGAGGGTCCGCTGGAGTGGCCTCAGGAGGGACTCTGGGGTCCCCGTCCCTCTGGCTTTCTGTTTGAGTTGTGATCTCTTTCTTCCAAACCTGCTCCTGTGCACGCCACACCTCTTGAGTCCCCAGAGATTGAGCTGATGCCACTGCCAGGCCTTGAACCCGGCTGTGGTTTGTGTCTGAAGTGTCCCCAAGGCCATGCGTGGAAGGCTTAGTCCCCCACTGGCTTTACCTGGAGGCAGAGGAACCGTGAGGAGGCTGGGCCTAGAGGAAGGAGTCGGGCCGTCTGGGGGTGCTCTGGGGGATGTTGGGGGCTCTGGTCCCTTCCTCTCTTCTTGCTTCCCAGCTGCCGTGAGGTGACAGCTTTGCTCTGCCGTGTGCTCTGCCGCAAGGCTCTGCCTCCCCACAGCCCATGGCAGAGGAGCCATCTTGCTGACCCTTGATTCTGGTCTCCTGAGGCCTTAAGCAGAGAGCTTAGGGCTTCCCACCTCTAAACTGAGGGAGATGAGCGAGCAACGTTCACATCCCTCTGTTTGCAGAAAAGCAATACTGTGACACGTGCTGCTTCCAGGTCCCTGCTGTACAAGACTAGCAGCTTCCATTTCTGGCTCTGGGGCCCTGTCCCATGAGGAGGCTCCAGCTGCCCTCTGGAGAGGCCCCTATGGGTGGTGGCCCGTCAGCCAGCCCAGCCGAGCTCCTGACCATGGCCAGGACCAATTCCCGGGCCTGTGTGTGAGCCTCCTTGGGAGTGACCGTCCAGCCCCACCGCCCCTGTCCCAGCCAGTGTGGGGAGCCTGGCCAGAACACCAAATAGATGCTGGGTGTTTGGAACCACCAAGTCGGGGTGCGGTAAGTAGAACACCTTTTTGCTACTTGCTCTCTGTCTCTGAGGATGTGTTGAGATGAAGATAACTTGAGCAGAGCCATTCAAGATGGTACATGTGGCATTCCTACCTGAGGCTTGAAGGACACTTATTCTTATGTATAGAGGGAGTTGTCAACGTTGTGCCCAAGTATGCCACACTAAGCATTCATGCTGCTGAGGACTTGGGGACAGGAGCCATCTCAGACTCTGCACGTGGGTTGTGAGAGGCAAAGTTCTGGGAACCGATTGAACTCCACCTCGGATTTCAAAGGGATCAGTGTCTGGATGTCTGCACTGAATTAAAGAGATCAGACTGCCCAATGCTGGGGAAATTAATAACAGCCCTGCGTGCAGGTATCTGTCTTCCTCTAGCTCTCAAAGCTAGCAGCGCAGGCGGCCTGATGGAGTGGGTATTCTTTCAGTCCTTATGATACATTATTATGATATTGTGTATCATCATGTAGCATGTTATTATGAAACCATTAAAATAATGTTCATTAGTGGTTTTTAATGATATGGAGCAATGTGCATCGTACAGCAAAAAATTTAAAAAGATGCAAAATTTTATGTACAACTTTATATTCTACTATATAATATGTGAAAGTACGTATGGTTGCCGAATTCAAATATCCCTAAGAGTTAAGACACCGGCACAATTTAATATTCAATAATGAAGAATTCTTTAAATAACTTGGTACATCCATAAAACATAATACCATTTAGCCCCTTAAAATTTTAACAATGCAGAAATGTACGGAAACCCAGTTAGGCTACTTGCTCAAGTGGGTATGTTGGTTCCCCTGGGAAGCCATAGGAAAGAGCCACAGATCAGTCGTCTTAACGCAACCCTGGTTCCTTATGCAAGGTTCTGGAGCCCGAGGTCTGCAACTGAGAGTCAGCAGGGCCTTGGGAGGAGCCTTCTTCACCCCTCCCAGCGCTGGCCGAGGCTGGTGGTCCTTGTGGTCCTCACTCTGGCCTCTCTGCTTTCATCTCTGTGTGGCTTCTCCTGGGGGCTCACACCTCCCTCTGTCTCTGCACACATACACCTCTCTCTCCCTAAAGGACCCCTGTCATACGGGATGGAATTCCCACCCTGACTTCAGGGTGACCTCATCTTAAGTGAACTCTTTACATCTGCAAAGACCCTTTGATCAAATAACGTCCCACTTGGGGGATCTGGGTGGACTCTTCGACCCGGTACAGGGGATGAAGTGAAAGAAGTAGAATTTCAATACGAAATTCCATGTCATTCTTCAATAAAAAGTTAAAAATGAAGCACAACACACTCACAGGCCATGGGTGTGCACACATGCGTGTGTGCTTGCACACAGGCAAAGGGGTGAAGGCTGGGTAATGAACACTTTCCTGGGGGGCTTTCTGGGCTGAAAAGCTGTGGATTCAGCTTCATGACCCCTGTGTATTTTTTGGAATTTTATGAATTTTCTACATTGACAACACACTCCTTTGTAATTAAAATGCTGATGATTTTTTTTTTGCCAAGTTGTCAAAATACAATAGCTGATGGTGTTGAGTGCCCTGGTCATTCCCTGCAGGGGGACAGTGACCATCTTGCAGAGGCCTGGCTACACTGCAGACTGCTCGAGGTGTGCATATCCTCTGACCCAGAGAGTTCATAAAAAACCAGACTGCTTTTTAGAGTAGTTTTATGTTTGCAGCAAAACAGAGGAGAAGGTGCAGACGGCTGTCATGCCCCAACCCACACACGCATGGCCTCCGCACTATCGACACCCCCGCTGCAGGCCCCTTTGTCACAGTGGGTTGACCCCCACCGGCCAGGTATCCACCCCCCAGCATCCACGGTGTGCACTGGGGGTGGCTCTTGATGCTGCACCTTCTGTGGGCGTGTCCAAGTGTGCAGTGATGTGAGTCCACTACAGCGTCACACAGAGGAGCTCGCTGCATGCCCTGAAAGGCCCTTTCCTCTCCCCTAACTCCTAGCAGCCGCTGAATTTTTGCATAACAGCAATTGCATTTTCCAGAATTGATCCCGAGGAGGGAATTGCTCGCTGTGGCCTCCTCTCTGGTGGGCTGTGACAAAGTTCACCACTTATTATACCAAGCAGCTGAAGCCCAGCGGCAGGGAGCCACCCCCTGAGAGAGGTGGCCTCAGCTGGCAGGGTCATGCTCAGTCACCGAGAAGTGTGTGTGTAGTCACGGGGAGCGGCAGGGGTTTGTGACCCACACGTGAATCAATCCTGCTGTGAAACAGTAGGCTCAGCATGGACGTAAAAACACTCAGGCCACCCGGTTGACCTGCTGTTGACCATGCTGTCCCTGCATGGTGGCCTTAAGTGCATTCTGTTTAGAAACTTTCCTCCTTTTTGCTTTCCTGTATTTTCTATAGCCAGTATGTTATTGCTTTTTTCATAAGGAAAACAATTGAATCTAGTTATTAAAAATTCATGGTGCCTCTGTTGAGATTACAGATGGTTTTTATTTTCTTCTTTCTATTAAATTGAACCAATATGAAATTGCTTTTTCCTGGAGATGAGGTTAGATATCGGCCCTCGTATTCACTGCTTTCTCTATCGTCTTCAAGAAGCCATGTGCTTGAATTCCTTATACACCTGAATTCCTCAAGACCATGTTTTTAAAGTTGAAATCATGGCTCTCTTACAAATCTACGATGTACAGTGTCAAGGACTGGACTTACTTCACTCACCAGGGAGGGAACCAGCAGGAGGTAACAGCGAATTCGGGGAGAACCCAGGAACATGCACACGTGGGCCATTGTGAGTGATGGGGGACTTCACAGTTAGAACGTGACACTCTCCACAGAGCCAAAGTCCAGGGATTCCCACTAGACAGGGGTCATTTGCATTTCTACGTCCAGCAATCATCTGTTTTACTTTCAGTTTCTCAGAGCCAAGGGCTCAAGGACAGCTCAGGCCCTGTTAGCCACAGCCTCACAACCTTGGCCCCATCCACGTTTCTCCACGGCATTTCCCACTTTCCTTTCTATAGGGGAAGGTAAAACCCAAACCTTTGGCCTACCCTTTGGTCTGGCCTCGCATCTAAGGCCACCCACCGCTGGCCCCTCTCTGTACTCAGGCCCCACCGGCCTCTCCCACTTCGGGGCCACCTGCCCTGCCCTGCGGCCTCATGCACACAGTCCCCTCTGCACTGAGGTTGCTGTCCCACCTCACAGCTTCCTACCCACCTGACAGCCAGCTCAGCCCCACTTCCCCAGGGCCTCCTGGGCTATCCCAGGCCTCCCAGGCCTCCATTGCAGTCTGAATTGCCACATGAATATGCGTTATGTAAATTTAAACTTTGCAATTTTAAAATAGCAGAGGCTAAAAATATCAGTAAAATCTCTTTGTGCTCAAATTTGGAAATAATGCAAGTCTCCAAACTTAAAAGAAAAAAAAAAAGTCGCTCGGGGCCACACTTTGCTAGCTACCTTTCCAAAGACCTGCGAGCCTGTCTGCAGGTCCTGCCTCTGGTGGCCTCTCAGCAGCTCGTGAACAGATGCAGTCCAGGCCCAAGGCCACCCGGGCCCCTGCCCTTGCCGCGGGACCTCTGAGTATGGTCATCAGGTGCACCTGCTGCACAGGTGTGCTGTGGTGCTCACTGTCGGCAGAGTTCTCCCAGAGGCTCTAGAGGTGTTTTCTGGTAGTGATGCTGGGGTTAGGGCTGGGACTGGGAATCTTGGTGACACTGAGGTTGGAAGGCCAGTCCTCAAGACTCCCGGTGCCAACTGATGTTCAAAATGGTAGAAGGAGGCCAAGAGGAGAAAAGAGCCGATGAGGGCAAGAACGTGCCAGGCTGGCCTTAGTTTTACAATCCTGGGGCACATTGGTCTGGAATTGAGTTCTGAATCATGTTAGGCCACAGCTCATCAGTAAGACACAAACCCTGTGGGATATCTCTGTGATTCTTTGACTCCGCGGGACTCTCCATTTTTTTCCCCTTTAGAGATGGCAATTTTGCTTGCTGTTACTATTTTGATTTCTATGTGCATAGAGGCCTTCATAGAAAGTGGGGTCCCTGATAAGGGGGGAAACTCAGAGCTTAGATGTGCAGATGGGATGAGACAAAGGAAAAGGTATCTGGGCTTCTACGGGAGATAAAGTATTGGAAGGCAATTATATGTTCGAAAGTAATAGAAGAAAGGGGTATTAAGGAAGGCTCTGTCTCAGCCAACTTGTCTTGGCACTGTCTCTGGTGATAAAGGTCACTCTCTCCTTTGCTGTATGAGAGACAGGGGTCACAAGGAAATGTGTATTCTGCTTTTAGGCCGACAGGGGGAGGCAGAGAGCTTTTCCTGTATCTGTTTTTTTCTTAACTGCCTTCAACACAAAATCATCTTTGTAACAAATGCATATTTTGGGGTGGCATATTCCATATTCTATCCCCTTCAATATAGAGCTCCAAATAGATTCTGATTGAACAAAAAAGCAATAAATGTGAGTATTAAAAACAACGTGTCTGCTCAGAGGGCTCTTCTGAAGGGGTCCTCTGGCCCCCGTCCTGTCCACGCAGTGCAGCCAGCCTCAGGGGCCCTGGGAGGCGCTGCTGAAACTGAGTCGGAGACTGAGCTAGGTTCTCTGCTGCTGCGGGCAGGTGGGTCTGGGTAAGTTGCAGGCCTTGCTGGTTTCTTATCTTATAATTTGAGGAATGAAATCCACAGGAAATGAGGGCTGAGTGTAAAAGAGGAGGATTTATTCCAGTGATAAAACAGAAGCGGGGCTCTTGCAGCAGGAGCGAGGTGCCCGGCGGCAGGTTTCACGTAGGCGTGCTGGTCTCGGGGGTAATATGGCTGCTGGGTGGAGTCTAGGCCCAGATCTGTGCTAACCAGGTATTAGAAGAGCGTCAGGGTTGTGGGTTCAGCCCTGACCTTCTGATTGGCTGTGACTTCCCTAGGCCTTGAGTTTGGACTTTCCTGTAGCCTCTATTTAGATGTGTCCCCACTTCTGCTTTCCCATCACTCCAGGACAAACGGCCATTTTATCACTTTTCTGGGACCAAGGCATGGCTGGAGCATTTGGGATGTTTCTCCAGGGACATTTCTTGGAGCCCTAATTGGTGCGGTGGCTCACACTTATTATCCCAGGGACAGGGAGGCCGAGGCAGGAGGATCCCAAGTTTGAGGCTAGCGTCAGCATCATAGTGAGACCCTGTCTCAAAATAAAAGATAAAAAGGCCTGGGGGTGTAACTAAGTGGCTAGGCACCCCTGGGTTCAATCCCCAGAACCCCAAACAAAAAGACAACACAATACAACAACAAACCCCCAAATGCCCCAAACAAAATAAACCAAACCAAACCAAAAAAAAACCCAGCCTTAATCGGGTCCCGCTGCCGTGACCACCTGAGGGTTTTACTGGGTCCTGACGTCTTCACTATGAGCTCTTTGACTGAAGACTGAGTGCGCTGTAAGTGTCCCAGTGTTGGCCGTGGCCGCTGCCATGACTGGTGACTACATCATCGCGATGGCCGGGTGTCACCAGTGTTACCACAGCCCTCTCCACCCTGCAAGCAAGTGACACTGTTCCCCAGCCTTGCAGACAGGAGCAGCTTGGGAAGAAGAGGCTGCCTGTGAGGCCCAGGGCTGAGGCCCAGTGAGTAGGCCTCACGTCTCCCCACCAGAGGGTACATGTCGTGGGGACAGGCACCGTGTGTGGTCACGAGCCACCCTACTGTGCCTAGGACTGTCAGGGAAATACTAGATGCTTCTAAATGTTTATTGCATGATATTTGGTGGGTGATACGTCTGCAGTGGCCACGTGGCCCATGGGTTTTGGAAACTCTGGACTGGACTTGCTAAGACTCTGAAGGGGAGGCTTTCTGAGACACTGAGTAGCAGAACTATGTATTGGATTAATTACTAGAGAATGAGGAAGTTGCCTGCACATTGATAAGGGTTATGGAAATTTATCTTCTGCATGAACAAACCACAGAACGGGCAGAGGACCCCACCTGTTAATCCAGAAGTCGACAGCTCTGGAGGAAGCCAAGAGCTGGGTATAAAAATGGGTGAGTGTGTGATTTTGGGGCTGGGGATGTGGCTCAAGTGGTAGCCCGCTCGCCTGGCATTCGCACGGCTCTGGGTTCAATCCTCAGCACCACATACAAATAAAATAAAGATGTTGTGTCCGCCGAAAACTAAAAAATAAATATTAAAAAATTCTCTCTCTCTCTCTCTCTCTTAAAAAAAAAAAAGAATTCACTTTTTAAAAAAATGGGTGGGTGTATGATTTCAAATGAATAGAAGTGAGAAGTTTAGATCCTGAACATAACTTCTGCGCTTAGTGTGTTTTCCAAGTGGATTCACACTGTGTGCTTTTCCTGATGAGGTTGACCTAGACATGTTTGAATGTGTGACATTTCCAGGCACATGCTGGTGCCCAGGACGAGGCCACCAGGGAGCAGGACTTCAATACTATAGCACTGGACGATCACGTGCTCAGGATTTAGACTGCGATTGCACCAGTCGGAATGCAGGCGTCAGACGTGGTCATTCTCTGTGCAAGAAGAAAGGGCTAGGGTCACCGTCAGTGTGCGTTACTACAGCAAAAGGCCACACACCACGGCTCGAGGACACCACTGTCCTGGAGGCGAGCAGCCTCTTCCTGGCTTGTAGGTGCCCCTTCCTGGTGCACGTGGGAGGAGAGGGATGGGGATGGAGATCTCACGACCTCATAGGACACTACCTGCCTCAGGCATGCCATCCTGGGGACTTCACTGTGGCCAAAAGCTCCACTTGAGGAATTAGGACTCCAACATATGATTTTATGTCTCTCTCTCTCTCTCTCCACACACACACACACTTCAGTCCACAGCAGCTAGAAAACAATGTCTTGATTGTGAAAGGGAAGGTGTTTCTAGGATTTCTGCTCTGAGTCAGAAAAGGGAAGGCCCGCCTGCCCGCCCTCCTTCTTTCCTTCTGCATAAGGTTGAATCTCCAGCGTCTTCCACTTAAAATGATCTTGAAGTCAAAGTGACACGTCGGATCCCCTTCAACAGTAAGGATCAGCACCCTGCCCCTTCTCCCCACTTATCTGCATTTGTGTCTTTCTTTAATATGTGCTTTCTACCCCTGGGGGCCTACTATGTGCACACAGCCTGAATTCTGCGTCCCCTGGGAATATTAATATACAGTAGGAGAGACAAGATCAGATAGTCACAAAAAACTCTTCTGCAGGCAGATGGTTCAATGCTATGTAGAGAATGGTCTTTTCTCAGAAATGTCACAGTGCTCTGAAAAGGCAAGTGTTTTTGTGTACCTCTGAGGAGCCAGGTGGGATGGAGACCCAGGTCTCTACTAGTCCCTGAGGGCTGGTGAGGTTGCAGGCTGAGGTGAAATTAGTTCTCAGGCAAATGCTCCAGGGACGCTGTGCCTCGTTCCTAAGGGCTGTCATGTGCCACCTCATGTCACTCTAGATTTTATTTTCCCCCAATCTAGCTGCTCTGTGTTGGATGCGAGGTGCCTGCAGGAGCAGGAACCGGTTTCACCAGCGCCTGGGCTTCTGTGAGGCCGGGAGGAGCAAGGTGGTGGCCAGCCAAGGTCCTCAGAGTCTGGGTAGGAAGGGGGCTGACAGCCTCGGGCTGGTGGAAAAGCACCAGGACCCAGGCTTTGTCCTGGGAGGCTGGGAGGGCTGGGCGGAGGGGAGCTGAAGAGGCCGGAGGCCTCTGGATCCTAGGCCTGGCCGTGCCTGCGAGCAGCTGTCTAATGATTAATGCAGAAGGTGGGGCGCTCACCTGTGTGCGTGTGGCCCTGCCTGTGACATGACGGGGTCATTTCAGGAGGAACTTCCTGTTAGCTGGTGAGGAGAAATCGGAGTTCTGTGGAGGCCAGAGGATCAGCTCCTGCGCCCTCTGGAGAGGCCAGCAGCCTGGAGCCTCTGGGAAGGAAACCTTCCTGGCAGCCCGAGGGGGAGGCCTCCTGGCCGAGGTAGGACACTGCGGCTCGCGCTGCAGTTGACCCAGGTCTGCCGGGGTCTCTCCTGGGTCTCCCATCAGAGCCTGGACGCTCACCCCCACCTCACGTTTGCTTTCCAGCCTCCACGGAGTTAAAAATTAAAGGAGAGGCCTGCTCGGAGGAGTCGGGGATTCCCTCGGTACTCGGTGAGTGTCCCCGTCACTCTTGGGAGTGTGGAGGGCCACTCTGCCGGGACTTGGGGAGGTCCCAGGGAAGCTGTTCCTTGGGCACTTGGAGAGGCCTTTGCTCCCCAGCGAGAAGGCCCACGTTTTGATGTCTTGACTTTCTAAGAAGCTGGGCCCCAGCTTAGGGGCCCGCAGAGCTGCAGTCTGCAGGGTCCAGGGAGAGGCGGTCCCTGCCCCGGGGGCGGTTGAGTGCGCCCCTTCTCCCTGCCAGGCCCCACGCGGTTCTGCTGGGGTCGGGCTTTCTGGAGCTGCCTAGACCAGGACGGTCGCAGGTGCTTTTGGAAGTTACGACATCCAGCTCCTCCCAATCCCCAGAGGGAAAGGCCGGCTCAGGGAGCTCAGACCCAGGCTGCTCTTCCCGAGAAGGCAGCTTGGCGGTGCCTGCCAGGGTTTTCCCAGGGCTCCTCTGGCCAGTAAGGAAGGGGCAGGGGTTACGTCCTGCCTAAACGGCCCGTCAATGCAAGACTGAAGAAGACTTTGCAGTTTTTCAACTACAAGTGCATCATTCGGATCCTTCCAGAGTGGGATGAATGAGAAGTCACGCCTCAGGGCTGCTCAAACTCCCCCAAGCAACTTGCCTGATTTAAGTTGCACTTGAAATCCGCTGTGTGGTCCTGCCCCAACTGAACCCAGCCTTTGAGCCCTGTGTGTCCTCACAAGCCCATGACTGTAGTGACCATATTGGTCCTGCTCTTGGACTCCCACCGTCCCCTGCGCTGCCCACCCCAGACCTTGCTGGAGCACGAGACAGCCATTTTCCGGGGTGGAGAGCAAGAGAGGGGGCAGCGTGGCTGCGGGTGCCGACAGCATCTCCCAGGGGACCTTAATCCGTGGCTGCGGTTTCCGTAACTCTGGGCCACCTCCACAGCGACTGCTTTTGATAAAAACGTGTCACTTCCGTAACTGGCAGCAGGTTGACTTCCCCTCATTCTGTGCTGGGCCTTGCATTCCAGGTGACTGTGAAGCCATCAGCTGTCCAGTTGCGCTAATTGATCCTTGACAACTGGTAAATGATTGATGGGGCGCTGGGTGGCTGAGGTGTTGGAGTGATCTCAGAGGCTGTGATTGCATTCTGGTTTGTGCCTGGCCGAGGCGAGATGTGGTGCTGGTCTGTTTGAGGCCAGCGCAGGGGCCCGGCTCCTGCCGGGGAAGCGTGCCGTGAGACGTTTGAACCTTAAATTAAGGGTAGGAGTAGTTGCAGTTTTCTTTCCGAAGAGAGTAGAGAAATATAAGGCCGAGACCCCCATTCCTTCTCAGGAGCTCCGGGGACCTGTAATGAGATGAGATGTTCACTGAGTCCCGGGCTGGAGCTGCTTGGCTGCCAGGCACACGGACCCTGGGCAAAGCCCAGCCGTCGCAGCCCAGGCGGGCCTGCTTGGGGTCTTGTATTCCTGCCTCTGGGTCGGCTGTGGGGTCTGCCTTCTTAGGCCATCCCTGGCCTGCTGTGCCCACATACTGCAAGGACAGGTTGTGGAGTCCCGTGGGTGCTAAAGCTGCCTCTCTCGCACACCTGTGAGGGTGGGGAGGAGGGCTGGGAACACCCTAGCCCCAGGCACAGGGTATCACTCCTGCAGGGTGCGTTCCTGCCCAGGCGAGCTAGCCTTCAGCTGCCCCGAGGCACCCACAGTCCTGGCAGGTGCCTGGAGAAGAAACAGCAAAGGCAAAGAAGCAGGTGGGGGGTGAACAAGGAGGCCATCAAGGCGAAGGGGGACTTGGAGAAAGGGTCGAGGGGTGTACATGTGGGGCCTGGAGTGCAGCTTAGTCGACCCTGACGTCCTGGACCCTGAAGGTACCCCTCACTCAGCCACAGAGCTCTAGGCTGTCTCTCAGCATGCCTGGCCCGGCCCACCCCAGGGCCTTTGTACCTGCTGTTCCCCTGCCAGGGGAGCTGCTCCTGCAGAAGTGCACACAGAGGTTGCCTTGCTCACTCTCCTCTTGGGAGCCTGCGCAGCTGGCGAAGATGAGAGCTAGACCCCGCCCCCCACACACCCCTGCCCAATCTATTTTCTCCTCACCTCTTGCACCTTCAGGAGAGGACATGATCGATTGATCTGTTTTGTCTTCTCTTCCTTTGTGAGAGTGTAAGCTCCTGGTGGGCAGGACTTTTTTCTCAGTGACTGACAGGGAGGGTAGGAAGCCACGCAGTACCTCTCAGTGGGCCGTGCAGGGCTCGGGCTGCACCATCTGCACCCCATCATTTATGGGAGGGCCGGGGTAGGGTTGCTCTATTCATCCAGTGACTCTCAAACCCCGGGGGCTTGTGTGGGCGCAGGTGGCTGGGGGCACCCCTGAACAGCTGGTCCAGCGGGGTGGGTGGACCCGAGAATGTGCCTTCCTGCCAAGTCTCCTGTGAGCCTTCTGTTTCTGAGTGGACGCCAGGAGCTGCTAGGGCTCAGGCCGTCTCTGGGTGGCAGGTGCCTCTTGGCGTGGGGTGTCACCCACTTGCCTTTCTATTCCAGGGTGAGGAAGAACATGCGGAGATGGAGGGCGGCTGGAAAGAGGTGCTGGCCGTGCTGGTGGTCCTGGCTGGGCTCGCAGGTAGGGGTCACGGGGCTGCGGACTGGTCACTGTCTGCTGCAGGCAGGGTGGCGGGCACACAGCTGCCCGAGGGCACCTCCCAGTGCACGGCTGCCCCTGGGCCTCCCTCTCAGTGGGATGCTGTTCCTACTTGGAACTGACATCACGGCCCGCGTCGGGGCTGTGGCTGAGACTTGGGGGACCTCATCAGGGACCTTCCCGAAGCCACGGCACTGCTGAGATGTCTCTCTCACCCCCGTCAGTGTCTACCTGGCTCTCAAGGAAGGGGACACAGGTGTCACTGCCTCGGGGAGCCTGTGGTTTCCAGGGTGGGCGCCCCAGCTGCCACGCATCCCCAGGTGAGGTCCACTGTGTGACAGTGCCCCCTGGGTGTGGCTGCTCCGGGACATGGTGGACACGCCCAGGGTTGAGGCTCAGCCTCCCTCTCGCTCACTTGAGTCTGCACACCCCGCTTTGGTCTAGCTGGTCTTGTCTGGCTCCGCGGCTCCCGGAGGGCTTCAGCTTGTCTCCCTGACCGGTTAGATGTCCCTCGGCATCCCTACTGCAGGACTCGCAGGCGTCACGCAGAAGGACAGTGCGTGTCCAGGAGCGCACTGTGTCGTCCAGGGGCAGAGCAAGGGCTTTCAGGCTCGTGCTGGGAATGGGGCCTCCCCTGAGCAGCCCCCTCTCTGGCCTCCCTTCGCTCCTCCCCAAAGTGGCCGCTGTTCTGACCTGTCACTGCACGGACAGTTGTGGCTGTTTTTTAGGTCCCCGTGTTCTCTATTTTGGATGCCAGACACAGGCTTTAAAAAATCTGGTCATGTCAGCATCAAAAAAAAAAAAAAGTGGGGGGATAAAACAGAACAGGAAACACCAGGTGTGTTCCACGCGGCAGGGGCTGTTCCACGCGGCAGGGGCGCTGCGAGAGGCTTGACTGGGGTTGATTTGCATGTGAAGTCTAGGGGCTCCAGACTGTGGTGGGGAACGCACTCGGGGCACAGGGACCGGGAGACCCTGCCCTATGGCGTGAGGGTGAGTTGGTCGGAAGGTGCTTGCTAGACATTTGTCTGCAGAGTGGAGGGGGGAAGAAAGCCCCCGGCGGGCTGAGCCCAGGGCTGGCCAGCCACCCTCAGGACTCACTGCAGGGACACGGCACTGTGTGGGCCTCTTCTAGCCATGGCCGCAAAACTCTTTCAAAGGTTTGTCAGGCAGTGATGAACTCTGGTTTGGGTTTTCTTAGAGATTTTTTTCCTGGTGTTGCTGAGTCTTGTGCACTGGGTTGGGGCAGAGGAATCTGGCTAATGTCTCATCTAGGAGGGCCAAATATCGTGGGCTAATTCTAGAGCCCTGGGGAGCGGGGGGCCCATCCTCAAACTGGTGATGAATACAAATTTGGAAATGTGTTGCCGACGCTTCACTCTGGCAGGCTTGGGGTACAGTCTTCTTCACCTGCAGACACCTCTGAACACCTGGGGGCAGCAACTGTGGACACCCAGTCCTCCCTCTTCACCTTGCCTGTGGTAGCTCTGCTGATAAGGAACTCGACCACTGGATCTATCCACTAGTAACTATGCGCAGGACTTTTGTCGTGGGCCACTTGTTGGAGCACGGCCGGGTATAGCCAGGCATAATCCTTGTTAACCAACACAGAGCTTAGAGTCTAGTAGAGGAACAGTATTTGAGATCCTGTGATAGGATCATTTAGCCTAAGTTGGGTATTCTGAAGGTTTCCCTGAGGAGGTAACA
The DNA here is from genome assembly GCF_048772815.1 of Callospermophilus lateralis. NCBI lineage: Eukaryota > Metazoa > Chordata > Mammalia > Rodentia > Sciuridae > Callospermophilus > Callospermophilus lateralis. The sequence continues at coordinate 5,278,960 of NC_135314.1, read as the reverse complement.
TCTGGGCCTGGAACTGAGGAGCAAGTGAGACTGGTGTTCCAGGGTGGTCAGCGCATGTGTGAAGGCCCTGGGGCTGGAAAGAATGGATGAGTCTGATAAACTGAAGGTCCAGTGGCCCGAGGTGGAGTTGGGTGAATTGAAGCTGCTGTGGGACTGTGAGTCCAGTCTTAAGCATTAGTTGGTCTGACCTATGAGGAGAGAATCACTGAAACCAAGTCTGGGGTGTGGAGTGGGAGGTGGGGCAGGGTTGCCCGATCAGATGCATGACTGCGGCATGGACAGCAGTTTTGGGGGGGACTGGTGGTCTATGGGTGATCTCGACTCTTCCTGGGGACCCATCCCAGGGACTGAGCTGGGAGCTCACCTGCCCGGGGCCCTCCTTCACGTCTCCTTCTTGTTCTGGCTCCTTTCCCGCCTTCCAGAGCTGCGTCCCAGCGCAGCGCTCTCTCTGCCCGCCCCTGTCTGTCCCCTGCTCCTCCTGGGGGGAGCCCCACCTCCAGCCCTGCTTTCCCATCCATCCCACGTTTTAGGTAGGAGAAGAGGGGACGAAGGGGCTGCAGGTGTGGCAAGGAGCCAGAGGAGAGGAGCCTGGGAAGATGGAGGGCGGCCACACAGGCTCCCACAGCCTGAGCCAGGGAGGTGGCTGAAGGCCCCTCCAGGGTGATGCGGAGTTGAGGGTCCCTTTGTGGAGGACGAGCGGGAGCCACAGAGGCTGTGAGCGTGCTGCCCCTGAGTGTTTCACCTGGAAGGTGCCAGGCCGGGGTGAGAGGGCGCGGAACCAGGTCTCTCTTGGGGGCAGTTGGTTCTTTTCCTCAGAGCAGGAGAGCAGCAAAGGGGCCGGGGCTGGGAGCTGGGACCTGAAGAGCCCAGGGGAGAAGCTTCCAGGAGGATCAGCTGCTGCGGACGGAGCCAGGACCTGGCGTTGCTGACAGCCGCAGCTGGGCTCTCGGGCGGACGCCCTGATCGTTCCCAGTTTCTCTTTGCTCTTAGGGGAGAGGAAGGTTGTGAGCAGAGGTTCTGTTGGTTAAAGGTCTTATTTACAGTTTGCTCCCACTCATTCCGGTGGGGCAGGCTCGCTTGCACACTCACCTGCAGATAAGATACGAGGCCATGACCAGAAAAACAGCTTCTGACTCAGGAGGCCTGGCCTGGGGCGGTGGCTTAGGGTTCTAGCAGGACTGCGGGATCGTCAGGGGAATTTGGTGCTTAGCATTTGGTTCCTCCTGTTTGTGACTTAAAGGCCCATCAAACCCAAGGGGTTTCCATCCCACACAGGCCCCCTCCCCCCTTCCCCTTCCCCCTTCCCCCTTCCCCCCTCCCATCTCCCCAGCTGCGCCGGAAGCCTCACCCCTGGGCGCTGGGTTCTTACTGGAGGTGCAGGCTGACTTTGGAGTGAAAAGATGTGCCCGCCCCGTGCCCAGGGCTGGGAGGAGGTCTGGGTTCAGATGGGCTTGCTTGGAATTGCCTGCTGGGCTCCCCGGGGGGGGGGGGTGGGCAGGCTCAGTTCCCTAGCTCCACTGGGCACGTCCATCCCTCGTCTTCCTGGCCAGGTGAGGTCAGGATGCCTGTCATCGGAGTGTGGAGCTGGGGCTCAGCTTGCTTCTCCCTGGGGTAAGTCTGCCCGTCCTTGAAGTGTGGCTCAGAGCTCAAGGGAGCTCCCGCCGTGGCTTCCTGGCACCCATGTCTGATTCCCCCTCTTGTGGCTTTTCGTTTCTGTAGCTGAAGATCAAAGTTGTGGGCCGAGCGCCTTGCCCAGGTCAGGCAGGAGATCCGACCTAAGTGTTTAAAGTCACGCTTTGTCTCTTTTTCTGTCATGCTCCCATCAAAACAAAGAATGGTGACTCTTTTCCTGGACACTGGGTGGGCTTCCTGGGCCCTGACCTGCCCCAGCTCTGCCCCAGCTCTGCCCTTGGCCAGCAGGTCCTCCTGGTCTCTGGCCTGGCCTGCAGCGCTTCCCTCCCTCGCATGGTTCCCGCAGTGCCTTCTGGGTGCTCAGGGAGGTGCCCGTGGCAACGTGTGTCCTTCAGTGTGGCTCTTCCCCAGGAGCCGCAGGGCCGCAGGGAGACTCCTCCAGACCCTGCCTTACACTTGACCTTTCCCAGGTCTGAAGGAAGGAGGGGAACTCTACCTGGGGACACCCAGTGCACATGGCAGGCCACCTGGCTGACTGCGGGAGGGGGGGGTCCTAGGACACCAAAAGGCAACAGGAAAGTCTTGATGGAGAGAAACTAGGGTTTGGGGTGTGTCCCGGGCCAGGCTCTTCCTCTAGTGGCTTCAGAGGGAAAGAGCAGGGGATTCAGCTTGGGAAGGTCCGAGCTGGCCCAGGTCCACCACTGTGACTGCGAGTGCCGAGGTGTTGCTGGTGGACAGGGCTAGCTCCTCTGCAGTGTCAGGGAGGACCTGTTCACACCTCTCCGCTCCCAGTGGGTACCAGTGACCATGGATGTCTCTTGCTTGGAGGCCCAGGGCTCCATTCTCGGCCTCTATCTTCATTGGGTGGCCCTCTGTCCTTTCTCTTATAGGGACACCTATGATTGGACTTAAGATCTGTCTTAAATCCAGGCTGATTTCATCTGGAGATCCTTAACTCATGACATCTGTGAAGGCCTTATTTAAAAATGTCACATTCTGAGGTGGACATGGTGGACATGGACTTTTAGGGGACAGTATTCCACACAGTGCAGCTCAGGGAGGGGAGGAGACTGGAAAGGAGCATGCGGCGGTGGCCTTGTGTCCACGGGGAGCTCCTGGTCTCCTGGGGGCGCCCTGGAGTCAGGACCAGTAAGATGGGATCTGAGTCCTTGGGTGGATGCCCATTGTGGGGCACAAATGGTAATACAGAGGGTTACACTACAGGGTGGACTTGGGTCACCACCTTGCGTATCGGTTGTTTTCCAGCTCCTGGATCCGGTTATCAGATCATAGAAGGTCCCCACAATGCGACCGTCCTGGAGGGCTCGGAGGCTCGCTTCAACTGCACCGTGTCCCCGGGCTGGAAGCTCATCATGTGGGCTCTCAAGGGCACGGTGGTCCTGAGCGTCACCCCCAGGGAGCCCATCATCACCAACGACCGCTTCACCTCCGAGAGTTACGAGGACGTGGACGGGAACTTCATCTCCGAGATGATAATCCACGACGCGCAGCCCAGTGACTCGGGGTGGGTCAGATGCAGCCTCCAGAACAGTGACCGGGAAGGACTGGCTTTCCTTGCTGTCCAAGGTGTGTGTCCAGGTGGCCCCCACGCTGGGAAGCTGCGGTCCACTGGGTTGGCCATCAGAGGGTCAGAAGGGGCCTTATGAAGTCGAGGCCACACAGGGTGGCCCTGTTCGGCCTTCGGCTGGTGTCACCCTTGCCCTTGGAGAATGTGGTGTTTGCAGGGTGTAGAATCGCCCAGAACTAATATTGACTGTTCTCCATCTCTCTCCTCCCTCCCTCACCTCTCCCTTTCCTTCTTCTTCTCCTTTCTCCTTCCTCTGCTTTTTTAAAAAAGACTGTTGGGATGGGCTTTGTCATTCTGGTCCCTTCCTGTATCTCCCGGCCTTTCTGGACCCCATCCCTGCATCCTGCAGGATCAGGGACAGGCGCTCTCTCTGCTGCGGAGATGTGTGACGATCACGGTCCCTTCTCTGGTTTTCCCTAGACTTCACCGTCTTTCTTTGCATACATTATTGACCAACTTTGAACATGCTTTAAGTTCCTTCTCTTCCTGGCTGAAGTTCCCCCACCTCGTTCTCTCCCCACCCCTACTGCAGTGGTTATTACAGTCAAAGGTGTGTGTTCATCAGACATACCGAGCCTAGAGAGAGAAGGGAAGTAAACATAATGTGTAATGATGATAACTTCTTCTCTGTTCTTAAAGGTAATGCTGAGATTCTGAAGATCATGTTACATACTAGGGGAAAAAAGTAAAGGGATGCTTTGCCCAGGATCTAGAATATTCTGACCCAAGTTCAATCCCTTTGAGGTCTTTTGCAGTTTATTTATGTACTGTTTATAGAGGCACAGGAACTAGTGGGGTTCTGGATTTCCATGATAGCACTACTTACAAGAGACTGTGCCATATCTTTGAAATGATTTCTTACATCCATTTACATATTTGCCTGAGGGAAATTCCCAAAGATTCTGTCTATGTTCATGTTGCTGACATATCAGATTTCATAATATTCGATGGAGAGACATGTCTATCTCTATTTGCTTTTTTGAATGATTTTTTTTTACTGTAGAAATTGAGCTACATTGGTGAGCTACTGCAGTGTGTCATTCATTTTCTGTGGTTTAATGAGAGTCCAATGACATTTTCTAAGTAAGTGATCCTCTGAGGCCACCTGGGACCGCTGGCCTTTTGCACGACCAGCTTCTTGCGATAATGACTTGTGGTATAATGGAAAGAACACAGGAGGAGAGCGTCAAAGGCACGAGCTCTCTGTGGCTCTGTCTCCCAGAGAGACAGCTCCCTCATCTTTTTAAACTGGGATGAGGCTTCCCTGCCCACATCCTAGGCTTGCTGTGAAGACCAGGTGCACAAATGACTCAGGATAGTTTGGGGACTCCAAAGTCCCTTCCCTTCAATAGATGACAGCAGAGCCAGGGCCACAGTGCCACACTGCCTGGGGTCACTGTTCAGCTCTATGGCTAATCCCTGGCGTGACCCAGGACATGGCGTCCAGTGACCTTGTGCCCTAGTTCCTTCGCCACAGGGCTGTCGTTGATGTAGGGTGGATGAGGCTGGACACCCAAGGAATTTTCAGGAAGCAGGTTTACTTAGGCTGCAGTGGTCCAGAGGGACTCATGCCCATAAATCTCTGGATTTCCCAGAGTCTGGAAATTCCTTTAGATTAGACAGTGGCATCGGTGGGAACATGACAGTTACTCTTTGTCCCATACTCGTAGGCTAGACAGAGGCTTCACACGTTGTGTCTGCAAACCTGGCATTTACAAGGAAGAGGAAGCTCTGAACCACAGTGAGCTCTCTGCAGATCTCCTGTCAAATCCTGTTGGTGCTCTTTGTAAAAATCTTTCTGACAAGAGGAGAAGCTTAATGCTGGTGGGGGGGTCTTTTGGGTGGGGGTACCCAGTCTGCTTCATCATGGCATCTCCAAGGCGGGTCTGTGGAAGGTCTTCAGCACAGCGCTGGGCTCAGTGTGGCCCCAGGACCATTTGCTTCATATTTCTTGGGTTCCTAAAAAGAGCAGGCGTTTCTGTGCGACTCAAGATGAAAAGAGGAAGACACAGTTCCTGTCCTCAGGAGCCAGACAAGACCAGGGAGAGGCAAGTTGCCACACAGGTGCTGGCAGCCGTGAGGGAAGGAGGACAAGATTGGGGACCCACAGGGAAGGAGGTGACGGGTTCTGCCACTCCTCCCAGAGCAACTTCCCGGAGAAGGCTTCGTCTGAGGTGGGCCTGGGAGGTCTGCGGACCCAGAAGCAGGAGCACGAGAGGAGGAGGAGGGAGCCTGGACGGGTGTGGAGCATGAAGGCCTGGCTCCTCTCCCAAAGCCGCGAGTCCACAGGGTTGCCTGAATACGCCCAGTGCACATCGTTCTGTGTGATAATTGCCGTCATTTTAGGTTTTAATACAAATGAAAGAACAAGCTTCTAGGGGAGGCAGAACTTTCTCCAGGGTCGTGCAGAGGGAACCCCCAGGGCTGGGGCTGGGTGCCATCATTTCACCACGGCTCCATGGAGCTGGGTGGCACTTTGTCGTTGGAGGAACAAATGTTCTCTGAGCAACCAGGTCTCCTCGAGGGAGAAAAGCATCTTGAGAAAAGAGAGGACATGCCCACCAATTTCCCAACGGTGCTCATTTTTCCTTCACGTATCGATAAGGAACAGGAAGAGTGGATGGAGCTCCAGTTTGAGTCATGCAAACTCTGTGGGAGCGCTGCAGTCATCCTCCTGTGGACAGAGTGTGTCCTGCTGCCGGATAAGCTCCGCGAAGCCAGCGGGGAAAGTGGAAGTCCAGCTGGGCACAAAGAAAATGCTCCGGACTGCTGCGTGGATCCTTTCATCAACCTCACCAAACGGCCCTGGTGTTTTGAGCACCACTCGGCCCAGGGTTCACGGTCCTCTGATCTTGTCTGGGGCGATACTGTCCCTTCCAGGGTCTGCATCTTAAGACCCCTCTCCATCAAACCAACACCGGACAGACACAGGACAAGTGCAAAACCCTGTGGACATAAGGGACAAGTCCTTTCCCTGCTCTTATCGCATTTACAATGGCCCTTGAATTAGCAAGGGTGCTTTCTTATTCCAGGGAATATTCAGGAACGGAATAGTTGGGAAGTCTCAGAGTGGGTGGGTCAGGCAGAGCTGTTCTGGTTGGTGTGGCCTGGCACTGCTCGGTACCCAGGACCGCTCCAGGGCGTCAGTGAAGCCACTGGTGCTCTCTGGGTTCCCAGATGGGGGCTGAGTTCCTGCTTTCCGTCTGGCAAGTGCACAGGGAGCTTTGGGCTGGGCACGGGGAAGGTCTACAGGGCTCAGCAGGCCCGCACTTTCCCCAAGTGAATAGGGACAATGGTACAAAGTCACGCAAGGACAAAAGACCCCAAGTGCCCACTGGAGAGGAGGAAAGTCCCTTGGTACAGCTTCAGAGTCCATGGTGCCACCAGCCTTGAAGAAAGCTCAGCTGTTGAGCTTTGGTCTGGTATCAAAGAAGAGCAGGATGATCGACAAAGGCGAGGAGCTTCTCCGCACTATTGCAATTACACTTCAGTGTGAAGTGAGAGAGTCTTTACATCTTTCAAACAAAGCAATATATTGCAACAGATGGAAGGAAGAAGCAGGTGTGAGTTCCTGGCCAGACACCGAGATTTTGTATAAGTAGGAAACAACGTCACCCTTACTAATTTTTATTGGTTTAAAAATTGAGTTATTTTAAATGAGATATGTTGATCTATTTGGCATGGAATAGGCTATTATTTTTGAATAAATATGTTAAAGTAAATATTTAATCTAAATTTTAAATATGTTGACTATCAATAGAATCCATATAAATGAAAGGTCTTTGGAGTCCTCAGAGATTTTCAAGAGTGCAAAGATCCTAAAACCAAACTGAGAACCGCTGACCTGGTCAAATCATCTGATTGACAGGAGGAAAACAGCACCAGGATTTCGGTCTTTTTTTGAGGTAATGGCAATTTTTCAGCAGAGCCAGGAGCGAGGGCAGAGCCTTTGATTCTTGGTCCAGTGTTCTTTCCATTACATTATGTGGAGGGGAGTTTCAGCATGTGCCATTTGAATATTTTAATGCTTGTGTATTTCGCTAAGGCTGTGTCTTTGCTGGAGCCAACACTCAGGTTGTGTTAGCAATATCAGCAAAAATAAGCCATATTTTCCCATGGATTATTTATATTGTGAACGCTGGTATAGGCCAATGGGTTCTCGATAAAATTTTAAAAATAATTTATCTGAGTAAACCATTTTGATACATGATTTGGATCCATTATTTCTATCATCACCTCAGATTTGATTTTGGTTTGACATATGGCTACAATCATATTTTAAAGGCCATGTCGAAGATAGTGATAATGTCTAAGCATTTGTGATCCCCACAATGAATAAAACAAATGTGGTCGACCCCACGTCAAGGAGAGGCCTGCTTCCCGGGAGGCTCCAGGATCCGGCCGCCTTGAAAAGAATCTGGAGGCTGTTTCCCTTCCTGCTTTTGCTCCTGGGGTGGCCCAGGACAATCCTGTGGCTCACTGCAGTGACTCTGTGGCCATGCATCTGTTTTCTCTTCCCCACAAAACGGTAATGGTTCCCCAGAGCATGGTGGGCGATCTCACCTTCTCTTGAGAACCTGGCAGGTGTAGAAAGGGACACAGGTGAATCCTGAGCTGGGGTTTCCCAGGACAGACACAGCCTCGGGGCCTTGGGAAGAAAGTCTCCTGGCCTGTGATTGGGAACACCAATTGCCGCAGGAGAAGAGGAGCTGGCACTGACAGCCGCTGCCGACTCTCCGACTTTCTCTCTTCTCTTCCTCAGTCATGGGAGCGCTGTACATTCCCAGTGACAGCATCGTAGTCACTGAGGACGAGCCTTGTACTGTCACTTGCCGCGCACTGGGCTGGAGCCCACTCCCGAATATTTCCTGGGAGGTCGCCGTCCCCGTAAGCCAGTCTAGCTATTACTCCTTCCTGGAGCCCGGCGAGCCCCGCAGTACGGTGAGCGTCCTGGCTCTCACGCCGCAGGGCAACGGGACCCTGACTTGTGTGGCTAACCTGAGGAGTGTGCAGGCCCACAAGGCCGTGGCTGTCAACCTCACGGTGGTCCAGTCTCCGTCTGGTGAGTGAAGACTTTCTGCCTCATGTCCAGGGAATTACGCCTTCAAGCTTCTGTTTTCTGTGTGGTGCTAAAATAATGCCTGAGAAAATCACAGGGGACCTTGGTTTCTAGCTGGGGATGGTAATGAAGACAAATATCTTGTGCTGTTGGCTTAAAGATCCTGTGATCTCTTCTGCACTTAAAATTCATCTTCAGGTTTTTTTTTCTCTCCCCTGAATTGCACATGAAGACCATTCAGGAGTCTTGCCGATCAATGATCATAAAAGAGCATTGGATTCAGAGACAGATGCTTGGATTGAATATTTTCTCTAGCCTCTACTGACACTGTTCCAGGTTGGTCCCACTCCTGAGGAGAGGAAGCAGGTCCCAGTGTTGCGGAGGGTGTTCGGGTTGCCTTAGGAGAATTACGAGGTTGGATCTAGTTTGCCCAGCAAATCCTCGACGCGCCATGTTTCCATCGACTGTTTAGCTGGACTAAGGGATATGACTTTAAAGTCTAGATCCTTCAGTGGGATCTACATGGGGTCCTTGACAGGCCAGAGACTCTAACCAGCACCTTGCAGAGCCTATGAGCTCCAAGGGGTGTGGGTGGATGGGAGTGCAGGGGTGGTGGGGTTTTGGGTGCTCAGCCTGGAGATTCTCTTTAATGCCTGTGTTTCACAGAAGACAGGGAGGTCTGGAAAAGTGTTCTGCTCTAATCAAGAGCACTAGCTGGGTGGGGCAGAGTGAGTCCTGGAAGCTAAGGAGAGTTTTTCTCTTGGTTCAAAGCTTTTCCCACCATGCAACCACCATTACTTGAGGGTTTTCAAAGTTCAGAACAAAGCTCTAGCCAAAGCAAAATAATAATAATAATAATCCAATAATAAACAGCACTTTCCAACCACAATAAAGAGGCACTGTCCCAAGCACTTCCCAAGTATTTTCACCACTGTGACCAAAAGACCTGACAAGAACAATCAGAGGAGGAAAAATTTATTTGGGGGCTCATGATTTCAGAAGTCTCAGTCCATAAAAGTCCAATACCACTCCTTGGGGCCTAAGGGGAGGCAGAACATCATGGCGGAAATGAGTGGTGGAGGAAAGTGGCTCAGGACGTGGTGATCAGGAAGTAGAGACAGTGCCACTCAATGAGGACTAAATATACACCCGAAGGCATGCTCTCAGTGACCCGGCTCCTCCAGCCACACCCTATCTGCCTACAGTTCCCACCGGGAACTATCGGGATTGATTCACTGATTAGGTTGAGGCTCTCTAACCCGGTCATTTCACCTCCAAACTTTCTTGCATTTTCTCATACGTTTTTGGGGGATACCTCACATCCAAACAGAACATCAACTATGAACCAGGTTCACCTGCACAGCAACCCTAGTTACTGTAAGGTGAGGTGACAGGGACAGTATTGACAGGATTTTGATCAAGCCATCGAGACGGTAGACAGCAGGGCAGTCCTGGCAGTCTGTCCCTAGGATCTGACCACCCACTCCACCCACTACCGTGGAGTGCCACTGAATTGTGCAAGGGCTTCCTGTGGCTGCTGTATGAGGTGTTGCAGATGACAGGCGGGGGCTGGGGGGACCAAACAGCAGGAAGTCACTGTCTGGTCCTTCTGGAGCTGCAGTCTCAGGTCAGGGTGTCAGCAGGCTTGTTCCTCCTGAGGGCCGGGAGGGAGAATCTGTTCTGCTGCTTTCCTTTCATTTCTGGTATTGGCTGGTGGTCTTTGGCGATGTGTCTTTGGCCATATTGATGGAACTCTGCCTTCATCTTCCCATGGTATTCTCCCTGTGACCAGACCCCCCAGTCATATTGGATCTTACTCAGAATGACCTCAACCTACATTTGCAATGCTTCTCTTTCAAAATAAGATCACATTCTGAGGGACTGAACGTGAGTTATTTTGGGGCACAGTTCATCCCATAACAGGAATCTCTGAACCTGTCAAAACCTCTTCTGAGCCTGACCTGTTGTAAGCACCCACCATCTGTGCTCCGTGCTACGTGGATTGATCCCCAGGGCAGTGTTTGCTCACTCCCCTGATGTAAGCCTTCTTGTTTCCAATTCGGCTGTCCCCAGAGACCAGGCAGACAACAAAAATGAACACAGAAATGAATATATGCATCAGCTAGAGGATGGAGTGGTAGGGGAGGGGGGAACCAGGGCAATATGGTGATGTGGGCCCTGTACTACCAGGCCTCAAGTACTCCATGACTAGGTAGATAGCTGGAATTTTATGCGAACTTCTGTGGCTTTTGAATGCCGTAGCTACTTAAACCATTTGGTAACTCTGTAGGCTAAGCAAACACGATAACCATAAGGGGCCTTGTACTGTCCATTCCCCAGCCCTGTGTGATGTCTCCCTGTTAAAACAGGCCCTCACTCAGTCACTCTGAGGTCTGTGGACTAGGAAAATGGTACTGCAGAGTGAATGTATCTCCAAGAGAACTAACTTGTAGCTATTGTTTTCTAAATTCCAAGGAGCAGAAGTCTATTACAAGGATCCCTCCTCCTTTTCCCTCATCTAGAAGGTTCTGGAAGCCCTTTGTTCTGGAATAAGAAAGAGCAGGAGGGCGGCTCACTGGGGCAGTGCCTCCCCTCCTGCTTGTTTGGGTGCACACACTCTAGCTCTCCTGAGCTGGCTGTGGGATGTCGCGCTGGGTTGCTTAGGCCTGGCTCCGGTGGAGGCAGTGTTTCCAGGGCAGGGACATGAACCTTGTGTTTCTTTAGTCAAGGCTAGCTTATCCTAGCTGATTAAATTCAGGGAAATCTAGCTTTTCCCTACCAAGACAGTATGTGGGGATGAGCTCGAATCCAAACCTAGTTTGCTTTTCTTTCTCCACCTTACTTTGAACAGTTATAAAACCTTTACAACAGTTGCGAGGACAATATAGGAATTACCCATGTTTCTTCATCTGGGTCACTAAATGTTCCCTAGATGCTTGTCATGCTTGCCTCCCTCTTTTTCTGTCCCTCAACCTTCCCCCAGAGTATTTGAGAGTCACCTGGAGATGGGATGATGCTGTGTCCTGAAATGCCTCAGAGGTCTGTCGTACAGGGAGGCCACTCTCCCACATGACCCCCCAGAGTTGGCTACCAGAAAGCTCGACCTTCCTCCAGGCCCTTGCACAGCATGGGGTCTGTACTTCCAGTATCTCTGATAATGTAATATGGAGTGAGTCGTTTCCCCCAAACTGGTGTTAGCTCTGGGTGTCAGGGCTTCAGTCTCCCTGAAGTTCAAATGGCTCCCCTAACTTTTTGCCTCATGGTCTAAACATTTTTGAAGGGTCCAGTCTACTTCTGAAGGATTCTCCCCAATTTGGATTTTTTCCTAATTTTTTCCCAGCATACTTTGCAGTGGGCCAAATGTAATCTTGCAAGACGTAGGTGATGCCACATGGGCACACGAGGACAGTGTTCTCTGTCATTGATAATGAGAATGTCTGTGGCATCTCCTGGATCTCTCCGGTGAAAAGCTACCCTTTTGCCTTAATAATTCACATCGGATCCATGCACCTGTGGGAAGGCGCTGTTTCTCCACAGCCTTCCACCTAATAACTTTTGCATTTACTGCTAAGTCACTGCTGGAATGTGCTATTTCTATGCTGGCTCTAAACCAGCCTTTCTATATTGAGTTGTTGGGATTCTTTTATAATGAAGAGACCTTCTTTTCTTCCTTTCGTCTCTCTTTTCCTTCCTGTTTGGTATGGACTCATTTTTTTTCCAACCCATTGTATTCCACTCTTGTCATTATTCCTTTTGATGCTCAGCTTGGTCCCAGGGTGGCCTGCAGGAGTCCTTTCAAGCTGTCTCGGTGTCTTTTTGATGTGACCTATTACTTTCTTAGCACTTGGTCCAGTCAGTGTTCCAGACTCACTCTGCACCTCCGTGTCCCAGCCTGGAATCGACCACGTTGGCACGGAGCTGACCAGCTTGCCTTTACGCTACTTAAATATGATGAAATCTGGTCCAGGCTTCGAAAGGAAGACTGAAAAAAAAAAAAACGCATAAACCTTCTGTATTCTGGAAAGAAGTGTCTGTTGAAGCACGTAGTTGCAGGGTAGCAGGGCAGCCAGGAGCTCCTCCAGGACCGATGGTACCCTATAGAAAGGGATTTTAGAGATTAGGTAGCCAGAAATTTTTTTCCTGCTATAGGGGCAGGGCAGAGGGAGGGCGTTTAATGTCCCTTGTAGGTTGACTCAGTGGAATTCTGCAGGGACCAAACGAGTGCTTTACGTTCAGTGGCTAGAGGCAGGACTGCTGGATAGGAGGTTTAGTGGGTGGGCGGCAGTGAGTCTGTCCTTATTGGACTCATTTGGAAAAGGGTCATTAGTTTCTAAATTATTCATCCAGGTCTGGAGCAGCTGGTGCTGGCAGTGTGCTGTGTGTTTTGTGCAAGTTTTTTTTGGCGGAAGTCTCCGTCCCAGCCTTGGCTGGTGCAGCTGGCCTGAGGCTGCAAGTGGCAGAGCCAGGTTCCCAGGGAGTCGCGAGGGAGTCAGCTCTGCCTGTCAGGCTTCTTCAGGGATCTGGTCACCATCAGTCCTGATGCCACTTCCCAAAGCACAAGGAATCTGCTCTCATTTCTGGAGTGACCCCTGTCAGTCACTGAGAGAAGGACAGTGGCAGCAGAGGAGGTTGGAGCAGGTCAGGCCACATTGCCCAGAGTTCTTCCTACTGGTGTGTAGACCAAAAGCCTTCCTCAAGAAAAGCGGATTGCAAGGTGAATGCTCATCTTCAGAACTGTCTTATAAAAGCTGATTTTCTTGCTGACAGAAGAAACAGAAACTTAGAGTATCACAGACATCCCTGAGACTAGCAAGCAACAGCCCTCTCGCCCCTGTCTTGAGACACTGTGGGCCTTCGTGCCACTCTGGGTTGTTTTCTTTTTTAAATTTGTTTTAATTAGATACACATGACAGTACAATGATCTTGACGTATCATAGATTTGAATCTCTGGGTTGTTTTCTTTGCATGTATCTGTGGAGAGCTTGGGAAAGGATGGAGGTGACACATGACCGCCCCCTGTAGGAGGGCGTGACTCCTGTCCACAGTGCATGACCACGGAAATTCAGGGGCAGAGAAGGGCGGTAGGCGTGGCAGTCCTTTCACTCTACAACTAATGGTGTGATTCTGGGCTCCGTTGTCTCACCTGTGACAAGGGCAGGAGAGGAGCAGAGCGGTTCTCCCTTCCTCTGTGTGTCGGTCACCAGAGGAGCCTGGACGCAGACACCGAGGCTCAGGCTCCTCCCCAGAGACTTGGTTTAACTGGTCTTCTTGGAGCCTGGAAGTCAGGATTTTAAAGTTCCCAAACCATCTGTTGGGCACCTAGGATTTTGGGACACTGTTCTAAAAAAAAAATCTCTAGGTCCCCACCTTCCATCTAGCCTTCAGGAGTTGTGATCCATGCAGGTTTGATCATCAGACAGGGGCTGCTCCCGCTCACTCACTAGACAAGTGGCCGCTGTTGGTGGTAGAGGGCGTGGGCTGAAGCGCCTGCAGCACTGGGGTGGCCTGCCCAGGCAAGACGCAGAGCCAGGGCTGGCGTCTCACTGGTCCAGTGATCCCCCGTGTCCCTCCGGTTCACCCAGAAGCGTGCTTTGTACATGGTGGCGGTGAGATTTTGTATGAACACAGTTGGCTTCAAGAAATTCTACGCAGCCTTTTACAGCTGCACCTTCCTTTGAGAGCACCTGGGAGATACCTCTTCCTTGTCTTCAAAGACGGAAAGAAGGGAAAAGGACACTCTTGAGGCTGAGCAAAGCCCGCCCTAGGTCAGTCGTGCAGCCCCCACCGTGGTGTGAAGACTGTAGGGAGGGAGGCGGTGCTGACCGGGAGATGGCCTCTCAGGCCCCGTCTGTGGTCACTCAGGGATGGCACCTCTCTGCCAGCGAACCTACCGCACCTTGCAGCAGGCACACCGCAGACTTCTTGAAGACGGATTTATTTCCCGTCAGGCCTGGGTGGTGACTTCCCAGGGGGATCGGGGTAACTCATGGCAGGGTGCGGGGTGAGTTGAAGGACGAGGCTCTCCTGTGCCAAGAGCCCTGGGCAGATCACTTGGGCTCTTGGCTCCTGGATAAGACCATTCCAAGACTCTGTGTTTTCTGTGCACCTTTATGATTTTTTGATTTATCAATATATGACTGTTATTATTTATTTTTTTCAATCTCCCATAATTGTATCCATTTTAAAAATTGGCCTTATACTGAACAAAAATATCCAGTGTGTATAGGATACATGTGTACATATACAAACACACACAAACTATACACATGTGTGTAACATATGAAAAATAAAATCATTATTAAAACAAAGGAGGTTAACTGTGGAGCTCCAGGACGAAACCCTCCCCACCCCGGCTCATGTACCAGGCTTTGTCCTCCCCTGAGTTAGGGGGAGACTAGAGCTCAAGCCTCTCCCAGGTGTAGACTTCCAGCAGCACATGGTCACCACCAGTAGAGAGCAGAGGAATGAGCCTTCTGGTTCCTGAGGCCAGTTGCCATTTGGTCAGAGGTGGGGGCTTTTGGGCAGGCATCGCCTGGCTGACTGGTGAGTTAAGGAACAAGGAAGTGGGTGATGCCAGTATGGTCCATTCTCCTCCTTGACTCTGTCTCCAGTCTCTGCAAGGCTGCTTCCCCTCCTGCAAACAGGCACGCCCAAGGGCACTCCCAAGGACACAGCAGGCAGTGGCTTCTAGGTCAGGGGAGAGGCTGTCAGGTCAAGACTGAGCTGGCAGGACGGTGGGAAAGGCCACGGCATGATGTCTTAGCAGGTGAGGGGTCCTGCCGATTGCTGACATGCTGAGCCAGACCTTACTGTTTAACCTGAGCCAGCTCCCTTATTGTGAAAATTCGTCCTATTTGCAAGCTGAGTTTTGTAAGAGCCCATCAAACTGGATGCAGGGTGACAGCGGCAATCTCAGACATGTGCATTGGAACTTAGAGCCTCCTCAGAACTTTCCCACACATTTTTTGAGTCTCTGGGTAAGAATTGTTACTGGTGAGTGAGATGGAGGCCAAAGGGGACATAGCAGGTACGCAGTGGCATGAGACTGACTGGCTTCCCCAAGTCAGGCCCCAAGAGAAGCCCGAAGCTCTTGTCAGTCATAAACCTTCCCCACAGTGCTGATTTTCAACTCTAGATTGAGAATAGATTGATGAAGTTCTTGACTTAATCCTATTCTTATCGATTTGTGGGAGGGGGCATATGGGAGCACCCTGTAATGAATGGAGTTGCTCTTGGGTAGTGTTTACATTTTTGTCACATACCAGGGATTCTCAGAGTGTGGGTCCTCAGCCACCTGCATCTCAATCACTTGGGACACTATTCCAAATCCCTTGATTCTGCACATCCAGCAAGCATTCCAGAGGATTCTTGGGGTTCTTCCATCTGTGGAACAAGGGGATAATAAGCTTGCTCTCTGAAAAGGAGGAGCTTGTGCTAGTGTTCCAAGTCTGGGGGTGGGAGGTATGGTAGAAAAGGGTATGATTCCATCTTCTTCCCATCACAATTTTTTTTGGCTCTTTTCTTGTCTCTTTCTGTCCTATCTCATTTCAGAAAGATGATGATTAAGGTGGAGACAGATGACATTAGAAAAATAGTTGACTTTCTCTACATTCCTACAATTCTGTTCTGAGCATCCTAATATGGTCAGAAAGGTGAGTTCTAGGTATGACTTGGCTACAGCCAACTGCCTGACTTCTCTGTGTGGAGACAGAAGGGAACTCAGCATGTTAGTCATCCATCCATCCATCCATCCATCCATCCATCATGCCTAATATGTTCCAGGTGCTTGGAGCATAAGAAAAATAAGTCAGTCCTTGACCTTGAGAAAGGTAAGTCCTGTTTGGACATCGTAAGATATATAAGAAGAAATGGAAGCAACAGTTGATTTCCTTGACGTTTGATATGACAGTACATGTGAGGTGTTCAAAAGAGAAACTGTCAAAATTATTTTAATATTTCTCAATTTCTTAGAAGAAAAATTTAAAAAAATCCTTTACAGACAAAGCAGAGAATCTTTGTGTAGGAAGGCAAGACACATATTTTTTATATTATATAATTCTTCAATGTATAGAGTTCCCGGAATTTCAGCTCTTGTTTTTAGACAGGTATGTAGGTGATTCTGCAGCTGGATCCTGACCTGCCCATGAGTCAGCCTCCAGGTGTTTGGAGGTGTTAGACACAAGGCAAAAGTGATCATCTCTAGCAGTGCCACGCTCGTTCTGAGCATTTGGCACAGACATGGGAATGGCAAACTATAATTGCAAGGTCAATTTTCAAGGAAAGCTCTAAGGAAGAACATCCAAGAGTGATTTTCAACTCTGGCCTTTGGTTCCAAAGTGCTGAATGACCATTAATTTCAAAGCCAACTCCATGTTCCTTCAGAGGAAGACTCTGTTTTGATATTTTTTGATGTGTAGCATCTAATAAAGTAGCGCACATTTACATCAAGATGCAACTCACTCCCTCAGGGCTGAGTGACAATTGTTTGTCTAGAGCAATTCACAGTCGGACAGTGGTGGTTTGGCTTCCATGTGGCTTGGCAGGGAGAAGCGAAATGCTGGACGAGGCCCTCCTGGGAGCACCAGTGTCGTTCCCACAAACCATGGCCCGGCCATGCTGCCCGGTAGGACTTTCTGTCATGACAGAGGTATCCCATAGCTGTGATAATGGGACAGTAACAGAGGCACGGAATAGTTAATACACCTAATTTGAATTAATTAAAATTTGAATTTGAATAACAACATAAAAAGCCAGGATTGGAGAGCTCTGAAACATGGCAGCAAAAAATCAAACTGGCCTTTTTTCTCTCTTTCCTGCTCTGCCCGCTTCCTTTAACTTCCTGCCCGTTCCACCTCGGCTGGCCATTTTTCTCGTGACCCCCTGACTGCCGGGTACAATCAGAGGGTGAAGCGTCCCGAGGAGGGTGGCTCCTGAGAGCTATGGGAAGGCAATTTCAGCCTGAGAACTCCATCCTGTAGCCGGGTCTGGGGGGGCTGCCGCGAAAGCCCTGCACCTGGCTTCCTTAGCAGTGACCGTCTCTGTTCCTGTTGGCTCTGGGACCTCAGAGTGGCCCCCAGGAGCGAGACCCCCGTCATTCTCCAGTCTTGGCCGGCAGCAGCTGCTTGAGGATGATTCTTGAGTGAACACAGAAGGTGCCAGCAGGTGTGATGAGAGTCCTCCGCCCCGGGCCCAGGCTCTCGCCCCTCAGGGCGTCAGGTGCTCCCGACTCACACCTGGGCTGGGTTCCTCAGCAGTTATTTATGGATAACAATAAATATGATGATGGAGATGCTGACCCGTGTTGACTAACCAAACTCACGGAAGGGACGCTAGCCTCGGGCGCCCGGCCACGGCAGGCTCCCTCTTGGCATTGGTGGAAAACAGACTGTAATGTAGATCCAGGCAGAGTCCACGATCCCAGGCAAAGCTCCCTCAAATGTCTCCTCTCCTTTCAACCTCGCAGACAACACGGAAAAGTCAGGTGCATCGTTGCCCACCTGGGCCATTGCTCTGCTCGCAGTGTTATGCGTGTCGGTGTTTATCCTGATAGTTGTTCTGATCATCGTATTCTGCTGCTGTTGTTCCTCTCGGAGAAAGAAAAAAGGTAACTTTTTCCTGTGTGAATTTTTATGTAGTTTTGAAGTTTGGTGTAAGCAGATGAAGCTGATGAGCTCATGAGCTCTTTTAAATGACACACTGAGGTGAGCAGATAGAACTTCCCACCTGCAAGAATGGATCTTGTCAAAAAGACAGATGGCCAGTGATGGAGACAGTGTGGAGAGAGGGGGCCCTGGAACACTGGTGGGAATGCAAATAGGAGGGGCCATTATGGGAACAGTGGGGGGGGGGCTCAGACAAAATGAAGCCCAGGGCCACTGTGTGATCCAGCAACCCCACTACTGGGTATGTACCCAAAGAAAGCGGAATCGGTATGTCAAAGAGATGCCAGCTCTCCACGTTCACGGCAGCACTATTGTTAGAAGGGGAAACCGTCCAAATGTCCATCCATTGAGGAATGGAGAAAGAAAGTGTGAGCTATCACACACGCGAACTTACACAGAGTCAAAGGGCAGCTGCCAGGTTGGGGCTGAGGGGATGGGGACACGTAGGTCCAAGCAGACAAGGTTTCAGTCAGCCAGGACAGATAAGTTATGGAGATCCATTGCAAAGCAGGGTGTCTGTGCTCATCATTCTGCATTGTGTGCTCGGAAATTACTACGAGAACAGGTTCCAAATGTTCTCACCATAGAAAGGTGATTAAACGTAAGAGGCGATGGATGTATTGAATAGTCTTTAATCTGTTCATGATGCACCCATGTCAAAACGTCATACCACACGCTGGAAGTGTATACAATTTTAACACATATAAAACTGATATATATATAAAATAGATCAATATCAGTTATACTTCATAAAGTTGGGAAAACAGTAACAAAAAATGAGACAAAACGCAAAACAGAAGAGCCCTTGACTCCAAAGCCCTTGAAGGGAGCTGGAGAGATCCACGGGGAAGCTGAGGGTCGTCTGGGAAGGAGCTGATCTGTAGGAGCTGTGGGACCGTCCCTCTGCCGGAAGCCAGGGAGGCAGTGCCTTTCTCACCAGAGACTCGGATTATTTGAACTTTGTGCTTACTTTCAAGGGTATGTAGCTACTGTGATGCGTCATTGAATGCTGTAGTTTTTTTTTTTTAGGATAAAACCTACCTGTTTGGGCACATCAGAAAATATTAATGTCCTGGTAGAAAGAAAAATAAGGTCTCCTGTTACAGTCTGAGGATAATTTCAATGCTTCAAATGACTAAATATAACTTTTTCCCCATAAAGTATTTTTTGGTACTCGACTGGTACCTGCAGAGTTCTCCCTGTGCCAAGTGGTTGACAGTGGAGTGACTGAGAGGGACCCAGTGGAGTCCTAAAGAACACAGGCTTGAGAGACAGGCGTGGGGACTTGGTCTGTGGCTCGTTACTCCCCATCTTCAGATTCTAGATTCACTGTAGTTCAAGAATCCATTGATTAGTGATATTAGCAATTTAATGACAGCTTTTGGGGGTACTTGTGTATGTACCAACCATATCTACCATTGGCACAAATGAAACTGATAGAAAATGTATCTTAGAACAACGTGAAAGGGTAATGCTACCAAGGTAATATCTAGTCTATTAAATTGGTGACACTAATAACTACTCTTGGTTGTTGCAACAATTAAATGAGGTGATGCTTTGTACAGTTCTGCCCTGGGGCTCATACATTGTCAATACTAACGAATGACAGTGGTGATTGGTGGTGCCAGCACTTCTTGTTGAAGGAGTCTTTTATAATATTGGTAATCAAACTCAAAACCACTAAATACTAATTGGATACCCACCGTCTTTCAGGTTCCTTAGGTTTACTTATTTTTCTATTGGTTAAGAGTGAATTCTACTTTCCTTATTCTTGGAAGCCACTGGATGATTTGGTGTGGGGGCCACTTCTTAATACCTGCTGGGTCACCAATACTAATGTGAGGGTTAGTAGAATCTGGGCGTCTGTAACAATCAGTGAGATTTTGTTTTTAAAATGAGTATTCTGATTTTTCTAATTTGTTTTTTTGCAGAGTCTGTTTATCAAATTAAAATAAGGTAAGTTTGAAATCATGTCAGTTTTTTGAAAACCAAGCGAACTACCACCACCACCAACAGCACACATACCCATAATTGTGCCATTTTAGGGTTTGTGTTACTCAAAATTAAGTCCTGAAAATAGGCGATACTGCAGAGCACATGTGCCAGCCACAGACTCACGGGGCGGCCCTCGGGGACTAGCACGGGGTGGATGACGGCTGCCCGACTTGCTCTGGCTGCTCGGGGCTGGAGCAGACGTGTTGGTGCCTGGCATTTGCAGCTCCTTCCACAAGAGGACACTGTGCACCAGGACTGTCCCTCCTGTTCTCCGTTGAGGATGGGGACACCAGAGAGGGTACGCTGGGATTTCTGGGGGCATTGGACAGCCAGGCCTCGGAGAGCTGCAGGAGGCCCTGCTCAGGAGGACAGAGGAGGCCGCATTCCCCTCCTTGCACCACGGGAGGCAGGACACAGACTCCCCTCCTTCCCACACTGTCCAGCAGTAGCTGCAAGCACTGTGAAGGTGACCGTGTCGAGGCCCACCAGAGCTCGTGCCCGCCAGTGTGGACGCAGCACTTGGGCAGGCAGCAGTGCTCCGAGGGGAGGGCTGTGGCCCCGGGTGGCTTCCCTGCGGGGGCCCTGACAGTCATGGCTAGCTGTCGGTATTCGCCTGTTAATCTGAAAAGCTAAGACTTAAACTCTCCCCGGCTGCTCTCAGCACAGTGGACAAATGTGTGTCCTCAGGAAGGGACAGGTGCTATCCATCTCTCCCCGCCGCTGGTGATGATGCGGATCTGAGAGGCGCTGTCTTCTGAGGACGCCACCGTGGAGCATCTGAAGACACGTCCCCGTGGGGCCTGACTTAGGGGAGGGAGGAGGAAGGGACACCACCCTGATAACCTTTCTGGCCTCTTTTCGACTCTACCCCTCAGCGGGATCACAGCGTGGAGGCTGGCCTTGCCCACTGTTGACCATGGCCACATCTTTGGTGTCTGTTCGGGGGCCTTAGGTGACCTCAAAGCATAGTAAGATGATCAAGAGCCATTGAGGGTCCTGGGCACGGAGCAGCAACAGCCACAGTGCAGTGACCGTGTGGGTCCACGGGACAGCTGGCCTTCGCTGAGGGCGTCCCACGCACGTCAGCTTCTGACCTAAGCCCTGTGGAGCTTTGCAGTCTGGATTCTCACAGTGACTTTATGAGGCCATTTTTTTCCATTTCGTAAATGAGGACCCTGAGCTAGAGGTTAGGCAAAATTCCTGACATGTCCCCTGTGGGCGGGGGGGGGGGGTGGTGGGAACGTGAACAGGGAGCTGTTCCAGGCTCAGGTCCTTCCTGTGTGTGCTACTCCCGTGCTGGACCAGGCTCCCTGTCCGGAGGTGAGGACAGGGTAGCTCGCTCGCTGACCTGGGTCCTTCCAGTTGTCCTGGTGCTGACTCCTGCCACGCACGGCATCCTTTGCATCAAAATCACATGTGCGTTTTAAAATTTTTTAATAGAATCAGTGCACGTTTATTGTAGACAACAATTAAACAAATATAGGTGTAAGAATTGGTGTTCAAATCCCTTACAGCTCCACGGCCCAGGGTAATCATGTCCTCTACGCATGTGTGTACCTACGGGCACACGTGTTCACATACACATATGTTCACACACACACGCACACACACGCACACAGTTACTTTATAACTTGCTCTTTTCATTTAACTCCATCCGGAAGTCAATTTTCTATCAACAATCATTTGTCCACCATATATATATATTTATGTATTTATATTTTTGTACCAGGGATTGAACCTAAGGGCACTTAACCACTGAGCCACATCCACAGCCCTTTTTATGTTTTATTTTGAGGCAGGGTCTTGCTAATCTGCTATGGCCTAACTAAATTGCTGAGGGTGATGATCCTCCTGCCCCAGCCTCCCGGTGCGGAGTCACAGGGTGCCCTCCGCCCTGGGCTTGCCCACAGCACTCTTGTTTGTTTGATGAAGTCTTAAATGGTTGTGTGACTACAGAAAAGGGCACAGACCATGCCCGTGTGGCTTGGCTGGTGTTCACAGGGCACTTGTGCCAGGACTTGGCTGCTGAGATTCTGAGCTGGAACATCCTCAGTGTCCCCAAAGTGCTGCTCAGACCCCATCAAATTGTTGTCTGCCCCTTGTCACCAAAGGCAGCATTCTCTGGCACCTGTCCCCACATCCCCAGACACTAGACTCCTGTAACTGTCACAGAGTGGACTCATGTCACGCGTACTCATGCACGTCTTCCTGCTTGAGCTCCTCACTCGGGCTGAGCCACATTGGCACACAGATATTGATGGCGTGACAGTTACACAATGTCACCACAATGTCACGGTGTGCAATTTATTTTTCCCTATGGCTTTAAGTGGGCGCTTGGGTAGTTTTCAGGTTGGGGCCGTTCTGAATGGAATGGCCCCTCTGTGAGCTGCTCATACGTCCTTTTGTGAACCCAAGTGCCCACTCCTGTTTGTCCTTCTGTCGGGCGCACCTCTAGCAGAGAGCCCTGGGCCACAGGGCAGGCCTGACTTCCTCCACAGTTTCCAAAGGAGCTGCTTCCATGGCCCCCAGCAGCTCTCGAACGTCCTCATCTGTCATGAGTTTTGCAGCAGCGTGGAGACATGTCCTAGAGACACTCATCATTCATTTTACCAAGTCCTTGCTGCTGGCCACCTGGGCTGTTTGTGGGTCTTGCTATTATACAGAGCCCACGAGGAATACTCTTTCTAGAACTAATTCTTAGACATCGAGTAACTTATTCCAAACTTCTGAAACTCAATATTTCTAATTCTCCCTCTAAACATTGCCAGACGTCATTCCCAGCATGCTGCCCCACCTTGCTGTATTTCTGAGGTTGGCACAGGGTTTCCATAAAGGGCTGCATTGTAAGCGGTTTGGTTCTGCCAGCCATCTGGTCTTTGTCACAACATTCAACTCTGCTGTTGTAACACGAGAGCGGCCCCAGACCACACGGTGGCCTGTGGACAGGTGTGGCCGTGTTCCAACAAAACTTTATTTATAACAGCAGCTGGTAGCTGCTGTTACCCCTGCTTGACTCAGTGGTTCCTGAGAGTGGAGCACCAGGTGGGTCTCATGAGGTCCATGGGGCTCTGGTGCACAGGTTCCATCCCTCTCGTCCCGAGGACGTGAACTTGTGGACCGTGCACACCTGCACTGTGAGCCAGTCACCTGGCTGAAGCTTTCCTGCATCGGAGGCTGAGGGTAGCCAAGCAACCCAGGTCTCTGTTGCCGACTAACATGTGACTTTGTTCTACTTCTAGGAACTCTGAAAAGGACAACACAAAGAAAGGAACTTCTGAGACAAAATTAAAAAACGAAAATGAAAACTATGCATTCAGTTCAGATGAACCAAGGACCACACGTGAGTAGCTGGTGGGGCAGGAGAGAGGCAGCCAGGAGACCGTACTGACGCAGGGCCGGCTGGCCGGATGCCACTCCTGGGGAGGACAGCAGCCACAGCAGTAGCAACTTCTTGGATAATGTTTAGAAGGAGAAATTCTAGAATCAGGAATATTCTAGGACTAGGTTATTAGTAAAATCCACCTGTTTATCTAAAACTCATCTTTTAGGTCTTTTCCCAGGATTTTTCTATAAAGCCTTCTGGAGACCCCCTCCACTTCTGAAGCATCGTTCTGATCATCTCACTTTCACAGAGGCTAATGGGTGGCAGAATCTTTGAAGGCTGCCTCCGGACAGTGGATTTGTAAGGCTGATGATAAGGAAAGTCAGAACAGATCCCGCCCCAGCAGTCTTCGAGGAAGACCCAGCAGAACAAATCCCCCGGGATGACTTTCAGCCAATCAACCCTTGATGAGGATTTTTATTATTATTTTTTTCTACAATTGGAACTCTATCTTTAGAAACCCCCATTCCAAATACTAGGCTTCAGATCTTAAATAATTCTACAAAGCACAAATAGCTTCCATTTATAGCGTAACCACAACTTCCTGCAGTTTTTTGTGAATGTTTATTCATTAGTACTTTGAGCAATTAATCAAGCATCTTGACCAAATCTTGGCTCAAATCTAAACCTCTGTTTCTTCCCCCCATTTGCCCTGTGTATATTTTTCTTGGTCAGCTATTCATCTTGTCTCTAGATGAGGCTATTATGTCAAGAAAGGAATTGATTTTAAGTCAGTTTTTAAAATATCTTTATTTTACTAAAAGGATACAGTTCTAAAGTTATATAATCTCAAAGGAATTCTTACAAACAGTATTTATGGTTGTATTAGCTTCCCGTCACTATAACAAAATGCCCGAGATGAAAAGCTCATAAAGAGGAAAGGTTTTAATTTTGTTCACAATTTCCAGAAGCTTCAGTCTGCAATGGATCTGTCCTGTCACTTTGGTGAAGCAGCACATTTTGGAGGGGAGCACATGACAGAGTAGAGCTCCTCATCTCATGGCAGCCAGGAAGCAGGAGAGACGGAAAGGGGCCAGGGTCCAAATATCCCCTTCAAGGACCCATCTCTAATGATGTCTCTTCCTTCCAAGGCCCCGTCCCTTAATGGTTCTCCCACCTCCCCAGAGAGCCAGGCTGAGGACCTGGCCTTTAACACACGGGCCTTCAGGGCACACCCAGACTGAAACTGCAGCAATGGCTAGGGTTATTTGGTTCTGGGGCTCTACATAGGAGCAAGCACGTCTCCTTATACATCACAGCCTTCGGTGCATGTAACTCGGTTTATTTTTTAGTCACCAAACTCACCGAGCTCATTCTTCTACTTCAGAGACGGCGCCTCTCCCTCCCAAGTCCAGGGAAGCCAGCGCCCAGAGACAGCCGAGCGGCAGCCCTCCTCCCCAGGTGATGTGGCCGTTTCTTTCTCTGTTACCCTGCAGTGCGTGATTCTAAAATGGAGCCTGTTGGACATTCACGCTGGAGGGAATGGGGGGCGACCTTGAGTATCTCCCGTCCCTCCAGCAGTGACTCCAACACCAAAGCTGACGTGTGCGGTTGCCCATGAGCCTGTTTTGAGAGAAGGTCACCTGGCTGGGGGACGTACCAGCAGGGCCAGCAAAATCACAGATGCGCACAGCTTGCCAGGTGTTCTCGTTGAGCCAAGTTCTCCAGGACTTAAGTCAGCCCTGCTGACCTGATTACCTGGCCCCACAGGAGGCACATCTGTACTTGGACCAAGGGTACTGGGCTCATGGAAGGATGCTGGGTGCTGGGTGCTGGGTGAAGACATAGAAAAAGTGTTTGTGCATGAGAGAATCTGTGACAGGAGCTGGGGAGCTGGGGAGGCCCTGGTGGGACTAGGGTTGGGGGGAGAGCAGAGGGGCTGACCCTCGAGCTGCTCTTACTGAGAGGAGGGATGTTGCTGGCAGAGTGGGTTTTTTTGGGGAAAGAGCAGACATTTGGAGCTTGCAGATTCTGAGGTCTCACTTGGATGTGCACGTGAACCCGTTGGGTGTGCAGCTGAATTCATAAGCGTGACTTCTAGGGCGTGACACATGCTGAGGCTACTGTTGGATGTTGAACACAGCTGGGATGGCAACCTTGGGACCGGGGAGCACAGCGTGCTACCTCACACGGAGAGTCCTTGGCACTTGTTATTCACATGAATGAGCTAGAGCTAATATGCAGAAAATGAGATTTATTTCTAAAATCACGTTGGGCAAAACAAATGTAACCGGTGCCCTTCTCTGACCTGGACAAATGCAACCTCAGCCGAGGAGTGTCCAGAGCGTTCCTCGTGGGGCCCAGGGCACACGGTGTTCTCCCCTGCAGCTCTCAGGAGAGCAACCCCACGGCTGGGCTGCAGACGGTGCACTGCACTGGGCGGTCCTGGTTTGTTCTGCAGCGGAGGGTTCGTTAGCCTGCAGGAATAGCGCCCGCGTGGGCCCTGGCAGAGGATCACTCTTTTCTGCGTAGCTCTTTGCTGGATTGCTAGGCAGCCAGGCTGTAATTTTCCTCCTGCAATCAGGATTCAGCTCCCCACCTCCCTCCTGCTGGGGACCTCGCCTTCCAGGCCCTGGGGGAGGAAGGGAGTGCTGACAGATGCTCCTGTGTATCAGGAGGACTTCAGCCATGTCATTAGTGGTGACCCAGGTGGCCATGC
Organism: Callospermophilus lateralis; assembly: GCF_048772815.1. NCBI lineage: Eukaryota > Metazoa > Chordata > Mammalia > Rodentia > Sciuridae > Callospermophilus > Callospermophilus lateralis. The sequence continues at coordinate 5,252,983 of NC_135314.1, read as the reverse complement.
AGGAAGACATACGAGGGGACTGTGGCACCAAAGAAGCTGGGCCTAGAGACAGACCGCTAGTTCCTGGCAGCAGCTCTAGCGATGTCCTTAGGCTGTGTGGCAGGAAAATAGAGAGGTCAGTTCTTTCCATCAAGGTCCATCTCCTGGGCACATGTCTCTGCTGATGCATTTAATCTGAGAGATGACTCTGGAAGGGCTACACACAGGTTTCCTCTGGAAGCTCCAATCTGCCGATGAAGAGGTGGCAGTAAGGGAGTAGTCAGCTCTGAGGGATGCTGTGTGGACTCCCCAGGGCAGGGTGAAGTGGCTGTGAAGGCGTACGCCTTGCTGAGGGGCTCCACCACCTGGAGCCAGGCACAGACGTTCCAAGAGCACGTTTCAGCAGCCATTATTTCCACAGCTGCCTGTGGCCACCTTCTGTCAAGTGCCTCTGCACTGCCAGGCCCAGTGCTTGGGAGGAGATCAGGATTGGGTTGCACCAGACAATTCTCCTCTAAAGGCAGGTGGTGTAAACAGGGAAAGGGGAACTCCGGATGAGTCTGGAAGCAGCAATGGAGAGTGATGTTTCAGAGTTCCGAGGGGATGTTTCTGCAAGCTTGAAGTGCTGTCTTGAGAATACACAGGGAGAGAAATTTAAGAGGTTTCTGCTACTGAAACATGCAACCAGCTAAATAATTAACTGGTGGAAAAGAGCAGCAGTCATGGAGGGGCTGTGCCCGCGGCGGGGGGTGGGTGGTAACATGCCCTCGGGTTTCCCAGGTGTGCACAAGGCTTTGGGGAGCCCAGCACCTCAGCAGAGGGCATCGTGGTCCTTAGGAAACAAGTCAGGACCCCAGAGAGAGGGACCGTCTTCTCTGGGCTAGAAACTGGGAAGGTGTTTTAAAGAGCTAAGTCGCACTTACAGGAGGAGAGAGCGTGCCAGATGTGTACTGGAGGGACCGGAACTGGAAGCACGTAGTTCCCTTCTTGGTCCAAAGAAGACACAGTCTTTAGTGTTGTCCACAGGGTCACTTGGGAGCTGCTACTTGACGGAGCCAGAGCTTACAGCCACAGGTCAAGGTGGCTCCGAGCACAGAGGCCCCTTAAGAGCTCCCAGGTTGCAGGGCCTGGCCTGTGTGGCTGCGTTCTTGCTGTGGAGGTGACCTCAGAGCTCTTTAATCCGCTGTGGACAGTACAGTCCATGCCCTCTTCCCCAGGCCCTCCCCCATTCTGCAGCTAGCCATCTTTCTGCGGGCCAGGATGGGCAGCCGGAAGAGTCCAGAGCCTTTCTCAGTTGTCCATTCGGCCTCCTCTCTGCCCTCCTCAGGGTGACTCCAATTTGTCACAGAGCTCCCATGCCTCTGGGCATTTCTGTGGGCCCTCTCTGGCCCCTGCTGGCACCCAGCAGCCTCCTGCCCCACTTCAGGGCTGTGGACTGCAGATTGCACTACTTTGCAGAGACCCTCACTAAGCCTGGGGCCTGAACAGCTGCAGACCTCCAGCTGTGACCTGGCGCGAGAGCCTGCAGCCTCAGTTCTTCCAATGGCAGCTGCTGGGGAGCTCACTGGGACAGATAAGTGGCCCGTCCATGGAGAGACGCGTGCCCACCAGCGCTGGGTGGAGCCGCCTGCTCTGCTCTAGGAGGCCTGGGGCAGGGCCAGCCTGGCTTTGTAAGCAGCAGCAGCTGCCCAGCAACGAGCTCCCTCTCTGTTCAGGCCGGTGCCTTCCTCTGCACACCTGGGTGGTCCGTGGACCTGGGATTTTCAGGTGTTAACCGAGGGATGGTTGTGGGCCACCCTATCTAGAACAGCTCTGTGCTGTCACAGCAGGGCTCTATGAGGAGCATGTGCGCAGGGACTGTCCCTTCACTGTGAGTCACCAGCTGTGGCGACAAGCAGCATCACTAGGACCCACCTTAAAAGTGACATTAAGGTTGGGGCCACTGACCATGTTAAATGACTCCGCGTCACATTGCTGCTTCACTCCCCTGGGGTCAGGGACATTGCAGCTTTCTTCAAACCCCCCCTATTTATTTGTTTATTCTTGAGAACCCCCTATTTAAATCAGGAGCGGCCTGAGTGCCGAGGTCACCCACAGGACTCATCAGTGAGGCCTTGGGGAAGCTCAAACTCTTGGTCCCATCTCCGGGCCCCCTGGCTCAGAAGGCTGGGGAGGCACCTGGGCACCTCTGCTGTCTAGAGCAGCTGGTGTGGCTCCGACCAGCCGAGGCGACCTGCCTGGTTACCTTGCAGCAACATGGGAAGAGAGTGGCTGGAAGGGAAGAGCGGCCAGTCGCCAAACACCAGCTCACCCCCCTTGTAACCTGGCCCTGCCTGTCGGGGGCTCCATCCTGACCGTTGGCTCACTGTCCCAAGGGGTTAACTCACAGGGGAGGGTTTATTCTGGACCTCTCCCAGGGGTTGACGGTGCTTGTACTCTTGTCCTCTCTGCCAAGAGGCATGTGGACTCCCCTGCAACTAGAAGAGGGTCTAGACACTGGGTCCGTGAGTTTGGAGTCCCCAGCTCAGGGCTGCACACAGCAGGACAAGAAGCAGGTGGTGTGGCTGGGGACCCGTGACCCTTTATCCTGGACCTCAGGCCCAATTTCAGTGACAGCCTATACTCAGCTAACTAAAAATGTTGCTATTTTGGAAGGGGTAGGCACCAGCATCCTGTAACTCTTGCCCATTGCTTTGGGTTGAGATCCACGATGCCAGAAGCTCAAGCCACCGTGGAGAAGAGCAGGACGAGCTACAGCAAGGTCCCTGTCTTGTCAGACCTATAGTATCTCCTGATGCTTTCAATGTGACCGTCCCTGGAAAACTGTAGACGTGCAGGGCTTGTCTCAGGGACAGCATTGTAAGTGACAGGCTGTGGCTGGACATTTGCCCCACAGAAGTCAGCCACGGTGGCCCGAAGCCACATGGGCAGGGTGGCTGGTGTAGGTCAGGGCCACAGACGATGCTGGGTGAGGACAGTGGGACAAGGCACAGGTTCCCAGGGTGCCTGGCCCCCAGGCTTCCTAAGCCTCCCTCCCTGCTACCCCTGTTCCCTTCCGGGTCTGCCCTGAATGTAGGAAGTTTTATTTGAGGGATGGGCTGACCTTATTCCTGCCATGATCAGGTAGAAGCCAGGGACATGTTTTCCTGGATGCTGGATGCCCGACCTCCCAAAGATTGCTTGGTCCATAGGGGTGTGTATGTGTGCATGTGTGCACGTGCTCCCTGACACCTCTCCATCCCTGTAGTGCGTGGTGCTCTGCCCATGTGGGTGCCCTGGCACCTCTCCATCCCTGTAGCATATGGCTTGGCACCATCTCAATACAGCAGAGGCATTTGGGGAATTTATTAAAGTGCAAATTCTTGGGGCTCTTGCAGACTTTGTGGGCATTTTCTCTGGACAACATTCTTAGTCATGTTCTGGCATTTTAAATCATGTTCCCCTGGGATCTACTTTGAGGAAAATATTTTCATAGACATGGGTAGCATCATTTCTAAGGGAGAGGACTCTCTGAATTCTTGGGATTTTCTTAGAACAATGCATTTGGAATCACTGGGCCTCACGTGTCCATAGCACCAAGCTTGCTCCAAAGCACAAAGAAGTTTGAGATGCTTTCGGGAGTGCAGAGAACAAGACCAAGTGCAAGGTCACGCCACTGAAATGCTTCCGCTTCCACAAGTCTGAGCCCTTGTTAAACCTTCTGTGGATCCTGAGGCACACTGTACCCAACGTGGGTGAAAACAATGGGGTTTTAGGCTATAGAGACCTCAGGCCTTGCATTAAATTCTAGGAAGGGTCAGAAGAGAAATAGAGATTGATTTCAAAACAGATACCAAACCACGACATGGCTTTATGACTGCTTCTGGTCTGGCGGAATCCACCGTTGGGAGGTCCAGACCCGACCAACGCTCTTCTCTAGACAGGACTTTCTGCTGGTGAAGTGGAGTGGCCCACCTCACTGTGGCTGAAATGTGTTAGGACAAAGATGGTGAATAAATTTGAAATTTTTAATAAAACTTGCTGTTGACAGGAAAGGCAAGTTCTCTTCATTTTGACATGAAACCATGGGGTATGAAAATGTTTTGCATCTTGATGAGGTTTTAAAACAGGTGCCCATCTCCTTTCCCCTTTCTCTGCCTCCATCCTGATCTGTTAATTCTTCTGGTTATTTTAGATGTTTTTTCTCTTTCTCTGTCATTTTGGAGGGTGACATGTAATTGTCTCAAAGCTTAGATCAAGCTTTCCCTTCAATCCCTCCTCCTGTTGAGATAAGTAAATAAACTGGTGATACATTTATTTTTTAATTAATTTTTAAATTTTATATATGATAGTGGAATGCATTACAATTCTTATTACACATATAGAGCACAATTTTTCATGTCTCTGGTTGTATACAAAGTATATTCACACACCAATTCGTGTCTTCATACGTGTACTTTGGATAATGATGTCTATCACATTCTACCATCCTTGCTAATCCCCTGCCCCCTCCCTTCCCCTCCCACCCCTCTGCCCTATCTAGAGTTATCTATTCCTCCTATGCTCTCTCTCCCTACCCCACTATGAATCAGCCTCCTTATATCAGAGAAAACATTCAGCATTTGTTTTTTGGGGATTGGCTAACTTCACTTAGCATTATCTTCTCTAAATCCATCCATTTACCTGCAAATGCCATGATTTTATTCCCTTTTATTGCTGAGTAATAGTCCATTGTGTGTATAAGCTACATCTTTTTTTTTTTATCCATTCATCTATTGAAGGCCATCTAGGTTGGTTCCACAGTTTAGCTATTGTGAATTGTGCTGCTATAAACATTGATGTGGCTGTGTCCCTGTAGTATGCTGTTTTTAAGTCCTTTGGGTATAGACCAAGGAGAGGGATAGCTGGGTCAAATGGTGGTTCCATTCCAAGTTTTCTAAGGAATCTCCATTTGCTTTCCATATTGTCTGCACCAATTTGCAGTCCCACCAGCAATGTGTGAGTGTGCCTTTTCCCCCCACATCCTCGCCAACACTTACTGTTGTTTGTCTTCATAATAGCTGCCATTCTGACTGGAGTGAGATGATATCTTAGAGTGCTTTTGATTTGCATTTCTCTAATTGCTAGTGATGATGAATGTCTTTTCATATATTTGTTGATTGGTTGTAGACCCTCTTCTGAGAAGTCTCTACATTTAGAAAACAGCAACACATCTATGCAGCCAGCAGTGGAGACAAAGGCCATAGACCATAAACATCTCAGCGTGTTCTCGCTGAAGGCGCCATCCTGAGCGCTCTGCTGAAATAGTCCCGTCAGTTCCCAGGTTCCTCCTGCTGTTGGGGGTCCATGCATTAAAGCCAGGAGCCAGAGTGGCTGCAGGCTCAGGACTCACTCACATCCCAATGCAGCCTGAATAATTTATCCTGCCCAGCTACATTATTTAAGATGTTAAATGCGGCTACCGAGCCTTGGAATCTGAGCCAGCATCCTCCGGCTGGCAGGGGAAACACGTGGCAGTGCATTTTTATAGGGCCATCCTACCAGGCACAGGCCCCCACAGGCAGGATTCCACCATTTGTTTGTGAATGTTTCTGAATATGAATAGCAAAGAGGGGGCTCCTTCCTGATAGGAGCCAGTGACACCCACTGCCAAGGGAGACAGATGGGGAACCTATTTAGAGTCAGTTCAATCTTGTCCCCTCTCTTTTAGAAGGGATGTATGTTATTTGAAGAAGTTTAGAAATATTTTATGTGTTCATAAAAAAGCCATCTGGTAAAGCAGGAACTTCCATAGGAAAATTGAAAAATAAAACAAACCAGGCAATCTTTGCATTTGTAATCTACCTTCAACTGAATGAATCTTGGATTTTGGGAACTGGATTGCTCTTGGACCCTGGACTTGGAAACTCCCTAGAGAGTGTGTTGTGGAGAATAACGGAGTCAAGGAAGAGCACGTTTCCACACCGTGTTCCCCTCTGCAGCCTAATGCCATCTCCTTGGGGAGCGGCGGTTCCTTCTCAAGGTTCCATTCACAGTGAACTCAACCGACTAACTCCATTCTTTTTCCTCTGTTGCCAGGAACCCAGAAAACAACAGCCGGCCCCAGCAAGCCGTCCACAGGTTTCTTTTAATATTGCCAGTCCTCAGAAGGTCAGGAGCGCGACTTTAGTATAGTGAAGGCTTCTCTTGGGACCTGTTTTGTACCTGCTGACAAGTGACATCAGGGGGCCTCCATCCGTCTCCGTAGCTGCCAGGATCACCTGGCCCCGTCGGACAGTTGGAGCGGGTATCTTATGGTGGCAGGAGCAGTCTAGCAGTCTGTTTTCCCAGATGCCATGGAGAATGTGGCTTCTGAAATATTTCATGGTTTTATCGAATGCCTTAAAGTTTCCAAGCAAAACCCTCAATGTATCATGTTAATATTTATTGTCACTCCCACTTGCTCATCTAATAAATGGCACTTGACTCTATTCTACCACAACGTTTTTTTTGTTTTGTTCATCATAGAATTTTTAATAAGATCTAAAGATTACAATAATACATTATCTATAATTCAGAAGGTACCACAACTTTTAAATTATTTTTATTGCCCATAAGATGGTATTTATGTGTGTTTAGCAGGGAATTATTGCAAATGATCGGAGAAGTAAGAAGAGAATGATTAGGATCACTCAGAACTCTGAATCCACTGGCACACCGGAGCTCAACAGGTTTGAAAGTCTCTCAGGGTCCAATGTTACAAGACCGCGGTCCTGTCTGTCTGCTCCCTGAAGACTCCCCCCACTCCTCCCGTGAGTCACATGTGGATTCTGCCTGCTGGGGGCAAAGCTCACACATGCAACCTTCATCACGGAAGTGATTACGTGTTCTTTAATAAACGAAAAAGAAAATACCAAAATCTCGTATTGCCTTTCTTGATGCTTTACTATTTGGGTGCTGTTTTAAAGAGTCACATAGTTAGAAATTAAGCTTTTCCAAGAAGGAAAACAGGGACTTTTGGAAAGAGTTCTCATCTTCGTGCTTGCCCTTTGCTTCTGTGTCTTTGTCCCACTCAAAGTCAACGGGAATGTTGTGACTAGAATGGAGCGTCTGCCTTTCCCAGAGGTCCCTTTCCCTCCAGGGTATTCAGTGAGTGTCACCACCCGCTGGGCCTCTTCAGGTGTAACCTAGAGGCAGGACTACTATTTTCCTGAGCTCTGAACTGGCCGGTACAGATTTCCATGCCAGTTGGCAATTAGCCACTGCTCGGGGGCTCCCATACCTCCAAATGTTAGTGCTAAAGTAGGACTTGACTTCTTAAGTCCGTCATGATTTTAGCAAGTTCCTCAAAGTTCTAAAAGATGCAAATTCATCATGATGAGGTTTCTCATCACTCAACACTCTGCTTGGATTAACAAGCAGAGTGTTGAGTGATGAGAAACAACATCATGATTTATTAAGTAACAACGCCCCCATGATTTATTAAGTACTTTCATGATCTTAACTCACATTCAGCTCCTACTCTGGACCTTCCATTAGCCAACAATTAGCCCAAGAACTATTTCTTAGCACTATGGCAGGTTTGTGTTCTGATTGGCTGTTGTTTGTAAAGGATTCATTTTGATTGGCTGGTGTCCATACGGGCTCCATTCTGATTGGCTGGTGTCCATACAGGGTCCATTCTGATTGATCAGTGCCTGTACAGTATCTATGCTGATTGGGTGGTGTTAATACCTTACTAATTGTCAGATATCTATTTTAAATATTACCATAGCTTAGAGGATTCTGGAAAAACGTCATCTCTTCCAACACTGACCCAATGTGGGAGAATTGGCTGCCTATTTTTTTAGAACTTTTTTTTGGTATACATTATAATTACACATAATAGTGGAATTTGTTACATATTTGCACATGCACACAATATGTCTATTTTTTGAGAGTAGAAGTAGAATGAAAACTCTCAAATATCCTTGAATATTGCTCTAGCATGTTCCTAAGAACCCTTTCTATGGAAAAACTTATGATTTAATTGCTTAAAAATGGTGCTCCTGTGTATTATACTGATTTCTTTACTCCTTGCTGGTGTGGTTGGGTCTCTCCCTACCATTCTTGAATGGGTTCAGGAGAAGAGAAAGACAAAAAGGTCTTGAGACCCTTTCTGCAGAGCTAGTGAGTGAACTTGGTATTCGTCACCTAATAGTCACCCCCCGTAAGCCATCCCAGGATCCAGACCCAGAGACAAAACAAGTCCCCTGTGCTTTGTGGCTTTTGAAGCTTCCCCAGCACCTGCTACACACAGTGTTCTGTAACTAGGACACCAACAGGTCCGTACTGAGAAGGGCAGTATCTTGACCATAGTGAGCATCTGCCACCAGCCTGCGAATCACATTTCTGTGGCTGTTAGGAATCAGAGAGGTTGCGCCCAAGAATACAATCGAACTTCAGGCTCTGACCTCAGGAGGACGATGCGGAGTGGTTTGTGTGGCCGTTGTTCCAACGTTGAGCTTGTTTGTTGACTTGCTCTCACAGTATCTTCCAGTTTCTCAGACTGTGGGAGCTGTGTTAGTATCACTACTCTGTCCTGAAGATGTTTTGTTCCCCTGAAATCATGCAGGAGCTTAATCCCCAGGTTCCTATATTAAAGGTATAAAGAGGGTGAAAACTTCACTCCTACGTAATGTCTAGAGGTAAGTAAGGCCTTTGTGTAGTCATTAGATCAGATGAGGTCATTAGAATGGAGTCACCATGATTGAGTCTTGGTGGCTAAGAAGAGGGAAATAGTCCACACAGACACAGAGAAACACATGTACGCCCTCCATGACGTGTTGCAGCCAAGGACGACCTTGGCCAGAGATTGTGCCATGCTGTTTGGATTTCTATCCTCCCAAACCATGAGCAAATAAACCTGTTTTCTTCATAAAATAACTAGCTACATGTACTTTATTAAAACATCGACAATAATAAAAACAACAAAAACCAGATTAGTACAGTCCCCAGGAGCACATTCTTACTCTATCTTCTTATCCCAAGAGTGGAGTTTCTCAAAGGAGTCCCCTGGCTAGTTTTTATTTCACAAGAGATAGATATATTATTTGAATAGAACTCTCTAAAACCATATCAAAGCCACAAGGGACTATTTGAGTTTAAATTATTTAGACTAAATAAAATATAAGATCCGTTTTCTAAGTTGCATTAGCCACGTTTCAAGTGCTCAATAACCACATGTGGCCAGGGGGCACTGGTTGATCAGTGGAGATGAAAGGTTTCTAGTGTTTCTGAGAGTTCTGCTGCAGTTCTGACCTGGAGACGCCTCCTTGAGCGTGACCTTGATGTGTCAAGGACGGCTCAGCTACACAAACACACAATCTGTGTTTTCTTCAGCATCATGACGGCACTCGCCAGTTTCTATTTAGGAATCCTGCAAACCCCAGGGCAGCTCTCAACTGAAATTGGTGTTCTGCTGATGTGGTGAAATCATCTCTCACTTTGCAAAGCTGAGAGCTGGGGCAGGCTCAGGGGGCTGAGGTGACTCAGTCACAGCAGAGCGTTATGGTCAAGGTTGTTTCTCAGAAAGACTGATGAGGGCCACTCCTAATAAATGGCTGGCGAGGCTAAACATTTATTTAAATATCCCTCAAAGCCAGTCGTAACTTCTAGCCAGGAAAGCCACCTCATCTGTCCTCCTGGCTAGTCGGCCAGATTCCCAATCTTTCCCACAAGTGAGGATGGTCTCTGGTTTATTTAGAGTAGAACTCACGTCCATGTCAATAGGCTGGAGATAAGTGGGGAATCTTGGAGCGATGTCCTTCCCCCGGGGCCTCCTGGCCTTGGGACACTGTCAGGGGCAGTGTGTGGTTTAGGTGCGAGGTGTCCCCTGAAAGCCGGAATGTTCAGAGGTGGAGCGACTGGACTGTGAGGGCTTGACCCAGTCCACGCTAGTTTGAATGGACTGACCGGGTGGTGGCTGTCGGCAGGTGGGTGTGGAGGGGCTGGTGGCTGGGGATGTCCTGGGGGGTGCATCTCCCTGTGACCCCTTCCCCCACTCTGCTCCCTGACCTCCATGAGGGAAGCAGCACTCTGCTGCCACGCCCTTCCTCCACCATGTTCCCTCACCTCAGACCCAGAGCCAAGGAGCTGGCTCACTGTGGACCAGACCCCTCGCACCATGAGCCCAAATACCCAGTCCCTCTTCTAAGCTGTCCTTTTTGGGGATTTTGGTCACAGCAAGGAAAAGTGGGCTAATGCAGGCAGGAAGCCAGGCTGCATGTTTCTAGGGATTGGATGGCACAAAAGGTGCGTGGTGGTCGTGGGGCACAGGGACATGCTCCAGTTTAAATGCCTGTGATATCTTGGGGACCGAGTCCATCCTGGGAAAAGATGGAGAGCATGCTCTCCGTGACCCAGGTGAGAACTTGGAGAACCCCAAGTTGGGAAGAAGATGAGGACAAGATGGTGAGCAAGGTCCAGGGAAGCAAGGCCCAGAGAAGCAAGGCCCAGGTGGGCAAGGACCCAGGTGGGCAAGGGCCCAGGTGGGCAAGGACCCAGGTAAGCAAAAGCTCAGGGAAGCAAGGACCCAGGGAAATAGAGTCCAGTTAAGTAAAGACCCAGATGAGCAAAGGTCCAGGTGAGCAAGGACCCAGGTGAGCAAGGATCCAGGTCAGCAAGGACCCGTTAAGCAAGGATCCAGCCGGCAGGGCCCAGGACAAGGTGCACTGTGAGGACAGTCATGACAGGTGCTGATGCACAACACTTCAGAGTGTCGTAGGTGGAAAAGCTCTTGCCACCCTCAGGCTGACAGGGCGGGCAGAGGTTGTCGGACCCCTATGGAGCAGACTCCCAGCCATTGCTGTGACCCTAAGTAGGGACCCGGCCAAGTCTTGGAGACCTCGCAGGGAGGGAGCCAGAGTGCGTGACTCCAGCCTCCCAGTCTCTCCTCTCAGTCTCCGGCTGGTGCCTCCCCCTGACCAGACCTGACCAGAAGCCAGGTGCCCCCAGAGTCCGCTGATGTGGCCTGCAGGGGTCAGTCCTGGAGAGGAGCTAGTGGATGAAGGGTGGACAGTGGATGTGGAGGGGCAGGCAGGACAAGCAGGTTCCAGGCAAGGAGGGCGTGTTTGCGGGTCAGAGGGGAAGACGTTCCGCCTAATGGCGGTCCCCCACTTCCCTGCCTGATGGGTGGGGGCCACCTACACACAGAGGACATTATTGGGAGGAGGAACTGGGCGGCCTTGAGCTTGAGCAGCTCAGAGCTTTGGTGCCCATTTCCAAATCAATAGGACGCGGGGTCCAAAAGGCGGACCCCTGAGGTCTCTGCAGAGCTGCTCACGCGTGTGTACGTGCACAGTCTGCCTGTGCCCTCACCAGTGTGGCCAGTGCTCAGGACTGCGCTACTCCATCTGCGGATGTGCGGCCACCCCTCAGGCCTGCAGCCTGGAGGGAGCTGTGTTTTTGCAGATGGTAAATATTTGATTCTCACCCGGCACAGCCTGTAATTCACGCCACAGGCGGCGATGGCCTTGGGGACCTCACTCTGCAATATTTATGAAGCAGGTGCTCCTTCCGTAGCACAGCCCTGACGAGCACAGAGGTTGCAGCAGCCCAGGGTCACCTTCCCTCTCCTGGGAGGTGCTCAGAGGACCCTGAGCCTGCAGGGACAGGCAGGGTTGATAAGAGGGATAGACCAGTGGCTGCAGGCGGAGGGATTGATGCCCTGCCTCGTGATAATATGGGGTTGACACAGCAGAAAGTTGGTAGGGTTCCAGTAGGTTCTTTGGGGAAATGGAGCGCAGAATGTATTGATTCCATTTCTCTTTAGAAACCTTAAGAACGTATGGTATTTCACCAGGTAACTTAATTTGGGAACAATTGAATAATATGCTTCAATTTCATGGGTAATAAAGGCTGTAGTGGTTCAAATAATTACAAATTATTGTCTAAATCAAAAACTAATTTTGAACACTACAGTCGATGGAGTACCTTATTTTCTCAGGAAGTGCAAATTGGACAAGGTTAGGTGCACTGGAGTCACGCTGAAGGCTCCTGTTCGGCAGTACAGCCAATGGAAGGTTCCGCTGCCCTCTGCCTCTTCACAGTGTGTGCCAGGGGTGTGCACTAGCGTGTGCATATGGCATGTCTGGCATGTTGTATGTGAATCTCCATGTGCCATGTATGCTGCATGGTATATGTGTGTGTGTGTGTGTGTGTGAGCATGCGTACGTATACAGTGTGTGTTTATTTGGAGGATGTGTGTGTATGTTTTCCAGAGCTGATGTCTGTGTGCACTGTGTGCATGCACAGATTTGTGCTTGGGTAAAGAGTGCAGGAAGGGGGTTGGCTCCTCAGGAATAGCAAACTATAGGCTGTGAACCGAATCCAGTCTGCTGTTTATATTTTATGACCTGTCAACTGAGTGTGGAGTTTGCATTTTTAAGTGGTTGAAAAATATTGAGCAAAGACTGTTTCTAGATGTGGAAATGGGATGGTGTTCTTATGCAGCGCCCCACAGTTGAAGTCACTGGAGGCAGCAAAAGCTCACTCACGGATGCCCGTGGCTACTGTCATGCAACACCATTGACAGAGACCGTGTGGCCCATAAAGTCTGAAATATTGATGACTGTGTCTTACGTAGGATAATAGTGTGCTGAGCCCTGGGGTCCCCCACAGCCTCCTTTCATGGGTTCTCACTGAATTCTCACCCAGTGCAGCGATGGCTCCGTCTCCACTTGACTTGGGAACAGGTGAGCTGTGGAGCCTGCAGCTGCGGCAGATCTTCTGACGGGTCTTTCTGACTCCAGAGCAGGGTGTGTCTTCTTCCTCGCACAGTGACCCTGGCCCACCCTCCACGGGCCGTGCGGGGCTCCCTCCTTATGAATCCCACTCTAGTCCTGGGGAGCAAGAGGGTCTGCTGCCCTGCTCTCCCAGGGCCTTGGCACATGCTGGCCCCTGCTCAAAACACCATGACATGGCCCTTCCTGACTACTTTGCCCAGCACCAGCTGGGAACTTTCAGGTTCTGTTGGGCGAAGACATCTGGAAGTTTCTCCTCTACATGGGCTGCTCTTTCCCCTGTGGTTCTGGGTGGGAGTTGGCTGTGGTGAAGTAGAGCCAAGAGACAGAGCTGAGGCCTCCCGACTTTACGCACGGAGGGTCGGGCAGCCCAGACACAGTGCTGCTCCTGTGTGCAGGGGGCCGACCCGCTGGCTCGCCTGAGCTCCTCTGCTGGCCTGGGACCTGGGCAGTTGGGAGGGCAGCTCAGTGGCGGGGTGCTGACTCTGCCACGGCTTGTGTCTCCAGGGTTAGGAAATCTGGGACAAATGCAGGGGCTCCAGTTTGAGGTTCCTGCTTTGTGCTCAGTGTTCCTTTGTGGCCACCAGTGACGACAGGCCCCTCTCTAGACCAGAGGTGGGAACCGTCTGCACTTCCCATCAGCCGCCCGTCCTACCTCCTGGTTAGGGACTTTTCATTGACCCTCTGGTCCTTCCCTCTGATACTTTATTTCCCAGCGTGTCCTTGAATGGGGTGACTTGGATGGGGTGATGTCTAATTCCTATAAAAGGGCCACTGGTACTCTCGGTGTACATAGCAACATGGTGGCGGGTGCGGAGAGATCAAGTCTCTGACCTCCTCAGCTACGCGGGCATAGGGAGTCGTAAACCATCTAAATGCTGTTGGCTCAGGATCACTAGGCAATGCTGAGCTGACGTGGATCTGGGGCGAACAGTCTGGGCCTCTCAGAACACACACCGAGCCCGGATCGACTGCATTCAAGCTCCTGTGCGCCTGCTTCTCGCAGACAAACTGCTGTGACTCAGCACTAAACAATCCCGCTGAAACAACTGCTCGGCCCTTCTGCACCTACGGAGGTAAATGCCAACCCAGCCTTCATAGGCAGTGGCCACAGGATTGAGACGGGGCTTGGGAGAGCCAGTCAGGACCCACCCGTTGCATTGGCCACCCGGCAAAGGGAAACGAACTGTCGCCATTTGCATTTGATACCACCAGGGCAGAGAACTGACGTCACCAAAACGTGGCGGAGGAGATAAATTAATTGAAACCAGTGGCAACAGGTGTGTAACCCCCTAGCCTTCCCTCTCCACACAGCGGGGAAACCTTAAGGGCCCCTCCCAGCTCTCCCGTGAGCGCAATAGCCAGACCGAGGGAATCAGGAGTGGCGCGGGACCCGTGGCGCGGGACCCGCGGCGCGGAACTCCCGGCTACCACTCCCACCAGTGCTGACAACTGAGGTCTCTTGCACCAGCTACCGGGGGCGTGGCTACCAGAGGGCAAGCAAATTCGCTGAGGGTTCTCAGCCCCAAGCTCCACAAACTTAGGGTCTGAGGGAATGGCAAACAGGGAGAGTGTGCCCAGGCGTTCATGAAAACTGGGCTCCCAGGAGCAGCAGACCTGGCGTGTAGCCAGTATTGTGGTGAGTGTCATCGGTGATGGGGCCTGGCCTGAGGAAAAGTGGGGAAGTGACTAGACACAAGAGAAGGCCCTAGGCACTCAGGATTGGAGACCCGCCCAGTCTGGGAGCAGGAGCTGGTGCACAGTGATTGGTTCCCACGTATTGAGAGGAGAAGCTTGGCCCAGTGGGCACAGCTCCACCTACTGGAAGAGAAGTTAATCGAACTCTAAGACTGCATTTATTAATTTTTTTTTAATTTGTTTTTTTTTTTCATTTTTTTTTGTTGTTTTAAATTTTTTTTTGATTTTTTTTAAAATTTTAACTTTTATTTTTTTTATTATTTTTAAAAAATTTTTTTTCTTTTTTATTATTTATTTTTTTCTTTTGTCTTTTCATTTCTTTTCAATTTTCTTATTCTCCCTTCCTTGAATTCTACCTGCTTACTCTCATTCTCTTTAGTGACTTCTTCCCATCCCTTCTAATACCTTTCCTCCCAAACATCAAATAAATTTATAGGAGTAAACAGTAACTCAGCAGTCAAACAGAACAAGAAGTAACATGAGCAGCATGAAAAAGCAAGGAAGAAAAGGAGTACAAACAATGCAGGACAGCCTAAATATTCAGGAGGACCTAGAGTCATCAGAAAAATGGTCAAATAAAGAACTCAAGGAATACCTTAGACAGATGGAATGGAACCTTAAAGAGGATACGAGACAACAAATTCAAACAGTGAAAGAACACATTGAAAATGAATTACATAAACAGATAAAAGAAGAAGTTAAGCATCTTTATCAGGAGATAGAGATTATAAAAAAATCAAACAATAATTCTAGAAATGCAGGAAACTATAAACCACATTAAAAACTCAAATGAGAGTATCACTAATAGAGTGGAACAAGAAGAAGCCAGAACATCAGATAATGAAGACAAAATATATCATCTTGAAAAGAGTCTAGCCAACTCAGAAAGGCTGGTAAAAAATCACGAGAAAAACATCCAAGAGATATGGGATAACATAAAAAAACCAAACTTAAGAGTCATCGGGATAGAGGAAGGTATTCAAACCAAGAGATTCAAACCAAGGGAATGAGTAACCTACTGAATGAAATAATTACAGAAAACTTTCCAGAAATAAAAAAGGAAACGGATATACAAATTGTAGATGCATACAGGACACCGAGCATACAAAATCACAGTAGACCAACGCCAAGACACATTGTTATGAAGATATCCAATATACAGAACAAGGAGAAAATATTAAAAGCTACAAGAGAAAGGAGGCAGATTACATTCAGGGGTAAACCAATGAGGTTAACAACGGATTTTTCATCACAGACGCTGAAAGCGAGAAGATCCTGGAACAATGTATTTCAAATACTGAAAGACAATGGATGCCAACCAAGAATTCTGTATCCAGCAAAATTAAGCTTCAGGTACGACAACAAAATAAAAATCTTTCATGATAAACAAAAGTTAAAAGAATTTGCAGCCAGAAAACCAGCATTGCAAAGCATCTTGAGCAAAACACTACATGAGGAAGAAATGAAAAACAATAACCAAAACCATCAGTGGGAAGTGCCTCAGTAAAGACAGAGGGCAGGGGGAAAGCTAATCATGGAGAAACAAACTGAATTAAAAAAAAAAAAGATAAATAATCAAACATGGCTGGAAGTACAAACCATATATCAATAGTAATTCTAAACGTTAATGGCTTAAACTCTCCTATAAAGCAACACAGGCTGGTAACATGAATTAAAAAAACAAATCCAAAAATATGCTGCCTCCAGGAGACACATCTGATTGGAAAAGACATACACAGGCTGAAGGTGAAAGGTTGGGAAAAAATATACCACGCACACGGTCCTCGTAAGCAAGCAGGGGTGGCCATCCTCATATCGAATAAAATCGACTTCAAGACTAAGTTAATCAAAAGGGATAAGGAAGGACATTATATACTGTTAAAAGGAACCATTCACCAACAAGACATAACAATTATCAATATTTATGCACCAAATAATGGTACTGCGACGTTCATAAAACAAACTCTCCTCAAGTTCAAAAATCAAATAGAACACAACACAATAATTATGGGTGACTTCAACACACCTCTCTCACCATTGGACAGATCCTCCAAACAAAAGTTGAATAAAGAAACTATAGAACTCAATATCACAATCAATAACCTAGACTTAACTGACATATATAGAATATATCATCCATCATCAAGTGGATATACTTTTTTCTCAGCAGCACATGGATCCTTCTCAAAAATAGACCATATATTATGCCATAGGGCAACCCTCAGTAAATATAAAAGGGTGGAGATAATACCATGCATTTTATCTGATCATAATGGAATGAAACTGGAAATCAATGATAAAAGAAGGAAGAAAAAATCCTACATCACATGGAAAATGAACAATATGTTACTGAATGATCAATGGGTTACAGAAGACATAAAGGAGGAAATCAAAAAATTCTTAGAGATAAATGAAAATACAGACACAACATATCGGAATCTATGGGACACAATGAAAGCAGTTTTAAGAGGGAAATTCATCGCCTGGAGGTCATTCCTCAAAAAAAGAAAAAACCAATAAATAAATGAGCTCACACTTCATCTCAAAGCCCTAGAAAAGGAAGAACAAAACAACAGCAAATGTAGCAGAAGGCAAGAAATAATTAAAATCAGAGCAGAAATCAACGAAATTGAAACAAAAGAAACTATTGAAAAAATTAACAAAACTAAAAGTTGGTTCTTCGAAAAAATAAATAAGATCGACAGACCCTTAGCCATGCTAACACAGAGAAGAAGAGAGAGAACTCAAATTACTAGCATACGGGATGAAAAAGGCAATATCACAACAGATGCTACAGAAATACAGAAGACAATTAGAAATTATTTTGAAAACCTATATTCCAATAAAATAGAAGATAGTGAAGACATCAATAAATTTCTTAAGTCATATGATTTGCCCAAATTGAGTCAGGAGGATACACACAATTTGAACAGACCAATATCAATGGATGAAATAGAAGAAGAAATCAAAAGACTACCAACCAAGAAAAGCCCTGGACCGGATGGGTATACAGTGGAGTTTTACAAAACCTTTAAAGAAGAATTAATACCAATACTTTTCAAGTTATTTCAGGAAATAGAAAAAGAGGGAGCTCTTCCAAATTCATTCTATGAGGCCAACATCACCCTGATTCTGAAACCAGACAAAGACACCTCAAAGAAAGAAAACTATAGACCAATATCTCTAATGAACCTAGATGCAAAAATCCTCAATAAAATTCTGGCGAATCGGATACAAAAACACATCAAAAAAATTGTGCACCATGATCAAGTAGGATTCATCCCTGGGATGCAAGGATGGTTCAATATATGGAAATCAATAAATGTTATTCATCACATCAATAGACTTAAAGATAAGAACCATATGATCATCTCGATAGATGCAGAAAAAGCATTCGACAAAGTACAGCATCCCTTTATGTTCAAAACATTAGAAAAACTAGGGATAACAGGAACTTACCTCAACATTGTAAAAGCTACCTATGCTAAGCCTCAGGCTAGCATCATTCTGAATGGAGAAAAATTGAAGGCATTCCCTCTAAAATCTGGAACAAGACAGGGATGCCCTCTATCACCACTTCTATTCAATATAGTTCTCAAAACACTGGCCAGAGCAATTAGACAGATGAAAGAAATTAAAGGCATAAAAATAGGAAAAGAAGAACTTAAATTATCACTATTTGTGGACGACATGATTCTATACCTAGCAGACCCAAAAGGGTCTACAAAAAAACTACTAGAACAAATAAATGAATTCAGCAAAGTGGCAGGATATAAAATCAACATGCATAAATCAAAGGCATTTCTGTATATCAGCGACAAAACTTCTGAAACGGAAATGAGGAAAAACACTCCATTCACAATATCCTCAAAAAAAAATAAAATACTTGGGAATCAACCTAACAAGAGAGGTGAAAGATTTATACAAAGAAAACTACCGAACCCTAAAGAGAGAAGTAGAAGAAGATCTTAGAAGATGGAAAAATATACCCTATTCATGGATAGGCAGAACTAACATCATCAAAATGGCGATATTACCAAAAGTTCTCTATAGGTTTAATGCAATGCCAATCAAAATCCCAACGGCATTTCTTGTAGAAATAGATAAAGCAATCATGAAATTCATATGGAAAAATAAAAGACCCAGAATAGCAAAAGCAATTCTAAGCAGGAAGTGTGAATCAGGCGGTATAGTGATACCGGATTTCAAACTATATTACAGAGCAATAGTAACAAAAACAGCATGGTACTGGTACCAAAACAGGTGGGTGGACCAATGGTACAGAATAGAGGACACAGAGACTAATCCACAAAGTTACAACTATCTTATATTTGATAAAGGGGCTAAAAGCATGCAATGGAGGAAGGATAGCATCTTCAACAAATGGTGTTGGGAAAACTGGAAATCCATATGCAACAAAATGAAATTGAATCCCCTCCTTTCGCCATGCACAAAAGTTAACCCAAAATGAATCAAGGAGCTTGATAATAAATCAGAGACTCTGCGTCTGATAGAAGAAAAAGTTGGCTCCGATCTACATATTGTGGGGTTGGGCTCCAAATTCCTTAATAGGACACCCATAGCACAAGAGTTAATAACAAGAATCAACAAATGGGACTTACTTAAACTAAAAAGTTTTTTTCTCAGCAAGAGAAACAATAAGAGAGGTAAATAGGGAGCCTACATCATGGGAACAAATTTTTACTCCTCACACTTCAGATAGAGCCCTAATATCCAGAGTATACAAAGAACTCAAAAAATTAGACAATAAGTTAACAAATAACCCAATCAACAAATGGGCCAAGGACCTGAACAGACACTTCTCAGAGGAGGACATACAATCAATCAACAAGTACATGAAAAAATGCTCACCATCTCTAGCAGTCAGAGAAATGCAAATCAAAACCACCCTAAGATACCATCTCACTCCAGTAAGATTGGCAGCCATTCTGAAGTCAAACAACAAGAAGTGCTGGCGAGGATGTAGGGAAAAGGGTACTCTTGTGCATTGCTGGTGGGACTGCAAATTGGTGCGGCCAATTTGGAAAGCAGTATGGAGATTCCTGGGAAAGCTGGGAATGGAACCACCATTTGACCCAGCTATTGTTCTTCTCGGACTATTCCCTGAAGACCTTAAAAGAGCGTATTACAGAGATACTGCCACATCGATGTTCATAGCAGCACAATTCACAATTGCTAGACTGTGGAACTAACCCAGATGCCCTTCAATAGATGAATGGATTAAAAAAATGTGGCATTTATACACCATGGAGCATTACGCAGCACTAAAAAATGACAAAATCATGGAATTTGCAGGGAAATGGATGGCACTAGAGCAGATTATGCTAAGTGAAGCTAGCCAATCCCTAAAAAACAAATGCCAAATGTCTTCTTTGATATAATGAAAGCAACTAAGAACAGAGCAGGGAGGAAGAGCAGGAGGATAAGATTAGCATTAAACAGAGACATGAGGTGGGAGGGTAAGGGAGAGAAAAGGGAAATTGCATGGAAATGGAGGGAGACCCTCATTGTTATACAAAATTACATATAAGAGGTTGTGAGGGGAATGGGAAAATAAACAAGGAGAGAAATGAATTACAGTAGATGGGGTAGAGAGAGAAGATGGGAGGGGAGGGGAGGGGGGATAGTAGAGGATAGGAAAGGTAGCAGAACACAACAGTCACTAATATGGCATCATGTAAAAATGTGGATGTGTAACCGATGTGATTCTGCAATCTGTATTTGGGGTAAAAATGGGAGCTCATAACCCACTTGAATCTAATGTATGAAATATGATATATCAAGAGCTCTGTAATGTTTTGAACAACCAATAAAAAAAAAAAGGGCCACTTGTATCACTTTCCTAGTGGGACCCTAACATCACACCCTCCCTGTGCCCTGCCAGCTCCCAGGCTGGCTTAGTGCCTCTGCTGTGTTAATGTCCCCTGTCCCCGGGACTTCTCCCTCATGAGCTGCCACTAGAGAGCTAGCTTTTGTCTCAGTAGGTCTTTGGTGCCTGTTTCCCATTTCAGTCTGGGAACGGGGGCCAGCTCTGTCTGCTGGACGCTACTCAGATGGGGACAGGCACGTTCCTCATGCTCAGTGAATACTTGTAGAACGAGTGGTTTATGGCAAAAGCAGAGAAGAGACATGAAGGCGGATTTCGCTTCTAGGCATCTGCTAACGTTGTTTTCAGGATCTCTGGGCTGTCTAGGCCTGTTGACCAACGTCCAGCAGTGGCCAATTTCCACTTGTTGGCTGCCCTCGGTGCCAAGCATCTCAAGCCAGGGAACAGGAGCATCCACCTGTGCCTGGAAGACGCCCCTTAGGGTAATCACCTTGATGTTTTTCTGGATGGGTTTCACTGCAGAGTTGGATTTTTCCTGGTTTGGAGTCTTTCTGGGAAGCCCCAAAAGCATGTTGTGGAGGGAAAATCCTGGAAAGAAGACTCGGAGCCTGGGCCTGACTTGCTGTGTGGCTTCTGGTGGGTCACCTGACTCATCTGAGCAAGGCGCTCGTGAGTGAGAGCTCTGATTCTCCTCCCAGGGTGCTTGTGGGTGCTCACATTTCTCAAAGGGTAAGGTGCGCTAGTGACTCCAAGCTGATGTCCCACCATACCTGGAAAAGGCCTGTCAATCTTCCAAAAGTCCCAGAGACATTGATGAAAGTGATGAGCCCGGTCACCTGTCCTACACATCACTATAACCATTTCACTGTATATGGAAACAGACAATCTGCTGGTCATGGATGTATGGAGCTCTGAATTTTCCACGAACGTGACTATCTTGGAAGATGGAAGCTCATTTTGTTAGGAACTGCAGCAAAGACATTTTGGGAAATGGTGACCAACACCCCTACCCCTCACAGTCCCTGAGTGGCTACAGGAGACGCAAAGGTTCACTGGATCCTTTCCTGCTGCATTTCCGGTGATTCTCAGTGCAGATTCGATGACTTCTCGTGTCCTGTGCTGTGGTCCTGCAGAGCACTGCGTTCGCTACCTCAAAAACAGCTTCTTCAGATCACACGCAGGGTATTCCGTTGACGTTTTTCTCTTGAAGTTTGGATGCTTAGGTAAGTTAAGTGATCTGTGAATTTAATTCCGGGTTAGTAAAATGAGCTTTGAAAGTTGATCGTCATTCAAAACGGAAAGGGTTTGGGGCCCATAGACCATCCAATTGCAAATGTCCTTTGAGCTTTGAAATATTTCTGCACTTTCTCCTTCCTCAGTGCCCCGTCTGACCTGAACAAGAGGCCTGGCAAAGGAGAAGAGATGACTCACAGCGTGTTCAGGTCTCTCCTCTTTTCTTCTGTGGCTCCTGGCGTTTTAGAGTGAGGAGGATCCGTGACCCCAAGTGGCACGGGGCCTGCAGCACTGTGCTTGGCCTGGAATGGGTGGCAGGATACATTTGGGCTGGATTCAGCCTTTACACACAACCAAACTCAGCATTTCAGAAGAGGGATGGGTTCCGCTTCTGCCTAATGTGGGAAGCTGGAAGGAAGGTCACAGACTTTGATGATAAACCACCCAGAGATCCTCAGAGAGCTGAGATCATGGAGCAGTCAACCAGCAGGAAGTCTACGCGGGGAGGGGGTGATGGCAGACAAGCACCTCCCCCAGGAGTGACAGCACCAGCACCACAGGAGGGGCCCTACCACGCAGGGGCTTTGGAGAAACCAGCCACAGTTTCCCCAAGCTGCGAAGGCCTGGGGGAAAGTCTGGCAGCAGAGAACCCTGGGGTGCCAGGCACGGGGATTCCCACTCCCGCACAGACTCTTCTGTGGATCCTCCCAGGAGCCCACCAGGAAGGCCCGGTGGGAGGCTGGGGGAGCGCCCTGGTCCATGTAGGTCTGGGGGCCGTGATGGGGGTGAGGCTGGTGGGGAGGACGGATCAGGAAGCCCACCCATCTGTTCCTTCCCGCCTAGCAGAAGCTCAAGCTGCTGGGAGAGGTGCTGCAGAATGTGTCCCCCCCGCAAGGCCCAGACCTCTTGTCGCGGGAGGGAGGGCCAGAAGAAAACCTCCTCCCTGGAGAGGGTGACAAGGCCCAGGATCAGAATCCTGCAGCCTCGCTGCTGCTGCTTGGGTGTCCTGTCCCCTGTGGAGCAAGCCTCACTGAGCGCACGGCTTTCACAGGCCGGAGGGGCAGGGCTCTCAGGGAGATCCCAGGGGACCGAGTCTGTCACCCCAAACATGCCTCTTCAGCATATGGATTTGGGGGTGTTAAGGACTAAGAAGAGCCAGAAGATGCAGAAAAAGCTCTAAACATAGCAAAGCTTTCTTTTCTAGAGAAAATTGACATTGGTAAAGGACATTTCCATCTGTGAAGGTGTTTCCCTCTCCCTCCCACGTCACACCCTGCAGAGGAGGGTTCTCAAGGACTCCTGTCCATGGGGGAGGCGCTGCTTGACTCTCCATAACAGATCTGCGCAGTAGCTCCTATTTGCTGTGCTCCTCTTGGGCACCTTCCTCGAACTCGCTGCCTCCTGCCCTCCCAGAAAGCTCCAAACCACTTTTTCTAAACCGCAGCCATCTGGCTGCTCTTCCCTGAAGCTCAACACATTCTCTGTGAACTCCTGTGCGTGCTTTTGGAATTGATCCTTTTCTCTTGTGAATTTGTCTTTTGTCCGTTCCATTCTTAAGGTCCAGCTGTTGAACCTAGGGAAGATTCTTCCTTAAGCAAAGAGATTAAAATAAAAGCAAGGGAAGATCTCTGGGTGTGCAGAAAACACGGGCGGGCGTGGTGGGGCTGAAGCAGCCCAGCAGAATTCAGTCAGGTGAAAGCAACTTGCGATGCACCAAGGCCAGTGGTGGGAAACTGCTGCCCATAAGGGTGATGGTCACTTCTGTACATCCATTGGACTGTCTGGGTCAAGAGGCAAATTCGGTGACTCTCATATTTCTCAAACCTTGCAAGGTACTGTTAAGTCACAGGAAATTGTTCCCTCTGGTGGATCCAGCTCCTGGCAAGATTTTAACACAAATCTCGGCAGCACCATGTGTCTGGTGCCGCCTGTTTAGATGAGCTCTACTTTGCATATTGTCCCTTGAAACTGTTATTCTTTATCTGCACCCCACCCTCTTTCCCAGTGTTGTAAATTAAAACAAACAATAAAAAACCAAAAAACTGTCTTTGAATGATTGAGACACTAACTGTTGGAGTCAACTATTTGCAGGCAGAGGAGCCAGGTGAACAATGGCCCCAGAGCCCCCAGCTGCTAATCCTCCCCTAGCCTGGGTCACCTGATGGTTTTCATGGTTAACATTGAAGTGTGGGCCATGGATTTGCGAATCTTTTTCTTAACTTGTAATAATCATGTTTAACTAAAGAATTACAGGGACTGGCCCAGGAGACGGAAGTTGATGGTTATCTTTTGGATATTCTGGCAGAGGAGAAAGAAAAACTGGGACCCAGGATGATAAAGCAAGTGCCCTTTCTGCTTAATGAACCATGCAGCTATTTTCTTCCCACAAAAGCCTTTTGCCTGCCTGAGCCCCCAAGCTGCTCTTTGTTTTGTGGACAATAGCTTCCCTCCCATGCTTCAGGATTCCAGCTCTTGAACAAGCTGATTTGCTTCTCGTTCTCATCTCTCTGGTATAGGCTTTTGCGTGGTGAGCAGGTGGAGCTGGATCCAGTAACATTATTTCTTCATGGCCATTTGCCTCCTGTCCATAAATCTCTAAGGGTTGGGAAAGTTTTTTTGCTCTTTTTAATTTTATCTTATGCACCTATTTGACACCATCATCGTCATAATTATTTGGTATTGGATCAAACCCAGGGCCTAGTATCTGCAAGGCAAGTACTCTACCACCAAACAACCACACTTCAACCCCCTTTTCAACCTTTATTTTATCAACCCTTAAGTCCCAAGCACATGAGGACAACCTAAGGCAGATCCTGGCCCGTGAAAACAGAGTCTGCATGCAAACTCCCACCAGCCTAGGAAGCACTGAGTACTAAGCGCAGCCTCTACGGCTGGGGAGGGAGAAGAGCTGGCGGAAGCATCCTATGGAGTCAGGGACCAAGCTCTGAGAAACAGCCCAGGTGGAGCGGGAGCTTTGAGGAAGGTCTCTGGGCCTCCCACTCTGAGTCACAGCATCAGTAGTGGGAGGTGCAGCCTTTGGTTCAGCAAAGGCCACTGGAATCCTTTTCTAGGGCTGCCTATTGAGGACCCACGGGAGCTTAAACAATGGAGGCTCGTTGTTTTGCACTTGCCAGCGGGGTTGATTTCCTCTGAGGCCTGTCTCCTGGGCTTGCAGATGGCCACCCTCTAGCTATGTCCTCATGTGGCTTTTCTGGGCCGGGGTGCCTTGTTCATCTCTGCTGCCTCGTCTCTTATTAAAGAGATCCTTGTCAGGTGGGATGAAGGCCCCGCCCCTCATGGCCTCACTGAACCTTCAGCGATCTCATCTCAGATGTAGCCAGTTTGTTGCTCAAGACTTTGACACGTGACTTGAACAGACACAATTCAGTCCATAACAGAAACCATAGTGTATCGGTCAGGGCTCTCTAGAGGGAGAGATCAACAGGAAGGATGATTACAGAGGGGGACTTATTAGGCTGGCTCACGTGACCAGAAGCTGGACAGTCCACAGTGGCCGCCTGCAGGCTGGAGAGTGGGGAGCACCAGTAGCTGCTCAGTCCAAGAGGCTGAAGCCCCAGAACAGGAGGGATCAATGGTGCCACTTGTCTGTGAACTAAGCCTCCTGGAGAAACACTGGCAGAGTCTCCTTTGGAAGAGAAGAAGGGAGAGTCCTGCATCCTCAGAGGATCACAGCAGCAATCGAGTTCAAGAAGAATGGAGCTCGCATCTGCTGCTGCTCCCTTGTTCTTCCACCATGTATTCCATCCAAGCCACCATCCTATTGGCCAGTGCTGCCCACATTTAGGGAGGGTCTCCACTTCAGTTCGCTATCACAGATGCCAATCACTCCTAGACACACCCTCATTGACAAAATCATAATCCTCTTAATCCTTGGCATCTGCTGTTGTTGACAATTGAAAATCAAGTTGACAATTCTAATTAACTAAAATACATAGCTAGACAAAAACCCCAAACCAGTTTGATCCTAACCAGATTTACTCAATTTGCCCCCTTTAAATATCGCCTATCATTGTAAGTATCTTTCCTATTGATGCATAGTCCTCACAGCTGCCATTTTTAATGACTATATAATATTTCTTTAAGTGAATTTATCATATCTTACTTATGCCTTTCCTTATTGTTGCACATTTCAGGTTTCATTGTTTTCTTTTCCTGCAAGGAAAAATCTTTATGCACATGTTGTTTCATAGTTGGGAATATTCTCTAAAAATAGATTCTAAAAAGAGAAATGATTGCATCTAAGAGTATGTTCCCTTTATGGGCTAAAATGTCTCCCTCGCAACATTTGTATGCTGAAGCCCTAGCCCCCAATGTGATGGTATTTGGAGTTGGGGGGCTTTGGAAGGCAATTAGAGTTTAGTGAGTGGCGGGGGAGAGGGGCGCAGTGGCTAATTCAATGGAACTGATGTCCTTACAAGAGGAGGGGGAGGCGCCCCCCAGAGTTCCCTGTTACCTCATGAGAATGCAGCAAGAAGGTGCCCTCTTCAGGCCCGGAGAGCCCTCACCAGGAACTGAGTTTGATGACTTCCTGCTCTTGAACTTGACCGTGGGAAAACACGTTTCTACTGTTACGCTGCCCTGTCGGCAGTAGTTTGTATGGCCGAGGAGCAGACCCGCGTACGCTGTGAGGCTCATGCTTTGACTACCCATGAGGGCATCAGCCCGCTGGGCCAGGAGTAAAGGCACATACCCTTTTTTCTGGATGCTTATGTAAGCTTTTCTGTGCCTGCCCTTTCTCAATTGATTTTTCTGTCATCTGTAAACTTAAGAGATTCCACTGTACTCTCACTTAAATAATTTATGAAGCTACATGTCAAATCCTAGCACTGATATCTAGTAATGCAGAATCATGAATTTTGTGTCTTTAAGCCTGTCAATAACAAAGACAGTTTTTAAAAGGTTATCCCTCACGTATCAGGAAACACAAAAGTAAAAATGACCAAGCAATAACAAACCCCCATCAACCAAACCAAGACCCTAGCTAAAAACACCTCCAGAACCTGTAGAAATTCACGCCAAACCCCTTTAAATACGTTTCCCAGAGCATTTTTATCATGTATCTTAATAGACAGGAGTGTTCTATGAATACCTGCCGGTGGGTGATCTGTGTGGCTTAGAAATAGAAAATAGAGAGGAAAACTACAATAAAGGGCCTTTCTGTCATGTGAGCCAGCAAATTCTGTGATAAAAGCTATAAAAAATCAAAAACAAAGGAGGGGGCTGCTGTAGCTGGGGGGTCTGGCCCAGGGTGGGGGTGGCCTCTCTGGGTCCACAGAAGCTGAGTTTGCTTCAGACCCTGCTCTGTGATTGTCTGTAGGAGCTTCGAAGTCAGTCAATGAGCACTTGTTGGTCTTCCGAGTCCCTCAGGATGTGAAGAACGCGCTCTGTCCTTACCAAGTTGTTTCTCATTTGTGGTGTGCTCTGTCCTTACAGCTTCTCAGTTGTGGCCCTGTCTGAACTGTTCCAAGGTTAACTGTGGCTTACTGTTTCCGTCAGCTTTTTTGGAGCTGGGATTAAAATCCTGACCAGGACAACTGCAGAGGAGGAAAAGTTTATTTAGGTCTTATTTATTAGGGGCTCACGGTTTCAGAGGTCCCAGTCCATAGAGAGCCCATCTGAACATGTCAATAATATCTGAACAGGCCCATCCCTTGGGGCTCGAGTGAGGCTGCACATCATGGCAGAAGAGCGTGGCGGAGGGAAGCAGCTCTCGGGATGATCAGGAAGCAGAGAGACTCCACTGTCCGGATACAATATAGACCCCAAGGCCACGTCCCCAGGGGCCCACCTCCTCTAGCC
Source organism: Callospermophilus lateralis (assembly GCF_048772815.1). NCBI lineage: Eukaryota > Metazoa > Chordata > Mammalia > Rodentia > Sciuridae > Callospermophilus > Callospermophilus lateralis. Next base: position 5,225,665 of record NC_135314.1, on the reverse strand, counting down.
ACCGCATCGTCTTCAGTTACCACTGGGTTAATACCCATCAGGGGGTTAATTCCCGGATTGGGTGAAGGCTCTTATAATCCAGTCATCTCTCCTCTGACCTTCTGGCATGAGCTTCTGGGGACACCTCACATCCGAACCATGACACTTCCGATTCCTCCCCGTGAACCTGTCTTTGAGTCCCGTGGGAGCTGCTGTTACTGGAAGGTTGATGAGCTTTGCTTCTCGGGTCTGTGGTGCATTTATTCAAAGTCTGGTCATACTGCAGTCAACGAACAGGTCAGGTCTTTTGGAGATGTTAGTGACATATTCAGAGGATCCAAAATTGTCACTTAAAATTGAAATTGCCTTATAAATTCAGTCCCCCCCCCCCCAGTGTCCTCAGTAGACGAGGATCCAGTAGTAGCAGCACTGATGGGGGTGGGGAGGGCTTTAGCTTGAGCTTCTTCCCCCACAAAGAAGAGTGATTCCAGGAAGCAAGGGAGCGGGAGACAGAGACGGGGAAAGGAAGAGCCGATGGCAGAGCGCCTAAGCCATAGTGCAGGATGAAAGGCATCGGGGCGGCTGCTGTGGACAGGAAGGGCCCTGCGAGGAACATGGGCCCCCTGAAGGCATGCTGAAGGACGGGAGGCTGCAGTGTTTACCACCTTCTGCCACTTCCACTGACGGGGATGAGTAATATCCCCCATAACAGAGAGGATCCCACAGCCAAGTGGGAAAGACGGCCGTGTCTGCCTGGGAGGGATGCTACGCTGTGGACCCTGCCCCGCCTCTGTGGACAGACACAGAGTGGGACCCAGGCCACCAGTGGCATCTGCTTCAGGGAACGTCACCTCCTCTTTCCTTCTCCTACTTGACTCCTTGGTCAGGCAAATGTCAGGGGAAGAGAGGAGGATTTGACAGCCCAGACTCAGTGCCACCACTTCTGGCATCATGAATGGACCACATCTTCCTGGTTTACAGGCAAACTGTGGGGGAACTGTAGTGTTCGCAGCTGCTCTTGGGTTAGGAGAGCCAGTTAATGAAGAAGCCACGGGCGTGGAGGAGCGTTCTTCCAAGGGTTCTTCTCTTACAGACCCTCAGAAACGACCAGCCTTAGAGTTAATGTGTGCCATGTGCTCAACCTTCTTCATCTTCTCAGGGCAAACGCGGGCAGGTGCAAGAGGGACCTGCCAAATGCAAACGTTAGGTCTGCTCTTTGGAAAAGGCACAACTCCCCGCTCTGCAGACCAAAGCACATTGTGCTCAGGACACTGACTACGGTCGGCCATGTTTACGGAGAGCATCAATGTTTTACTTCATCCTAAAAACAAAAATGGTAACATCTGTCTAAGTGTGACACAATATAAAATAAAGCTGTGAATTATGGCTTCTTTAAAGCCTAAAATACAGAGCAGATTACTGAAGCGAGAGACTGTGTGAACATTTAAGTGATGTTAAAAGCAGACTTTCAGCTTCAGCATCACCAGGTAGCGAGGAAGTGAGCGTGGAGTGAGATGAAGAGTCACTCTGCAGACTGGGAGATTTGGCCACTGTTTTTATAGAGTAGAAAGTTCTTGAGAAGAAACTCATTTCCAGGACTGCTTAAATTTAGCAAGAGATGGTGATGAGATAGGGGGTTGAAGGGGGAGCCTGGAACCCCAAGGACTTCTTAGGGATGGAACTGTGGTCAACAGTACGTTCTGGGGGCCTTTTCCCCAGGAAGAACACACACTTTGGGTAATTTAGAGGGTTGCTTTTGAGGATAGGCTCTCAATAAGGAGGACAATATAAGGGGGGAGCTCAGGTAACTGTGAGGGTCCTCCCAGGGGTGTTGTCACCCCTCAGCGGAGGAAGCTGAGGATTCATGCTAACAAACAGGCCCAGGTGGCCTAGCACTAATGGAGCTGGGATCTGAGGCCGGCTGTCTGGGCCTGTCCGCTCTGAAGAACTGGTCATTAGGCTGCATAAATATGATGGCCACATCACCTTGCTCTGCTCAGGCCTCCTGCACCATCTCCTTCTGGCCTCAGAATCAGGTGCTGGGCAGCTGATGGGAGCAGAGGGCTCCTCTAGGAGTCTGGTGGATCACTTCCCCCTTGTACCAAATCCCTGCTTCGGGGTAAAGTTCTGCCTCCATGGGCCTGGGCTGCCCTCGCCCTGCACACTGTGGAGAGGGCTGGCCCCAGAAGGTGACCCCAGAACATCCTGCCTGGGCTGGGGCCACTCCAGGCAGCCCAACAGTGTGATTTAGGGGCACCTTGGGCCAGGTTGGATCGGCTGGGTTTCCCAAGGGGCTGGAGATCAGTCATCAGCCATGTCTACGCAATCGAGCTGAATAAAAACCCTGGGGACCGAGGCTGGGGAGCACTATGCCGCATGGCAAGGGCCCCTGTGTGTAGTCACATGTTGTTGCTGGGAGCACTGAATAGGTGCCCACGCCTGCGTGGGAAGGGAGCCTTGGAAGCTTGCCGGTGTCTCCTGGGCTCCGCCCCATGCGCCTTTCACCGGGCTAGTTTCAATCTGCATCCTGCAGGCAGCAGCTTGACTGTGAGTCTAGTTCTCGCAGTCCATCTACCAAATCCCTGAACTGGGAGCCCCCACGACCCCTGGGCATCTTGCATGGGCTAGCTGGGCTTCTGGAGATGCCACTCCGGTGTACTTCTGCCTTCTCAAGTCAGGCTGCACCCAGCCACATTTCCAGCAGTGGAATGTGGGATGGGGAACTGGTCAGCCTGGCAAGGCCAGTGCCAGACTGCTGTACCGACAGAACAGGCCAACAGGCAGAGCAGAGGGAACTGCAGGGAGCCACCCTGACCACTGGAGAAGCTGTCCAGTCCTGCAGCCACTTCTTGCTGGGACACCACTAGATCAATTTGTCACTCTCTTCAAAAATGAGTGGACAGAAGCAAGACCACTGCTTTGTGCACTGAGGGAGCCCAGGACACCTGATGAAAGAGTCCGATTCTATCTTCCTCCCAAGGCCTCGGTTTCCGTGTTGGTAGAGTGGACATGAACTCGCTAGGTGCGGAAATCAAGCCTGACTCAAAGGCACCTGCAAACCACAGGTGTAGACTGGAGGGCTGCTTCTTCCCCAGGCGGGCTGGGCGGGCCGCTGCAAAGCCAACGCCAAGCCCCAGGCTCTCCTGTTTGTTTGTTTTGAGCTCCTGCTCATGGAGGCATTTGTGGAAAGACTGTCCCCAGCCCTGATTCAGTCATCCCTGGAAGCCACCTGCTTGTGGCTGTGTCACCTCTCACCTCAGTTCTGCCGCCCTGTCTTGGTGGAGGAGTCCAAGTTGATGGCAAACTCCTCAGAGACGTGGATGTTCTCTGAGGGAAGAAATACCACCATGGGTCCTGTCTCCTGTCTGAGGGCCCCACCTCGACCAGGCCCACCTTCAGTGGTCATTTTCATGGAAAGCTATTGATCAGAGGCTGGCTGCTCCCAGATGGGGGACATGGTGTGAAGAAGTTGCTAGTGCTTTGGTCACAGCCACAGCCGCTCAGGGCTCTAATCCTGGCTCTGCTGACCACCAGGGACATGTCCTGGAGCAAATGGCTCTGCCTGTGACCTTAGCATCCTCATCCCAATGCAGGTGGGTACCTGAGGGTGCCGGTGCGGCTCCGTGGAGCCTGGCAGAGGGTCTGGCAAGAAATGGCTATTTACTGGCACACCGACCTCACCCCTGTGAGGGTTGGAGCTATATGTGGAGGCTTCATCAAGGGGCTCTGGACCCTCAGGGGCCACCTTGGAACCACAGAGCAAGGAAGAGCTTCCTGGTGACATCATTTGACCTTTGCACTTTATAGGAAGAATCCTGTCCCCAAGATGGAAAGGTTGGAAGGAAGCACCCAGACGCTGGCAAAGGGGCCCATACGTGCCCTGCCTCATGCTCTGCCAGCCTCCCGGTCCTGTGGCCACTCCCCCAGCCTCCCTGTCCTACGGCCACACTCCTTGCCTCCCAGCCTCCCATCCTGCGGCCACACCTGCTTCCTCTCTTTGAGTCCCTGTCCCTCATCCTGATAGGACTGGGGTCTCAGAGGACACTTGAGGCAGGAGGGTGCTCCGGGATTCCCCGCTGATACTGTACGTACGGTCCTCCAGGTGACATGGTCATCGCAGGGAGCCAGGTTGGCACCGAGCTTCCTGGGCCCAGCCAAGTGGAAGCTGCTGTCAGGGCAAAGATCAGCAGTGAGTGACACTGCAGCAGCCAATTTCCCCCTGAGGAGGAGGCCGGGCACTGCCTCAGTTTCCCCAGCTGGCCCTCCCAGATCCGGGCAGGGCTTCCTGCTGGCTGGAGCTGCGGCCCGCTCCCCTCCTGGGTTTTCACAGGGGAAGAGGGGACCCGAGCCCCAGGAGCGTGTTACGATGACAGCGTGTGGGTGAGGGGGCTGGAGTGCAGGCCCACATTTAAACAGAGACGAGTCCTTGTAGCTCATCACCCCAGACCTGGGAGGGAACCCCCAGGAAATAACCCCAGGGGACAGTCCTGCAGGAATGCGATGGCAGTGCAGAATACAGGGACAGCCCACCGGAGCCCAGGCAGCCCCAGGACGTCCCTAGGTGGGGCACATGCTCAGGTCATTTCCTGCACACGTGTGGAAAGTGTGCCTGGGCCCCTGGGAGCGGAGAACTGGGAGCCCGTGGCCGAGGCAGGGTCTGATGGCTGGGAGTCTGCGCTGTGGACCAGACATTGTGGATCCAGTCCCGGGACCTGGGGACAGGGACGTGGGCAAGGAGACACCTGAGCTGGGGTGCTGCTGTGTGGCCGGAGGGAGGAGGGGGGTCCACTTCAGGAACCCCCAGGACTGGGCCGCTGCATAACATTCAGGCTTCATGGACCTTGTCCAGAGCCACCAGGCAACCGTGCAGTCATGGGTGACGTTCAGGCCCGTTGTCATCCACCCTCCAGACTTCCCGGCTCCCTCTCTCCCAGCCACCCCTGCACCCCACCCTAGATGGTTGAGGCTGGCTCTTCCCAGGCCTAGGCCAACAGGGCGGCTAAGTGGGGCCGGGTGAGGCCGCCAGTTCAAGTCCCCAACACGACCAGGAGGTCCTGGGTAGGTTCCAGTTTCAGGTAAGAAAGCAAACCATTTTTGGTGTATGTATGTCCCACCTATCACACGGTGTCTTAGCTGGGGCTGCTGTGACAAGACCCGGTGGATTGGTGGCTTATCAACCCTGGGGACTTATTTCTGACAGGGCTGGAGGCTGGAGTCCAGGGCTGGGCACTGTGGGGCCAGTCCTGGTGAGGCCTCCTTCAGCCGCCTTCTCCCTGAGCACTGGCAAGAAGAGGGTGAGAGAGCTCTCTGGAGTCCCTTGTCAGGGATCCCCCCCCGCATGCCCTTATTATCTCCCAAAGGGACCCCTAATACACGAACATGGGGGTGAGAGTCCAACCTGTGAATCTCAGGGGACACAGGCATTCAGTGCACAGCAGATGGACATTCTTGTTTGGGAAGTCTGTGTCCTTTGCCTGAATTCAAGTCTACCTGGGCATCTTGTGTGTCACCCAGAGCCCCCACGCAAGAGAGGAAATTGGGGGACGGGGGTTGGTGGCTTCTGGAGAGGGTCATCCACACAAGGCCTGCTCCGCCCTGTGCCTGAAGGCACCCTGCACAGGCCTGCAGTGTCCAGAGTGAATGGCCCTGTAGAACCTGCTGGGCTTCCAGGATTGGAGAGTTGGGAGATGCCACCATGGCGATGGCCTCACCATGCAGGTGGTGACCTGCATCATGTGTCCAGGCTGCCCCTGGTGGTGTCCAGATTTCCAGAAATCAGCTCTTCTCAAGTTCCTTCTGAAACTGGTCGGAGTTGCCGGTCAGTTGCAGCACATGCCTGGAGGTCTTGTTCACGATGGACCCCAAGCTGGAGGGACACATATGTGGGACTGGGGAGTCCAGGGTGGCAGGAGGTGTAGGTTGGCACCCCAACAAGGCAGCGAGCCTGGGGTCCTGAGGCAGAGCCTTGGTTTCCAGGTCTCATAGCGCAGTGAGGAAGAAAGCAAGGGAGTGCATGTGTGGGTGTGTGATGGTGTGATGTGGGAGCGTGCATGTGCACATGTGCTCCCTGTGTATGCATGTGAGCGTGTCCAGGTGTGGACACCTGGTCCACTGGGCAGTCAGGTGTGTGTGTGTGCTTGTGAGAGTGTGCAGCCTGCTCGAGTGTGGGTGTGCATCACTGTGCAAGGAGAGGCAGAGTGCCCGAGTGGGGGGCATGCCTCTTTCCCTGTCCTTGTGTGTGCGTGTAGCCAAGGCTGTTGTCAGCACATTGGTGACTGCCAAGTGCCAAGGCTCCTGAACTGCTGCGTCTGCTGTCACTTGTGGGGAGCCACTCCAAATGCATGCACCTTTAAGTCCCGATGCACCAGGTGGGCTGAAAGATCACTGTAGTCTGGCGAGGTAGTGCCATGACTCGTGACTCGTGACTCAGTCTTTTCCCTCCCTGAGATAATAAGGTGTAGCCCTGGGAGTGGCCCTAGGAGTAGGTGGCACCCAGAGGTGCTGAGCTACACTCACCTGTTCCCTTGTAATCCTCCTCTTCCCTCATTTGAATGGCTTCTTCCCAATAAGAGAGTTCAGCACGTGCTCCTTTCTCTTTCCACAGACCTCTAAGGTCAGAGGAGCCGTTACAGGACCCAAAGAAAAAGGTATTTCTCTGTCTCTGTGTGATTAGTTCAGTCAGCCCAGTTCACCTGGAGTGACCCTGAGTGTTTTAGTGGTGGAATGTGACAGTCACTATTTGTTTAATGCTATGATTACTGTGCCTTCTATGTACTTTTATGTTCTTTAATTTTTAATAGCACTTCAAGACTTTTGTATTTTAAATATATCAAAAGATAAACAGAAGGAGGAAGAAGGAAGAGGAAGCTAGGTGGAGGGCTGGGTGATGTCTGCCCGTCTCCAGGGCCCGGGATCCCACAGGGCCCCTGGTGGGATGCAGACGTGACTCCCGCCATGTGCCTGGAGGTGATCACTGTGTCTAGAGCCCCCGTTTCCTGCCTCTGTGTGTGGGTGGCAGGTTGGCGAGGTGGCCATGGGACTCACCAATGTGGCCAGACTTGGTGATCTCATGGGGGACCTAGAGCAGGTCAACGGGCTGGCCCTGGGTCTGCTGGAAGGTCATGTTGAATGTGGAAGCTTGACTTGTTGGTGGGACGGGAGAGAAGGAGCGGCACTGCAGGCCTGTGCAGGGTGCCTTCAGGCACAGGGCGGAGCAGGCCTTGTGTGGATGACCCTCTCCAGAAGCCACCAACCCCCGTCCCCCAATTTCCTCTCTTGCGTGGGGGCTCTGGGTGACACACAAGATGCCCAGGTAGACTTGAATTCAGGCAAAGGACACAGACTTCCCAGAACAAGAATGTCCATCTGCTGTGCACTGAATGCCTGTGTCCCCTGAGATTCACAGGTTGGACTCTCACCCCCAAGTTCATGTATTAGGGGTCCCTTTGGGAGATAATAAGGTCATGGGGGGATCCCTGACAAGGGACTCCAGAGAGCTCTCTCACCCTCTTCTTGCCAGTGCTCCGGGAGAAGGCGGCTGAAGGAAGCCTCACCAGGACTGGCCCCACAGTGCCCAGCCCTGGACTCCAGCCTCCAGCCCTGTCAGAAATAAGTCCCCAGGGTTGATAAGCCACCAATCCACGGGGTCTTGTCACAGCAGCCCCAGCTAAGACACCGTGTGATAGGTGGGACATACATACACCAAAAATGGTTTGCTTTCTTACCTGAAACTGGAACCTAACCAGGACCTCCTACCAGGACCTGCTCCCTGCCTCCTGCCCACCTCCCCCCCCTCCCCCCCTCCCCCCCCCCACCTGCAGCTGGCTTCCTGGCTGTCCTCACCCAGCCTGCTTTGGCCCAGGTCTAGCCAGTGCACCCCTGAGCTGGCTCTTTGAGGGGCTCTGGCTGGTCAGCCCTGGGACATGGAGGGCTGACGGCACAGAGAGCAAGAGTGGCCTCAGTTCACCCCATCGCTGAACCCAGAGTAAGATAACGGACAGACTGAAGGGAAATCAAAGCTTGAGGAGGGACAGATGCATGGTGAGTCCCTGTCTCCCCTCCTGTATCTCCTGCTTAGACTCAGAGCAGCCAGAACCCGGGGCAGCACCTCAGGCAGAGCCAAGAGACGCCCTCCTTCCTGACCAGGGCGGCCAGGGGGTCCCTGAGGCTGGAGTGCATGGGGGAAGCCCCCCCATCTTAGTTTCCTTCTCCTGGTCGACCTCAAGGCAAAATCCTGTCCCACAGCTGCTCTTCCAAGGTGGCAGCAGCAACAGCTACAGCAGCAGAAGTGACAGCAAGAGTCGCTTTGTCCCAGAGGTGAACCAGTTACAGGAAGAAGGACAAGGAGGCTCACGCCCTGCGTTGTGGGCAGAGGACCAGGCAAGGGTCCTCAGAGCCCCAGGGCAGGTGGTAAGGAGGAGACCAGGAGAGGGAACCCAGAGGCTGTGTACAAGTTCCAGGCTCGCCCTGAGCTGGGCAGGTGTGGAAACGACCCAAGAGCTTTGAGAACTGCTGTGGGGCGGGCCTCCGCCAGGGTCGCAGACTGCACCAGAGGGATTCAAGTGTGAGGTGGACACAGACCCCCTGCCAGGCTCTGACCAGAGTCTCGTTGAATGACGTCCAGAGTGCCCAGACCACAAGCTAGGACTGTTCCAACAACGACAGAGAAAACCCAGAGGCCTTGTGAGAGAAAAGATGACCGTCAGACACCAACATGCGGATGCCCCACGTGTTGAAATGCTCTCACCGTCTGAGGCGGGGTGAATACGGCCATGAAGAGAGACAGGCACTCTTGACATAAATGCAAAGGTAAAAATGTGGTAAAAAATACAAACCCACAGATTCAAGAAGCTCTGTGAATGTCAAAAAGAAGACACTTGAAGGAAATCGAACTTACATACATCATTTTCAAACTACTGAGAACTAAAGATAAAGAAAATGTCTTGAAATCTTCAGTAAAACAAAGACATACTCCACACAGAAGAGCCGCGCGAACTGCAAATTTCTCATCAGAAACCGTGGGGGACAGAGACAATGGAGGAACATTTTATAAATGCTCGAAGAGAAGAAATTCCCTGCCCAGAATTCTGTATCCAGCAAGATTATTTCTCACCAATGAAAGAAAAATATAGATATTCAGGTGCAAGGAAATAAGTCCCCAGCAGATATGCTCTAAAAGAAAATCTTAGGCAGAGGAAATGATCCCAGAGGGACTCTCAGAAACTTTGCAATGAAGATAGAGAAAGAGAAATGGTAAATGCCTTGGCAAAAATAATAGATTTTTGTTAAGTTATTTAAAATATGCTGAAAGCAAAACTCGTAACACTGCCCAATGGGGTTTTGATGTATGTAGATGTGAAATAAGCGGCAACTTCAACATAAAGATAGGAAGGGTGGTAAAGGAGCGTACATAGGTGTAAAAATTTCTCTACATTTTACTTATAGTGAAAAATATTAATTTTTATGTATACAGTGAAGTGTTTTTGGAGAAAAGTTGACCACTTTTCTCTCTTGCCGAACCTATCATTTTCTTCAAATTCAGTAATTCTACTACTTTGGAACATACAGAAAAACCAAGGTGTCAGTCATGGCTCAAATATCTGGCAATTGCTATTAAGTCAACATTTCCATTTTCTTGGTGTAAGATTTCCAGTACATTTATTTAATTAGCATTTAATAAGGTCATTTCATATAGCAAGCACTGTTCTTGGGGTGAATGAAAAAAATGAGTTAGAAATCATCACTGACTTAGCAGAACTTGCAAATGAATGAATGCATAATCTTAACAGTGTGTAGGGGCTGTGGGTTATGGGAGCACAGAAAATACTGGGTATAACTTAAGTCATAAATGTCTTGGACTCCACTGCATGAATCAGAAGACTTGTATAAATGTCAATGTATTGGTCTGTTTTTTGTTGCTATAACAGAATACCTGAGAATGAGCAATTTATAAAGATTAAGGTTTATTCAGTCATGGTTCTGGAGGCTGGGAGGTCCAAGGTCAAGAGGATGCATCTAGTCAGGGTCTTCTTTCTGGCAGGTACCTTCTTCAGCGTCCTGAGGTGGCACAGGGCACTACATGCAATAGGAGCTCCTGCAAGAGACGGCGTCAGACTCGCTTTTATTACTGCTCCACTCTCTAGTTGCTCCATTAACCTATTGATCCCTTACCCCATTCGTGGAGGACAGTCCTCAAAAGTGAATCGCTCCTTCAAGGTCCCACTTCTCCTTGACTCCTGATCCCTTACAGTAGGGATCACTTCCACTTCAGCCTGCAGCAGTTGCTCTATCGGATTATCACTAGTTAGAATCAGTTAAAAGCCCATTTGTTTCAGTCAGCTTTTTGCTGCTGTGACTAAAGGACCCGAGCAGAGCAATTGTAGAGGAGGAAAAGGTTATTTAGGGGCTCACAGTTTCAGAGGTCTTAGTCCATAGACCGCCCAGAATGACCTACCAAATGCTCAAAATTCTTGTGAAATTTACAGTTCTACATCACATTTTGTCTGAAATTTGCATCCTGATTGTATTCCTACTTATTTTGTTATAAAATATCTATCTTCAGGAATATCAGTGCCCTGGGATGCGGGATCAAGCACATTCACCCAGCAGTTGTGCGTCTGAGCAACACGGGGCCCTCGTCCAGATGAGCACTGTGGTGTCAAGGGATGAGACTTAGCGCTAGGCTTATCAAGCACCCCGTGAGTGAGGGTGAACACCAGGGCTGCTCAGGCACCAGCCGACTGTGGGTTCAACTGTGGGCACAATTCTATTCCTAGCGTCTCCTGGGTGACTCCCCACGGGTATCCACGCAAACTAGCAGGTGTGAATAAACACCTGGGGACCAAAGGCCACCTAAGCCTAGCCCAGTCAGGACACCCTGTGGCATGGCTTCCATATCGGATGTCTCCGAAAGCTCATGCAGGAGACAATGCGAGAAAGTGTAGAGGGGAAGCCCCTGGGTTCTGAGATCCCTGACCCAATCAGTGGGCAAGTAGGGTGTGGCTGGAGGGTGGGTCCTGGAGGTTCTATTGTGGGTGCCCTGGGGGCTCATATTTTGTCTGTGGGAGGAGAACCCCCTCTCTGCTCCCTGCTGCCATGTCCTGAGCTGCTTTCCTCCTCCAGGCTCTCCTGCCACCAGGCTCTGCCTCACCCGGTCACAGCAGGGGAACCAGCTGTCTACCAACTGAGACCCCGAAACCGTGAGCCCCAGAGCAGCTTTCCTTGCTCTCGTTGTGCTCCTCAGGTCTTTTGGGCACAGCAGAGCAGAAGCCGACCAACACACCGCGTGGATTTCTGGGGACAGCTTGCTGATGGGGAGCTTCACACGCGGCTGGCGGCTTCCTTCCGCGTCTCCAGGGCCCCCTCCTCCTTGTGGCTTCCTTCATGGCTTCTGCTGGAGACGCAGCCTCCCCTTCCCTCACCTCCAAGTGGCAAAGGCCAAAGGAAGAGACGGGATTAGATGGAAAACGAGGAAGGAGAAAAGCGTCCCGTGCCTGGGATGGGCGAAGCTCGTCGGGAGCGGGGTGGTCCCAGTCTCACAGGGTCCCCAGGTTATGAACGGATTTCAACGGAAGCTCCTCCTCTCAATGGAGCGGTCTGGGGACACTCAGTGCAGCCATTGGTCGGCATCACGGTGACTGGAGAAGCTGACATCATGGGCCACCTGCTCGGAGGCAAGGGGACCCGCTCAGCATCAAATATTCAGCATCGAGTCTTCGACTGAGTCTTGCAAGAAGGGCACTCCATGTTTACCACCCACACGGAGGAGCCATTGATTCTCCTTTGAGGTCACTATTTCTGGTCCTGCTTGATATGAACAGGGAGTTGGAGCTCAGAGAGGTCACACAGAGCCCAGAGCCCAGGGAATTCTGTGAGTTTGATGGGTTTGATCCTCCCTCTTCCTGGGGACAGCAGGGAGGTCAGCAGTGTGTGGGTAAAAGCATGAGAAGGTCTATAACCCAGAAAGCAAGCCTCTCTGGTGATGGCTAGCACAGATGCGTGCCCCAGCAAGGTGGCCCAGTACAGGCTCCTCCCAGGAGGTGGCAGTGGCTAGGGAGGGGCAGGAGGACACTCAGCAGGTTTTGAGGACAGCTGGACCAGGCCAGGGTAGCCCCAGGCTGCGGGAGGCCCTTGTGTACACAGGGCCCTGGTCAGTTGGAATGCCAGCCCCCTGCCGCCTTGCAAGGCCAGAGTGTCTTTGATGATAGGGAGTCAGTGCTATGTCTGCATTGCGTAATCTTCTTTGTCCTGTAGGGTTTGAGCCCTGGTGAGTCCTTGGCTGTGTGACCTTAGAACATGCTGGTGGCCAGTGGAACGCCCCCCTTTTTTTTTTTTTTTGGTTAGTGTAATCTTTGGAAAAGCAACTTTGGGGCCTTTTGGATGAAAACACACACACACACACACACACACACACACACACAACCAAACAAACAAACAAACAAAACCCCGAAACAAACAAAAAAGCTTGCTTCACTTGCCGCAGGTTTCAGTGGAGAGCACATCTGGCGCAGATGTCTGGGGCAGGACTTAATCCCTGGAGCTCAGCGCCTCTTGATCTGCTCCACTTTCCACTCTCAGTGGCTGAATAATTCAAGCAGGCACCACCAGTTCAATTTTCTTTCTGAGGAAAGGAAGGAAAGAAAGAAAATGACTGTCCTGGAAAAAAATGGGAGAATATCTGAGAATGAGACCTTGGGGAGAAAGATCTCGTGGGGTATAATAAGCCGGCAAGAGCAGGAGAAGCCGGGTAGTGACCGAGAAGCTCCACTGACATGACGGCCCTTAGACTGTGGTGGGAGACCCTGTCCCCACCTTTTGGGGACATTTTTTCTCTGAGCCCTAATGACTTTTTGATTTGTTTTATTATTTTAATTTTGATTGACGCATGATATTTGAACATATATATGAAATACCGCATGGTGTTTTGATTCGTGTATTGACACAGAGTGATTAGTGTATTCCTCACCTTTAGGCTTTATCATTGCTCTTTGGTGAGTACATTCAGAATTCTGCTGACTCTTTGAAGATATATAATGCATTGTTAGCATTTCTTTCTTTCTTCCTTCCTTCCTTCCTTCCTTCCTTCCTTTCTTTCTTTCTTTCTGTGGTGCTGGTGGTGGAAGCCCAGGCCAGGGCTGAGCAAGTGCCCTTCCACTGAGTTGCATCCAGCCCCTGGATTACTACAGTTTCGTCATAGTTTGGGTGTGAAGAGCCATCCTGGCTTGGAGGTGAGCAGCTGCACCGGCTGCTGTCTGTGCTTGGGAGGTCTGTGGGGGACAAGGCAGGAGTGTACTGCAGAGGGGGTCTTGGGTGGGTCCCTGGCTTCCAAGGTGACTGGCCTGCAAACCCCTTCCCTCGGGCAGGGCCACATGCCCTTCCTTTTAGAGTTCTTTATAAAGTGGCCCTTCACTCCGGAGCCCTGTCAAACGGGAGCTGGGGTTGCTGGTCCCCACACCTGTTTCCCCAACCAGGAGAGCGTGGAGGGAAGAGAAGTACTTTCATCTCCACCCAGTTTCTAAACTTTAAGAAATAATTATTGAGGCCTTTTTTAAACACACTAATTCCCATGTCTGCATAGAGATGGAAATTCGTTAACTGATAATTAATGTCTTTTTTCCCCTTTTAATTAAAAGTTAACTGCCAGAGGAAAGTACTGAGGACAGAGCCGGTGCTGTGCCCAGGCAGCTCCCCTCCCTGTGCCTCCCAGGCCTGCAGGGGTTCAGCACCCAGCCAGGTGGGACCAGAGGGTGGCAGTGTGCACAAGTGGCCGCAGGGCCCTGGGGAGCTTGGGTAAGAGCCATCTCTCTTATGCAAAAGGCAAAGTTGAAGCAATTAAGAGCGATTACCCCCACAGTGGACCTCTCCTCCAGCTGGATCCCTGTCCCCACCTCCAATTCCTCGATGAAGAGTGGCTTCTCCCCGGGGACCATGTGAGTCACAGCACAGGATGGCTTTCTCCAGCACCTTCCGTCAGCCCAAGGCAGCTTGGCCACCGGCCCCGCAGCTCCCCCCGGGGGGCGGGGGTGCCTCCTCTTTGCCCTTTCTGTTATCATTCAGCAACCTCTCTCTGAGCCGCCACAGATGGCATGCCATTAAAATCTCCCCAAAGACAGCTTCCTCCCACATTGCCTGTGTCTGTGTGGCCTGTGGTCTCCTGTCCAAGGTCAGGGTGTGCTGGGCTGCAGCACTCTGAGGTGGAAGCTGTTTTCTGCATTGTATTCTGCACAGCCCAGGCTTGTTCACATCCTGTGCTTCCTACCTCCACTCCTGAGCTCTCACTATGTACCAGGCACTGTGGGAGAGCCACGAGTACCAGCTTGACCTGGGTGAACCTGAAGGCCTTCAACCGTTTGCCTACAACAGCAGACGTTCTTGTGGTTCACTCTGATCACAGACTTCACCTCCTCCTCCCAGTCTCTGGGGAAGGATCATTCTGCTCCTTTCCTGGATGGGGAGGAGCCAGGTTCAGCAGGTGGCGGTGTTTGCTAAGGTGGCGGGTTGGTGGGCTGGCACCTTGCTCTGTGCCTTGGGGCCTACCCCGTGTGGGTCTAGAACCTGGTGTGTTTCCCCAGGATGCAGCCCAGTGCTCTGAGGGCACATGGAGAGGGAGGGCTGGTGGGCGTCCCCGTGTGGGCACCAGTGCTGAGTGTCTTGTGGGGTGTGTGCGATGTCCTGTGAGAACATGGCTCTGTTTCAAGTGCCTGTTTCTTCCTCTCTAGAACCATGGTCCATGGTCTTCAGTAGAAGTGAATTTAGAAGTGAATCGCCCAGAGTTGTCACTCAGTTCCTAGCCAGTGTGGGACCTTATTCCTATGGGTCACTGACCGATTGCCTGAGTGGCCCTTCTGGAGGCTGTGCTCGGCCCCTCAGGCTCAGGACCTGCTCCTGGGCCAGGATGCTCGTGTGCCCATACCCCAGGTATACGCTGTCACCTGGTCCTGGGCAGCTCGCCACGCTAGGCTGATTCCTGAGAAATCTGACAACGTGTGCATGCAGAATCCACCGCCGTGAACTTCGGGGTTGAGGGTGGTCACCTCACCTGCCATGTGGCCTGAGTGATGCGGAAGGGTCACCAGGACCTCCAGGACCCTCGTCCAACCCTCCCAGGGCCACCTGCTTCCTGTCCCTGGCCTCCAGGAGGCTGCCCTGCCTCCCCGGCCACCTCCCTCTTCTCTTTGGCTTCGTCTAACTGGGTGTGCGGGTTGTTTTTGAAACTAGAACAGGAGTCACCAAGCGGACCCTGAGCTCTCCTCCTCCTTGCCCTTGAGAGAGTGTGGAGAGGGAGCAAGCTTCCACCCTCCTCTGAAAACCCAACCTGGTGCAAATGCAGAGATGCCCCTCTCAGTCTGACTCCACAGGGGATGAATGCTTTTAGAGCAGAAGAACAGAGCTTCATTGTTCAAGGTCAATTTTCCGTAATTAAAAAAGCAAGTTGTCTGTGAAATTGGAAGTCTTGTTAATTAAAAGTAATTTCTATAGGAATGTTTCCTGGTTTCTCAACTTTTCAAGTCTTTTTCTTGTGATCCTACTTTGAAATTGGTCTTGTCATTTGTCTTGAAACCTAACGGGTATCTACTTATTTATTGTACAGCTAATTCTAATAAAATGAAAATGCATTATCATAATTGAACTATATTTTAAAGTAAGAACATGAGAACTTTCTACATCAAATAACTATAACCAGGACTGCTTTTCATACCCTGTATTTTTCAAAGGTAATGAGAGCAGCTATTTTTCTTGTATTTGAATTGTCACTGCTTAACTATCCCAGTCTAATTACCTTCAAGGTTTTATCTTCATAAAAGTTACAGAATTATTTGAAAATAATAGTTTCGGCATCGACTAATAGAATTATACATGAAAAAAGTCCCATCCTCTGAAGCTAAAAGGAATCATGACAGCTTTAGACATCTCTGCTTCTCTCTTTTTATTTCTATAATTATAAGTATTAGATCCCATCATTATGAAAAAATAATACACTTAATTTATTAGGAAAAAAACGGATTGTGTCTGCTACACAATGAGAAACCGATTCTCAACTTATTAGGCACTTGGGGAAATTCTTTGAGATGGCAGAATTTCCAGAAACTTTCTTGCCGGAGTTGACTTTCTAGGTGAATCATCCACATTCTGGATAACTTCAAGTGCTTTGGAACCATTACCTGCCTCCCCCAGGCCTTGGTCTGAATTTTTCATGTGTGAAGGAATCCACTTTATTCATTTATTTTTCCTTTTCAACCCACTATGACTCAAAGCTGCCTGTTGGTGAACATGCATGTGTGGCTGGGGGGAGAAAGGCAGGAGAAGGGCAGGTGGGCTGCTCTGAGCTCCTGTCAGCAGACATCCCAGTGCAGATATCCCCTCCAGAGCCAGGTGTCCAGCTGCGGGTGCAGTGGCCCCCACTCTTGCTTCTGAGCTGTGGGACTCAGGCACGCGGTCAGTGGAGTAAGGTTTCCCCTGTACATCCCAGTCCTCAGAGCCCGTGAACGTGGTACCTTCATGTGAGAAGGGACTTTGCAGGTGCAATTAAGGATTCTGAGGTGGGTACAGGGTCATTAAGAGTGTTCTTAAAAGACAGAAGAGGGGGCAGGGGGGTCAGAAGAGGAGAGGAGGCAGCAGGAGCCGAGGCTGCGGTGACAGAGGGCACCTGATGAAGAACGCAGACAGCCTCGAGAGGCTGGGGAGGCAGGAAAGGAGTCCTGTCCTGGGCCCTCCAGAACGCGGCCTTGCCGACCCACGTTAGCCTCTGACACCCCCGACGGCACAATGACAGATCTGTGTGTGCTGATTTGTTAGAGCTGCTCTATGAAACGCAGACAGAGACAGTTCACGAAACCTCACAGGGTTTTCCTATTTAAAATGGGCTAATTATGCCTCCATCACGGTAGGATAAATGTCAAGTGGCAACATGTGAATGTGTTTCAGAAACGAAAGCAAGACGTGTGCCCCCCGGAACCCCCACAGCCCCATCTCCCTTGATGCCATCAGGCATCACTGTGATGCCCAGTCTGTGGCTTTGAGTGCTCCGTGTCTGACTCCCATGCCTGAGCTGTTGTCTGGCTTAGCTCCCTCTGCAGTCAGAACGCAAGCAGGCAAGACCAGGTTGCTAGGGTGGGTAAGTCCCTGGGGGGCTGCTGGGAGGTGGTGGCAGCTTGAAGAGTGGACCCCCTGAGAGGGCCCAGTGGGGCCGTTGCGGTATGTCCTTGAAGGGGCCTGTGGGAGCTGGACCCTTCCTCTCTCTTTCTCTCCCGCTGTGAGCTGAATGGTCTCGCCCTGGGCTCCTGCCGTGGTAGGCCGTGCTGCCCCAGCCCAAAGTGATGGGGCCAACTGACCAGGGAGTGAGACCTCCAAATCTGTGAGCCAGAATATTTTTTTCCCTTTCTTTTGTTGATTATCTCAGGCACTTTGTTACAGAAACAGAAAGTAAATACACCCAAAAACTCTAGCAGCTGAGAGGGGCTGGCCAAGGCAGCGCCCAGGTGGCGAGTTGAGGCTTCTGAGCACCCTCTGGCTTCAAAGCCCAGGGCCACCTGCTGGCTCTGGGGCCATGAAGTGTTTACCAGCTGTGAGCCACATTCCCTACCCATCAGCACCACTTCCCTCCTGTGGCTGTGGGGAGGAGCAACCCGGCAATTCCTAGGAAGTGCTGAGAGGAGCCCCTTGATGCAGGGCACAGCCTGTCACCCCGTCCTGGCCAGGGGTGCAGGCTCCCCACTTTCTCCCCTGGGGCGTGGTGGACCTCTCAGTGCACCACGGCAGTTATGAAAGGAAATGGCACCCTTCCCGACAAGATCAACTGGACCCAGAGCCCGCAGGGCACTGGAGAGGAATGAATCTGCACCTCCCCTGCCCTCGAGAGTGCTGCCTGGGCCCGCGGCCCCTGCTGCTCTTCAGGTGCCCAGCGTCCCCTCCACCGTCTGTAGGTAAGGGATCCTGTCCTATAATCTCCGTTCCTTAATGTTCAAAAGGACGACTGAGAAAGCTGCTGGTGTCCCATGGGAACACACCCGAGGGACCAGGGGCGTGATCGTCTGCCTCACGAAGCTCTTCAGGGAAGATGTGCGGGACTGCTCCCTCCTGTGGGGTGTCCTGCAGTGGCTGGACACGCCCACGTGCCAGGCTCGGGACTTTAGAAGATGTCCTCGCAGTCCTGGGTTTTGGTCATCTCATCCTCTCCAGTCTGGCGGCTAGACATGGGTGCCTGTCCCAGTGTGCTCTGGGAATTCCTGGGAGTCCCTGGAGGGACAGACTCACATCCCAGCTACATTCACGGACACCTGGTCCTGTGCTCACAGCTGTGTGGGTGTGTGGCTGGTCTGCTCCTCCTGGCCTCTCCGGCTCTGGCTCCTCTTAGCCACGATGGCTGCCTGGAGCCGGTCTCAGTTCACCACCACCACTGCCTACCAGGCAAGACCAGCGTCCAAGCAGATCCCTCCAGATATGCCCAGAGCACCGGCCCCTTGAGACGCCGGCTCTGCACCCAGGCAGGGGTGGCCCCTGTTCTGGTTCTGACCACGGCAACGTGGCTCTTGGAGCAGCCCTGCCCTGCTCCTGGCCTCACCACGCCTTCTCCGAGGGCTGCTCCAGGCGCTCAGTCACCACCCCCGTGTCCGGGTCCTCAGCACAGTACTTCCTGGAGAAGAAGGCCAAGCTCATGCAGACAGACTACTGTGCAGCTTGACAAAGGTCCTCCTCGAACAGACTCTGGCCAGGTCCCTCTGAGCCCTCCTCCTGACAAGGCCCAACCTGGGCCTGGGCTTCAGACTCAGCTGGAGCCACTCCACCCAGCCTCCACGCGGAGAGACTTACAGGAACACCAGCAGAGCTTCCCACAGCTCGAGGCCCTGTCCTTGGGGCAGTGACCCCCAGCTCCCTTAAGCTCCTGCCTCGGGGAGTTCCGGGCTGCCAGGAAAACCTGCCATTGGTGTCACCCACACCTGGTGGCACGTGCACGGGCTCCTGACGCCCCTCTCAGAGCAGGGACTGGAGAAAGCTGGCCACTGTAGGTCCCTGCCTCTCTGCAGGGCCTTTCTTCCCCCAGAACTGTCTTCTCTAGGAACTTTGGGCCGACTCCAGACCCCCAGCACCCAGGGCATAGCTCGCTCGTGATCCGGTCCCCGTGGGAGGCCGAGGCCTGACCTGGAGGCTTGCTCTAACTCCTACCACTGCTTCCTGCCATAAGGACACCAGGAGCTCATCTGTCCTCTGGACAAGCACCAGTTAGCCCATGCAGACGGCCCATCACATGGAGCAGCCCATCTTAGCACACTCCAGGTTTGGAGAAGTCCCCTGGTGATCCTGTCAGCAACACGGAGCTAAGTTCTTTCCCGTTGCCCTGGTAGCTGCTGAGTAGAATCTGTTCTTCCCCCTCGCCCAGGGTCAGGACATCCCTTCATGAGCTCATGGGGAGGTCAGCACAGCTCCCTGGGTGTCTGCTTCTCACACCCCGACCACCAGAGCTGCGTGGGACCAGAGAGGGACAGACTCACATCCAGCTGCTTTCCTGGACCCTCTCTTCCTCTCCCCTACAAAGGCCTCATTCCCCTGAGGCTTCAATCCCAGGCCCCCGCACACCCAAGGGAACCAATGAGGCCCTGTTGCGAGGGAGGCAGGGACTGAGATGGCTAGGCACTGGCCACTCCTCCAGTGAGGTGGCCCTTGGTCTGCTCCCTGGTGCTCCTGAGCTTCTGCCGGAGGACACGGAGCTGTCCACACCGTGCCACGCCCAGAGAGACCTGGTGGCCAGCGGCAGACCACTCATCCTGGCAGATGGCCCTGGGCAGCTTTCTGTAGTGGTGCCCATGAGTACCCTCCCAGTTAGCCTGCTCCTTGGGCCCAGCTTTCTCCTGTGAGAATTCTCCATGCCCCAGAGGATGGCCCAGCGTCTTTCCTTCTTGGAAGAGAGTTGCCCCCCTCCCTCCAGCTCCCCTCCTCCAATGCAGCCTGGTCCCTGACCTGGTGCTGCTGAGCAGCTGCCCTGCCCACGCCTCTCACTTGAAGCACAGCTCACTTCTCATCATCCAAGGGCACTGCCGTGAGCCCCAGGACACTGGAGAGGAACGTATCTGCAGGCTGCTTTCCCTCCCCCACACTCGGTGGTTCTTGGGACACCTTCCTGGGAATCTCCCTGGGCTCTCCACTTCCCACGACTCTTCCTTTCGAGCCATCATGTTGCCTCCAAAATAGAACACTAGAGAGGAACAGTGAGGGAGACCATCCGGGTCCCAGGCATTCCCGCCCGTCCCTGGCTTGGCTTGGCTTTGGGTTAGTTTGCTTTGTTTTGTCCTCTCTACATATTGTCCACATTCTGATGATAGCAAGTTTGATTATCAGGAAGAGAGAATCTGACGGAGCTATCGGTCACACTCAGATCGACCTGGCCAGACCCACTCTCAGGGAAGTATTCAAGCAAGTGCCACAATGCACGTGTCATCTCCTACATGCCACGGTGTGTGTATCCTCTTTTTTTTTTTTTTTTTGCCAAAACTTATTGGATGAAGCAAAACCCTGTCCAAGAAGACACTGCATCCTGGTAGATATCAAGAAGTTGCTGGCACTTGTGAACACTGCATTTGTAATCACACCCACATTCTCGATACCCCCGGACTCCTCTCTTCACCTGTCATTGAGGAGACACTCCTGAGAGGCTCTCCGAGGTGTTCTTGTATGTCATTACCTTCTCACTTACTTTCTGTTGTTTCTTTCTCTAAGAAAGTCAAGTCCTTCTTTAAGTTATTCTCAAGAAACTACTTCGTTTTCTTCCAGAAACATGCTCAATCTGTCCACAGCTGTTTCTTGACTCATCCTCCATTTCTGTGGTCTCTGTGCACAGGCGCAAGGCCCTTGTCCATTTCCATGTCTTGACCCCACCCTCCCACCAGCCCCCACTTGGCCTGGGTCCTCCCAATGCAAACTCTGGACCAGTGACCTCCAGAGCCTCCCCTCTCTCCAGTGCTGGGTCCTGCCTTCTCCTGAGGGCACAGCCCCTGCCTGCAGCTGTTCATCCAGTCCCTGATACTCTAGATGGTAGGTGTTCTCCTGTGTCTGGCCCTGCAGAATTCTAGCTCCTTATGG
The DNA here is from genome assembly GCF_048772815.1 of Callospermophilus lateralis. NCBI lineage: Eukaryota > Metazoa > Chordata > Mammalia > Rodentia > Sciuridae > Callospermophilus > Callospermophilus lateralis. The sequence goes on along the minus strand of NC_135314.1, from coordinate 5,204,614 downwards.
AGTATGAGGTGTTTTTCCTCGGCCCTGGAGACAAGGGACACACAGGACTGGATTTCCCATGCCTATGGATCTTATTAAGGGCGTTGTGATCAGTTAAGGGACCTGCATCTCTGTCGGAGTTGGTGGTGAGCTCTTTGGCAGTTTGATGTCCTGGGTAGAAATGATGCTGTTGGTGAATTTCTGATCCTTAGAATGTTCAGGCCAAAATAGAGACAGTGACAGAATGCTCCCACCCAAAGTGTACCTGGCTGCAAAAGCTCTCTTCAGAGGAAGGATGACAGCTCTTCCCCAGGATCCAGTGGCCCTGGCTGTGGGGTCCCTATTGTGGATGGCGTTTGTGCATTCTTCAGTTTCATCTTCCATGATCACGCCTGAGCCGAAACACCTCTGCTCCGAGGCTCCCAGCTCCAACGCTGCTCTGGAGGGATCACTGCGTCCCCACCTCTCGGCGGCTTAATTAGGGAATTAAATTTTTCTAAAGACTTTTAGTTCACTGAATTTAATCGACTGAGGTTTTTTTTTTCTTTCCTGAAATTGCTCTGTTGGTAATAAGGTCTTCCGTAGGATTTAGTATTTGGAATTGTTTAAAGCAAGTAGTCATGTTAAATGGAATTACTTCACCACTTTTTATGTTAATGTTTTACAGTCCTGAAATGATTAAAAAGATGCCACTGATTGGTAGGACATCTGTTTGGGTGTCATGTTTGCTTTTGTTTTGAAAGACGGTAGCATAGTTTCCAGCATCTCTTTGGCATACGCAGTATGTGGCAGCTGCTTAGAGTTCTTTTGTGACCCTCTTAGATGATGCACAGGTCAGTGGAGTCAGAAGGGTCGCTGGGGAGGTCTGTGGTGTTTGCTTTCTGTCTGCCCCACCCTCCAGCCCACTCCACACACACACTCTGAACCCCGTCTTGTTCATTTGTCTGGCTTAGCTCCTAACAAGGGGAATGGACGCCCCCATGGAGTATGAAAGAAAGCAATCCCATCATATTCACATACCAAGAAGATGAGACCCGACCAGGGGTTTTTGCATCGTGGGCACGTAGACTGCTTCCCTGGGGAAGAGCCGGGCTGAGCCAGGAGTTGCCCATGGCGGCCACTGACCACCCCCTGCACTGGGCTTCTCAGGTGACAGGGAGTGCAGGACGCACGCCTCTCAGGGCCCTGCTGCTCTCTCCTGGAAGCTGTGTGGCCATGGGTCACCTCTGATAGCTGCTCTCTCCTCTGTAGGAGCTGAGCAAGCCTCCTCTCTCACAACGACACTTCCCGGTAACCTCTGGGACCAGGGGACCATTACTAACTTCTCTGAACCACAGTTTAAAAATATTTGTAAAATGAGGTTAATAGGCCCAGCTTCCTCACTGGGCTGTGGGAGCACTCACCAGAGTAACGTGTGCAGGAGTGTGTGCAGGCCCACCAGGAGGCAGAGACCACCCCAGCTTTGGACCAGACACAATTCAGTACCATCATTGATAATGAAGTACGAAGTTGTCCACTAGTTGATCAAAGGGATACAGAGAACTCTAAGGTTTCACGGAGGTTGTGCTACAGTTTATATCTGGAATGTCCTTCAAAGGCCCATGTGTTGAAAAGTACTTCACATGGCCCCTTAAGGAGGTGGGGTCCAGTGGGGGGTCTTCAGGCCTTGGAAGGACTTGTGAGATCCCCACGCCCTTCTTTTTTTTTTGCTTCCAAGTCATGAAGTAAAGAGTTTGCTCAGCCTGTGCTCTTGCCAAGAGGCTAACTATAGGCTCAAAGCAAAGGAGACAGCAGATCATGAACTGAATCGTCTCCAGCTGTGAGCCAAAACCCCTTCTCTTTTTAAGTGGATTGTATCCAGCATTTTGTTACAGTAACAGAGACCTGACTATCATAGCCAGCAATTGCAGGAAGCAGCTACCATCTTTTGAGCTGGGAAACAAAGGAAAGAACTGGGGTTATTAAAGTTTATAATCTAATAGAAAGGACACAGGGAGCTAAAATTCCCAATTCTGAGTCAGGTGCAGCTTGGCTGGTGCTGATATCTTTGGGTGTCTTGGCTGTTGCGGGTTCTGTGAATGTGGGGAAAACCACAATCAGTTTCAGTGGGGATGATGCCTCTCCTTCCTCCTCCAGCCTTGTGGGATTTCCACCCTGGACCCTCTTAGGAGCCTGGAAGTGGCTGGCCAAGCCAAAATGTAATTTGTAGAGTCTGAGAGTCAGGATCACAGAGCAGAAGCACAGGAGAAAGACTTTACAAGACCCATCATGTCTGCCATTAATTTCTATGAAACAAACAGGTCATCTTTTCCTGCTCTTTTTTTTTTTTTTTTTGCATGTCTGGTAGTTTTTGGATGTCAGACATTGTGAATGTCATATTTTTGGGTGCTACATTTCATTGCTCTTCTTTAAAGGGGGTTGGCTTATTTTTCTGGCAGGCCATCAAGTGACCTGTGAACCTGTTGGGTTCTGGTAAGCCTTGCTCTTAGGCCTTGTTTTGCTGAGTCAAGAGCAGCCTTAATTCTGGGAATCATTGCTCCTGTTACCAGGGCATGTGGGCGGCCTTTACTCAATGCCTGAGTGTTTCAAGGTTGCTTCACTGTGAATTATTTCCAGTTCCATGGGAGCTCTGGAAATTATTCAGGACTTTTTCCTGGCCTGGGGAGGTTTTAGCTTTAGGGAATTTTCTTGCATAGATCAGTATCCAAAGACTCCAGGGAATTCTTCCTTCACAGGCCTCTGCAATTTTCTCTGTAGCTCCTTCCTCTGCCCTTCAGTCTTGCAGACCTGAGTCTCCCTGGTGCCCAGGTATGGGTGACTCCTTGGCTGCATCTTCCAGAATGAGATGGCATGTCCACCTCAGTCACACCTCGGTTGACACAAAACGGGGTCCTTGTCCCAGGTGATATTGCACAATATCTTGTGTCAGTGGGCCAAATACTCTAAGCCTTCAGGGATGGGATGGACAGAAGCTGGTGGACAAGAAAAGGAGCTCACCCACAGTATGTGTCAGTTCCAGTTAAGATGAATGATGCTCTTCTGGGTCGAAGGGTTCTAGTGACTTCATCTTGCAACCCAGTATCCCACTGGTCTCCTGGAGGCTGGAGTTGTATCAGCAGGTCCCCTCTGGTCCTCCCTGATGATGAAGGGGAAGGAGGTACTTCCCAGATCAGGGACCACAGAGCATGTCCCATGTTGCTTTCCTGAGACACCACATCGGGCACACGAGGTGAAGGGGGGCTGCTACTTGGTTGAGTGTGAAGCTCCCTGTGGATGTCTTCCAGGGCCTTCTAGGGTTAGGTAGAGAGCAGACAGTAAGTGAAAGAAGTCGGTGACGTTCCCACCCCCAGCATCCTCTAGGGCTTGGAGCATGGCACTATTTTCTGCCAATCCACTGGAATGCGACTTGATTTTTAAAATCGATGATTGCAAATGGAAGCGAGGCAGTTTTTAGAACTTGTGCTCGACCTTCCCCTCTGGGAGCTCTCAGGCCAAGGACCCAGTGTGGAGGCTCAGCCCATTGCCCAGTGTGTCCATTTCCAGTGGACCCTTTGTGTGGTGAACCTGGCCAGGGCTCCATTGGTACTGGCCTCTGCATTCCCGCACTCCAACAAGGAGGCTGATGCTTTGGGTCCCCGGTTTCCACAGGGACTCTGTAGTCAGCAACTGTCAAAATGTTGGGGTGCTCTCCTTTCCACGCTAATGGTTAGGGGTCCTCTTGGGGAATCGCTGGGAAAATAACTGCTCACGGTGGCCTTCATGGAGCTAGACCCTTGCTCCTAGGGACCTGACTGCCCTTTCTGTCAACTGCTTCTGGGTCTGAAAACTAGCTCCACTCCGAGAACCGGGCAAGGAACCTTGGCTCACTACTGACAGGGCCGCGCTCCCCCGGTGATCGTCCTACTTCAGTGTTGGTGTAGGATAGATGGGCTCCTATGTAGATGAGATCATATAGACCAGGGTTTCTCAACCTTGGCACAACTTACATTTTGAGCCAGATAGGTCTGTACTATGGGGGGCAGTCTTACCCCCTGGGGCCTGTTTAGCAGCGCCCCTGGTCTCTATGCGTTAGACCTACTTAAGACTCCTGACCTGCCTAGGCTGTAACAATCAAAGACGTCTCCTGGGGTGGGGACAGAGGGCCATCCTGCTCCTTCTTGGAGAACCACCAAGTGGAGGGAGGGCTCTCCGTGCTGGTGGCCCTCTGGCTCTCCTCCATGGCGCCATGACTCACCGCACCTGTGCCCATGGCGCTGTGCAGGTGAGCCTGCTGGCTTCTCGGTGCTTTCTGCTCCTCCTGGAGATTGCCCTCACCTTCCCTTTGATGGTTGGACGTTGCCACCTGGCCTCTGCTATTTCTGGATCCTACTGTCCAGTTGCTCTCAGGAAGCCAGTTGGGTGATGGCTTCCCCTGCCCCAGTCCTGGCTGCAGACACACGGGGCCTCTCAGGGACGCTGGGCCCTCATCAGCAAGCCCCTCACTGCTTCAGCCCAGGCCAAGCCCTCCCTGCGACGGCCCAGAGTGTTCGCATCTGTCTCCAAATCAAACGCCTTCCTCAGCCTTTGACCCCTCTTCACTTCGCGCCATAGCGGTTCTGGCAATTCTACCGCAGCCATTACTGCCTCTGCCTGTCCCAACCATGGGGAGATCAAATGCCACTGCGGCAATTGTGGGTGTCATCTCTGTGAGAAATAGACAGTCCATTTCAGCCAACAGAATTTAGCCTAAAATGCAAAATTACTTGGGGAAGGCAGCAGGAAGGGAGAGCAGAGAGGAAGGTTACAAGCAGGTTAACCCCAGAGTGGGAACAATTCACATCCCCTTGATAAAAAGGAGGGGAGGGGGGAGGGGCCGACCAGACCACTGCTCTGCACCAAAAGGCTCTCAATCCAGGAGAGCAAGGGATGCGGGTACACAACTTTAAATAATCCAAAGGTGCACAACTTTAAATAATCCAATAGGAGGCAGTAAAGCCCAAGTGATGTTTGGGAAGATGCACCCCATGGTACTCAGTCAGTGAGGAACTGGGGGGGGGGCCTGTGTTCTAGGGGATAAAATTGATTGTAACCTCTCTGGGGTGTGCCCGCTCCCCGGATACCTGATCTTACAATGCTGTCAGTAAAGTCTCGCTTTTTGCTGTACCCTGTGTCTCTCAGCATATTCTTTGGGTTGGGCAGGTGAGCATGTGCCTCAAAATCCCCCAGGGTTTTCCAAGAGAGTCGAGCCCGAGAACTGGGGGGTTTCCCTGCTGATTGACATTCTCTTGTTCAGCTTTATGTTCTCTCCTGCCAGTGCCTCCCCGCCTCCACCCAGTACCCTGACAATCCAGCCCCGCCCCATTCTCCTGGCTTCTGCCAGGATCTGTTGGCCGAGTCCTGCGGCTCTTTTGGGCACAGCCCTTGATGAGCTGCCCTCGTCAGGCTTAGCCAGTGCATGTAGTGATCTAACCCCATGATGGCCTGGTGGCTGGGCCGGGAGATGGGCAGCTCCTGGGCCAGCTATGGTCTTCCTAGACAGAAACCTTCATTTCTCTTCTCGCAGCACAGCAGGAGCCTGGCCTGCAGCAGGAGGAGGAGCCTGTCCTACAGGCCCTGGGGAGACAGGGAGCTCAAGGGCTTAGGGCATGTCCTCTCCATCAGACCCTGACAGTGCAGAGCGCTCCCCACTCTGAGTATCCAGCTTTCTCTGGGTTCTGCTGTGCCCACGGAGAAGGCGCTGGCCCTTCCTCAGCTTTGTCTGCCTGTGGCTCACAGCAAATGACCTTTGGCTCGGAGGCCCCAGACTTCCTCCTTGGCCTTGGATTCTCCATAGTCACCCCAGCCTTGCCTTATTTCTCCCCACAACCTTCATTTTCCTACGGTCCTCTACCTCCTCCTCCCCGCCTACTTCTCCAGGAGTGGCCTCCTTTCCCTCCATGAGTGGGTGTGCCACCCACTTCCCCAGGCGGACACCAGAGCACCGCAGGCTGCAGCGCCCCACGGTGCCTCCAGGGGGACGGCCACCCAGCAGGGGCCCAGCTCCAGGTGTGCTTCTCCCTCTGCTCTGGGCATCACGGGGCCAGGTCAGAGCACCTGGAGGCAGATGGAGACGAGGCTGTGGGGGTGAACCTGGAGATGGCCGAACTGGACCCACGTGGGAGTGAACAGGGCAGGACAGCCGGAGGATCTGGGCCCTGGTTCACACCGATGAATTAGCCTGCTGACCGCCCAAGCTCTGGAGTCAGGGTGGGTGACTGTGGAGTGTCCCTGCGCTGGGGCCAGGGAACACTCTACCTTGGGGCCAGGTAGCTCCCTCAGGCTGAGGACAGTCTCTCTGTCAACAAGTTGGGAGCTGTGTCCATGAGCAACACTGAGGGAATGAGCCCCTCAGTCCTGAGAGGGTGGGTTGGGTGGGCTACCGTGTGTCCACTGTGGAACCGACCTTGGCTCTGGTCCAGATGCCTTAGTCAGCCTGGGTGTGTAAGAGCACGCCACACGGGTGTGCCGAACAGCAGCGATTTGTTGTCCCAAGATTCTGGAGACTGCAAGTTCAAGATCCAGGTGTCCCGTGGCTGGTCCTGAGGCCTCTCCTCTCTTCTGGGCCTGTAGGTGGCCTCTGTCCCCCGTGTCCTCACACCCCTCTTTGTGCATCTTGACGTCCAGAACTCTTCTTCTCATAAGTACACCAGTCATTTGGGCCGGGACTCACCCCGTGGCCTCGTTTGACCTTGACGACCTCTCTAAAGGCCCTATCGACAAACACCGTGAGGTCGGGTCAGGACTTCAACACGTGAGATGTTGGGGAAACAATTTAGTCCACAACACCAGGGGAGAAGGCTGGCTCTGCAGAAAGGCTCATGGATCGGCAATTCTGGAAAGCACCGTGGAGAGTGGATTGGAGGACTTTGCCTGTTTGAAACTGGGAACAGGAAAAATGATTAAGGAACCCCACAAAGCGCAGTTCGGAAAGCCGTCAGGGCTGCTGGAGTGGAAAGTCCTATCAGCAGGTACTCAGCGCGGCCTTCAGCACAGCAGGACCGGCCTGGACCGGCCTGGACCGGCCTGGACAGTTAATTGGGCTGAAAGGAACTGCATGTTATAAAATGACCTTTTCATCCAGAAACAGAGAAAAATTTAGAGCTTAAGCGCACAGCAGCTTCAGGTAAGATTGTAACATTAAAATTAGGAGAGGAGAAGAGGCTGAGGTCCACCCAGCCATGGGGTGGATTTGTCTCCAAATCATTTCCTTCTTTTCTGTTGGCTGGTGCCTTTGAAGAGAAAGAGTGACCTCCATGACTTCAGGGAACATAAGACGTCGCCCTCTATTACATCAGGTGGCCGACAGCTCTGCAGGGAGGGGCAGAGAGTGGGGCGGCTGGTCTGTGAGCAGTGTCATTTGCTAACACCCCGCCAGGCCATAGCTCAACCTTTATGCTCATCTCGTTTTCCTTCAAAATGTCAGTAAAACCCCATCGTCTCAGTTTAAAACACGTTCATTTTGTTAGAATTTTTTTTTTTTGACATTTTTGAAAGCTGGATTCAAATTTGACAGCAGAGATTTTTTTGAAAGATGCTTTTCCTCATTTTCAAAAGAGAAAAATTTTGCATGTTGGATTTGGAGAGTGAATCTCATGTCATAAAGCAGGAGAGCTCTTTTCTAGAGTGGTGTCATGGTAGTGATCCCTGGGGTGTTGCTCCCTGGGTAGTTTTGGGTGACAATTCTGTGCTGGCACCGTGCCAGCTATGAGCAGTGAAAGAGTGACCAGGGTCGTAGGTGGTTATAGGTCTTTCAAGGGCTTAAAGCCCAGGAGGGGAGACAAGAGCTGAGAAAACCACTGCACCCATCAGGGCGCTGTTAAAATAGATGCTTCCGGGAGAGGCTTCTAGAGTCGCATTGTGTCTCCACATCTGCAGGCAAAATCTGGACACCCCGTGGGTGGGTGGCAGAGCAAGGGGCGAAGTTCAAGGCAGCAGGAAAGATGAAGAATCAAAGACAGGGGTTCACGGCTCCACCACAGGGTCGGGAGGCTGGGGCTTGGGGTCCATAGGTACCCGAGGCTGCTTCCCTCAGCTGTGGGCCAGTGAGGGCAGGAAGGAGAAGGCAGTCAGGAAGGTGGGCCACGTGGTCTCTGTTCCACGGAAGATGACCACATCCTCTGTGCTGAGGCTTCTGGTTCACGGTCCAGACAGCACCGGGCACTTGCACGGTGGGCACCAGGGCCACAAATCAGGAAGACCCGAAGCTCCAAAGCGGAGGAAGGAAGAAGGAGGTGGGTTCTTTTTCACCCCCAAACTGTGTACAAACGATGCATTTGACACAGAAGTCTTAAGAGAGCCCTAGACCATCAGTGCACAGTGTCACTGTAGATCATCCCGGAGCTTGCCTGGTCCAACTCTGCCCCTTGTGGCAGTGTGGTGCCTGCAAGAAGAGGACAGGAATCTGTCCCTATTATATAGACCCTTTTTCATAAATTATAGGACCACAGGTCTATATTTCAATTCAGTGAGGGTGAAGCATTCTGTAAGATCTGATGGATGAAGTCGTAGATCTGATTCTCCTGAAGTTCCTTCGGTATTTATTCCCCAGCTTAATATATTTGGAGCATATATTTTGCTGAGGTTGGCAGATGCAGGGTTTAATATTTCTGTATTACCAGTGGAGGAAATCAGACACCGGGCAAGGGAGAGACTGCGTCAAATTCAGGCATAAGACTCTGCCTGTGTGAGCGTCTGGTCTAGGTTTTCTGGTTCTCGATCCCATCTGCTGTAACACTGTTTGCATAATCTGATGGGCGTCAGATTATGGGGCATGTTGAAGTTGTTTAAATTAAACACACACACACACACACACACACACACACACACACAGTCCACCCTTTATATCTACCAGTTCCAAGTTTGAAAATTCAATCAACTGAGGTTTGAAAAGATTCGAAGAAAATTCTGTCCATGCTGAACATGTACGGACTTTCCCTTCTTTCTTAAACAGTACAGTACGACAACTGTTCCCACAGCATTTACCTTATTAGGTGATGTAAGTCATCTTGAGGTGACTTAAAGTCTATGGGGGGACGTGCAGAGGTTATATAAGGGATGTGAGTATTCGTAGATCTTAGTATCCACAGGGATCCTAGAACCCACCCCTCTGGGACACTGAAGGACCACAGCATGTAAAGTAAATAATACCAAGGGACTCTACGAGAGGTGGGAGAGATGGGGAGTGGGCAGGAGGCAGGAGGAGAAGGATGCCTGTGGAGCTCGGAGGAGCAAAGCAAGCTCTGTGAGTGTGTGTGTGTGTGTGTGTGTGTGTGTGTGTGCACGTGTGCGTGCATGTCTCAGCATTGCTTCAATCTGTGCTTCTGAGACTCGACCTCTTATCAGAACCACATGGGAAAGTTAAAAGCCGTTTGTTGTCCTTGTCCCTGGGGAGTCCTTCATTCCCTGGTCTGAGGGCTGGGCTTGAGGGGCACCACAGCCCTTGAGAGTCCAAGGGGGAGCTGGTGGAGGTGTGCTGGGGGGCAGCCTGCAGGTGGAGCCTGCCCGGGAGCACTGTGGGGGCCATGGGGTGTACACTCAGTCTCGCAGGTAACCCCAGACCACCAACCTCCCGTGGCAGTGTGGCTCCACTGTGTGGCCACCCCCGATTGCTGTGTGCTCTCGAGCACAGACTCAGCTCCCCATGCCCAGCAGGAGTGATGGACCTACTAAGGACACCAGGGAGGTCACGTGGTCTCAGGGCGGCTTCCTCCTGGCCTCGCTCCGTGGCTTGCAGATTACATCTTCCTGCTGTGTACTCATTGGTCATCCTCTGTGTCCTGGCCTCCTCTTCTTGGAGCTCAGGCACAGACTCAGTGCCCACGAGCAACTCTGAGTTAGGAGGACTGACTCCCACGGGAGCCACAGGAGAGACCCAGCTTCTGCCTTGAGCTCCCACGCTCCTGTCTGGGGAGAGGAGGCAGTTGACGGGTCAGCAGGGGGCACTGCTCTGCACAGGGAGGAGGGACATGGGGGAGGGTGTCAGGGACCCTTGACGTGGTCTTGCCCGTCTCCTTCCTGGGCTAGGAACTAGGATGGCCGTGTTCATTGTGTCTCAAGATGTTCTCTTGTGTCTGTTGAGGGTCCCACAGGTTCAGGAATGAGCCAAAGGGCTGAACCTCTTCCCAGAGAGGCTGGGCCAGGAGGAGGCAAGGAGACTTTTAATCGCGTCCAGGGCCCATGCTGACTCTCCTTCCCGGAGCTGAAGAGGTGTGACAATTACAGATAAATTCAGCTGCTCTTCTTTCTTGTCACAGCGTGACTAAAAACCTTGAGAATCCACATGCAGGTTCAGTCCTGCTCCGACACCACCTGCTGTGTCCTTGTAGCGGGGCTGTGAGCAGGAGGACAGATGTGGGGCAGGGGACAGGGGAAGAAATGGCGAACTCAAAAGCCCAGGCTCATGGCATCAAGGGTAGGGAGGGTAAAGGCTCCTGGGAAAGCCAAGAGGGACGGGGACAGCAGGTACTCCCCTTCCTGGAAATGCAAACCTCCATCACGCCGACATTGGAAAGCATTCTCCCTGTGTGTGTACCTCGTGTCCCCAAGTAAGCCACCGGTAGCACTCCTGGGGCCACCCTGCATCTCTCTGCCTTTCCTTCTCTCTGTGCAGAACTGGAGCAGCCGGCTCCCTGCCATTCTCCTCTGCTCCACTAGGTGGCTCTGGGTGCTCTCAGATGACGGCGGGCGCTCAGACAGGTGAAGGAATCTCATTGGCTCACGGGAGGCGTGATGCCACCGGGCAGCTCTTTTTAAGAGAAAAGCCAGGACCTGAAGCAGCGACCCCTGAGCAGTGCTCTCTGTGCCTAGCGGCGGAGACCGGGCTGCTGTGTGAAAGCCAACATGAGTGAGGTGAGTGATTCTTCGGCTTGCAGGGGAAACTTGGGAGCGAGGAGAAGGGGTCTTCCACATGCCGAGCCTCAGGAATCCTGAAGGGTTTAGGAGCGGTGTCTGAGAGGAAATCAGCTCTGCAATTATTTGCTTGAGGACCGATGCTCTGCATGTCTTGGTTTGAATGGCAGCACAGACAGGGATAACTTTGCAACTTTTAAAATCAGCCTTACCAAGAGGAAGGGATGAATTGTTTGCTTCTGATTTTATTGTGACTTTGGAAAATGCTTTGGCTTATACAGGGAGCGGATGGTTTTATTCTCATGGAGATTTGTGCTTCTCCCAGCAAGCCCGTCTTGCCATGTTTGCCTGGGTGGACACCTTAGCATGCAGCTACCTGGGGGAGATCAAGCCTGGGATGGCGGGGAGCTGGGGTGAGGATTCGTGCTTGGGTGCATCTCACGCAGGCACACTGCCACTACAAAGTGCACCTGCAGTTAATCACAGCACCAGGGACAGACACAGACAGTAGGGACCGTGGGAAGCCCAAGGGTGTCGATAAGCTCCAACATGGGGGGAGGCACTGGCGGAAGAGCAGCTAATTTCAAAAGGAAAGTCGCTTCTGCATATGTGTACACGAAATGTTTTGTTGGGGCAAACTGATAGCTTGTGTATTTTTAAAAAGACTATAATCGCTTTCTCTCCCACAAGGCAGATTTGGGTTGTAAATACCATCCTCATTCAGTCTGATAACCCGGCCAAGTCCTCGTCGTTTCCTCTTGGATGGCACTTTAATGATTACTTTTAGAGAACTCTTATCATCTTTTTTATTTTTAAGAGATCTGTTGGACAGATGGGCGATCTTTTTTTGGAAGTTTAGAGTAAAATTAACAACTTCAGGAATAAAATGCCTCCCCCTGCTCTTATCTCTCTGCTGGGTGACTTGGGATATTGACATGGTGGGCAGGAGGTCAGAGCTCTGACAACTTAGGAACTGGGCTTGGGATGAGCCAAGAGCCTGGGGTAGGAAGGCAACGTGGGGTGGGAGATGGGCCGTCTCCGGCAGGCCACCTGGCAGGCTGCCAGGCAGATGTGGTGACAAGGGTGAAGCGCTGGGCACTGTCCCCGGCATTCCTGCACCTGCCCCTTCTTTGAGCCTCCCAACTCTCCTCTGTAGTAGGTGCCATTATTATTCCCAGTGGACAGATGAGGAAACTGAGGCTCAGAGAAGTGAACCAGCTGGCTCAAGGTCACCAGTTAGGGACCATCAGAGCCAGGGCTTGGACTGCAGTGCTGGGCTGTTGGCCATCAGGTGCATGCTGGTGTCTGAATGTGGGTGGACTCTCTGAAGAGCTGGGGCCAGAGGAGGGTGCGAGGCCAGGAAAAGGAGGGTGGGGCTCTGAATTAGGGCACTGCCTGCCTGCTTAGGGGAGGGGCTTTGCGCTGGACCCTCGGGGATCTGAGGAATGTTTGCTGTTGGTGGTCGGCTCACCTTGCTCACCAAATGAAGGGATGGCAGTGCAGATGGGTTTTCCTTGATACAAAACCTAGTGGGTAGAAGGGGCCAGAAGCCACAGAGCCCTGGGGCCCCTCTCTTGGGTCAGGTCAGCTAACCTGGAACATGAGCTCAGTTGCCCATCTCCTGCTGAGGCTCCTTCCCTATGTGGTCCTCAGGAGTTCTGCAGGGTGCTGGGCGGGGCAGGGCCACGTACCATAAGTCTCCAGGGAAGAGCATGCATCCCAGAGCTCACCCCACGATTGGGATCATAACCTGGTTTCTGTTGAATGTGTAATTAGGGCGCTCTGCAGGTCCCGCCCTGCCTCCAGCGCATCACGAGATGGAGCGCTCTGCCTTGCTCCTGGAGTGTGGGCAAAGCCCCCAGAATGCAGACCCTGCTGCCCTGCTCATCACCCGGCCACTCCTCCCCGTTCTCACCCTGTCACCTTCCACCTTGCAGCCCCACCTTCTGACCTCCGCTCCTGGCTGCCCTCCAGGCTCCTGGGCATGCATTCCTTGGACAGCAGGAATTTGTCCTTTGACTAAAACTTAAATCTGCTTAAAACATTTAATAAAGTGGAACAGAAGTTGCTTTCTGAGGACTGGGTCCCCCCTTCCAAAAGTTCTTAGTTGGATGAATTAAAAGTGACTTTTTTCGTTTTAATAACTCTCAGGCAAGGATGGATTCCAGATGATCATTTATTTGCTCCTGTGACTAAGAGTCAGAGGGCCGGGCAGGGGTTTGTCAGTTTCGTCCGACCTCAGGCTTTTGGAGGGTCTGGTGGGCAGGTAGTTCCCGCTTGGCTCCTGGAGCTGTGCTGGCTGTGCAACTCCCAACGCACTAGCTGTTCCCTGGGGCTGCATGGGAGCAGGGCTGGGCTCAGAGCACCTGAAAGGGGCAGAAGGGTCTCCAGTCTGGAGGACAAAGGCAGAACAGCAAACCGAGCCTGGCGCTGGCTTCAAACTGGGCAGCGTGACGACACAACATCATCTTCACCCCCTGGGACAACATTTTTTGGGGGATTGACATGTGATTGAAAAGAGCAGCTCAAGTATTGCAAGGAAATAAAGTCCAAATTTAGGGCAACGTGAGAGTGTGGAGGTGGTTTGTGGGGGCGTCTGATTTACATCTCGGTATTAAAGTGTGTCAGATGTGCCTGGAGCAATCTATGAGATGACTCGGGAGATAATTTAGCAGGGATCAAAATGCAGGCTGGAGTCTATTAGCTGGATCAGAAGCCCAGCTTACAAAGCGCAGCAGCATCTCGTCTTTGGTCTCACTACACCCAGGAGAAAGCCTCCCTTTGTTTTCAGCCACCTTAAGAAAAAAAGTCCCAGTTTGTCACTTAGGTATCTGTTTTTAAGTTGCTTTTCCAAAGAACTTACTTAGTGGGGCAGGAGTGAGATCTTGATGGGGACAGACGCACGTCTGGAGAGGGATGTGAACCTCGGCACACCCGTTGCCCTGCTGGGCGGCCGTGGGGAGGCTGTGCCCATTACATAACACATCAGCTGGCAGCTGTTAGAGAGACTGGAGACCCTTGGGGAAAAGCCTCCTTCTAGGCCTGAGCTTCCCGTCCTGAGGGCTCTCTCCCGGCTTTGGCCAAGGTGGGATGGCGTGGCTCAGGGTTGTGACTCAGGGTGGTTTTCCGTCTAGACCTTGGCCACAATGAAGGATGATGCCTGCCAAAGGCACCGTGCAGACAACACTGGCAACCTTTGTGGGCGAACCTTTAGACACGTCTGTCGTGAGCCCGAAACGCAGTCATCACTGCTGTGTGCTCCAGTTATACAGCCATCTCGAAGGAAACTCGGGAGCAGGGGAGGGCCTTGTTCTGGAGGGACAAGGGGAAGCTACCCTCACTTAAATCTTGGGATGGGGGCTTAGAAAAGACAGGAAGTTCTTTTTGTTTTTGATCAAAAGTAGACATTGGTTTTAAAATACCCCGCAACATTGTTTTAGGGGGCAGGTGCTGAGCTACCAGGGTAACCCAGTGAGGGGACAGATAATTGATAAAACTGTGCTAAGGTAAGAATTATTATTGTAGTTTGGTGTTTCTTATGATGTTGTCACAGGGAACTGAAAGGAATGCTAATGGATGGATGGTTAGGTGTGTAAGGACCTATGTGTTTGAGAGTCCTAAGTGCTGATTCTGAGGGTAACCACATAGATTTTGCAAGTGGGCCCAAAGACCCAACAATAGATGGCCAATGGCACTTCACATCCTGATGTGATTTTAACCTCATTTAGGGGTGTAACTGGTGTAACTCAGCGGAGATACAGGAGGGTCCAGTAGGATCCACTTGATTTTGCTGGTCCACACAATGAGGGCCTCTGCTCTAATTGGGGATATTAAGACGCTGACTGCAGCTTAGATTCAAAGCTTGACTTTTCCCAGCAGGGAAGAGGCCAAAACTGAGCATAAAAATGTGTTTTCTGGGCTGGTGACTTTAATGGAGAACCATAAAATTTATTTCCCCATCCCACACTTCATTAACTAATGCCGCAGGATTAAAGAATCTCATTGTTTTTCTTTTGAATTCTAAGAATGACAGAGCACAAGATGTATTCTTACTTTTCCCCAGGAAGAAAAATTGAATAAATGACTCACAGTTGATTTTATTAAAGGTTTATGGGAGTGGAGGGATCGAGACGAAAGGGTTTTGTAGTGGCAACTCCCTTGAGTCCGAGACGGACACACTCTCGGCATTACTGATTAACATCCTGTTTCTTCTCTGTGTTTCCTTAGAGGTGTTACCATAGGTGGGAGACGTTCACGATTTGTTGATGCTCCCTCTGTTCCCAGCCAGCTGGGCACACGGAACTATTTGAGCACACACTGAAGCCTCCAGCTTGGGGTTTTTCATTAATTTCAAATGGCTTTCTGGAAAGGGCTCACACTGGGGGAGGAGAAGGATCTCAGGTGCTGCAGAGACACAGGTTTATATTATATTTGAGACTTTTGTACAACACAGCTTTTAAGAGCATGCTGTGGAAGTGTTACCAGTTGCACGTCATTGATCAGAAGGTTCCTCCCCAGGCTATGAATTTCCCCGGTGGGGACAGTTCTATGTTGTCCACAGGCCTAGACCCTGGATCGCCTCCTGGTTTAGGTCTAGTTCCAGAATGAATTGATGAATTTCCAAGAAAGGACTTGTCAGTTACTGTAACAGATGGGCCAGGCACCCTCTTCTCCAAACCCTGAGACTAGTGGTTGAGGTACGGTCGGAGGGACCCAGGGCATCTTTTGATCTTTCTCTTGGGTGGAAGCCTGAGTTTGCTGTGCAAATCCTTTTGAGTGGGAAATGGGTACACGAGCATATTTTCAAAACAAATGCTTTCATGGCCGAAAATGAGAAAAAAATGGGAAGTGCCTCAGCAGAAAGAACTCCTGACATTTGGGAAAATGACAGAAAAAATACTAGGGGGGATGCTAAAATTCTAATGTCTGTATTTCATGTCACCTTCTCCGAGATCATTTCATTTCGGGTACATCTGTTGGATTTCTAACAAGAGAGATCATACTGAGACGCAGAACTCTGGACACCTATAAAATCAGAGCACCTATAAAATCATTGAAACAGAAATGCGGTTGGACCGTAATTAAAGGAGAATAAGAAAGAGTCTAAGCAGATGTTTAGTAAGAGAGCTCCCAGCATCAAATCACAGTCAGCCAAGAGTAGATTCTGGCACATTATTGGAGGTAAAATATATTCCACATCCAGAAAGCAAGTTGCACAAGTAAATATTTAACTAGCAATTAAATATATTGTCAATAATTTTAATATTGTTAATAGTGATTAAAACAATTACTTCCCTTAAATTATCTGTGAATGTTAGTTTATGTTTGGACTAGGACTATATGGCGGTTCATACACAAAAGGGGATCGATTGAGATTGGTTCTCTGGGGATCTGAGGATTGCATGGTGACCTGCGTCCTATGCAGCATAATAGGATCTCTGCTTCTCTGTATCCCAGCCATGCACCATTTACTATTCTTCTCCCCATTCAAAATGAGCCAAGCACAAACAATGAATAAACATTTTCCATTTGACCGGGAACGGGTGCCTTAGAGTGCAGATGTGAGGAAGTTCTGCAGGTCTTACTTCGTGCCACAAACAAAATGCCCATCAATGTCTCAAACCTATAAAATTCACCGAACATTTCTGACTTCTTCACATGGACAATTCAGCCTAACTTACACGTTCCAGGCATCACGGTGCTTGTGAATTGTTTGTGCCTTGCAAATAGCTCTAGATTTATGCCTCAGAATCTCACTGAATTACTTCTCATTCCATTTCTGAAAGGGAAACGCTTGGCTGTATTTATGACATTGTCCAGGAAAAAATCAATCACCCAATAAATGCCATTATTTTATATTTTGCTCTTAACCTGCCACCTTCTAAATAAAAATGAGACAAATTAGAATCATAAAGCAGGGATGTGATCACCCAGAAATTGCAGGCTCCGCCCGCAGAACATCCAAGGGAAAGGAAGTAAAGTGAGAGCCATCAGGCCACTCAATGAGGCCACCTGCCCACTGCCAGGGAGGGGACCAGAGAGCAGGGGAGGCCTTCTCTCAGCAAGGCTTCTGCCCTCACTGTGCAGACAGAGTTGGACTTTGACGAGATTAGAATGGCCACAGTTGCACAGGCTTCTGTCCTCCACCCAGTGGTCTGAATCTCAGTGCTGATTACGGCTACTTGGTGATGCTCAATTCCAAACCTGAAGTGGGGCTGTGAAAAAAGACATGGTCGTCTGTCATCTCTCCCACAGCACCACACCTTTTTTGGCTTGGCTGACATTCTAACAAAGTGACTGGTTATTTTAATTTTTACAACCCTGAGAGGAGGACTCCAGAGTCGACCATACTCATGGATGTTGTCTCAATCAAAGAAGAGGAAAAATATAACAAAGAAATATCTTTCCTAAGATTTTTAAAAAACGAATACCTAAATCCATCCATCACATACCTAAATTCTAATACTTACAAAACAAATTAAGGAATTATTCATGCTTTAAAATTTAAGTTTCTTATGTGTATGATTTCCTTATTAAGTTGTACTGTTTTGTTAGGGATTTAGAAAACTATCACTTTTTTTTTCTTTTCCTTTTTGAGCCTAGCAAAAGGCTACCTGTACCTAGGGTTTTCTGTTTCTAATTGTACTTTGCTCCACACTTCTTCTGATACGCGAAGAAATTCCTGATTGCATGGACAGGTGGAAGTCTGAGCTGGGGAATGGCCCTATTGGAGCATCGGGGTGGCTAGTGAGGGGTGAAAGCCCATGACAGACACCAGCATCAGCACCAACCTGTCACATCAGGACAGGGACAGGGCTAAGCCTTCCTTCAAAGAATCAGTCTTAGAGGTTTCAGTAAGTTCTGGATGGAAAGAACAGGGAGCACAACTCCATGATGCTGCCGCGTTTCCTCCTCAGAGCAAGGAAAGGGGTCTGAGCAGGCAGCGGCCTCTTGCCCAGTGAGACGGAGTCCTCGCCCTGTCCTTCTCTGGTTCTCCATAGTTAGCTGCCACTGTCCTAAAGATAACCCTCCCATCCAGCCTGTAGTTGGGTGGCCCTGCCTCCTCAGCCCACCGACAGATCTGGGATAGGGCAGGGCCACGGCTTCAGTGCTCTGGAACGCGGTCCCCAAAGTGTTTGTTAATAAACCCCGTGGGGGAAAAATCTCGAGTGTGTGTGCACAGTAGGTTTTTGGATGTATTCTTAAATTACACATATGTGTTGCGGTGCTATTGGATTAAGGCGCAGTTCTAAAATATACTAAAAACACAATTTAAAAAGATTGATGAGACGAGCTGTGCTTTCAGCTCTTGCGTGGATCACGGTGGTTCATTAGCCCAAACTTCAGGAGACAGTGCGCGCCTCCAAGAGCGAGTGGTTTGCGGGAGAGTGTGGAGAGCCGTAGCTCAGGTTCTCTCTCGGGAGCCGCACTTCTCTCTGGGCCTGCTGCTGGCTGTGGTTTCCAAGCTTGCGAAGGGCTGGGGACGTCGCTGTGACACTGGAGGCCAGCTGGGCTCTCTCGGCGCCGCTGTGTGCTGGCAGAATCCACATCATTTTCCGTCTGTGATTTAGGCAGGATTTTTTAAATTGTGGTAAAAAACTTGAAACTTGCCGTCTTAACCATTCCTAAGCGTGCGGTCCAGCAGTGTCCAGTGTGTTGACACTGTTGGGAAACCTGTGTCCAGAACTGCCCAGGCTGCAGAACCGAAACCCTGCACCCGAGGAACACGGGCTCCCCTTGCTCTTCCCAGCCCTGTGGACCCCGCTCCACTTCCAGGCTCGGCTCTCGGGGCCCCTCGAGAGGCTGTCTGTAGGAGGAGCTATGCCACATGTGTCTTTGGCTTCCCTTACGTGGCTTGGCCTCTTCAGGGTCGCCATGCATGGCAGGTGACCGTGGAGTAGGAACATAGAACCCCTTGTCCCCTGTGGGAAGGCAGGCTCCGTTAACGGCGGGTCATGGAATCTGTGCATCCTCCTAATGGAGCCCAAGGGACTGCCACGCAGGATTCCAGGAGCCCATCATCAATGAGGGTGGCAGGGACAGTTCCCAGCTGTGGGTTCTCACTCTTCCCAGCCCAGGAAATCCATATCCACCTGGATATCAGCTCTTCATGGAATCTGATTCCTCACTGATGGTGGATCACAAACAAATGTAAACAGAAATTCTCAATCACTCTTCACTCCATGAGGCTGCGACCCTGAAGCACCCTACACCCTGGAGGTGTGTCCACTGTGGTTTGTGCTGGTCTGGGGCCTTCTGGAGTTGTGTTGTGCACAACCTGTGTAGCCGAACATGGTGTCCTCCCTGTCCTTGCTGGGCCGGAGTCAGCCTGCTCAAGGACCATTAACCTAGAGAAAAGCGGTGGTTTGTATGGCCCCACTTCGATGTCGGAGACTTGAAGGGGGCTTTCTCCCTTCATTCAAAGTGATCCTTTTATTTATTTACTCGAGACAAGCTTGGCGAGGTTGCCCAGGCTGGCGTTAAATTCCTGGGCTCAAGTGATCTTGCCTCAGCCTCCCAACAAGCTGGGACCACAGGCATGTGCCGCTGTGCCTGGCTTCAAAGTGTTCACTTAAAAATTGGGACAAGTGACCCAAAATTAGTCTTGTGAAGAAACCACAGAGCTCTTTAGGAAAAGCGGGTCCCCGTTTTGCTTGTGCATTTCCCATCCTATTGAAGCTCCAATTTCCTGTCATGTTCTGGATACAACCCAATTTCTCTTGCACCTGTCCCAATTCCATCAAGACTTGGACAAGAAACACTTTAAAAATAGACTGGCCCTGGGTATTTTCCTTGTCTTGAGTGAAGAGAGAGCAGAGACGTCTGGACACAGCCATTCTTTCCCTCCCTGCGTCCCTGCCCTGTTTTCAGGATTCCGGTTTCCACCCTGACCTCCTGCCCTCCGTCCCCCCACACAGATGAAGGTGACAGACGCCCGTGTCCCTGCTGCATGGCCTGTCCCGATTCTCTTCTGCTCGCCTGACAGCATGTGCTTGACTTTTGAGCCTTGTGCTTGCCCTCCACTGCTCTGATTGAATCAGAGAGCGCGTTCTGAAGGCCCCAGTACAGAACCCCGAGGACACATCGGCCTGGAGACCCTCAGTCCTTGCTGTGCTCAGTGCTGTTGCCTGTGTCATCAGTAACCACATATGTCGGGTGCATTTCTTTCTGTCTGCTACGATCATGAAATTTTAAGAGACTGTGTCTTCTGTACGTTCCCATGTCCCCAGCACACAGCACGAGACACTCATTGATGTCTTAGGATCCATTATGTGTGTACATGCCGGATGGAAGAGTTTATGGGCTAGTGGGAGAGACAAGGTCACAGAAAACGAGCTCTAGTGCACACGGCACAGGTCTGGTCTGTGGATAAACCAAGTGCCAGGGAAGCACTGGATACCGGGTCATGGTGCAGGCTGGGAAGGGAGGCAAGTCAGAGACCAGCAGACACTTCCCAAAGTAGCCGTGCTCACAGAGCTAGGGAGTCCACACACTCCCTGAAGATCAGTGCCACCAGCACTATCGGGTAATAATTAATTTATTTATGTGTTTATTTATTTAGGTACCAGGGTTGAACCACTGAGCCACATCCCTAGCACTTTAATTTTTTTTTTTTTTATTTTGAGATAGGGTCTCATTAAGTTGCTTAGAGCCTCAGTAAGTTGCTAAGGCTAGCTTTGAACTTACAGTCCTCCTGCCTTAGCCTCCCGAGTCGCTGGGATGTCGTCAGGTGATCTTGAGAGTTGTGCATTTTAGCACCATCTGAGAATTTAGCAATCTCTTAGGTCAATGGAAGCCTGCACATCAAGGCTGATGCTATAGTTAAGTTTCAACTGCTCAGTGTTAAAAGCGGCTTGGAACATACTGGACATTTTTTTCCCATTCTTATTAATGAATATGGAGCTCTATTGACTTTTCATAGCTCCCTTTAAAAGTGTGAAGTGAAAAAAATCTCTTCAGCACATTGGAAATAGGTCTCATGAGGACAGCCACTTACTTTTTTTTTTTTGGAGTTATACACATGACTTTACTTTAAAATCTGCATGTTCTAATTGTGAGAACTGTGTAGGCGAGTTTGAAGGTCAGTGATTGGCCTTCCGGGGTCTTGGCATTATCCGAGGCTGGATATCACTGTGCTGTTTAGACCTCCGGCTCCCTGGAGGCTTCTTGCTATTGTTATTCTTTTTTCCTCTTTTAGTCCGTTCAAGGAATGGACTCATCCTATATTTATAGCTCCCTTCTCACATCTGCTGAAGTCCTGTCAAAATACATAGATAATACAGTTCCATGTCTCAAATATTATTTCTGGCAGTGTTCTCTACCCCAGGAATGTGGGCTATTTAACTCTTCTTGAAGAAAATTTCTTAAAATAGATGTAGCGATTTGTCAAGCACCTCCACCAAGCACCTCCTCCAAGTTCATAGCTATCTTTTCATCTGGATTTAATCTTCCCATCTTTCAGCCTCTCGTCTCATTGGGGGGCCGTATTTTATGAATTTCCACGTCATGGGTTTTCTGCTGAGTTCTTGCCGAAAGCCAGATTGGCTGAAATTCATGTGAGCGTTCCCCCAGGGTTGAATTTTGAATGAGGATTTTAAATTTTCAAATGACAAAAATACAAATGCAGCCTAATGTACCTCCACTGCTAGGAGCAGTGGCCTCGGGGGACCTTTGTTCTGGCTCCTGGGCTCCGGGCTCTGGTGGTGCTGCCCCAGGGAAGGGACATGGGATGGCGCCTCAAGGATCTGTCAGAAATGAGCTGCGTGAGAGCAAGACCTGTCCTCACCCTGTCCTCTGGGGCACCTGTGCCACAGGCCTCTCTTGAGGGGACAATGCTCAGAGGTGGGGCATCTAAGAAAGCTCATGTCCTGGTCAGGCAGGACCAGGACAATATGGGGGGCCCCGTGAGAACAGAAGTAGGGGCCCCGGATAAACATTATTAAGAATTTTAGGACAGTGGAAACAGATCAGAAGGCCCAGCTTGGGGCCCTTCTGAATGTGGCCAATGTGACTGCCTCAGTCACACCCCCATGAGGTCAACCCTGGGTAAAGGCAGGTGGCCTGATGGCTTTTGAATGAAAGAAGAAAAGAAAGAAAAAAAGGGAAAAAAAAAAAAAGAAAGAAACAGAGAGTGGATGGAGCACGACTCTGTCACTCTCGGAGCACGGAGCCTAGTATATGCAGAGAGTATCCTCCCTGTCCAGCCGGGGCTTTGGCATAGCCTGCGTCTGGCCCTGGGAGGAGAGGGCTGAGGGTCTTCCCCAAGTCTGGCGTGGAGGAAGCCCACCTGCAGTGGGCTTGAAAAAGAAGTCGTCTTGGCCGAGGGTGGGCTTAGTTGACCCTAAGAACCGGTGACGAAGTAATAAAATCAATTAAAATGCACTTAGAACGTGTGTGTTTATGTGCACTTAAAAGCATCTAATTGCTAAATTCCAACCTCAATGTGAAAATTTCCCCTAATTCTGATTCCTAAGATCCTTCCCGGGTATTGGTTGCTTATTCATGTGAAAGGTCACTATGACCAGTTTTGTCCCATGACTTTTTCTGTCCTCACATCTGGCTTTACCTCCTCTCCGTGAGCGCCCCGTGTGCAGGGGGACACAGAACACAGATGCTCAGGCTTGTTCAACTGAAGAAGCGAGCTTACTCCGTGGGCTTGGGAACAGTCGGCCTCAGCAGACAGGGTCAGTGGGTGCAGAATGCAGTGACCTGGTGGTGAAATGATTCTGTCCCTGGAAGACAGCCTTTATCTAAATCAGAAGTAGTTTTGTTTTGCAGCAAATTCCATTGTTCTGGATTTCAGAGGATGCAAAATGAAATACGGAGCAAATGTCCATCATGAAGGGCAGAGCTGTCAGAGTGGGCAGGTGGTGGGCCTGTGTGCGTGCTCTCACACAGAGTGGGAGAGTTTCACCTCCCCAGGGAGCAGCTGGTCAGTGGCTCTGTAGCTTTTGGCCAGTCTCCGGATCCATCTCATTGCATTTCTTAAGCCAGAACAGTTGATTTAAGACCAAACATTCCCCTTACTTCCAAAAGAATACAGCCAGGCTTCTAGCATATTCTGAAACCACTTTCATTTTAGTTGAGTGGGAAAAAAAATCTGTTTCTTTATTACCAAAAAAGCAAATCTCCAGCTTCGGAAGCTCGGAACAGTCCTCCTGGAAACTGTTCTCTATGGTGCCAAGTCAGCATCTGCATTTCATCACAAGAAGTCACTGCCGAAGCCAGAGTTTCAGCTTTTATAGCAAGAGTGTCCATAGAGTCGTGGAACTCACGGATGGAAAATCAGAAAACCCACAGAGTGAGTGACCGAGGGAGAGCTTTTTTTTTTTTTTTTTTTTTTTTTTTTTTGTACAGGGATTGAACTCAGGGGCACTGGGCCACTGGGCCACTGGGCCACATCCAGCCCTATTTTGTGTTTTATTTAGAGACAGGGTCTCACTGAGTTGCTTAGCACTTCACATTTGCTGAGGCTGGTTTTGAACTCCCGATCTTCCTGCCTCAGCCTCCCGAGCCCCTGGGATCATGGCATGTGCCACTGCGCCTGGCTGGGAGGCCTGTTTTCATGGTCCCTGTAAACCGTTCTCGCAGGTGCAAGGAGTGGGCCGGAGGACCTTGCGATGGAACAGAGTCAGGACAGTGAGCTCTGCTTCATCCAGTTCTAGGACCACCCTGTGGGATGTGTTCCTCCATCTTTTACCTAAAATGGACCAAAGGGTTTCACAAGCAGACTTTTGTGTGATGTCATGAATGTCCACACGGGTCCTTTAAAATAAGGAAGGGCAAGAAATGAGATTCCTACTCTGCAACCAGATGGACTGGGATGGTTGCACAGTTGGTGGCAGAAGGTGTCCTCAAAGACAGGGCCTCCGTCTTCCAAGCCAATGTTTCCCCCTCTGAACAGGCGAGAATAATGGCGGGTGCCCTCAATTCCAAGCCAGCCTGCCCGGGCTCAGATTCCACCCCTCTGACTTGGTGTCCTTGCTCTGACACCTCCCAGCGTCTCAGGTTGTGCCTGGTAGTAAGCGTAGGGCTGTTCCTATAGAATGGAGAGTCCCTGTTGTCGTGCTTTGAGAAAATGTAGCTGCTCGCATTTGAAGACTGAGCCTGGAGCCTTGGGAGAGGGAATGAAAGGGTCCATTTACTGGGCAGCCGTACTTGGGGCTCCTCTTGGACAGCCTCAGGTGTGCTGTGGGCTCTTTCTTTCTTGCACCCCTTTTTTCACTTACTGAAGAAGCTGAGTGCAGCTCCTATGGCTCCTGGCTCAACTGTGGTGGAGCTGGTGGGGCCCAGGCGCAAGATCAGGCAGCACCCAGGATGGGTGCTGGGGGCCTGCAGGCTCTCCCAGCCCTCTCCCAGCCCCCAGGGCTTCTTCCTTCCGTGGTCTGAGGTCTTTCTTTGCCTTCTCTTGACTGGACTCGGCAGAGCGCTTTTCAAGCTGTATTGGCAAGGGGAGCAAGCTGAACGCGGGCGCTGCAGGTCATTGAAAAGAGGCATCTGTCACCAGGGCCAGTTCCTGTCCCAGGGCGACCACATGTGGGTTTCCAGCCACACGTTAGCTTCTCTGGCCCGTGAAACACAAGAGTGCTTGAGAAACCACATCGTTCCAGGAAGGGCAGCTGCGCTTGGTGCTTATATCGATTCCCTTAGATCAGAGGTTTTAGTGACTTCCAGAAAAGTGGCTCTGCCTATAGGTTCTCCCCCTGCTCATCTCTAAAGTGAATCTGGCCTTAAATGGTGAGGTGCAGCTGTGTCTCGTCTCTGCTTCCCTGGTCTTTGGTGGACAGCACTCCATCCTCTCTCGGCTCCTGACGCTGCGCTGGCTGACTAGCCACCATTTCTAGGAACAGGGACAAGGAACAGATCTCTCCTGCTCTCTCTGCTCCACCCAGTCTGGCGCCTTCTCTGGCTCCTGTGAGAACGTGCTAGTGATTTCTGGGTCCCTGTGACTCTGTTTGAAGGCTCACCGGGCCCTTCCTCAAGCAGCAGCCGGGCCACGTTGGCAGGCCTCTGGGCTTCCCACCAGCTGCCTTTACTCTGAGGCTGATCTGAGGAAAGGACACACATGATGGAGGGGTGGAGGTGAGGGAGAAGCTGCAGAAGGTGAGCACGGACATCCACGTTCCTGCAGCCTCCAGACCTCACAGAACCTCGGGCTCCCAATGGCCGAGGGCAGGTCAGAGCAGCTGCTGTTGGATCTTGTGTCCTTTACCCAGCTGCAGGCTGTGGAGAGTCGCAGATCAGGCCGGCATGCCCCAGTTGTGCCAGGGCCACTGGGTTCTCCCAGCATCCCCACGTTCCTCCTGGACCCTCCCTGTCAAGGGACTTGAACCCAAACCACAAAATACATCTGTGCCAGAGTCAGAGACCCAGGAAGCTTCAACAGGAATTAGTAACCTCACGCCTAGCAGGGAGGGCTGCGTCCTTCATGAAGGAAAGGT